>NC_047103.1:114590724-115252386 GCF_902500255.1 Thalassophryne amazonica | reverse complement strand
CTTGCGTCCTTGCTTTTCTGGGCCTTCTCTTTTCTGGGATTTCTGTTCAGTGTGCTTGCGCTTCTGGGATGAAGAAGACTTTTCTCCAGTGCGCCTGCATTTTTGGCACCGTGGTTTGTCTTCAGCATGCTGTTTGCCTTTTCTGAATTGGAAAGACTTTCCTTTCACAGATGAAGGCTTCTCTTCATTGTCCTCCTCTGTAACAATTATTAATCTTTTAGTCTGCTTATGTGCAAGTCTTGTGTGAAGAGGCTGTTTCGGCTGTCCATTGGTGTTGGCATGTCCTCATCAGAGGAGGAATCAGAGGGGATGAACTCTGATTCACCAACGAAGGAATCTTCATCACTACTCCCTGAGTCCACATCTGGGAGTGCTTGCAAAAGAGCTAAGGCTTCCAGAGGAGTGTATTTCTTGCTCGACCATCTTGCTTCCATTGTGATGTTTGTCTTCTTGATTTGAAGATGTGTCTGCTTTTATAGTCAAAATGTCACACATACGCCCACATACATCGGGTAAACCTAACCCCACACAGCCTGTTTGTCTATGCAGATTGGGGACTGCATGCTGCATTAACATATGTTTGGGCTAGTGAATGGCTCATTAATGAACCATTGTGCCACAATGATGGGGTCTTGGAGTAGAGGGGGTACCTTTTCCTGCGCAAATTTGCACATGCTCAGGCTCTAAAGTGTTAATTAAAAAAAAAAAAAAACATTTGAGGGTGATTCTTTAACTACGGGCACTATTGGCCTTGTAAATGTAATTTCCACCACACCATTGCCTTACAATATAAAGCGCCTTGGGGCAACTGTTTGTTGTGATTTGGCGCTATATACATGTACTCTGATGTCACTGTTTATCTCCATAGAAACTACCCAAACAATCTTTCATACACACTGTTTAAAGGGACATTACAGTGTTGTGGTGGAAATTACGGCAATAGTGTGGGACAACTACATTTTGTTTAAAAAAATCACAACAGTTGTATGACATTGAATACCCCAATTATCTTTTGATTATTTTACTGATATTTTATTCAGAGATATTTTAAAACATTAGAAAAAACATTTCTTTACCATTCATTTTTATCATTGAAGATCAAAAGTCTGGGTGTGGGACAAGCACAAAACGGCAATATTTGCATATAATGATGCTGAAAAAAGGTGAAAAAGTCATCATAGACTACTAGAACAAATTTCTTAACACACTTTCATTGTAAAGATAACTATAAAAGTGTGAAATTTCCCCTTTTTTCTGTTTTTCATACAATATGATCAAAGGACATAATAAGTGCCCGTAGTCTAAGAATCACCCTTGAATGCGCACATGTCCAAATGTGTCTGTGCTGGTTTTAATTAGAACAATTACATGGGTAAATTATTTAACAACCAAGCAGCCCCCCCCCAATCATGCACCGTGCCTCCAGCCTGAGGTGCATTTGTGCGTCACACATGATTTGAACATTGATGGAATGAGAATGTTTCCTGTTAACAAAAACAAACACATCATGTGGTGGCACCTTCATAGCAATATGTGTGCAGTTAACAGCTTTGATTACATTCAGGAAACCAGCTCTCGCTGCAGAATGCACTGTAATGTTGGAATGTACCTGGATGAGATTCGGATGATTGCGTTCCACACAGCTGGCATGTCCATGATGCCAGGATGCCCAACGTAGTCAGCACCTGTGTGGGCACAGATAACCACTAGCTCCTTGCCGTATTGCGCTCTGGGCTGGCCACAGATGAGATCAGACAGGAGTATCCATGGACTATGATACAGTGGTCTTGGTAATCAAAATCAGTTTATGAGCCAATTATCATAATTTGCAAGTAAATCCTCACATTCTCTGAGTACATGCTCACCTCAGATTGCATTATTTGCAAGGTGCTTTAACAACGGTAATACAGCCATTATTAGTACAATTTTACACATCACTTTGCGCATGCTTTTATATCCATCCATATAATTGCAAACATGTGGGTACACTAATTGCTCATCACTGTGTCACTGATGTGAACATCACTCTAGTGACGTCTTGTTTTCACACTATTAACAGTTCCCAGCATCACCTTTACATGTCCACAGTGGAACAATAGCTGTAAAAACGTACATATCCCAGCCTGGATTTTTGCATGACGTACCAGACCTTTCCACACTCACGTCACTTTTGATACACTTGCACATGGACATGGAGACAGGCGTACGCCAGGTTTTTGTGTGTAAGCACGCTTTGTGCATGAGGCCCCGGGTGATCAGGTGTTTATGTTCCAAGGAGAAGCTCATCAGCAAACCCACCTCCTGAGGTGATTGGTTGCAAGAAAAGCCTGCACTGTCTCAGCCCTCGTTGCCTACCTCTGCTCTATGCCTTTGCGCCATGAGGCTTATTACCAAAGGAAATTGACTCCACTGAGATATGCCAGTCCATAACTGTTTACCTATGTAATGAGTGGAAGTTTTTTTTGTTTTTTCTTTTCTGGACAAAAGCCTCACTACCTACATGGTAAAGAACAACTACACTGATACATCAGTCCAGAAAAGCATTCCATGATGTTTCAAGCCATGTATAAGCAACATGGATTCTTAATGACTTTGATGACTTGGAACATGGACAAGAATGAAGATTAATCGAAAACAGTGAGGAAGTATGGTGATGACAGATAGGAAAGGGACCAGAAAATTCCATCTCCAAGTCCAGGTGTAGATAATTTCATCAGCTGAGGTAAACCCAACAAAATATGTATGATGTCTCCCTTACTGAAAGAAGCAACACATCCTGGACAGAGGAACACACAAATGAATGGGTTATGGATGATAGAGGGATATGGTCTACCTGGCATACACATGGCTTTGTTCTTTGAGCACTGTATGTTACCTTGACTTTCAGTGCTACTGTGTGTGGGTGTGTGTGTATATATATATATATATATATATATATATATATATATATATATATATATAGCTGTCACTGAGGAATAAAAGACATTATGCGTCCATACATATGCACAACACCTACACACATGGAGGCAAACATGCAGTCCCCCCTAACACATTCATGCACAGGGGAGGCAGGTAAAAAAAAAACACACATATGCACACACATACATGCCTCCTGCACACACACACCTGACTCCATTCATTTATCCATACACATGCCCACAATATACACAAACACTCCCAAACAAGACAGAAGAACAGAAACGTTTGACACAGAGGGCTAATAACTCAACCTCCAAAAAAAAAACATTCAACCGAACCCCAACAGCTGTCCCCCAAGAGCCCAAGAAACAACCCACCCACATAAACCAACAGATCAAATCAGAAAACAATGGGGAAACAGGAGAAACACGGGAACTGAGAGCAGAGAAACAAAAAAAAAAAAAAAAAAAAAAAAAAACAGACACTGAAAAAGGGACACTGGGTGGGTGGTGGGGGGTGGACTGAAGGAGAAACCCGACAATTGGGGCAAACCACATGGACTGAAAACCAGGAAATAACAAAACAGGGTGTCACCTGGCCAGGATACCGGTCTGAAAACTGGGAGACAAAGAAACTGAATCATGCCCGGGCCTGCCCAACGGGGGTGTACCGGTCTGGAAACTGGGAGACAAAGAAACTGAATCTTGCCCGGGCATGAAAGTCCTGCCCAACAAGGGCATACCAGTCTGGAAACCAGCAGACAATGACACTGGAGTAATCCCGGGCAGGAGAGGCCTGCCCAATGGTGTGGATCAGACTGAAAAGCAACAAATCAATCAATCAATCAATCAACTTTTTTCTTGTATAGCGCCAAATCACAACAAACAGTTGCCCCAAGGCGCTCCACATTGCAAGGCAAGGCCATACAATAATTATGAAACACAGTCTACGTCTAAAGCAACATAACCAAGGGATGGTCCAGGGTCACCCGATCCAGCCCTAACTATAAGCCTTAGCGAAAAGGAAAGTTTTAAGCCTAATCTTAAAAGTAGAGAGGGTATCTGTCTCCCTGATCTGAATTGGGAGCTGGTTCCACAGGAGAGGAGCCTGAAAGCTGAAGGCTCTGCCTCCCATTCTACTCTTACAAACCCTAGGAACTACAAGTAAGCCCGCAGTCTGAGAGCGAAGCGCTCTAATGGGGTAATATGGTACTATGAGGTCCCTAAGATAAGATGGGACCTGATTATTCAAAACCTTATAAGTAAGAAGAAGAATTTTAAATTCTATTCTAGCATTAACAGGAAGCCAATGAAGGGAGGCCAACACGGGTGAGATATGCTCTCTCCTGCTAGTCCCCGTCAGTACTCTAGCTGCAGCATTCTGAACCAACTGAAGGCTTTTTAGGGAACTTTTAGGACAACCTGATAATAATGAATTACAATAGTCCAGCCTAGAGGAAACAAATGCATGAATTAGTTTTTCAGCATCACTCTGAGACAAGACCTTTCTGATTTTAGAGATATTGCGTAAATGCAAAAAGGCAGTCCTACATATTTGTTTAATATGCGCTTTGAATGACATATCCTGATCAAAAATAACTCCAAGATTTCTCACAGTATTACCAGAGATCAGGGAAATGCCATCCAGAGTAACGATCTGGTTAGACACCATGCTTCTAAGATTTGTGGGGCCAAGTACAATAACTTCAGTTTTATCTGAGTTTAAAAGCAGGAAATTAGAGGTCATCCATGTCTTTATGTCTGTAAGACAATCCTGCAGTTTAGCTAGTTGGTGAGTATCCTCTGGCTTCATGGATAGATAAAGCTGGGTATCATCTGCGTAACAATGAAAATTTAAGCAATACCGTCTAATAATACTGCCCAAGGGAAGCATGTATAAAGTGAATAAAATTGGTCCTAGCACAGAACCTTGTGGAACTCCATAATTAACTTTAGTCTGTGAAGAAGATTCCCCATTTACATGAACAAACTGTAATCTATTAGACAAATATGATTCAAACCACCGCAGCGCAATGCCTTTAATACCTATGACATGCTCTAATCTCTGTAATAAAATTTTATGGTCAACAGTATCAAAAGCAGCACTGAGGTCCAACAGAACAAGCACAGAGATAAGTCCACTGTCCGAAGCCATAAGAAGATCATTTGTAACCTTCACTAATGCTGTTTCTGTACTATGATGAATTCTAAAACCTGACTGAAACTCTTCAAATAGACCATTCCTCTGCAGGTGATCAGTTAGCTGTTTTACAACTACCCTCTCAAGAAAATGAAGATGAAGATGCCGCACCACCCCTGGCCATAGAAAACCTGCGAGATGGGGATGAGCAGGCCTCACAACCTGGAGAAGAAACCGTATTGCTACTACCCCCTTGACAAAAGTCTATACTATCACCCCGGGATTGAGGCATTCTCCAATGCAGCCTACCCGGGTTGATGAAGACTGATTGTTGATGGCACCGCTGGCTGGAGGCTCCAGTGGGAGCAGGACAGAGAGTGTGAGAGCCCCTGGAGGTCTCTACTGGGTACTCGACAACTGGATTCGGAATGGAGTCCAGCCCTGCCCTCGCCCTTGTTCCCTGTCCCTGGCCTTTGGGAGAGGGAACATCCAGCTCCACTCCACCAATATCTTAATGGGTGGGGATGACCAGACCCACCTCACTGTTACCCTCAGATGTGGGGTTTGTACTGATGTCTTTGGCCATGGGATCAAGTGACCCCACGCAGACATCCTTGTAGGCGGCGATGGACAGCCCTACAGCAACATCCTCAAAGAGGAAGACAGGCCGCTCCTCCATGATGCCAGCAGGAGTCGAGACGGCTGATACCTTGGTGACACTGTCAGCTGTGGTGCCCATACTGGGGTTGGGAGTGGGTGGTTCACTGAGGCCATCAGGGGTCAGAACAGTCATCTCCTCTGGGGCATTACCAGGAACAGAATCGTGCTGTGCCGCCTCCTCACATATAACGCCCGATCTGCTCTCTGACCTGAAAGATATGGGTGAAATGTCCCCCACAGGAGTCAGGAGGAGGTCCCCCGTCTAGGCTGGGGAGGTCCCCCTGGACGTCTGCCTCAGCCGCAAGCAGACTACCGGATGGCACCTGGATTTCTACCCCAGCCATAGACCGACTGCCGGGCGGTGCTTGGCAATCTCCTTGCCAAGGAGAGGCAGTGGACCTCGCCTATGGACCTGAAAGACAACTGACAGTCATTACAACCCTCTCCTCCCACTCTGGAGCCAAGAGGTGGCTCTGCTGAGAGGCCAGGAGTATCTTCCTGGACTGGCCCTGAGGCAGGAATGGGAGGCATTGTTGTAGTGGCTGGTGGGTGCTCCTCACTGCTGGCCCTTGCACGGTTCTTCTTCTTCCGAGCCCTGCCTTGCTTGCTGGAGCTGACCAGGAGCGGTGATCCAGGGCTCGTGGCCTGAGTTGCAGTGCTACCAGCTCTGCTAATGCCAGAAAAGGAGGAATTGGTGCCTGCTGTGGCAGGACTTGGGATTGGGACAGATATTGCTGGTGCACTGGGACCACATGTAGGTGCAGAGGAACCGGGCAGAAAACCATCTGGCTGAGGAAAGGCGGCACATCAATGACCTACCACAATGTAGGTCATAGGATCTGGTGAACTGGAAGGAACCCAAAGTATCTTTGTCAGGTGTTCAGGCCTGGCTAAATTCTTGGTCCCACCAAATAATAAGCCATGAATAATGAGTACGCGTGGGTGTGTCAGCGATTATTTGAAGAATGATCCACATTTTAATCTATTATGTATCTGTTATGAAGAAGCCTCTCTGTGCCTCTAAGTACCTCACATGTGGCAGGTATCAGTCTCTAGTGAGCCACGACTGACCTGTCATTTGAGCTCCGTCCAGTGTTCAATGGCTCGTGTCGCCGCATATGATCCACGTCAAGCCACATGTGATCCACCTAGTGCCATGTAATGCGACATTGGTGCATGTTTAGGCATGGGTTTGGTATTTCTTCCACGGCTTTAAACACACATTTGACACTTTGATCCAACTTTTAACTTTGTGTTTGTCCGTTATTGACTGAAAAATCACTCTTTTCCAAGCAGGTGTTTTGCATAAATGCTTATCTTGAGTGCAGGTCATTGCGTCATTGTGCACATAGCGCGCCTCATCTGATCCATTAACAAGATGTTAAATCTATCATAAATATACTTCTACATCAGCTAATAAAAAAGGAATGAACATGCAACTGTTTTACCAAGCTATTCAATAAAAAAGTTACCTTTTAAGCTGTTCCAAAATACATTCTCCACTTTGTGGAGCAGGAGAGACGGACAAAAAGGGTCCAGATGAAACAGTATTCTGTGATTCCAGAAGCAATTAGAGGTGTTTTCAACATCCAAGCTCTGACAAAAAATGATTAATCCGCTACAAAATAGTTATTTAATGTACAGCATCTGGTGCACAAAGCAGGTGGAACTGTGTGGAAGAGGGCTGAGCCTGTCCAAAATAGCCTCAGATAATGGGCTTTTAGCAGCCTCGTCCTCACCACACACGCCTCTAAAATCCTTGTTTTTCCTCGTAGTAGCCCGTACACAAACTGCCCTATGCTGTTGTTGCTAAATTTTGAACTTCTTCAAACTAGCGTCACACTCAGAGATGAGCCTTGTTAACTGAATATACTGCCTCTAAGAGCTTCTCAGAGCCACTATTCCCCTACGATTGTTGAATACCTCCTTTCGTACCAAAAAAAAGAAAAAAAAAATGCATGCTCCGTGGCTCGTTTTTCACTGTTCATTATTTGGTGGGAACAGGGCTTAAGTGAGATAACAATGAAGGTACATCCAGTGGAAGTATGCTCTCAGCAGTGACCAACAACTGAAGAAGGGAGTGGTTGAGAGAAGTCTGCCAAACCCAGTGGAGTGGAATGAGAACTTGGGCTGGAACAAAGGGCTGGAGTAGGAACTACCTCTGGTGCTGAACTGTCAATGTCAGTCAGGGGCTACTGCTCCTCAGGGTGAAACACCCATTACAGAAGCTGATCTTATGCTAAAAAGTCTTCCAAGGACCACAGCTCCGGGAATGGGCCCAAAATCCAGTGTTTGGCCTCTATCAAGTCCCAGGCCTGTTTCATGTATCCTTTCTGCTTCTTCCTGTTAATACAACAGTGAATCCAAGTATGTCACAGTCTTAATTGTTCACAAAAGTTTTTTACCACATGGAAGTTAGGAAGACTGCCTGCGGGGTCCATTCGATTTTGTTAAGGTTTCCACTGAGGAGGAAAAGAATGGACCCCAATGCAGGCAGCTGACACAGATGGGTTAGTGAAATAACCAGGTGTTTATTTTCTAAATGATAATAACAGTTCAGAGTGAATGCAGTCTCGAACCCAAAAATTCCACAACAGTCTAAGCAGTGCAGCAAAAGTTCAAAATAGCAAAATCCAAAAATGCTGCAGCAGTTTTTAGTAAACTGATAAAATCCAAAAGTTGAAAGTCGGAGTGACACAAAAAGGTCCACTGCCAAAAGGGACAGTGAGCACACTCCCTATTAATGGAAAAATCAATCAATCAATCAATAACTAAAAGCCCACAGCAAAAAGGAGACAATGAGGACAACACACTCTAAGAAACAAAGTCTTAACTTGTGCACAGGTGACAACATGAAAAATCCACCAATAAAAAAAAAACAACAGAAAAAAACAATAAAAAATCCACTGACAAAAAGGGCACTGAGAACATTCCATACAAATAACAAATGTCCAGATTAGTGTAAACTAAATCACTATGAAAAGTGAGAACAGAAAACAACAGTCCGAAAGTGAAAGCGGAGAATTTACACTTACACACCGATGACTAATGAAGTGAACAGATAGACACGTGGCTGAGGACTAAAGACGACAGTTCAGAACGTAATCCGCCCGCGGTGAACTGAGACAAAGGTGAGGCTTAAAAAGCTGACTAATCAGACACCACAAGTGTAACAAATCAGGAGCGGAACAAAACCTGCACGTGGGACTGGCGCGAACAAAGGAAGAAAAGTGACAATTCAGGTAAGGACATAATAAGTGGAAAAGGAGGGGCATGTGAGAAAATCAATATGTGCACAAAAGCATAAATCACCCGACAACCCGAATGAGAAAATAACATCAGAATGGTGATAAGATCAAAACAATATAAGGAATGCAGGGGAGAAAATAAAAGCCAACAGCACACGAAAGGAGTGCGCTGTGAGCCTGAGAGGTGGGACCCTCTAAACAGCTGACAGAACCCCAGGCCGGCTGTCAGAGAGTTTCCTAGACAACCAGGCGCAGTGGTCTTAGAGCGAAAAACTACAAAACAATGAGAGAAGGAGACAGGAATGAAAGACATCATGCGTCCACACACGCGTACGACAACTACACACATGTAGGCAAACATGCAGTTCCCCATAACACATTCATGCACACTTGGGGAGGCAGGTTCAGGAAAACCACACACACACGCACACACATCCACACCTCCTGCACACACACACCCACCTGACTCCATTCATTTATCCATGCACATGCCCACAATATACACAGATGCTCCCAAACAAGACAGAAGAACAGAAACCTTCGACACAGAGGACTAATAACTCACCCCCACCACCCCCCCCCCCCCCCCAAAAAAAAAAAAATCCAACCAAGCCCCAACAGAAAGTGCAGAAAAATAAATGTGATGATTAACTGGTAAATGGATTACATTTCTATATGACATTTTTCCATCTGAAGCAGATGGTTGAAGCACTTTCATTCACCCATTACACACACGTACACACCGATGGCAGCATGCTGCCATGCAAGGCTACCATGTCTCACTTACAGGTATAATTTGTGGAAAAACTGCTAACAACCACACTTTTTTGGTGCAGTTTGAGCAAACTGTTGATTTGACTAAAATATTCATGCTTCAGAATTTAGAGGGTGAAGATAAAATGCAGTAAAACATAGTACACAGTCAAATCAAATGGTGTTCTACATTTTCCAGACCACTGCAGTTTATTTTTATTTGCTTACATCTTGATGCCAAACACATCAGGTAATTATGTTATTTTGATGTCAGCACTTTCACAGTGTTTGCTGGAGCTGCAGCCTGAGCCTGAGCACTACTAAAATGCAACCTGCTTACCGTGAAATTGTCAAATTATGCACATTTTTTTGTGTAGGTTTCTCTCATAATACTGCTGGAAAGTACCAATCATTTAAAATAAAGAAGAAATGAAATGTTGCACTATGTTCCTAAAGCTATTGTACAATGCAGCTACAAATTATTACATGCTCCTTTGATACCAGCTCATTTCTTAAAAATACAATGAGTACGATTTATTGTCATCCAAGTGGTGAGGTTGCATAATGCATACACTCATGCAATTTTGTCCTGATTTTGCTTTCTTCATGTTTTTGGTTCTTTGGTGACAGGGACTAATGCTCCTTTGTCATTTCTGATAAGCAATATCTATTACCTATTATCTATTATCTATCTATTATTATTATTATTATTATTATTATTATTATTATCTATTATTATAATATCTATTACCCTGTGAGAACTGAGGGTTCTCAAACTTGATAGCCTGCACTGGCCACCAGCTGACAGTATAATGACAAGCAACTACAGATTTCTCTTTTTTTTTTAATCAGTCTTCAAGCCATGATGTAAAATATGATGAATGGAATAAATACACCCTTTCGGGCTACTGTATCAACACTTTGTAACATAGCAGCCTCCATGAGGGGGTTACGCTCCCATGTGGATATGAAGGGCTCATTCTAAGCTCATAAAAACACATTGATTTGTTGATGCAGGTATTATATACACTATTGCGCACATGGTTATGAATGTTAATTCCATTTCTACTATTTCTTTCTAGTGGTTACAGAAAAGTAATTATTACACAAGTTGTGAGTTTGAATAAATGTAACAGCACAGTAACAGCATGGAAAATGCAGATTTATGGTGAAACTCTTGAAAACATTGAGCATGCCCACATTGATTTCTATTTATGTCTGGTTGTTAGTTTGTAGAGCTGTCCATGTGTTCTGCACACTGTGTCAATTAATGGTGGCACCTTGTCCACCAGGTGGAGGATTGTTTTGGGGGGCAATTATGCAAGCTTACTTTACTCTATTGAACACTGACAGATTCAGTTTTTGTTCCATTTACCAGAGCTTTGGTGGATATGTTGTCATGAAGAAGGCAGCCATTAGATCGGAATGTGGCAGTACCAGAGTGACTGGCAGTTTGAGCTTTCTGCTTAAGCTTGCATTCTGGCTTTGAGAAAGTCAGAAAAGTCCCTGTTATGCATGCATACAAATAAAAAAAATGAACAAAATATTGAACATCGAATTGAAATTGAATTGAAGCTTCTGCATCACCTTTTAAAACCCTTGTATTATGTTGCGGGTCAATTTGACCTATTTCAATTTTTGTGTTGGCCAAAGTGCATGTTATCCTCACTTTTTTCCCATGAAATTTTATGACTTTTCCTCATCTAGGGTCATGAACTGCTGTGTAAAATCTGAACACTTTGATGTTTTGATGTGTTGTGGAGTGTCTGCACAGAGTTTTTATACAAAGTTGATGTTGCGGGTCATTTTGACCCAGACACAAAGTGGCTGTTCAAATCCAAAATAAACATGTCTCTTTGATCTACTTTATTTTGATTGCCTCTGAATAGCCATTCAGAACCAGGTGTGGTGAAAGAGGGACTTTCTCTTACCTGTTCTTGTCACTGTTTCCATGCCCTTTCTTTGAGAAATACACCAAAAATGAGCTCCAGACAATTTACACCTGAAGAAGTTATGTCGCAGCTTATGAATTGGGATATGATGCAGAGGAAGAGATTTCAGAGATGGAGGATCCTTCAGAGCCAGGCGACAATGCTGTTGTCCCCACACAGGGGACATGGGATCCTAAAGACGGTGAAATAAAATGGTCAACATCACCACACCAAAGTTGAGGCAGATTGTCATCTTCTAATGTCGTCAGAATGACTCCTGGTTCGATAAGATTTGCTGTAACAAGAATTGATGATATTGAATCAGCATTTCAGCTCTTCATATCCCCACCCATAGAGGAGATAATCCTTGACATGACGAACTTGGAGGGGAGGCGTGTTTTACAAGAGAAATGCAAGCCACTGGATCCAGTTGACTTGCATGCTTACATTGGAATTCTGGTGTTAGCTGGAGTATAGAGGTCAAAGGGTGAAGCAACTGCAAGTTTATGGAATGAAGAGAATGGAAGGAAAATCTTCCGAGCAACAATGTCTTTGGAGACATTTCACATGATCTCTCGTGTGATCCGATTTGACAACCGTGACACCAGAGCTTGTTGATGAGAGAGAGACAAGCTTGCAGTGATCAGAGATGTCTGGGATAAATGGGTCGAAATCCTGCCTTTATTGTATAATCCTGGCCCCAATGTCACTGTCGATGAGCGCCTTGTTCCATTCAGAGGATGCTGTCCTTTCCGACAGTATATGCAAAACAAGCCTGCAAAATATGGCATCAAAATATGGGCAGCCTGTGGTGCAAAATCCAGTTATGCATGGAACCTGCAAATATATACTGGAAAGCCACCTGGAGGAGCATCTGAGAAGGATCAGGGAATGTGTGTGGTATTGGAGATGACTGAAGGGCTGCAAGGTCATAACATAACATGCGACAACTTCTTTACCTACTGTCTTGGAGATGAATTTCAGGAGAGAAAGCTGGCTATGTTGGGAACAGTCAGAAAAAAATAAGCCAGAACTTCCTCGTGAGATTCTGAAGATGCAAGGAAGACCTCTGCATTTCTCAAAATTTGCTTTCACAGAGAAAATAACACTTGTTTCTTACTGCCCAAAGAGAAACAAGAATGTTCTTGTGGTGAGCACGGTGCACAAAGATGCATCTCTGAGCATGAGAGAGGAAATGAAGCCACAGATGATCCTGGATTACAGCTCCACCAAAGGAAGAGTTGACAATCTTGACAAAGTCACCACAACATGTAGCTGCCAGTGCAAGACTGCCCGTTGGCCCTTGGTGGTTTTCTACAACATTGTGGACGTGTCTGCGTACAATGCAAATGTGCTGTGGATTGAGATAAACCAGCAGTGGAATGCCGGCAAACTGTAAAGACGTCGAGTTTTCCTGGAAGAACTAGGCAAAGCACTCGTCACTTCCAAGATCCAGAACCAGGCCAGGCCAGTTCGATCCTCAGCAGCTGCAGCTTTCATCGCAAAGGTCCAGGGAAGGGCATCTGACCAACCCACAGTGGATCCTTTGGATACAGGTACAAAGACATGCAAAAGATGCCAAGTCTGTCCCTATTAAGATGACAATAAAACAAGTACCTGTTGTGCGAGGTGCAAGAAGTACAGAAAGCACAAAGTCACATTCTGTCCATCATGTGGAGAAAATGTTGAACATTGAAAAGTGGCAAGTTAAATGAAAAAAAGTGTTCATGAAGAGGGAAAAATTGAAAACAGGAGTTCTTTGATACAGTGTTTGAATTGTATATCTCTTCTTCTCATCTCTTCAAAATGTTTGTATAATCTAAAATAAAGTTCTGATTGGTTTAACTTCATTTTTGACTGCTTTGAGTGGATTTAAACAATACGGGTCTAAATGACCCGCAACATAATAAACTTATTTATTTCTCACCATAATACAAGGGTTAAAAAACTGAACATTCTCACAGGCTCAAACTGCCGGTCACTCTGGTACTGCCACATTCCGATCTAATGGCTGCACTTACTGGCCTAATGAGTTGTAAATTACCCCAGCAGTGCCATTTGGCACCACCTTGGTCATGAAAGGAAGAAGTGACATTTGGCACCACTCTGGTAGTTCTAGTGTTAATTTCTCTGGACAGCCCATTTTGCTCAGGATCTTCCACAGAAGTATGCATGGCATGCTGTTGAATACCTTTTTCAAGTCAGCGAGGCAAGGTACAATGGTTGGTGCTCTCAACCCTGTTTTTTTAATGTCTGTTGTCCCTCTTAAAAGTCAGAAGCCACTCTAGGTTTCAGGAAGGATCTTTTCTGCTAGTAATGCTAGACAGTTGTTAGCAAATCTGTGTGAGAACCTTTCCTGTGGTAGACAGTAAAGAGATTCCACTATGGGGTGTCATCAGTCATTCAATGGGAGTTCAGTCAGTTTAGGAAGGAGAGAGTTCTTTATTGGCAAAACCAACACTGTGGATTTGTCATCTCACCTCAGTAAGTATTTTCCAGAAGAAAGTGTAGCCCCCTTGCTCCTCCTGTCACTGTCCTTTTCCTGGTCTTTATTCACTCAAGGTTACAATGTTGAGTTCACGTTCCTGGAGGTGTGTGACATGAGAACTATGCACCTTTCTGGTCAGCCCGAATATGTGTTATCCATAAAGGTTTGGATATTAGTTGAGCTCAAAAGTTTATACCCTGGCAGAATTTTATATTTTTTTGCCATTTTTCAGAGAATATGTATGATAACACAAATACTTTTTTTCACTCATGGTTAGTGGTTGTGTGAAGCCATTTATTGTCAAACAGCTGTGTTTGATCTTTTAAAAGCATAATCACAACTGAATCTAACCAAATAGCCAGTAGTCCAGAGGGTTACCAGCTCTATGATGCAAAACAAAAACATAAGTGTTGAAATGTGGAACATGGAATATATATACACACACACACACACAGTGGTGGGCACAGCTAACCAAAAAGTTAGCTTCAATAACCACTAATCAGCTAACTGGAAAGTTAGCTTTTATAACATTAAACCGATAAACCACCAAAAAATTTAGCTGAAGCTATAGCTAACCGCTAAGTATTGTCTCTAATACACTCTCAGCTACTGACAAGCTGATTTTGAGTTTTAGCACCGCCAATGCTTCTGACTACAATCAAACACAATCACAAATCCAACACAACCAACAAACCAGCACTTCAGTCTTTGTGCGCTCTGCCCACTGCTGTAAGAAAGAGTGTACACACATATATATATATATATATATATACAAGGGCTGTCAATAAAGTAACGGTCCTTTTTATTTTTTTCAAAAACTATATGGATTTCATTCATATGTTTTACGTCAGACATGCTTGAACCCTCGTGCGCATGCGTGAGTTTTTCCACGCCTGTCGGTGACGTCATTCGCCTGTGAGCACTCCTTGTGGGAGGAGTCGTCCAGCCCCTCGTCGGAATTCCTTTGTCTGAGAAGTTGCTGAGAGACTGGCGCGTTGTTTGATCAAAATTTTTTCTAAACCTGTGAGACACGTCGAAGTGGACACGGTTCGAAAAATTAAGCTGGTTTTCAGTGAAAATTTTAACGGCTGATGAGAGATTTTGAGGTGATTCTGTCACTTTAAGGACTTCCCACGGTGCGAGATGTCGCTCAGCACTCTCAGCCGCCGTCGTCAGCCTGTTCAAGCTGAAAACCTCCACATTTCAGGCTCTATTGATCCAGGACGTCGTGAGAGAACAGAGAAGTTTCAGAAGAAGTCGGTTTCAGCATTTTATCCGGATATTCCACTGTTAAAGGAGATTTTTTTCATAGCCGACGCGACGCTCCGCCACAGGAAAAACACCTCTGTTGAAAGCCTTAAGGACAAGTTGGAACATGTCCTGCTGTTAAACAATTTCTCATATACTCACTCCACTGAAAGCCATCAAAAGCCGCCTGGATTTTACAAATGGTTATCAACACGGAGGTGTTTTTCCTGTACCGCCGCACCGCGTCGGCTGCGTCCCGACGCGCGGACCCGTCCGCACGTCTTTCATTAAAAAAATCTCCTTTAACAGTGGAATATCCGGATAAAATGCTGAAACCGACTTCTTCTGAAACTTCTCTGTTCTCTCACGACGTCCTGGATCAATAGAGCCTGAAATGTGGAGGTTTTCAGCTTGAACAGGCTGACGACGGCGGCTGAGAGCGCTGCACGACGTCTCGCACCGTGAAAAGTCCTTAAAGCGACAGAATCACCTCAAAATCTCTCATCAGCCGTTAAAATTTTCACTGAAAACCAGCTTAATTTTTCGAACCGTGTCCACTTCGATGTGTCTCACAGGTTTAGAAAAAATTTTGATCAAACAACGCGCCAGTCTCTCAGCAACTTCTCAGACAAAGGAATTCCGACGAGGGGCTGGACGACTCCTCCCACAAGGAGTGCTCACAGGCGAATGACGTCACCAACAGGCATGGAAAAACTCACGCATGCGCACGAGGGTTCAAGCATGTCTGACGTAAAAACATATGAATGAAATCCATATAGTTTTTGAAAAAAATAAAAAGGACCGTTGCTTTATTGACAGACCTCGTATATACACACACACACACACACACACACACACACACACACATACAGTATATATACAGTGGTGGGCACAGTTCTGCTAACCGCTAATTATCAAAGGTAACATTTTTGTTAGCGGATTATCTTTTCAGCAAATTTAAAAAATCAACAGCAGACCAATTAGCTTTCTATATATTTAGTTCCTATAACTTTTAGACCGCTAACGGTTCTTTACATAGTTAGTAATGGTGAAAAACATTTATAACCCCTGTTGGCTCTTAACTGCTATGTATTTTACAGCAGTGCAGCTAAGAGGAGCAGAGCTCAACTCTATCCCAGCAGAAGGGGCCTACAAAAAAAATAAAAAATAAAATAAAATAAATAAATAGTCATTTCCCTTTGCAGCATACAACAATCCAACCTTGAGGCCGAGGTCCTCAAAAGGAAAGCAGGTTTGACTTATGGTTTGATTTATGAACCAAATTAATCCAGATAGTTTAACTACATTAATGTCAAGTCTGTCATTTGTACAAAGTGAAAATATAACACATATCTTTTAATGTTAAAATAATGCACTAATTTTGAAGTTTTGAACATGAACACGCAGATGCCAAAATGTTTTATTGGTAAACTGAGGCTCAGTTTACCCATAATGCATAAGAATAAGTTTACACAGATGCCAAAATGCATTATGGGTAAACTGAGGCTCAAAACCATAAGTAAAATACAGTATGCTTTGCTTTTCAGGACGTGTGCCTCACGGCTGGACCGCTGTATGCCGTGAATGGAAAATGTCTCTTTCTTACAGCAGTGGGCAGAGCGCACAAAGACTGAAGTGCTGGTTTGTTGGTTGTGTTGGATTTGTGATTGTGTTTGATTGTAGTCAGAAGCATTGGCGGTGCTAAAACTCAAAATCGGCTTGTCAGTAGCTGAGAGTGTATTGGAGACAATACTTAGCGGTTAGCTATAGCTTCAGCTAAATTTTTTGGTGGTTTATCGGTTTAATGTTATAAAAGCTAACTTTCCAGTTAGCTGATTAGCGGTTATTGAAGCTAACTTTTTGGTTAGCTGTGCCCACCACTGTGTGTGTGTGTGTGTGTGTGTGTGTGTGTGTGTGTGTGTGTGTGTGTGTGTGTGTGTGTGTGTGTGTGTGTGAGTGTGTATATATATATATATATATATATATATATATATGTGTGTGTGTGTGTGTGTGTGTGTGTGTAGCCTGGTGGAAAATCAGCGTTAGGAGGGAAGGAAATGTGTGTATCTTTTCCTGGTTGATATAAATTGTATATTGCATTAAGGTAAGATGTTGCACTGGGTTATGGTGTTTCTGCTATCAGCAATACTGTCTGATTGGAAGATTGGGATCAAGAGAGTCACTGTAAAATGAGTTGCACGTGTACCAGTTAGTGTGATTTGATTGGCTGGATTGAGGCCATGTGGCACGGAGTGATTGTTGGAGTGTATGAGTGAGACGGGGTTTCGGTGCTTGGCACCGACTGAACAACGTGACGCGATAGTGTAGACAAGGCGCTTCAACAAGGGAGGCTCCGTCGAAGAGGGAACTTTTCCACTCTCTCACTCGGGAGACTGAGCAGACTAAAGGCACTTTTCTACTTCACAAAACTAGCACTACTCTGCACTACTCAGCTCGACTCTACTCAGTTTTTTTGCTTTTCCATTCGGGTTAGTACCTGGTACCTGGTGTTTTTTTTGGTACCTGGTGTTTTTTTTGGTACCTGTTCAGGAGCGGTTCCAAGTGAGACGAGCCAGTACTAAAATGTGACGTCAACAGGCTGCCAGCCACTGATTAGTCAGAGAATATTGTCACTGGATGAGTCATGAGCGCGCCGTCCAAGACGAGAATCAAACCCGCCATTTTTAAATAGTCACAGCAGCATTACAGCAACAAGTTTTATTACTTGCACAAAACCACACCGTTGTCCGTGGATGAGTTGTGGATATTTCTGTGTTTGGTGGTGGAGGAGAAAATACAGAGAGGTGGATGAAGCGATCCAAAATGAGAAAATCTCCCAGTCTTTGACCGCGTCTGGCTCGCCGGACATTACAGCAACGCAGAGAACAGCTGAAAAAGCTTAAAAGTGATTACAGGACCACAACGACCGGAGTAGGTCAGACTGTAAGGGCTGGAAACGGTTTGATCGCAGGAACGCTGTTTACGGACACCAACCGGTGAGCAACAGGAGGCATGATGACCACGACTCGGCCACGGCATTGTTGGAAGCGACGGATAGTAAGTGTTTTTGTGACTGTCTGTAGTCTGCTTGAAAGCACCGTTTAACGCAGGGGTGGGCAATCATGTGCCATAAAGGGCCGAGACATTGCAGGTTTTCCTTGCTACCACTCACCTTCGCAGGTGATTTCATTCATGTTCCGGTGTCTCAGCAGGTGATTTCATTGATGACCAGGCGTTTATGTGCAGGGGAGAAGCTCATCAGCAACCCACCAGGTGAGGTGATTGGTTACAAGGAAAACCTGCACTGTCTCGGCCCTCGTTGCCCACCCCTGGTTTAACGTTACTCATCCCATTGGTGGGAAGCACACATTAACAACCAAAGTTTTTGAGGCTAAACTTCTATTAAAGTAACATCATTGTCTCATGTATGCGGACACAGTGAGCTAGCTGATTGCTAACTAGCGAGCTAGCTAACTCTGTGCTCTGCTTTAATGTATTAACTTCTGACAGAAAAAACCTAAAGTCAGCAAGACAACAAATGTGTACCTTTGACTCATTTAGTGCCATTACTGTGATTTTTTTTTTTTTTTTTTGACATGTCGCCATTTTGTGTTTCTGTTGAAGAATCCAGTTCCATAAGTCAGGAGGGTTTGAACACCAGCTTCAACAACTGTATCAATGTCCAGCACCACACAGCAACGTGTTATCACTGGTAAGAATAACGTGTCTCACGTCACGTAACTTTCCCAAATATGATATATACAGGGTGACACCCCCCCCCCCCCCACCAAAAAAAAAAAGGCAAAGGCTATATGCCCAACCGTTGGGCAGATAAATATAATGTCTTATCTTACTCGCCCAACCGTGATCGTGTATTTGACACGTTTTGTGCATCTAAACTACGTTTTTTTACACCACTTTTTAAGACTCTATTGCGAAAACACCGCAATGGATGAAAACAGACAAACTTCATAAGCATTTTGAATGGAAGCCTGTTAACAACGACTAAACAGTTTTTGAACAAAATGCTGCTTTTTGGCTGTAAGATGGTGTTAGTTTGACACTGTTCCCTGGGTGTGATGAGCCAAACAGAACCACTTTAGCTCACAGCT
This sequence comes from Thalassophryne amazonica, assembly GCF_902500255.1. NCBI lineage: Eukaryota > Metazoa > Chordata > Actinopteri > Batrachoidiformes > Batrachoididae > Thalassophryne > Thalassophryne amazonica. The sequence goes on along the minus strand of NC_047103.1, from coordinate 115,232,888 downwards.
CCTCTGCGGGCTGCAAACCCTCCCGCAGCTGGCAAGAAAGTATCCGCCTTTTTTCCCTCCCGTGTTGAAACCGGAAGTGAGCTTACAAGCGCGCTCATTGGTCGGTTGTGGTTGGGCGTATATGCTCACAAATTTACTTTATTGACCCAACGGTTGGGTGTATAGCCACTCCGAAAAAAAAAAAAAACAGAACCCATAAATATTGTAATAAATCCCACAAAGCTCCAGCAAATTTTGCTGGAGCTTCCCAAAGCTTCAGTTATCTTGGTCGCTTTGCATAAAAGTCATGTTCTTTCAAACTTATGCTCCAAATGGTTTGATTTGTTGGATGATAATTTTGAAAGAACATCATTTTTATGCAAAGTGACCAAGATAACTGAACCTCTGGGGAATGATCATACAGAGACTGAAGGGTTTTTTTTTTTGTAGGATTTTATTACAATTCTTGTGTTTTTTTTTTTGGGGGGGGGGGGGTGTCACTCTGTATGTGTGTGTATATATATATATATATATATATATATATATATTTGTGTGTATATACGAGGTCTATTAGAAAAGTATCTGACCTTATTATTTTTTTCAAAAACCATATGGATTTGAATCACGTGTGATTGCATCAGCCAAGCTTGAACCTTCGTGCGCATGCGTGAGTTTTTTCACGCCTGTCATTTGCATCATTCGCCTGTGAGCAGGCTTTGAGTGAGGAGTGGTCCACCCCTCTCGTTGGTTTTTTCATTGTTTAGGAATGGCTCAGAGACTGCTGCTTTGCTTGATCAAAATTTTTCAGAAACTGTGAGGGACATCAAAGTGGACACCATTCGAGAAATTCAGATGGTTTTTGGTGAAAATTTTATGGGCTTCAAAGAGATTACGGAGTGTTACTGTCGCTTTAAGGACGGCCCAGAGCGACTGGTGGTGCAACGCACTCCAAAGCCGCCAACGACAGGCTGAGCGACCATTTCATTTCTAAACGGATGGCTGTATGGATCCGTGACCATCGTGTGCAATTTCTCTGGTTATCACAAGAGCTGGACATCAACCATTTTCCGGAAGATTTCACTTTTAACAAGAGATTTTGTCATGGAAAGCTGAGCGGAGGCTTCGCGCGTCACGATGGATTCGCTACTGGAGCGAGACAAAACCACCTCTGTTTTGGTCTCACATGATGGCTTTGAGATGGCGTTCAGACAGCTGTCGGTGTTTTTTCCATCGAGTGATTATCTGAGAAATTGTGGATGTGCCTGGACATGCCAGAACATGTCCTGTGAGGCTTCATCACGGCGTTGCTTTGCACCATGCGGCACCGCCGCGACGCGCGGAATTCCTCCGGACGTCTGACTCAATGTGCCGAAAAAGTGCTGATGTCCACATCTTTTCACAATTCCTGTGCTAGCCAGATGACATCCCGGATAAAACACAGCATGCAGTTTGGAAATGAATGGCACATTCCACTGTTACAGGAGTTTTTGTCATGGAAAGAGGAGTGGAGGCTTCGCGCGTCGCAGTGGTGCCACATGGCGCAAAGCAACGCCGTGATGAAGCCTCACAGGACATGTTCTGGCATGTCCTGTGAGGCAGTCGCTCTGGGCCATCCTTAAAGCAACAGTAACACTCCGTAATCTCTTTGAAGCCCATAAAATTATCACCAAAAACCATCTGAATTTCTCGAATGGTGTCCACTTTGATGTCCCTCACAGTTTCTGAAAAAATTTTGATCAAGCAAAGCGGCAGTCTCTGAGCCATTCCTAAACAATGAAAAAAAGGACGAGAGGGGTGGACCACTCCTCACTCAAAGCCTGCTCACAGGCGAATGACAGGCGTGAAAAAACTCACGCATGCGCACGAAGGTTCAAGCTTGGCTGACGCAATCACATGTGATTCAAATCCATATGGTTTTTGAAAAAAATAATACGGTCGGATACTTTTCTAATAGACCTCGTATATTTTTTTAAAACTTGCTTTTGTTAATCACTTCGCATTTCTACCTTCGTTATTGTCCAGGCAAGAGAAAAAGGAGCCTGTTCCAGCAGGAGACTCTGTCCATCTTGAGTGATGTTGAGGCTGAAGCTGAACTGGGCCCAGTGTGATTGACACATCCGACTGATCCTTGAGGAAGCAACGGTGGTGGAAGCTGCATTTAATCAGGCATATCTTGGCGTGCTGGGTGACCTTGTGCACGAGATGTGTGACCAGGGCGCGTGACCTGCGCCCCCACCCCAGACTATAGACACATGGAACTTTTGTATAGTTTGTGTTGCTTTTTTTTTTTGTTTGGTTTTTTTTTGTATTTGCTCTTTTTTGTTGCAGTAAACAATTTGACTTATGTGATTGTATCGTAATTTGTCTTTTTCAAGCTGAGTCAACAGTAAAAAAAAAACATTTTGTCAATGATGTTTTGGTGCAATGAAGGTTCATTTCTAAGAATTTGTAATTTGGGATTTGCCACTCCAGAAGACACTGCACACTACACCTGGCTGAATCTTTACACAAATGCTGGAATAACCATGTCTAAACTGAGATTGTACCAAATGGTATTTAACATAAACAAAAAGGTTTAGTCACTTCAGTGATAGTACCATTACATCAAGGAATTTTGAACAACCAGTTTTACTGTCTGTTTACTTCAATGTACATTTATGACCCCATTAAATGTAAAACTTATTTTACTACTGGATTATGCTTAAACAGCTTTTCAAACTCTTATGCCGCCTTCACACCAGGCGCGACATGAGCGACAGCAGTGACAGGTTGCCATGTAATCCCTATGGAAGGAGGCATTGTGGTGCCAAGCCACGCAACGTGACGCGATGGACGCAAATGAAGCGACGCGGGTGAAGTGATTTTGAGCGATTGGCGTGTTTGTGGTGCAATACTGCGTTGCATCACTTCGCGTTGCCCTCCTCCCCGAGTTGAAAAATCTGAACTTTTTCGTCTTTTCACGCTGCAGTGACCAGTCAGGGAATGTAGTGACGTGAGATGTCTGGAGTTTGACTGAGTTGGATGTGAACATGTCCTGTCTCTGGTAGCCTGCCTGTGAGCAGGACTTATGTCCCTTTTGTCCTTTATTTCACAATTATGACAGAGGTTTTGGGGGAAGAGCGAGCAGCAGCACCACAGCAGGAGCGGAGAGTTTTATTTTGTTTCATGTGAGCGCGCGAGCGAATTGTCCGTGAAGATTATTTTATTTATTAACTACACAGATGTATAATACAACAAATGGTGACTGGTTCATCAACACAATTATGACAGAGTTTGGGGGGAGAGCGAGCTGCAGCCCCGCAGCAGGGGCAGTGGAGTTTTTTTTCTTTTCCACGTGCACGTTCGAGCAAATCGTCCATGAAGACTATTTTATTTATTAACTACACAGATGTATAATAAAACAAATGGTGACTGGTTTATATACACAATTATGGCAGAGTTTGGGGAGAAGGACCGCTGAAAGCGGCCGTCATCCAAATGCAGCTCCTGCAGCAAATAATGATACTCCCCGAATTGGGAATGTCTCATGAGGATGTTGTGAACCCAGGGACAGTGCGGTTGGCGACGTTTGTCAGCTTTCCACAACAATTAAGAGCACACTCACTCCGTGTGATCAAGGTCCGTCATGTTAACTTGACTGACAACCGGAGCCGGCGAGTGGAATGGAAGCTCCTCCTATTTGATGACGTACTGGGGCAAATTTTCACAGTGAAAGCGGAGCGACACACCTAGCAATGGTGGCGCATCCGTCGCCAGGCAGAATTTGTGGTGTCTGGTCGCGCCAGGTGTGAACGCAGCATTAGCCTTTAAATCAGTAAACCTTGGTAACTTTTACAAATGAAAATGATGTGACACAAAAGTGGAGACATTTTAACAAACAGTACAAAAATTTCTTCAAAATTCACAGTGAAACATAACAGGTGTATAACGTAGGCAAGTGATGACAAAGGTGTCCTATTCCATGACATGAGCTTTTGCAGCGGTGACTCTGAGAAAACCATTTGAAACACACACAGCATACATATTTTAATTAGTGCTGTCAGGTTATTAAAAAAATAATGTAACTGATTACAGGATTTGTGATTAGTTGGGGGGCGCTGGTTATGGCGACAAGCAGCAGCAGCGTGTTGAGTGTGTAGTGTGTATGAGGACTATCTTTTGGGTGTGATCGCTCCTTTTGGTGCTAAAGTGACTGTCCTGCAATAATCGACAGCTGATCACATCATCTGCGATGCATATTTTTGCAACAGAATGGCCTGGTTGGGATATTTGCTCATTCTTACCTGTGTGGTGTACCTGTCCTGGGGCCTGTGCGCAGACAGCGGCGGCATCTAGTACACCTGTGAATTTCTTCTCCGTCTCCAAAACTCGGGCGCTGGATCTATTAATCCATCAGTGGTTTTCCCGAATGAAATGCTTCAATCCAGGGTAGAAGTTAGAGATGCTTCTGGGCGGCATAAAACGCTTCTTCCAAAGAAAAGGGGAAGACGTGGTGGAGTTCGCCAGCGGCTAAAAAGAGAGGGGATGTGTCGAATTCCCCTTCCTACGATAATGCTATCTAATTCCCAGTCCTTACAGAGTAAAATCGATGAGCTACGAGCCAGTGTGCACTTCTTGGAGGAATATAAAAACTCTTGCCTCATCGCGCTCACGGAAACGTGGCTAAAGAACCAGGATGTGAACTCGGACCTGGACTTAGCTGAGTTTGGACAGCCACTCAGACTCGATCGGGACTCCCAAGTGACCGGTAAGTCACTCGGGGGTGGAGTATGCCTGTACGTGAATCAAAATTGGTGCAAGACCGGAATTGTGAGGGAGTCTGTGTGCACGGAGGACATTGAACTCCTGTCAGTGTCTTTGCGCCCGTTCCACCTCCCGAGGGAATTCCCTCAGCTGTTTGTGACTGTTGTTTGCATTCATCCAAAGGCGAATGCTGACGTAGCTGCGCAGATGATTACACGCACTGTGCGCAAATTCCAGGGTATCTCCCCAGATGCGCCTAATTTAATCATGGGAGATTTTAATAATTGTAACCCTAGTAAATCACTTCCACGGTTTGAACAATATGTAACTTGCCCCACACGACGCACAAAATGCCTCGATCTGTGTTTTGGGTCAATCAAAGGCGCATATAGATCCTTCCGCAGAGCACCACTAGGGTCGTCCCACCATAACGTCATTCACCTTGTGCCCTATTACCAACCTCTCTTTAAGAGAGTCAAAGCAGAGAGACGCACAGTGCCTGTGTGGAACGAAGATTCCATTCAGTGCCTCCAGGAGTGCCTTGATTGCACAGATTGGGATGTTTTTAAAGACAACTGCAAAGATCTTGATGAACTTACAGAAACAGTGTCTGCCTACATCTCGTTTTGTGAAAACATAACTATCCCTCGCAGATCATTTCGTTCCTTCTCATACAACAAATTCTGGTTGTCTAAAGATGTTAGAGACTCAGTAATACAGAGAAATAAATGCTTTGAAGGAGGGGATATGTCTATGTATCACATATTGCAGAAAGAGGTCAAAAGAAATATTAAAAGAGCTAGAAATGACCATAAGAACAAAGTGCAAAGCCTTTTCACCTCAGGAAATCTTCGTTCATCTTGAAGGGAATGAAATCTATGTTAGGTATGGAATCAAAATCAAGCTCTGGTGTTCTGAGCACTAACCTGTTTCCTTCAGATGTAGTCTTTGCAAATGAATTGAATACTTTTTATAACCGATTTAATGTCCTGAATTTTAATCACAGTTTGTGTGTCCTTCAGAATGATGAGCCCAGCAACATTAACTTACCCATTGATAGAGGTGTGGTCCTTAAGCACCTTAAAAGTGTTAAGGAAAGGACAAGTTCAGGGCCTGATGGTATTGGGGGAAGGGTACTAAAAAATTGTGCAGAGCAATTGGCTGATATATTCTGCCACATCTTTTCTTGTTCAGTGGAACTTCGTAGAGTACCCTCCCTTTGGAAATCCTCAACAATTGTTCCAATACCAAAAAATAAGTCACCTAAAGAACTGAACGACTACAGGCCTATAGCACGAACATCTCTTGTTATGAAGACTTTTGAGAAAATTGTTAAAGAGGAGCTTTTATGAGAAACACAGGGAGTGTTAGACCCACTCCAGTTTGCATACAGATCTGGAAGGGGCGTGGATGATGCGATCTCCACTTTACTCAATCTGGCTTTGCAGCATCTTGAAGGTGCAAATACCTTTATTCGGATGTTGTTTATTGATTTCTCCTCTGCTTTTAACTGCATACAACCATATGTATTGGCAGAGCGATTAAGAGACATGAATATTGATGTTGGCCTAATTTTATGGATTATTGACTTTTTAACAAACAGATCGCAGAGAGTCAGAGTTAATGAAACTCTCTCCGATGCTGTTGTATCATCCACTGGAGTCCCTCAGGGCTGCATTTTCTCCCCTTTGTTGTTTGTTTTTTATACTAATCTCTGTCAAAGCCAACATGATAATCATCACATCATAAAATATGCAGATGATTCAGTCATCCTGTCCCTTTTGCACGGTGATGACTCCACAGACCATAGTTTGGTCTTGCTGGACTTTTTAGAGTGGTGCCATTCATCTTTTATACATATAAATGTGGATAAAACCAAAGAAATGCACATTGATTTCAGGAAAACACCACCTGTTCTGAATCATATGTCCATTGATGGGAAGCCCATAGATATTGTTGAGAATTATAAGTATCTGGGCACCCAAATTGACAATAAATTATCTTTTGAATTGCAGGTTAATGCAGTGTGCAGTAAGGCTCAACAGAGAATGCACTTTCTGCGAAAACGTAGGAATTATAATGTAGATGGTGTCTTCATGAAAATGTTCTACAGTTGCTTTGTGGAGTCTGTGTTAACCTTTTCCTTCCTCTGTTGGCTTAACCTATTGAACCTTAAGAATCGCAATCGTCTTTGTAATATTGTCAAGGAATGTGGTAAAATTGTGGGAACTCAGTGCACGGACATTATGGACCTTTTTAAAACAAGGGTTGTGTCAAAAGCCAGGAAAATTATGGCCAATTCTGCACACCCTCTGCACCCACAATTTAAGTTTCTGCCTTCGGGCAGACGCCTGGTAATGCCCAGATGCAGAACCAACAGACTAAAAAACTCTTTTATTCCCACAGCCATTGCTCTCCTGAATAACACCTAAGGACTCACTGTTGCACTTAAGTCTATACTGACTCGCACCTTATTTCTGGGCTCTTGTTTTATATATTTATTCTGCTGTGTTTTTATGTTTTTTATGTTTTTATGTTTTTTATGAATTTGTAGGATGTGGTTTTATGAATGTAATGTCATTTTTACTGCCGACTGCACCTGAATTGCCCCCATGGGGACTAAATAAATGATCAAATCAAATCAAATAGTTAATCTAAATTAATCAGGTATATAAAAAAAACTCAGATCTGTGTGTGTTTGGGGCATTTAATAATCAGGTAAAAGTGTAACCCTCAACTGTAATTAGGATGGGTTAAATGCAGACAAATTTCATTGTATGTTTGTGTACAATGACAATAAAAGGCTATAAGGAAGTTTGGAGGCTGATTCTTTCTGCATAATATGACTCCTTTAATAATTGTCTTATTAGATTTCATATTTTAAATTTGTCCATTGAACATTAAAATCTGGATGAAAAACAAATCAAAGATTTGTAATCTGTTTTAAGTTCAGTGACGATGTTAATTAGCAGTCATTAAAACTGAATCAACATTTTGTGCATTAAAGTCAGTAAACTCCCACATTTTAGATTTAACAATAAGTTATCAAAGCAAGCTACTTTGGTATAAAAAGTTTTGACATCTAGCACATTTATTGCTCTCTGAAACGCGTCTTCACTGACGTCAAAACAAAACGGAGAAAAGTGTGACTGAAGGTGTGATAGGTGCTGTAATTAATTAATCTAAATTAAAGTTTTATTTTGACAGCCACAATTTTAATACTTAATAGCGACAGCCTGCAGTTATTACTTATTTACGAGCTAATTAGGAAGCTAACGATTAGCTTGCAGTCATGCTTCATCTCTTCATCTCTAGCAGCGTGTATCTTCTCGTCTTTGTCTTCATATTGTTGTATGAATTCCCAAAGTCTTCTGTACTTTTCAAGCGTGTCTCTTCTCGCCACCAGCAGCTTTCTCTTAAAAACTCACAGAGCAGCAAACACACGGAGTCTGCCATTGTTTATTTATGTCACGTATAAAACGACGCCCACAATGAGGAGGTACTATTTGTAGTAGAAAAAGACGCGCCTGGAACCAAACCGAATAGAGCCGAACTCGGCAGTAGTCGTTACACTGTTATGTGGGCAAAAAGACGGACACTGAGTCACCGGGGTCTGAGAGCAGGTAGGAACAGTGGACAGCGAGATGGGAGAGCCTGACGACCTCGAGCGGGGAGATGGATGCATTCAGAGCAGCTGGAGGCGCAGATGTGCCTGGAGCAGCGAAAACGGTACCAAGACAGGTGGAGGAGCGATACGTCAGATTCTAAGTCATCAACCAGGTAGCCTGTTTCCACGCACTGGCTGTGGCTGTGCTTTTACCATCTACACAGTGTTTGTGTGTTCTGTGCAGAGGTTTGCTGTAGCAGCGAGGTTCATCGTGACGTATCCACGCATCGCCTGTTGGCTGGAGATGTTTTAACGCACTCAAAAGCAGATAATTGGTGGTTTCTGTATGACAGGCCGGGGACTGGCCTGTGTGACAAGTTATTCTCCTGTTTCATCATTTTTCTCACCTGGAGGGCTTGAGTACGAGACGGGACTGTGTAAATGTGTGTTTGTGCATGTGCCTGGGTTGTGGTGCGTTCAAGGGGAGTTGGAAATGGTGGGGATGTGAGTTTTTAGAGAATTAATTAGTGTGGGTTTGTTTTTATTATTGTAATGACTTTGCGTTTTAGCAAATGTGGGATCATTTGTGGGGTTTGATAATGTGTGTTATTTTTGTGTTACGAAATAAAATAAAGGAATTTATATGTTGACAACAAATGTTTCCTCTCTGAATCAAATTCACTTACCAGGACGGCATGCCATACCGCATGTTGGGAAGGGCCTAATAGCCTTAACTGGACATTGGACCCAAAGCACCCTCCCATTCTGAAGAATGAGTAGTATAGGGTGGTGGTAAAGGTGCTCTACTGTATATATATATATATATATATATATATATATATATATATATATATATATATATATATGTATATATATATATATATATATATATATATGTATGTATATATATATATATATATATATATATACGAGGTCTGTTAGAAAGGTATCGGACCTTGGATTTGAATCACGTGTGTTTGCATGAGCAAACCATGAACCTTCGTGCGCATGCGTGAAATTTTTGCATCATTTTCTGGTAAGCAGCCTTTGTGTGAGGTGTGTGTCGTGCGCTCAGCGTTTTTTCATTCCAAAGAAAATGATGGAACGACTGGAGCAGCGCTGTATCAAATTTTGCCAGAAACATGGGCGACAGCCAGCTGGAAACCATTCGGATGTTCAGACGGCTTTCGGTGACGATCCTATGGGCATCATACAGATTAAGGAGCAGTACAACTGGTTTAAAGACGTCCGCACAATGGTGGAGAGCGAGTCACGCTCCGGTCGGCCATCAACATGCTGAAATGACCAGATCATTTTCAAAGTGAACGCTGTGGTGATGCGGGACCGTCGTGTGACTATCCGACAAATTGCGGAAGAGGTGGACATCAGCAATTTTTCGGCACATTCCACTGTGACAGAAGATTTGGCCATGAAAAGAGTGGCGGTGAAAATCATGCCGATGGCTTCGGCACGAAGCTGCCGACGGCAGAGCAAAAGCGCCTATGTGTTGAAGTCTCACAGGACATGTTGTGACATGCCCGCCTCTTCCACAATTTCTCAGACAGTCACATGACTGAAAAGTCACCGAAAGCCGTCTGAATCATCCGAATGGTTTCCACCTGGCTATCGCCCAGTTTATGGCAAAATTTGATGCGGCGCTGCTCCAGTCGTTCCGTCTTTTTCCTTGAAATGAAAATCCGCCGAGTGCGCTGCACACATCCCACACAAAGGCTGCTTCCCAGGAAATGATGCAATCGACAGGCGTGAAAAAGTTCACGCATTCGCACGAAGGTTCAAGGTTGGCTTATGCAAACACACGTGATTCAAATCCATCAGGTTTTTGAAAAAAATAAAAAGGTCCGATACTTTTCTAACAGACCTCGTATATACACTGTATATATGTGAAGAGTTCAGATGCAAAACCCAGCAAGTATTTTTTTTTTTTATGGAAAAAATGCAGTTGAAAATAGAAATTTAAAGGAAACCATATTCACGAATGCACTTTCGTCAGTAAAATGAAAACAGTTTGTTCAGATTCTTTCATATTTTGCACACTGATGGTCCCCTTGACAGCCAAGTACATGTTGGCCTCAACTAAAAATTTATGGTTTTGGGGATACTGGGTTTTGCATTTAAACCCTTTATATATATACACTCAACAAAAATATAAATGCAGCACTTTTGGTTTTGCTCCCATTTTGTATGAGATGAACTCAAAGATCTAAAACTTTTTCCACATACACAATATCACCATTTCCCTCAAATATTGTTCACAAACCAGTCTAAATCTGTGATAGTGAGCACTTCTCCTTTGCTGAGATAATCCATCCCACCTCACAGGTGTGCCATACCAAGATGCTGATAAGACACCATGATTACTGCACAGGTGTGCCTTAGACTGCCCACAATAAAAGGCCACTCTGAAAGGTGCAGTTTTGTTTTATTGGGGGGGGGGGGGGGGGATACCAGTCAGTATCTGGTGTGACCACCATTTGCCTCATGCAGTGCAACACATCTCCTTCGCATAGAGTTGATCAGGTTGTCAATTATGGCCTGTGGAATGTTGGTCCAATGGCTGTGCGAAGTTGCTGGATATTGGCAGGAACTGGTACACGCTGTCGTATACGCCGGTCCAGAGCATCCCAAACATGCTCAATGGGTGACATGTCCGGTGAGTATGCCGGCAATGCAAGAACTGGGACATTTTCAGCTTCCAAGAATTGTGTACAGATCCTTCCAACATGGGGCCGTGCATTATCCTGCTGCAACTTGAGGTGATGTTCTTGGATGTATGGCACAACAGTGGGCCTCAGGATCTTGTCACGGTATCTCTGTGCATTCAAAATGCCATCAATAAAACGCACCTGTGTTCTTCGTCCATAACAGACGCCTGCCCATACCATAACCCCACCGCCACCATGGGCCACTCGATCCACAACATTGACATCAGAAAACCGCTCACCCACATGATGCCACACACGCTGTCTGCCATCTGCCCTGAACAGTGTGAACCGGGATTCATCCATGAAGAGAACACCTCTCCAATGTGCCAAACGCCAGCGAATGTGAACATTTGCCCACTCAAGTCGGTTACGACGACGAACTGGAGTCAGGTCGAGACCCCGATGAGGACGACGAGCATGCAGATGAACTTCCCTGAGACGGTTTCTGACAGTTTGTGCAGAAATTCTTTGGTTATGCAAACCGATTGTTTCAGCAGCTGTCCGAGTGGCTGGTCTCAGACGATCTTGGAGGTGAACATGCTGGATGTGGAGGTCCTGGGCTGATGTGGTTACACGTGGTCTGCGGTTGTGAGGCTGGTTGGATGTACTGCCAAATTCTCTGAAACGCCTTTGGAGACGGCTTATGGTAGAGAAATGAACATTCAATACACGAGCAACAGCTCTGGTTGACATTCCTGCTGTCAGCATGCCAATTGCACGCTCCCTCAAATCTTGCGACATCTGTGGCATTGTGCTGTGTGATAAAACTGCACCTTTCAGAGTGGCCTTTTATTGTGGACAGTCTAAGACACATCTGTGCACTAATCATGGTGTCTAATCAGCATCTTGATATGGCACACCTGTGAGGTGGGATGGATTATCTCAGCAAAGGAGAAGTGCTCACTATCACAGATTTAGACTGGTTTGTGAACAATATTTGAGGGAAATGGTGATATTGTGTATGTGGAAAAAGTTTTAGATCTTTGAGTTCATCTCATACAAAATGGGAGCAAAACCAAAAGTGTTGCGTTTATATTTTTGTTGAGTATATATATATATATATATATATATATATATTCTTCATTCAGCTGCTCCTGTTAGGGGTTGCCACAGCAGATCAGTCGTTTCCATCTCATCCTGTCCTCTGTAACTGTGTCTGTCACACCAATGACCTGCATGTCCTCCCTCAGTATATCCATAAACCACCTCTTTCATCTCCCTCTGCTCCTCCTGCCTGGTGGCTCCATCCTCAGCATCTTTCACACTGGGTCCCTCCTCTGGACATGTCCACACAATGAAACTCCTTCTGGCCTTTCTCTATACTTCTCCTTCAGTATTCTCAGAGGAAACATTGCATCAATAGTGATCTTTCTCAGCATGAGACCATATTGCTGCTCACAGATCTTCACCTGCTTTCTAAGTGTAGCTTTTACTACTTTTTTCCCATTACTTCATGCTGTGGCTGATCGGTTTTATGTCCCTGTAGTTACTGCAGCTCTGCACATCACCCTTGTTCTTAAAACAAGCACACTTTGTCTCCAGTCTTCAGACATCATCTCACTTTCCACTGTCCAGATGTCACATCCAGTGCCTTCCTATCTATTTCCCTCACCACTTGTAGTACTTTTCCGGTTGTCCAAAATTACTTCGCCTCCATCCACTGCCTTTCTCACCTGCTCACAGAGTTTCACACAACATTCTTCCTCCTTCAGCTTCTACCATCTGATCCTTTGTTGAGCTCTGAGTCGTTCTTCCTCACCTCTGAAGTCCTCTTACAAACCACCATCCTTTGCTGTCTAGCTACACCCTCCCCTGCCACCACCTAACAGTCTCCAATTTCTTTCATCTTGCATCTCCTACAAAGAATGTAATCCACCTGTGTGCACCTTCATCCACTTGTGTATGTCACCCTGTGCTCTTCCCTTTTCCTAAAGTATTCACCGCAGACATTTCCATCCTTTTTGCAAAATCAACTACCATATGCCCTTCCACATTCTTGTCCTTGATACTATATCTATCCATTACTTTATCATCACCTGTGTTCCCTTCACCAACATGCCCATTAAAGTCCACTCCAATCACCACTCTTTCATGCTTGGGCACACGCTCCACCACCTCATCTAACTTACTCCCAAAATCTTCTTTCATCATCACCCCTTCAGTTTCCGACTTCACACTCATTACTCTGTCAGACACCCTCTTAACCTCCAACACACTCCTAACATACTTTTCCTTTAAAATGACCCCAACACCATTTCTCTTCCTATCCATACCATGATACAATAACTTGAACCCACTGGCTATGCTCCTGGCCTTACTTCCCTTCCACTTGGTCTCTTGCACACACAATATGTTTGCCTTTCTCCTCTACATCATATCAGCCAGCTCTCTCCCTTTACTAGTCATCTGTCAGCATTCAAAGTTCTGACTCTCACTTCCACCCTTCCAGTTTTCCTCTTCTCCTGCTATCTGTGGACACATTCTCCTCCTCTTATTCTTCCTTGCCCAGCAGTAGCCCAATTTCCATGGGTGCCTTGTTGGGCATCGGCACTGGTAGTGATCATTCTTAACCCACGTCTTGATCGATCCGGTATGGAAATTCAGTTTGAACTCTGCATCGTTATTTTGGCTTGTTTTTCACCAGATGTCCTTCCTCACACAACCCTACTCATTTATCCAGGCTTTGGTCTGGCACTCAGAGTGTACTGGCTGCACACCAGATGTGGCTGAGATTTTACAAAGCTTATAACCGCTTCACACATAACATGATGTTGGACGAAAGAAGCAGAAACTGGAAGAAAATCTGTGAACAAAAAACCGAAATGGGGAACCGCAAAACATTCCACCTACTGTCGGGAGGGACACACAATCGGACAGGTGTGACAGGTGGCGATGGTTTTGCGCACACTCCTCTTCGTGTACACAAACACAGTGCGAGCACATAGAAAGTTGTGCACACAGCACCCGAACAACAAAATAATAAAAAACCCACCATAGTTCATAGTACTTAATTCCTGTTATAAAGAGCAGACGTAGAGCTTCTGTCTAGATGTCCACCAGGAAGTAATGCAATGATGCGGATTACTCTTCTCCCTTTTATCTTCTACCTGAATTACCTGATGCGCTCGTCTCATGAAGATGTCAGCCGGGCACTCATCTCATGAACAACTGGCTCCCGTGTCATGAACACATCAGCCGGCATGGTGTCTCCAGCACGCAGTGATCTGATGGTGACCACGTTGCAAATGTGATAAAAGCTTGGGACTCCGACGAGGGCGGTCGCATCTCCTCCACTCTCCCTTATCTCTGTTCTCTGCCTTTAACCTTCAAGTCCCTACTTCACCAGACTGTGAATTCCTCAAATTATATTGGGTTCTGGATCTATTGGACTACTATTGGATTAACCATGGAATTGATCAGCTGGTCTCTGAACACTATTGACACCATTTTTTCTACAAGAAGGTCAGGCATGGGGGATCGTACCTGCCCAGATGGAATGTATCCTGCAGGCTATGTTCTCAACTCCTGGAGTTCCTGGCGTGTGGCATGCTTGGCACCTTTCTCTGTTGAAGACATCGAGGATTTATTCATTTTTAGTCTCATGGTAGCAGTGCTGGTACTTTTTGGCTTATGTGCTGCCCTGATCTACCGGAAAATTGGCAAGTCGGCGGCATCAAGAACCACGGCCCCTCGCTTGTCCGTCATGATTAACGAGGTTGGCAAGGCAGTGCATTCTCAGACTGCAATGACTCTTGAACTCAGACGCAAATTGGATGACATCTTGGAGCAGATGCGTGCCTTGCAGTTGAAGCTGAAGATTTCAGAGGCTTGTGAATATTCTTAATTCGTAATTGGGAAGATTATTAATTCATAATTGGGATTTGGTTGTACAAGTTGAACTGTTAAGTGTTTTTCACTGCTCAAACCATAACATCACAGGCTTATATCAAGCGTGAAGGTCAAGTTGCCCAGCTGTTTTTCCTCCAGAGGGATCTGTTTTGGCCTGGGGATCATTTGGCTGTTTCTTATCTCAACTCACAAAGACAATAAACTGCTTTTCACAGGACTAAAGCATGCTCCATTCCCTTCCCCCACCCCCTCCTTCCCCCATCAACACCCCCCTTTCCGGCGCCTGCTAAACGTCACTCCTTCCCCCTTCAGCAGGGGCGGTGCAGTTTTAGCTGCAGCCCCCGTCACTACCCCCCAAGCTGATGGCGACGCATCTCAGGGTTGCTGCGTGGCCTTCACCCACTTGCCTCAATTCGGTTAACGGACTTCTTCAAACTTAGTGCTCATAAACAATGTCAAATGTGTATGTGTTGCCTTTAATTCTGATGTGTGCTATTATTACGGTAAACAAGTAATAATTGTGGACTAATTGCTGTCTGAGGTAACTGGAGTGTAAATGTAATTTCTCCACTGTGAGATCAATAAAGTATATCTAATCTAATCTAATATGTGTTGTAGTTCTGACAATGTGGAGAAATCCTGCAGTTACATGCGCCTCACTGTTGGGAAGGTGTCGTAGCACGGACCCACAACAGGGGGCGCAAAATGAACGGACAATGAGTAAGCCAAAAGGTAACAATTTACTGTTGTGACAATACACAACGAAATGTACAGAAATTGCAAAGTCAATTAACACCAGGTGACGTGTGGGCAGGCTCGAAGATAGAAGACCCCGACGAGAGAGAGACCGCGTCCCACACGGCCTCCACCACCAACGGTCTGAAGAACACCGGAGCCGCCAAGTCCCGAATCCCCAGGTGACCTCTGTCTTCGGCTGTCGACCCTGGTACTGCTGGCAGAAAGCAGAGAAAAGATGAATGAGTGTAACTCCTTACACTCAGTGGTCTATAGTCTGTACACAGTTAGGAGGAGAACCTCCACCTCCGAATCACACACTCGTGCAGCTCCTGGTGTGACCACTTATCTGTAGCGCGGTTGTCGTCGTCACGCTCCACGCCACTTCCCAGATAAGGGCGAACACCACAGGATACCGGCTGCAACAAAAGTTCAGGTTATTACTCAACGTATGAGTCAGCAGAGAAATTACCTTACGGTAGTCGATTTCTCGGCGAGGAGGTGGAGTTCCGATCCGGCTTTTAAGATGGTGATGCTGATGATGAACGAGTGACAGCTGGTGCAGGGGATGAATAACAGCTGTCACTTCTTCAGGGTCCGGCGCCCTCTCGTGCTTGGAGCCCGCACTCCAAGCAGGGCGCCCTCTGGTGGTGGTGGGCCAGCAGTACCTCCTCTTCAGCGGCCCACATAACACTCACGGTGGTGTCCAGCATTGCAGGTGCTGTATGTCCACAGCAAAGTGTATGAGCAAAGCGATCATATATAAATGTGTTCACACCTTTACCCTTGTTTAATTTAATTTCCATTCTTTCTGTTTGTTATGTAAACTGCAATTTATGTGGTGGAAGTGACATCATCCTGCCCGGCCAGAGCGGTCAGCTGTTCCAGCAGCGCACTGTGCTGTACAGCGACCAGACTCTGGCAATCTCAGACAAACTGGACAGCTGACATAGGACTAACTCGGTCACTCTGGAGTAGCTCGGAGTCGAGCCGCTGCTCCTCCACGTCGAAAGGAGTCAGTTGAGTGTGGTTTGGGCATCTTTTCCGGATGCCCCCTGGACGCCTCGCTGGAGAGGTGTTCCGGGCACATCCCATTGGGAGGAGGCCCCGGGGAAAACCCAGGACACGCTGGAGGGGCTACATCTCTCGGCTGGCTTGGGAACGCCTTGGTGTTACCCCAGAGATGCTGGGGGAGGTGTGTGTGGATCGGGAGGTCTGGGCGGCTTTGCTTGAGCTGCTTCCCCCGTGACCCAACTCTGGATAAAGCAGAAGAAAATGGATGGATGGAATGGATGAGCAACTGGGTTACGTTCTATGGTATACTGGCTAGATGACAATCCTTCACCCAATGATGAGCTAGAAATGGAACGGGAGGACTGTCTACCATATTCTATTAGAGCAGTTATACTGTCACCCATCCCAGTCAGTAAAACTTGCTTTAAACAACCCTGTAATTTATGCTTTAATTAGGATATGGAAACAACTAAAGAGTCATTTCAAGCTCAAGGCACTATAATTTCTGCTGCCCATAACGGCAAACCCTTCTTTCACTCCCTCAGCTCTGGATGGAACCTTTACCATCAGGAAACGATTAGGGATCGGTGTCATGGGTAACCTTTACATAGAAGGGACTTTTGCATCTTTCCAGCAACTCCAAGAAGATATTATTTGCAGAGAAATGAGCTTTTTAGATAACTCCAGGTTCGGGACTATGTTAGAACACACCTTTCTAATTTTGAGAAGGCAAACACAAACAGGATAGAGAATTCAATTAATCTGTTCCCCAACCCACGTTACATAATCTCGCACCTATATGAAACACTACAAATCATGTGACTTTCAAAGATAAACAAGATAAAGGAGGAATGGGAAAGAGAGTTAGGATCCCCAATACCTCCCAGTGTGTGGGAGGAGAGTTTAGAGCACATACATGAATATTCTATAAATGCACGATACTGTTTAATTCAATTCAAAATACAGCACAGACTACATTATTCCAAAACGAAGCTGCATAAAATATTCCCTGAAGTCTTTCCTCTGTGTGAGAAATGCGAGTCCATGGAGGCTACCCTATCACATACTTTCATTCTCTGTCCCAAACTTCAAAACTATTGGCATGAAATATTTGATTTCTTTTCACGGATTTTGGGGATTCAACTAGACTGAGATCTTATTTTAATCATACTGGGAACTTCTGAGGGGCTAAGGAAGCTAAATGTTGCACAACAGCGCCCCCTGGCTTATGGCCTTATAACAGCAAAAAGTTGATCCTACGAAACTGGAAAAAGAAAGAGTTGCAAACAATGGTTGACTGAGTTGACAAACATGTTACATCTGGAGAGAATTAGATTTATTCTGAAGTACAAATTGAAGGACTTTGATAAGATCTGGTAGCCACTGGTCTCTCGTCTCGAGAGGGAGTAAGATTGAATTTTAATGCACTCCTTTGGTTTTGGGGGGAGTATCTTATTTTTTTTTTTTTATTCATTTATTTTCTCCCTTCTACCCTTTTTGTTTTGTCTACCTTGTTGATGCAGGTTTCTGTTATTAGTTATTTTTTGTCAGGGATTACTTTTTCTTGCTTTCTGTAAAAATAAGAAAGGAAGCATA
The DNA here is from genome assembly GCF_902500255.1 of Thalassophryne amazonica. Lineage (NCBI taxonomy): Eukaryota > Metazoa > Chordata > Actinopteri > Batrachoidiformes > Batrachoididae > Thalassophryne > Thalassophryne amazonica. The sequence continues at coordinate 115,214,642 of NC_047103.1, read as the reverse complement.
ACTATTGAGTGTTAATTTCTCTGTTATGTGACTGGTTTCCTAATAAACATATTTGAAACAAATCAGATAACACGTGAGCACATCAAAGTTGTACGAGGTCTGTCCAAAAAGTATCAGACTTTTATTTTTTTTCAAAAACCTTATGGATTTGAATCACGTGTGCTTGCATGAGCCAACCTTGAACCTTCGTGTGCATGCGTGAGTTTTTTCACGCCTGTCGGTTGCGTCATTCGCCTGTGAGTAGGCTTTGAGTGAGCACTGGTCCTCCCCCCTCGTTGGATTTTCATTTCAAGGAAAATGTCTGAACGATTGGAGCTTTGCTGAATCAAATTTTTCCAGAAACTGTGAGAGACAGCCAGGTGGAAACCATTCGGAAGATTCAAATGGCTTTCGGTGGCTTTTCAGTCGAGTGAGTATCCGAAGAATTGTGTAACAGCTGGACATGTCACAACATGTCCTGTGAGACTTCCAACTTCTGCACGTCTTTCATTACAAAATCTCCTGTAACAGTGGAATGTGCCGAAAAAGTGCTGATGTCCACCTCTTCTGCAATTTCTCTGGTAGTCAGACGACGTCCCGGATCAACACAGCGTTCACTTTGGAAATGATCTGGTCGTTTCAGCCTGTCAATGGCCGCTCGGAGCGTGGCGCACCCTCCGCCATTGTGTGCCGTCTTTAAACCGGTTGTAACACACCTTAATCTGTGTGATGCCCATAGGATCGTCACCGAAAGCCATCTGAATCTTCCGAATGGTTTCCACCTGGCTGTCTCTCACAGTTTCTGGAAAAGTTTTGATGCAGTAAAGCTCCAAATCATTCCACCTCGCAATGAAAATCCAATGAGAGGGGAGGACCAGTGCTCACACAAAGCCTGCTCACAGGCAAATGATGCAACCGACGGGCGTGAAAAAAAATCATGCATGTGCATGAAGGTTCAAGGTTGGCTCATGCAAGCACACATGATTCAAATCCATATGGTTTTTGAAAAAAATAAAAGGTCTGATACTTTTTGGACAGACCTCGTATATGCTAGATAGTGTTAATTACTTTCATATAGGACCTGTGGCCCACTCTAAGGACCTATGGCCCAGTCTAGGACCTATGGCCCACTCTAAGGACCTATGGCACAGTCTAGGACCTGTGGCCCACTCTTGGGCCGACTGTGCTGGAAATTATTAATTTCTCATTAATGTCTGGATCTGTTCCTAAATGTTTCAAATCTGCAGTGATTCAACAATTACTTAAGAAATCTAAACTTAACTCTAGTGTATTGAAAAACTATAGACCGGAAAAGTGGTTTCACAGCAGCTCTTGGACCACCTTACTGAGAACAATCTTTTTGAGCCACTGCAGTCTGCTTTTAGAAAATATCATTCTACAAATACAACTGTCACTAAAGTGATGAATGATCTTCTGCTTGCAATGGATTCAGACACCACTACAGTTCTGGTGCTGTTGGATCTCAGTGCTGTGTTTGATACCGTGGATCATCATATTCTACTCGATAGGCTTGAGAATTATTTTGGAATTACTGGGAATGCCCTTGCATGGTTGACGTCATACCTGACCAGTCATTCTCACTGTGTTTTGTACAGTAACACTACCTTGAACCTTAATGACATGAAATTTGGGGTTCCACAGGGGTCTGTCTTAGGCCCCCTGCTTTTCTCCCTTTATATAGCACCCCTTGGGCACATATTGTGGTGTTTTGGGATTACCTTTCACTGCTATGCTGATGATACTCAGTTATACATGCTGATAACTGCTGGTAATCTCATCCACATAAAATCCTTAGAAGATTGCCTTGCATCAGTTAGAAGCTGAATGTCGCGCAACTTCCTACTTTTAAACTCTGACAAGACTGAAATGGTGGTTCTTGCTCCAGTGAGACACCACCATCAATTTGACCAGTTAATGCTTAGCCTAGGCTCGTGTGTCATACATCACACTGACAAAATGAGGAACCTTGGGGTAATTTTTGATTCTACCTTGTCCTTTGACCTCCACATTAGAGATATTATGAGGACTGCTTTCTTCCACCTGTGAAATATAGCGAAGATTCGTCCCATCCTGTCTATGGCTGATGCTGAGACCCTGAATCATGCATTTGTCTCTTCTAGATTGGGATACTGCATTGTTCTATTTTCTGGTTTACTGCAATCCAGCATTAGGGGTGTCCAGTTGGTTCAAAATGCTGCTGCCAGACGTTTTCACACAAAGCAGAAAGTTTGACCACATTACACCCATTTTGGCATCTCTTCACTGGCTTCCTGTCCCAGTGAGATCAGATTGTAAGGTTCTGCTACTCGCCTATAAAAGTGTTCACGGCGTGGCACCTCCCTACCTAGCTGACCTAATTAAACCCCACATAGTAGCCCAGTCTTTGCGTTCTCAGGGTGCAGGGCTACTTTGTGTCCCTAGGGTGAATATAAAGCCTGCAGGTCACAGAGCTTTCTCGTATCGTGCACGTGCTTTGTGGAATGATCTCCCTGCGTCAGTAAAACGGTCATATTCTGTAGAGACTTTCAATTCCAGACTTAAGACGCACTTATTTTCCCGTGCGTAGGGCTAGCATATTGGCATAGTATAGTACTATTCATTTTAGTGGGAAAGGAGGGTGCCGCGGTCTCAACTTTATCTAAATTCTGTGTCTTTCAGTGAAGCTTAGGGCTAGTGGCCAGCGATCATCTTAGTATTTCTTTTGTTTTTTATTTTTGTTGCTTAATGCTGGCAAATTACACTGTATTTGTTGTATTTCTGATGTCTGATTCTGTTTTTTTTTTCTCTCTGTTTGAGGTGCAGCTCAATCCAGAGATGGGTGTGGAATCTGTTCCAGGAACCCTCCTGTCCTGTGCACCGGCAACATTTCCTGTATATTTGTTTTGTGAATTGTTTTGTAATTTGTGTCAGTAGCATGGCCCTAGCAGAGGGTCACCCCTTTGAGTCTGGTCTGCTTGAGGCTTCTTCCTCAGAGGGAGTTTTCCTTCCCACTGTCGCCTGTGTGCTTGCTTTGGGGGTTGGTAAGGTTAGACCTTACTTGTGTGAAGCGCCTTGAGGCAACTGAAAATAAATTGAAATTGAAAAAAAAATTCACATCTATTACAAGATATCAGTTTGATTACACACTGTGGGTAGTGAATATGGTACGTTATACGTTTTTATTTATGTTGATAATTTTACATTGATTCTTAAAGCAAATTTAGTGTCTCTTCTGAACCTCTGCTATGAGTTGCAGTAAATGACCATGTTGGTGTTCCATTTTCTCCATACACTTCTGAATATGGGTCTGTTCAGGTGATCTACATTCTATTATTATCACACAATCAGATGCACACACAGTCCTTATGACATAGAAAGCATGAAGCCGATTGAGGCTTCAGACTTATTCTTTTTACCAGCTTCAACAGATATCATTTTTCTCATCCGTGTATTAAACGCTGCATCCTTGAGGTAGAAAATGGCAGCTCCCCAATATATTAATCTTATCCAATTAAAATGTTCCCCTTTTTTGTTTGTTTTGTTTATCGTAACGTGCATGTGGCTCCTGCCTGCATATGTTTTGGACAGAAAACATACGTGTTCCTGAAGTGATGAATGAGTAACACTTTATATTTCTGAAATTTAAATTGGTTAATTTACGAGGATTAATTTATACTTAAGGACACATGCCGAGAATAACAACAGTCAAGGTTTTTTGAAACTTTTAGTCAGTCAGGACAAGTCTGGGAGCATATACTGGCACGTCACACCATCCACACTACAGGATCACATCAGCTCCTTGATGGCAACCACCTAAGCAGATGAACATCATTACCTCCTCCAACAAATATTTTATTGCTAATTCCTTTCACTCTGAGCATTAGCAGTTGCATTTATGGAAAACCTTTCAAGTCAGCAATTCTCTGCATTTCTCTGTGTGTACATTTTAGTACAACCCCAATTCCCTTGAAGTTGGGCCATTGTGTAAAATGTAAATGAAAACAGAATGCAATGATTTGCAAATCCTCTTAAACCTATATTCAGTTGAATACACCACAAAGACAAGATATTTAATGTTCAAACTGATAAACTTTATTGTTTTTGTGCAAACATTTTCTGATTTTGAAATGGTTGCCTGCAACACATTTCAAAAAAGCTGGGACAGTGGTATGTTTACCACTGTGTTAATCACCTTTCCTTCTAACGACACTCAATAAGTGTTTGGGAACTGAGGACACTAATCGTGAGTGTCATGATTGGATATAAAAGGAGCATCCATAAAAGTCTCAGCCATTCACAAGCATGTAATTTATGATAGGCCAAGGATCCCCACTTTGTGAACAAATATGTGAAAAAACAGTCCAATAGTTTAAGAACAATGTTTCTCAAGGTTCAGTTGCAAGGAATTTAGGGATTCCATCATCTACAGTCCATAATATAATCAGAAGATTCAGATAATCTGGAGAACTTTCTACACGTAAGCAGCAAGGCCGAAAACCAACATTGAATGACTGTGACCTTCGATCCCTCAGATGGCACTGCATTAAAAACCAACATCATTGTGTAAAGGATCTTATCGCGTGGGCTCAGGAACACTTCAGGAAACCATTGTCAGCTAAAACAGTTTGTTGCTACATCTACAAGTGTAAGTTAAAACTCTACCATGCAAAGCGAAAGCCACACATCAACAACATCCAGAAACACAGCCACCTTCTCTGGGCCCGAGCTCATTTGAAATGGACAGACGCAAAGTGGAAAAGTGTGCTGTGGTCTGATGAGTCCACATTTCAAATTGTTTTTGGAAATCATGGATGTCATGTCCCCAGGACAAAAGAGGAAAAAGACCATCCAGATTGTTACCAGCACAAAGTTCAAACGCCGGCATCTGTGATGTCATGGGGTGTGTTAGTGCCCATGGCATGGACAACTTACACATCTGTGATGTCAACATCAATGCTGAAAGATACATCCAGGTTTTGCAGCAACACATGCTGCCATCCAAGCAACGTCTTTTTCAGGGACATCCCTGCTTATTTCCACAAGACAATGCCAAGCCACATTCTGCACGTGTTACAACAGCGTGGCCTCATAGTAAAAGAGTGCGGGTACTAGACTGGCCTGCCTGCAGTCCAGACCTGTTGCCCATTGAAAATGTGTGGCGCATTATGAAGCGCAAAATACGACAACAGAGACCCCGGACTGTTGAACAACTGAAGTCGTACATCAAGCAAAAATGGGAAAGAATTCCACCTCCAAAGCTTCAACAATTACTGTCCTCAGTTCCCAAATGCTTATTGAGTGTTGTGAGAAGGAAAGGTGATGTAACACAGTGGTAAACATACCACTGTCCCAGCGTTTTAGAAATGTGTTGCAGGCATGCATTTCAAAATCAGAAAATGTTTGCACAAAAACAATAAAGTTTATCAGTTTGAACATTAAATATCTTGTCTTTATGGTGTATTCAATTGAATATAGGTTGAAGAGGATTTGCAAATCATTGTATTGTCTTTTTACTTACATTTTACCCAGTGTCCCAACTTCATTGGAATTGGGGTTGTAAAACCAGAAACATCGATTGCTGACAGATAGTATGCTATGTCTAATAACGAATCTTCTGAGCTTTCATTCGAAAGTGAGGCTTAGATTTACAGAGTATATACAGACTCAGCTGTTTTCCTGCTGCTGTGAAGGTGGATGTGAAATGTCTCCACAACGTTGTTTTTCACAGGCTGCCTGAACAAACAGATGTATTTCTTGCACTGGAAAATGTCAGAATACATCATTTTCAGGATGTAGCACCTGGTCTTGATTCACACTAATTAAATAAAAACATTAATGCTGTCTCAACAAAAACCTGAGTTTTGAACTGCAGACAGAGACTGTGCTCACTCTCAGTTGAGAAATTCCTAAGTCATCTGGTGATCTTAAGAAGCTTGGAGACATCCCCCGATGGACACACTGTGCTTCACAGCAAAAAAAGCAGAACTGTAACTCAAAGTCCTTCAAAGGGAACCCTTGCCTAGTTATCAATTGAATTTGCTGTCACTATGAATTACATGACATTATAATGGCTTCACGTCAGAATTTGAATTTTCCCAGGCCCGAAGAACCCACCTTAATGGCCTCACACCAAGGCCAGAACTCTCAAGACTGCAAGACAATATCCCTTCCATGATAAGAGTGGCCATAAAACTTTGTGTCTTGATAACAGCTATAGCCCTTTGAACACATGAAATATTCTGTGAAGTTACACACCCTAAATGGGCGGGTTTAATGATGTAAGTCCCCTTTTAAAAATTAGAACAGAGTGTCTGCTCTCTTTCTTCGCTCCTCTCTTTTTACACTCTCTTTATTCTCTTGCCTTTTTCCTGTCTCTGTCTTGGAGCACTCTGCAACTCTTCCTTGCTTTAAAATGCTTAATTATTTTTGGGTCAACAAGGCACAATGCTAAGCTAACGTAGCTGAAGCTACCACATGGCATTCATTCTTTGTTTTATTCTTGTCTAAATTTTTGAGAATTTTTACCTGACGCTTAAAGGTGTGTCAAGTCTTTCAAAGTTTTAAGAGAACTTCTGATCCGAACTTTTCAAAAATAATAGCTAGTTTACAGAAAAGTGACTTTCCTTTTCTGTCGGCTAATTTTCCAATGCTCTTAAAGTTTTATCTTTTTTTCTAAATTAATGAAGACTTTTAATTTGGCTCCAACAAATTTTTAAAAGCTACCAGAAACAATTTTCAACAAACGGCTTCCACCGCTGGGGTCCAGCAAGCTGATGACCTGACTGCAAGCAGCCATCCTGTCGGTAAAGCCAGCCGGCACAAGCCTTTGGGATCACCCCGGGAGACCAGTGAGTTAACCCCTGACCCAAGTGAGCACACTGCAGAACCTACATCATCGACGGACAGATGGATTGTCCGAACCACCTTTTCAACGGACCAACTAAGTTACCCAGTTAAAGGTTCCAGAAAAAGAGTTTGTTGTCAATGGATACAAAATGGATTCTTCTTATTCTTCTTAATTTTAAACATATTCATATGTTTGGTTAATAATTTTCATAAAATTAATTGGCTTCATAAATTCTAATCAGATTTATTTACTTAAAGTCTTTAAGCTTCATCTCTCTTTCACGTCTCATGAGTTAAGCAAATTGTGTCCATAAATGAACTTATTTAATCACTGTCCACAAAAATGCCAGTAAACTGTTCATTTCTTATATAATTGTAAATAAATTGTAAATATTTCTGCTGTGGTTCATTTGGTGTTCAGAAGGAAACCTTTGGTTTGGCACATTTATTTTGGTGCCCGCGTGTGAGCCGATCTAGAATTGACTAATTTTGTTACATCTTTATGGTCCCCCGTTGCGAGGCATGTCATTTCGTTACATCTTTATGGTGCCTCCGTGTGAGGCCTATAAATTCACTACAAGCATATAATGGACTTTCTGTCTAATGTGCCTGAATCATGAGAGAACTTGAGGAGCTGACAGTGGAGATGCAGTCAGATATTCTCTAGCTGATCCGTGCGTGAGGACTTATAGTGGACCTGGTCATATCCTCTGCCTCGCGATCTGTGTGTGAGCACTTATAGTGGACTTGGACATGTCCTCTGGCTGGCGTTCAGTGCGTGAGGACTCAAAGTGGACCTGGACATGCCCTCTGGCTGGCGATCTGTGTGTAAGCACTTATAGTGGACCTGCACATGTCCTCTGGCTTGCATTTCGTGACCCATTAAATGAGGCCTAGGCCAATCTAATTCAATTGGGGAGTTTAACTACTTATTTATTACATTTATTTTGGTGTCCGCGTGTGAGCCGATCTGGAATTGACTAATTTTGTTACATCTTTATGGTCCCCCGTTGCGAGGCATGTCATTTCGTTACATCTTTATGGTGCCTCCATGTGAGGCCTGTAAATTCGCTACAAGGAAATAATGGACTTTCTGTCTAATGTGCCTGAATCATGAGAGAACTTGAAGAGCTGACAGTGGAGCTGTAGTCAGATATTGTTCTCCAGCCGATCCTTGTGTGAGGACTTATCGTGGACCTGGTCCAGTTCTCTGGCTGGTGATCTGTGCATGAGGACTTCCAGTGGACCTGGACGTGTCCTCTGGCTGGCGATCTCTGTGTAAGCACTTATAGTGGACCTGGACACAGCTATATTCATGATTACACTTTGTTATCGGCAGTTTCCGTAGCTGTTTGTTGCAAATGCTGTATACTTTGAGACTGGTCATGGAAGTACACAAAGTAATCCCAGTGTATCATGCAACATGTCCTTTTATTTTGAAAAGCCCACTTGACATACATTTTGCATTATATCTCCATCAAAAGTGCCTCAATCACTCTCATTTGTGACAATGAGGTGCATACTAGCATCCTTAATGAATAGACTAAGTTTGATCAAAATCTGATCAGTATTGCCAGTTGAATGCATATTTGAATCTTTTTAACTTTGAAAAGCTCTTTTGATCTATATTTTGCATTATAGTTTTAGCGTATGAAAAAACACTTCTAAAAAAAATTTGTGGAATTGGAAACTAGTGTTGGCAAAGGTTTGCGCGCTACAAGCACGGTGCTCTAGTTTCACCATAAACCAGCTATGACCAGATTTCTGTCAGAGGAGTGAAAAAAATATCAGAAGAGTTGTCAGAGAGCCAAGGACCAATTGTTGAAAGCAAATGAACAATTGTTTCAAAGAAAGCAGTAAGTAATGCACTCAAGTGCCATGGCCTGTATGCACACTCACCACACAAACGGTAAATGGACTGCACTTATATAGCACTTTTTACATCTGTATCAGAAGCTGAAAGTGCTTTGATGCCTCACATTGACCCATTCACAAACTGATATCAGGGTGCTGCCATGCAAGGTGCTCTCTACACATCAGCAGCAACGTGGGGATTAAGGACCTTGCCCAAAGGCCCTTAGTGATTTTCCAGCTAGAGGGGGGTTTGAACCGAGGATTTCAAGGTCTCAAGCCTACTGCTTAACTGGTGGTGTCCAAAGTCAGTCGAGAAAGGGCCGAGAGGATGTAGGTTTTCTTTGCAGCCACTGACTCCAGCAGGTGATTTCACTGACAAACTGATCCCATCTGCTCAAAGTGATGTTAATCAGTGGAATCACCTGCTGGAGTCAGTGGCTGCAAAGAAAACCTACATCCTCTCTGCCCTTTCTCGACTGACTTTGGACACCAGTGCATGAAACCATCATCTCACTTCACACAAGACTCCATTTCTGAAGAAAAAGCATGTTGAAGCTTGATTTATCTTTGAGGCACAACATTTAGACAAGCCTTTGACCAAAGTTGAACTTTTTGGATGCCATAATACACACTATATTTGGAGGTCAAATGGCCCCAAAGACACGATAGCAACAGTCAAGTTTGGAGGCAGAAACAGCATGGTAAGGGGCTGTTTGTCAGCATCCAGCACTGGCAAATGTCATATAATTGAAGCAAGCATGAACTGAAAAAAGTACAGAGATATTCTTGATTAAAAAAACTAAAATTAAAAAAAAAAAAATCTACCAGGATGGTGAAGATGAAATGAGGGTGGATATTTCAGCAAGACAATTATCCCAAACACTCAGCCAGGAAACTCTCAACTGGTCTCATAGAATGAAAATAAAGCTGCTAGAATGGCCCAGCCATTCACCTGACTTGAATCCAATAGACAATTTATGGAAAGAACTAAAGATCAGAGTCCATAGAAACTTCAAGATTTGAAGAGTGTTTGAAGAGTGTTTGTGTGGAAGAACAGATCAAAATCACTCCTGAAAAATGCATGTGAGTAATTTCTCCATACAGCTTCATTACCAACAACACAAATGGAACTGTCTTTTTAAATTACCTTTACTGAATGATCCATATTGAATTACACATCAAAAGTTGTTTTATTTTATATTTTAATATGTGTCAAAGTAATTTAGGCATACCCCTTTTCTCATCATAATTGCTCGAACTTTCTTACAAAATACCCTAATGTCACCAAAATAGGTTTGGCCTGTTTAAAAAGTAGTAGGCAGTTTCTTCCAGCGGCACTGAAGATAAAAGGAGAAATCCACAAGGGTTTATATATATACTTATACCATGGTCAGTGAGAATTCCATGTCTAACTGGCGTGCCTTATTTTCGTGTATACGCACACGTAGTTCGGCAAGTTAAGTCACTGTTATAATCACTCCGCTCTGATCGTCACCATAGCAACGTGCAAATCAGTTGATGCAGATCAGCTGTGTTTTGACGGGTGAATGACAGAAATACGATAAAACACGGATTTCCAAGTGAATTTTAATATTTTTGGCCAAAATAAAACGTTTGAGGAATGGAAAGCGGAGGGGATCAAACGAGAAGAACAGCAAAAGCAACGGCGCAAAGATTTAACATCGGACGAACTGGACAAGATTGAAGACGGGAAAGAAGAAGAGAACGGTTCTATCCTTGCGGGCTGGGAGTGCTCCACATCAAAACTGAGCGTAGTTTCTGGACCTGTTGCCAGAGTTTGCCACAGCTCCACAGCAGAGAGGAGGGGCGATGTGAGTGGCCCGCTGCGGCGCGAGCCCACAGACTCGGTTAGCGCATCAGAGACAAAATATCTTGAGACTGGTATAAAATAGTCCCAAATATTCAAACATTTTTATCAAGTTCTATTAACTTAAAAAAAATATTTGTGTGTTAGCTCACTGTGTGGAACCATGGTATAAGCGGATTAAACAACTCTAAGCCGTGCATTATACGGTTTGAATGCACTTCACGGAGTAACACCACTCCGCTTCGCATCGTGCATTCAAACCTTATAATGCACGGCTTCTCGTTGTTTAATCCTTACATATATATATATATATATATATATATATATATATATATATATATATATATTGTTATGTGGGCCGTTGAAGAGGAGGTACTGCTGGCCCACTACCACCAGAGGGCGCCCTGCTTGGAGTGCGGGCTCCAAGCACGAGAGGGCGCCAGACCCAGAAGAAGTGACAGCTGTCATTCATCCCCTGCACCAGCTGTCACTCGTTCATCATCATCATCACCATCATAAAAGCCGGACTGCAACTCCACCTCCTCGCCGAGAAATCGACTACCGAGAGGTAATTTCTCTGCTGACTGACACATTGTGTAACCAACTGAACTTCTGTTGCAGCCGTTTTCCTGAAGTGTTGCCTTGTCTGGAGGATTGGCGTTTGGTGTGAGAGTGACGGCTTCACCTCGCACCCCATCCCAGATAAGTGGTAGATCAGGAGCTGCACGAGTGTGTGTGATTTGGAGGTGGAGGTGCTCCCTCCTAACTGTGTACAGACTGTAGACCACTGAGTGTACGGATTTACACTCATTCATCTTGTCTCTGCTTTTTGCCAGCAGTACCAGGGTCGACAGCCGAAGACAGAGGTCACCTGGGGATTCGGGACTTGGCGGCTCCGGTGTTCTTCAGACCGTTGGTGGTGGAGGCCGTGTGGGACGCGGCCTCTCTCTCGTCGGGGTCTTCTATCTTCGAGCCTGCCCACACGTCACCTGGTGTTAATTGACTTTGCAATTTCTGTGTATTTAGTTGTGTATTGTCACAACAGTAAATTGTTACCTTTTGGCTTACTCATTGTCCGTTCATTTGCGCCCCCTGTTGTGGGTCCGTGCTACGACACCTTCCCAACAGGATTTCTCGGCCAATCGTCATGGATTCCGAGGGGCGTCAGCTCGAGCGTGAACGGCCAATGGCAGAGCCAGGAGCGCAGGCGTCAGCGGGAGGCGTGTTGGGTGAGCTGCAGCAGATCTTAACCGCCTTCACGGCTCGGTTGGATTTAGTGACCGAGCAGAATGTCCTCCTTAATCGGAGAGTGGAGGCTCTCGCCGCCAGGGTGGAAGCGCACGATCAGGGCGCTGCTGCAGCTCCTCCTCTGGCTGGTCCTGGGCCTGAATCAGACGTACCACTGGTCGTTCAACAAACCCCCCCACCATCCCCTGAAGCTTACATAAGCCCTCCGGAACCGTACGGGGGCTGTGTCGAGACGTGCGCGGACTTCCTCATGCAGTGTTCGCTCGTCTTTTCACAGCGCCCTGTCATGTACGCATCAGATGCTAGCCGGGTAGCTTATGTTATTAATCTGCTTCGAGGAGAGGCACGCGCATGGGCTACGGCGCTTTGGGAGCAGAACTCACGGCTCCTAACGTCTTATACTGGGTTTGTACGGGAGTTCAAACAAGTGTTTGATCATCCCAACAGAGGCGAGACCGCTTCAAACGTGCTGCTGTCGATGAGACAGGGGCGCCGTAGCGCAGCCGAGTATGCAGTCAACTTCCGCATCGCGGCAGCGAGGTCCGGCTGGAATAACGTTGCGCTCCGCGCCGCCTTCGGAAATGGACTGTCACCGGTCCTCAAGGAGCACCTACTGGCTAAGGAGGAACCGTGGGATTTTGACGGGCTTGTCGATTTGGTTATACGCTTAGACAACCGTTTGAATGAGCATCGTCGGGAGCAGGCCGGGGGGCGTGACCGGGTACGAGCCGTCCCTCCCCCTTCCAGTTCCGACAAGGCGACGTCGTCCCCACGCTTCACTGCCAGAGAGCCCCGTGGGGCTACAGCTCCCCCTGCTGAGGAGGCTATGGACACGAGCAGGGCCAAAGTAAGATTAACTGACAGACAAAGGAGACTGGCCCGCGGGGAGTGTTTTGTCTGCGGCTCTTGTGAGCACATGCAGAGGGACTGCCCTGAACGGTCAAACTACAAACGCCCGTCCTTAGAATCTGGGCTAAGGGTGGGCCATAACACACACGCGGAAAGACCCCGCAGATCGGCACAAATCCCAGTAACAATCCTTTGTGAGGAGTTAACCCTTCACGCCCCAGCACTAATAGACACGGGGTCAGAAGGGAATCTGCTGGACAGCAGATGGGCAAAGGAAGTAGGGCTCCCTCTGGTGGCTCTGCCGGCACCATTGCAGGTGCGAGCACTAGATGGCACTCTTCTTCCATTAATCACACATCAGACACAACCAGTGACCTTGGTTGTATCTGGGAATCACAGGGAGGAGATAGTGTTCCATGTAACACCATCTACCTCCCGAGTGATTTTGGGTTTTCCATGGATGGTGAAGCACAATCCCCGGGTCGATTGGCCGTCCGGGGTTGTGACGCAGTGGAGCGAAACCTGCCACCGGGAGTGTTTAGGATCCTCGGTTCCCCCCGGCACTACAGCTAATGAGGAGGTCAAAGTTCCCCCCAATCTATCGGCGGTGCCAGAGGAGTACCATGATCTTGCTGACGTTTTCAGCAAAGATCTGGCGCTCACTCTTCCTCCACACCGACTGTATGATTGTGCCATCGATTTAGTCCCGGGCGTTGAGTACCCGTCCAGTAGGTTGTACAACCTCTCACGTCCGGAACGCGAATCAATGGAGACCTACATCCGGGACTCCTTAGCTGCCGGGCTGATCCGGAACTCCACCTCCCCGATGGGTGCTGGTTTCTTTTTTGTGGGCAAGAAAGACGGCGGACTCCGTCCATGCATTGATTACAGAGGGCTGAACGAGATCACGGTTCGCAACCGATACCCGTTACCTCTGTTGGATTCAGTGTTCACGCCCCTGCATGGAGCCCAAATCTTTACGAAATTGGATCTTAGAAATGCGTACCACCTGGTTCGGATCCGAAAGGGAGACGAATGGAAGACGGCATTCAACACCCCGTTAGGTCACTTCGAGTACCTGGTCATGCCGTTCGGCCTCACTAACGCCCCCGCGACGTTCCAAGCTTTGGTAAACGACGTCTTGCGGGACTTCCTGCATCGGTTCGTCTTCGTATATCTGGACGACATACTCATCTTTTCCCCGGACCCTGAGACCCATGTCCAGCATGTACGTCAGGTCCTACAGCGGTTGTTGGAGAACCGGCTGTTTGTGAAGGGCGAGAAGTGTGAGTTCCACCGCACTTCTTTGTCCTTCCTGGGGTTCATCATCTCCTCCAACTCCGTCGCCCCTGATCCGGCTAAGGTTGCGGCGGTGAGAGATTGGCCCCAACCAACAAGCCGCAGGAAACTACAGCAGTTCCTCGGCTTTGCAAATTTTTACAGGAGGTTCATCAAAGGTTACAGTCAGGTAGTTAGCCCCCTGACTGCCCTGACCTCCACCAAGGTCCCCTTCACCTGGTCGGATCGGTGCGAAGCCGCGTTCCAGGAGTTGAAACGCCGGTTCTCGACTGCGCCAGTTCTGGTGCAGCCTGATCCTGATCGCCAGTACGTAGTAGAAGTGGATGCCTCTGACTCAGGGATAGGAGCCGTGCTGTCCCAGAGCGTGGAGGCTGATAAAGTTCTCCATCCTTGTGCCTTTTATTCCCGCAGGTTGACCCCAGCTGAACGGAACTATGACGTTGGCAATCGGGAACTTCTTGCGGTGAAGGAGGCTCTTGAAGAGTGGAGACACCTGCTGGAGGGGGCTTCGTTGCCCTTCACGGTTTTCACTGACCATCGGAACCTGGAGTACATCCGGACCGCCAAGCGGCTGAACCCCAGGCAAGCCCGCTGGTCTCTGTTCTTCGGGCGCTTTGACTTCCGGATTACATATCGCCCCGGGACCAAGAACCAAAAATCAGACGCCTTGTCCCGGGTGCACGAAGAAGAAGCCAAAGCGGGGCTGTCGAACCCCACCGAGACCATCATCCCCGAGTCCACTGTCGTGGCCGCCCTTACCTGGGACGTGGAGAAGACCGTCCGGGAGGCCCTGACCAGGAGCCCGGACCCGGGGACTGGCCCCAAGGACAGACTGTACGTCCCACCAGAGGCAAGAGCTGCCGTATTGGACTTCTGTCACGGGTCCAAGCTCTCCTGTCATCCCGGAGTGCGTAGGACCGTGGCAGTAGTCCAGCAGCGCTTCTGGTGGGCGTCCCTGGAAACCGACGTCCGGGACTACATCCAGGCCTGTACCTTCTGCGCCAGGGGCAAGGCAGACCATCGGAGGACGACGGGCCTCCTCCAACCCCTGCCAGTGCCTCATCGCCCCTGGTCTCACATCGGCCTGGATTTCATCACGGGCCTCCCGCCGTCCCAGGGCAACACCGTAATCCTCACGATAGTGGACCGGTTCTCCAAGGCGGCCCACTTCGTGGCCCTCCCGAAGCTCCCGACGGCCCAGGAGACAGCAGACCTCCTGGTTCACCACGTCTTGCGGCTGCATGGGATACCGTCGGACATCGTCTCGGATCGTGGTCCCCAGTTCTCTTCACAGGTGTGGAAGAGTTTCTGCAAGGAGCTGGGGGCCACCGTGAGTCTCTCGTCCGGGTACCACCCCCAGACCAACGGCCAGGCAGAGCGGGCCAACCAGGATTTGGAGCAGGCCCTGCGGTGTGTCACCTCCGCACATCCGGCGGCCTGGAGTCACCATCTGGCCTGGATCGAGTATGCCCACAACAGCCAAGTTTCGTCTGCTACCGGCCTCTCCCCTTTTGAGGTGTGTTTGGGGTACCAGCCCCCATTATTCCCGCTGGTGGAGGGAGAGGTCGGTGTGCCCTTGGTCCAGGCCCACCTTCGGAAATGTCGCCGGGTGTGGCGGACCGCCCACTCTGCCCTGTTGAAGGCCCGGACGAGGGCCAAATCCCAAGCAGACCGCCGACGGTCCCCGGCCCCCACGTACCAGCCCGGGCAGGAGGTGTGGCTCTCAACGAAGGACATCCCCCTCTGTGTGGACTCCCCCAAGTTAAAAGACAGATACATCGGACCCTTCACAATCCTCAAAATCATCAACCCGGCCGCAGTGAAGCTCCAACTCCCAGCTTCACTGCGGATCCACCCGGTATTCCACGTGTCCCGTATCAAGCCACACCACACCTCGCCCCTCTGTGCACCTGGACCTACGCCGCCTCCTGCCCTGCTCATCGACGGGGAGCCTGCTTGGACAGTCCGCAGGCTCCTGGACGTCCGTCGTAAGGGCCGGGGGTTCCAATATCTGGTGGACTGGGAGGGGTATGGACCTGAAGAACGCTCCTGGGTGAAGAGGAGCTTCATCCTGGACCCGGCCCTCCTGGCCGATTTCTACAGAAGACACCCGGACAAGCCAGGTCGGGCGCCAGGAGGCGCCCGTTGAGGGGGGGGTCCTGTTATGTGGGCCGCTGAAGAGGAGGTACTGCTGGCCCACTACCACCAGAGGGCGCCCTGCTTGGAGTGCGGGCTCCAAGCACGAGAGGGCGCCAGACCCAGAAGAAGTGACAGCTGTCATTCATCCCCTGCACCAGCTGTCACTCGTTCATCATCATCATCACCATCATAAAAGCCGGACTGCAACTCCACCTCCTCGCCGAGAAATCGACTACCGAGAGATAATTTCTCTGCTGACTGACACATTGTGTAACCAACTGAACTTCTGTTGCAGCCGTTTTCCTGAAGTGTTGCCTTGTCTGGAGGATTGGCGTTTGGTGTGAGAGTGACGGCTTCACCTCGCACCCCATCCCAGATAAGTGGTAGATCAGGAGCTGCACGAGTGTGTGTGATTTGGAGGTGGAGGTGCTCCCTCCTAACTGTGTACAGACTGTAGACCACTGAGTGTACGGATTTACACTCATTCATCTTGTCTCTGCTTTTTGCCAGCAGTACCAGGGTCGACAGCCGAAGACAGAGGTCACCTGGGGATTCGGGACTTGGCGGCTCCGGTGTTCTTCAGACCGTTGGTGGTGGAGGCCGTGTGGGACGCGGCCTCTCTCTCGTCGGGGTCTTCTATCTTCGAGCCTGCCCACACGTCACCTGGTGTTAATTGACTTTGCAATTTCTGTGTATTTAGTTGTGTATTGTCACAACAGTAAATTGTTACCTTTTGGCTTACTCATTGTCCGTTCATTTGCGCCCCCTGTTGTGGGTCCGTACTACGACACCTTCCCAACATATATATATATATATATATATATATATATATATATATATACAGTTGTGCTCAAAAGTTTCCACGCCCTGGCAGAATTGTTGCTTTTTTGGCCACTTTTTCAGAGAATATGAATGACAATACAAAACTTTTTTTTTCACTCATGGTTAGTTGTTGGGTGAAGCCATTGATTGTCAAACAGCTGTTTCCTCTTTTTAAATCAAAATGACAAGAGAACTACCCAAATGACCCTGATCCAAAATTTACATACCCGTGTTCTTAATACTGTGTATTGCCCCTTTAACATCAATGACAGCTTGGAGTCTTTTGTGATAGTTTTGGACGAGGCTCTCTAATGGTAAAGCTGCCAGTGAATATGTCTTGGACTTGATTTACATTAATTACAAAGAAATAGAAACAGTATGGCACTTTATGGTAAATCTGCATGGAGTAGACAGTTTTCAAAAACTGAGTGACTGTGCAAGAAGGATGAGAGTGAGGAAAGACACCCAGGCAACCCAGGAGAAGTTATGGGCTTATGTGGCTATGATTGGAGAAATTGTGCCCAGTGCAAGCTTTGCATTTTGCATCACTACTCTTAGCTTCATAGTGGAGTAAAGCAGAAAAGGATTTTCTTTCACCAAAGCAGATCAAATCCAGGCTTGCATCTCAGATGTACCTTCTGGCAATTTGTAGCTAAAGCTAAGCACTGCTGGGTAGGGGGCAGTGTTGCCACAGTTACTTTGAAAAAGTAATCCAATTACTGATTACTGATTACTCCTTGAAAAAGTAACTTAGTTACTTTACTGATTACTCAATTGTAAAAGTAACTAAGTTAGATTACTAGTTACTTTTTTAGTTACTTTTCCCAGCTGCCGACAACAACCCTCTGCCACCTCAACATGACAATGATACCTGTTTTGCCAAAACTTACTTTATAGTCACCCTTTCTTGACTTCAATGAAAATAAATACTTGTTTTATAAAAAGTAAAATAAAGACCTCTTTCTTGACCTCATATTTAACTGTTGACAGCACTGTAACAGTAAAACTTGCAATTTTGAACCTACATTGTTTATAAATGTAACTATTAAATTAATTCTAGCATTTTTCTAACATTTAAATTCTCTCTAAATATTTTACTTGTCAAAATTAATATTATTTTAAGTAGTATTAGTAGTTGTAGTAAAAAAAGGCTTCAAAACTGGACCTTTAATCTAGGGGTGTTGTGGGGGAGGGGGCACATCCCTCCCCCACGCCCCCATTCCATCTGGATTCGCCCCTACTTTGGCGTTTGAGCACAAAGAATGGATAACATTTATTTATGCGGAAAACGTGACCAGATTTACAGGTAAGAAAGTTTTATTGTGTTTTCACATCATGTGGTCCTCAGAAAGAGAGTTTAGGTGCATTTGAGTGGAAAATAGTGTTAGTTGTTGACGCGTCGCGGAGGATCAGCTGTTTTAACGTGCAGATACAGAGCGGCTCAGCTCAGCTCTAAATAAAGGAGGAAAAAAAGTATAAAAATGTCTTTGTAAAGCTCAGTGCAGGTGTGCTGATCACCGTGCTTTAAGAGGTGACGACGAGTCGAGCAGCTGCAAAAAACCGTGGATGATAAGCTCACAGCTCACTGAAAGTGGGCAGTTCAGTCGAACCCCGACCCTCTGCCCACGGACCAAGTTTAATGCTGCTATCGACCCACAATGAAAAATAATAGTAACGCACAGTGACATGAAGAAGTAACTTTAATCTGATTACTGATTTGGAAAGATTAACGCGTTAGATTACTCGTTACTAAAAAAAGTGGTCAGATTAGAGTAACGCGTTACTAAGTAACGCGTTACCGGCATCACTGGTAGGGGGTAGGACTACCAACTCTAGCTTTAAATGTTTTAGTCTGTTGTTAACCTGTCACCAATGTGCTGAGTTTAAAGGGCAGGAGTAACAGGAAGACCAAGGACTGAAAGGAGAGGAACAGTAGTAGCCAGTAAACCAGTATTGATCAGTATGTCTGGTATTTATATTTACATTTGCAAACTGTTTTTTTTTTTACTTTCACTTTTGATACTCTGTGTGCTTCTTACCCTGCTCTACAATGTAACCTGAATGTCTCTGAGGGAGTCTTTGTTGGGTATTTTCTCCTCCAAACATTTTTAAAACCTTTAACAAGACAAACAGAGTCAAGAAACACCAGTGAGACAGAAAGTCAAATATTACGCGCGGAGTGCGGCCAGGCTGTACACCAAGGCTACACTAAAGTCTGGCCTGCTTTTCCGCTCTTTTTATTAAGAGACGCCCTCATCACATAAACAAGAAACTTGTCCTAAGGGTGGGGGTAATGACGCAAGACAAGTTTCTTCCCATAACATAAACGCATACGTCAATAAGTGCAGCTGTAAGGAAGAACACTTCAGGTCAGCACATCTCGTTCGTCTGTTGCAGGTATCAGCTGTTCTGCATCTGCCTGAAGTGTCCTGTCTTCCACACTCCTTCACACTAAACACCACATCACAAACGTCAAAACAAAATTGAATTCTCAGGATTGCATTAAGACAGGTGCAAAACAGCACATCTCCGTTCTCATGAGAAAGAAGACAAAGCTAAACAAGGTTGAATAACACGTACGTTCTCAGGGTGAAGTGCAAAACAGCACAACACCGTTCTCATGAGAAAGAAGACAAAGCTAAAAAAGGTTGAATAACACGTACGTTCTCAGGGTGAAGTGCAAAACAGCACAACACCGTTCTCATGAGAAAGAAGGCAAATGTACAAACGTTTAACAGTGATAACATATATACAAAATCTCTAACATTCTTCGCAAGAGATCAATAAACTTCTATCTAATCTAATCTAATCTAATCTGCCTCAGTTTGTTGCTTGGAGTGTTAGATTTTCTGTAAAACTGTTGAGGTTACTTTTACACAACCTTCTGAATTTGTTGGTCCAGGGCTAGAATAAAAATCTATATTTTTTTGGGACTAGACCTGCGTAAAGGGTCTGAGCCTCATAAAAGCATTTCTTATGGATGCACTTGGATGAGTGCCTTCCTAGTTATTAATACTGTTCACTCCAGTTTACTCATCCAAATGGAGCTAAAAAGTGATGAAGAGATGCTGGTGGAGTGAATCACATAAGTTGATCATGTTCTAGTCCTGCCTGCTATGATGTTGCAAAGGTAATTAGAGTTCATATCGCACCAGTGTGGCATATCAGTTTCACTTGATGGAGCGGTTTGGTCACAAAAAGCAGTTTTGCCCATGCCAGACTGCAGCTCTACTCAGTTAATCATCCCACAGCAGTGTTCATCTTACAATAAATATGTTTCCACGTATTTTGCTCAGCTTGCACACACGGCAGCCTGCTGCTCAGTTTTGGCTGAAAACAGCTCTTCTTGTCTTCTTTAGCTTTGAATGTTTGCTCTTAATGTCCTTTTCTCCTGTTATCAACATTATGGATCAGCTCAAACAGACAGAGTGCAGGTTTCAGCTGTAATGATGGTGGCGGTGATGAAGGTATTTTTCAACATTTTCCCCATTTTTGCCAAAATAAAAGCTTGACTTTTCTGCATGTCAGAAGGTCCCTTCCTCCCTCATTCTTCTCTTCTTTGATACTCCAGTGCAGAAGTCACCAACCTTATTGCTGGAGGGCACCTGCCCTGCATGTTTTCTCTCTGATCCGCTCCCAGGCAATTAACTCTATCAAGTGTGCTCAGCCAATCAACAGCTGGAAGACGTCACTTAAAAAAAAACAAGTGTAACTTGAGTAGTTTGATGTGGAAAACATACAGGGCTGGGGAGGGTTGGTGACCCCTGCTTCATGACTTCATCATCACAAATACTAATACAATAACATGCTTTTGGAGGGCGGTATGCATTTTCAGAGTCCCTCCGTCCATGCCCAGTTGCCCAAAATGACAGATATCCGCCCGAGTTACATGAGGGCGGATATCTGTCATTTGGGCGAGCGGGCCAGATACCGTCGACGTACGAGGTCTGTCCATAAAGTATAGGTCCTTTTTATTTTTTTCAAAAACTATATGGATTTCATTCATACGTTTTTACGTCAGTCATGCTTGAACCCTCGTGCGCATGCGTGAGTTTTTCCCCGCCTGTCGGTGACGTCATTCGCCTGTGAGCACTCCTTGTGGGAGGAGTCGTCCAGCCCCTCGTCGGAATTCCTTTGTCTGAGAAGTTGCTGAGAGACTGGCGCTTTGTTTGATCAAATTTTTTTCTAAACCTGTGAGGCACATCGAAGTGGACACGGTTCGAAAAATTAAGCTGGTTTTCAGTGAAAATTTTAACGGCTGATGAGAGATTTTGAGGTGACACTGTCGCTTTAAGGACTTCCCACGGTGTGAGACGTCGCTCAGCGCTCTCAGGCGGCGTCATCAGCCTGTTTCAAGCTGAAAACCTCCACATTTCAGGCTCTATTGATCCAGGACGTCGTGAGAGAACAGAGAAGTTTCAGAAGAAGTCAGTTTCAGCATTTTATCCGGATATTCCACTGTTAAAGGAGATTTTTTTAATGAAAGACGTGCGGACGGGTCCGCGCGCCGGGACGCAGCCGGCGCGGTGTCACAGGCGAATGACGTCATCGACAGGCGTGGAAAAACTCACGCATGCGCACGAGGGTTCAAGCATGTCTGACGTAAAAACATATGAATGAAATCCATATAGTTTTTGAAAAAAATAAAAAGGACCTATACTTTATGGACAGACCTCGTAAATCTATGATACTGGCCTAGCAACGCCCCGGTAAAGTGATAATAATGACCATTATGAGCTTTTGTTCAAATCTGTATCTCAAGGGTCACCAGCAGGGTTGGGTAGGATTACTTTGAAGGAATACATGTGGATTACATGTATGTATGTATATACATACATTTGGATTACTTGTAATCTGATTACTTTTGGATTACATTTCAAAGTAATCCTACCCAACCTTGGTCACCAGTGCTGTTCCTAGAGAGGCCCTGCCCTGTATGTTTTTCACGTCAACCTACTCAAGTCACACTTGTTTTTTTTTTGTTTGTTTTTTTAAGTGGTGTCTTCCAGCTGTTGATTGGCTGAGCACACCTGATAGTTAATTGCCTGGAAGTGGATCAGGAAGTGTTAGAAACATGCAGGGCAGGTGCCCTTCAGGAACAGGGTTGGTGACTCCTGCTCCAGTGCCTTTATCAATTTTCTCTCAGCCTCTTTCCTCTTTGGAGGTTGAGATGATACAGAGGTGAAAGGGCCCCTCTAAGCAGGAATGAGGTGGACCCCTCACCTGTTCTGTTCCAAGTCAAATGTAGCTAGAATTCAACTGTGCATTTTATTTATTTATTTATTTATTTTTACAGCTGATCAGTTACATTTTGGAAACAATCATGTCCGTCGTTTTTGCACTTTTGTTTTTGCTCGGTGAAATGTAAGTGCTAACCCATGTTGTTTTGACAGTGGAGATTTGTTCTCTACTTCATTTTTTTTCTTTTTCTTTTGTTATTAATACTTCACTCCTCTGTAGGGTTGCCAACTCTCTGAAAAATAAATAAGGGACACCTCACTGCCAGGGCCGACCGACCATTGCCTTCACCCTTCCCAGCGTCTGTGTGAAATGATTTTTAACCATTTGACTGTTGACTTGACCCTGAATTTAAGTAGATGCACACATGCATTTGTTCTGATATGAACACGTGGAAAACAAATTATTATTTAGCAATTTATTTTTAGTGCAAAATAAATTTTCACTCACAATTTCAATATGAGCATTCTGTCCTGCTTCAAAGCATAAAATAAAAAAATTATTTAAAAATAAATCTCTCTGTAGTGCTATTGCTTAACTTAAAATTGTATAAATGAACAAAAAAAAAACAATTGAAAATTTGCATCATCCAAAACAATGTAACAGTGCAAATCAATGTAACAGTGCACATTTACACATTTAGTGTAATAAAAAGTGCAAAAAATAAAGTCTGAAAAGTAAACAATACTTACAATACTTATAGCTGTTGTCGCGCACCTTTTCCACCCAACCATTTTCCTTTTCTCATTCTCCCCTGTATTTTTGCATTCTTTTTTGTTTGGGTTTTTTTTAGGAGTAGTAACGACGTTACACACATTGCTGTCCGTAGGCATATCTGCAGTGCCAGTGTCGGTGTCTGTATCGATATCAGCCATGCTGCTTTGTTATTGTCGTCCTGCTACCGTCGTTGGCTCATGACGTCGGTATCTTCTTGCGAGCAGATGTCCCTCGACCAGTGAGATAAGAGTGATTCTGTATCGTCAACTCGTGTCTGTCAGCTCATTGGTGAAAAGCAGGAGAGAGGCTGGGATCAAATTTACCGTAGGTTTCCAAATAAAGCGCCAGTCAATTCCATTGACATTTTACAGACTTTTTGATTCTCACAGAAATACGGGACAAACTGCGTCCCGTTTCAGGTCAATACGGAACACACACTTTTATTTCCAAATAAGGGACGATTCCGTTTTTCAAGGGACAGTTGGCAACCCTACTCCTCTGCATGATAATAACCAAACACTGTTGTTGTTTCCACTGTGTTGGATGAACTGTGGAGGATGGCAAATGACAGGAGGTGAAAAACGTTTTGGAGATGTTTCTCGTAAAGGACACCAGTATGGGGAGAGAAGCAAGTGTCAGAAAAAGCACTGGCTTTTATCACTCCCACTATTTTGGACAGTTGTTCACTTTTTTCAGATGTTGCTGAAGATAAGATAAGATAAGATAAGACTTTATTGATCTCGCAATGGAGAAATTGGAGAATCATGTTTGAAATAATCCTTGCTCAGTGCAATTTTACACAAATTAGCATTATTCAAACATTTCTGTGTCTTTAAATCTGGTGACATTAACATTCTGTTCTGTTGACTTTACTTTACTTTTCCTTTATGGTAAATGGTAAATGGACTACATTTATATAGAGCTTTTCCATCTGCATCAGACGCTCAAAGAGCTTTACAGTAATGCCTCACATTCACCCAGATGTCAGGGTGATGCCACGCAAGGTGCTCACTACACACCGGGAGCAACTTGGGGATTGCCCAAGGGCCCTTAGTGATTTTCTGGTCAGGCTGGGATTTGAACCAAGGATGCTCTCGTCTCACACCCAACAGCTTAACCACTAGACCATCACCTCCCCTTCAGTGAAAATGTCTCATTAACAACAAGTTTTTAAAGGTATAATTAAGGATGGATGAATAGCATTGTCTTAATTATATTCAGTAGTTATTATTGAGCCAAGCATACGAATATATGACAAACATGACAAACAAACATGTATGAATGTAAAATAAAGTCTAATCCCATGTTGATCTGTTCCTTACGAGAGAAAACTGTTGAAACTGTAAAGTGGATTGTCACGGGCGACAAGAGGAGTCACAACAAATGCTGAATGTGTTATTCTGCAATCCCAGTTGAAGAAACACTACAGTTACTACAACTACTGCTACTATGACAACTAGTACTACTAATGTTATTGTTCCTGTTCCTGCATCAATAACTAGTTAGGAAAGACCCTTGAGCAAATATTGAACCCAAGCATTTGAGTTTACTAACACAACAAACACAGTCAGGACATGTTGCTAAAATGTGGTAACACATTCCTAACAAAGACATTTTTTCACCAATGAGTTTGTAAAGGTGTCTATTAAGATGTGTCAAAATGATTAAAATCAATTCCTGGAGTGCAATCCATGACAGCTGCTAAAAGTCGGGGTACCTGGAACCTGAACACCAAAACCTCTTGGTGGAAAATAATGCCACACCCACTTTTTCCAGCCTGTTTATATATATATATGGGAACCACGTTGTCCATTACTCTAGCCATGATTGGAGTGGAGCTGGTGTGAAATCAGTGTGGAGTAGAGACTAATGAAGGCAGCCAAGTCAGAAGCTGTGTTGAGCAGAGGGAGGGTGAGAAATAGTGATTCTGGTCCCAAGTCCTGGTTGCAAACCCTCAACCATTTCTCTGATATCAACGATGGTAGGTGATGGTCTAGTGGTTAAGCGTTGGGCTTGAAACCAGAGGCTCCTTGATTCAAACCCCAGCCTGACCAGAAAATCACTAAGGGCCCTTGGGCAAGGTACTTAATCCCCAAGTTGGTCCCGGTGTGTAGTCAGTACCTTGCATGGCAGCACCCTGTCATCGGTGTGTGAGTGTGTTTGTGTGAATGGGTGAATATGAGGCATAATTGTAAACCGCTTTGAGCATCTGATGCAGGTGGAAAAGCGCTATATAAATGCAGTCCATTTACCATTTAACCACTGCATGGAGGAAGATGTAAAGAAACATGGTCCACTCCACAGTGACCTTGCAAAACACAGGATTGACAAGCAGCTGAAGTAGTGAGGAAAATGCAGATAAAGGTGAATGGACAATCAATGACATCTACCATGGAGCTGAAGTACAATGTACAGGCCCTTTTGTCCCTCAGAACGATTCCCAAGGCCGATGAGAATATGATTCACCAAAACTCACTTCATCCGAATTATCATTTTTGCAGAACGGGATATGACAGTTTGGACAAGCTTAGAGTGTGAGCTGACTCCCTTCCCCTTGTCCTTGTTCAGCGGCAGAAATCAGAAAATTAACCCTCTGCCATCTTGGGTAATTTGGGGTGTTTTTGAGTACTTTTGGTTTTAGCATCATAATTTACCTTAAAAAAAAACTGTTTACGTTGCCTTCTTAGGTGTCATTTTTTCCCAGCACAACCTCAACTGTGTGACTTGACAGCTTTTCTTTCATTCTGACATACTGCATTAAAACAATGACCCTAAATTCACCCCAAAACCAAAAATTTGAATCAGAAAAATACTACTTTTTTTTTTACTGTGAAAACGAGAATTATGTTTAGCAAATGATTTTAATAACTTAGAATGCAAATCTAAATTGGAAATTTGAAAAAATATATGTAAAAATGTACCATAAACAAAGTTATATAGGGTCATTCCATCTCAAGTCCCGCAGAGGCTCCCAGGTAACCCCTCAGTTCTGTTCTGTCAGTTTGATATGTTATTCCTATTACAAAGTTTGTATCTTGCAAACATTTGAAGTTACAGCCTTTGGACATTTTACATGTCATTCATATCTTTGATTAGTTCAAAATCAAAGAAATATACTAGCTATGGCTATAGAACATTTTGTATGATGGTTTGTGATATAATGGAACATAATTTCGGATTTAAATGATACCAGGTTTTAACAAAATGTATAGTTGTTGAAAAAAATTATAATTTTGAAAAAGTGTCAAAATATGCCAATTTTCATCACCCCAGATGCCAATGTGGACAGTTGACTATCATCTTCATATTTTTACCATATACTTACACATCTCAAGATGATATGCTGCATTTTTAAAGAGCAGCTTCCTGTGTCGATGGGTGAGTACAGAGACTTTCTCATCTTTCGAATCTCAGATATTAGAAGTTGGAAAAATTAATCATTTTTATTGTGTGTATATATCATCCATGTGGTTCATGCACCTCCTTTTTAGTGACTTTTTTATCCACTTTGAAGTTGTCCAGACTTTTAATTGTCAGAGATTTTAACTTCCATGTTGATGATGTTTCAGATAAATATGCTGCTATATTCATCAGTTTGATGGAATCTTTTAATTTCTTCCAACATGTGTCTGGCCCAAAATATAATTTAATGAATTTCATTTATATAGCGCCAAATCACAACAAAGTTGCCTCAAGGCGCTTCACACAAGTAAGGTCTAACCTTACCAATCCCTAGAGCGAGCACACAGGCGATAGTAGTAAGGAAAAATTCCCTCAGATGATTTGAGGAAGAAACCTCAAGCAGACCAGACTCAAAGGGGTGAACCACTGCTTGGGCCATTCTACTGACATAATTGACAAAACAAATGTTGGAAATTTTGGGAGTCTATGCACAGGACAAGAGCCTTGCAGAAGAAGACACATGCACCACGTGTTGCTTTGCAACTCCACAGTTGTGGGGGCACATAGACAAATTCACATCCAGTTTGAAAGTGATCATCTGCTGACTGTTTTCATGCTAATAGTGTGAATGGCCACACCTTTTCTAAGTGACGAGCGAGCGGTATTAGATCTTTGTGTGTGTGACCTGGAATTTGGCCGAAAACCTGCCGGAAGAGGGATCAAATGGGCTCTTACAGCGCACACACTGTCTTTCAGCTGCTGGTGTGTGCAAATAGTTGTAGCAACAGGTGTACGAGACATTGGAGGCAGCTTCAATTTTACACATATTGCATACAATTCCTGCTTCATGCGCAATCTGCCACATTCGTGCTATGTGTGAAGGGGTCCTAAGATTGCATCCTTTGCACTCACGTTGACTCAGTTTAATTTCTCAGAACATACCATTCACTGATTTACCTCATACTTATGTGACAGGAAACAATAAATGACTGTTGGTGTTAACCCTCTGGAGTCAAGGGTATAATTGACTATTTTGGACTACGAGACTCAGAGTTTTTGGACTAGTACTTTTAGTTTTATCTTTATAATTTACCTTTAGAAACTGTTTACTTTGCCTTGTTTGGTGTAATTTTTTCAGCACAACCTCACATGTGTGACGTTACAGTTAGTTTTTCTTTCATTCTGGTATACTCTGTAAACATAATGGACCTAAAATCACAAAAAACATAAAATCCTAGCAGAAAAAGTTTGTTTTTTCGACTGATGCGCCCCTGCGTATAAAGTCACATGACCTAATTAAGTGGATGTAGCACACAATCCACTTCACTCTAAATCTCAGTTTGAATGTGTGTTGAACGTGTGGAATTCAACCTGTATACCACTTTTAAAATTGTGTTAATAGGCCAAGTATTACTTGAATTATGATTAGTAATTTACGCAACTTTTTTCCTGGAAAATATGCTCATATTTGCTGTGTGTTTTACAGACAGCCGCAGCAAAAATGTCTAATTTCCTCATTCTACTGCAGGAGAGAGAGGACTGGGATGAAACAGGACTCCTCATCTACAGCAGGAGAAAGGGGTGTTTACCATTGGTGGAAATCTCAGGAGCTAACAGTCAAAATCACCAACAACACGTGGGTTTGATGACAAACCACAGACTCCATGTGTGTGTGTGTGTGCACGTGCGGGTTTTGCTAATGGGAGTTTTCTTCCGCCTCTCTCTCTGTCTGCAACAGCAGATGTAAAAAAATATATATATTACCTAATAAACAATGATCTCCAGTCCACATCATTTGGTTGCTGAGCAAAGAAAATTGTGATTTTGTGCTGAGCGAAAAGCTGACAGCAATCACTTTTGAAAGTTGTGTCTTATTTGCCGTGCTTGGAGTGTACTTTGTGTGTGTGTGTGTGTGTGTGTGTGTGTGTGTGTGTGTGTGTGTGTGTGTGTGTGTGTGTGTGTGTGTGTGTGTGGTGGAGTGTTTTTGCATGTGCGGTTAGTGTGTGGTGTTGTAGTCATTTATTTATTTATTTATTTTGTGCATCAAAATAATGAGGTATCTTGGTTGAACACTTCAAGTCTTTCTTTCTTTTGAACTGCATGAAGATGATCAAAGCATGTCATCAGAGTCTGATCAGAGAGTGATCAGACTGATGATGAAGTGGACTTTATTGTTCTGGTCTGGACAAACACCAGAGCAGATCCACTGATCTGTGTACACAGTTCTGCACAGTGGATCGGATCACGCGCTTCTCTTTCCAGCTTCTCCAGGTCTCTGCTGGCATGCGCTGCAGAACTCCTCCCCAATGACGAGTCCTGGAGCACAGAGCAGGGTGCAGACACACACTGCAGTCAGCAGGCTCCAGGTGCAGAGAAGACAGGAATCCAGTTAGACTCCCCCCCACCAAAGTCAAATACATCTTTTTCTATTGTTTTTGTTGTTGTTTTTTTGCCACTAATGCCTGGTTTACACGACAGGATTTTAAAATTATCTGTAGGTTTCCAAAACCTGAGAGACCACATGTGGAGATAAAAAAATCATAGATCTCACAGTGTTGGTCGTACAGTGTGTGGTGTTCAGCCACACGGTAAAAACAACACACCACACACGAACAGATTCCACATGAACATTCCCAAGTCAGACAGGGAATCTCACAAAATCTCTTGAGAGAGTAAACAGATGGAGATACTTTGTGGACTATTTAAAACAGAGGGAAAAAAAACGATACAAAAAGAAAAGGCGTTCTTTAAAGTAGTGGAGACAACGTGACCACCGACCTTTCTGGTAAGTCAGAACAGCTGTTTTGATTTTATGTTCCGCTCCATACATCCGTCATCTCGCTTTCTGATTGGCTACCCATCACATTGCTCACACTGCATGCTCATTTGTAGTCAGAGGACACAACACACACTGCGATATCGGGTCAAGACAGTCCAACATGTTGACTATCATATTCATATTTCTGATTTTCACAGTTAAAAAAATATGTGATTTTAGATTTTGGGTTGAATTTAGGGTTGGAATATGCAAAAATAAAAGAAAAACTGTAAAGTCACACAGGTGAGGTTGTGCTGAAAAGAAATGACACCAAACAAGGCCATGTAAACAGTTTTTAAGGTAAACTATGAAGGTAAAACCAAAAGTAGTCAAAAACGCCCAATTATACCCAAGGCTCCAGAGGGTTAATTGTGAAAACCACAAACATGTTTAACTCTCTGTAGTCATTTGATGCGAATACCCATCAAAAGTCACATGACCGAATTAAGCGTCCTCCCACCAAATTCCCCATGCTTTCAGTTTCAGTTTAAATGTTTTTTGAAAGTGTACACTTCAACCTTTAAACCAGTTTTTAAATTTTGTTGATTGACTCAGTAAAATTGAATAATGATTTGTGCGCTCCTCCAACACGTGCCCGATCGGACTTCTGTCTTTATTTCCTTTTTTCTGCCTGTAGCAGTTTCAAGGTGAAGGAAACCATAACTGTCCCTTCATGATTTGGTGTTAAGCGCACACTCTCAACCAAACCAAAACTGCTCATAAACCCACTCTTTCCTGATTCATTATGAAAATGTATGTGGTGCAGTTCTCTGTTCGTGCGCTCCTCCAACACACGCGTGAACCAAATTTTATCATAAACCCACATATTTCATTGTGGAGGCACTGCATTCACTGTGCGTGCATGCATGTTTTTCCTCATTCCTCTGCTGTGGCCGGGGGGGTGGGGGGGGGGCATATTCTCCTTTATCAGTGGTGGAAAAACATGACATAAACCAATCAAAACCACAAGACAAACGCTGCCTCCAAGTGGCCAGCAGCAGGAATGACAAAGTATCAGGCCATTCCAAATCCAATCAGTACTAGTCAGAGAAGTCTTGTTTTTGACAGGAATTGTTTATCTGAGTGGTACAAATATAATTTCTGTGGCATATAAATTGCTGTACAAAAAAGGCCTGAAGCACTCCTGCGTTTTAATGCAAATAGATGTGTATAAATTTGTTTTTGCTATATTTTTACACCGTTTTTGAAGATGACAATTTATATTTGCATTCTAAGTTAAGCCGCGGCCCCACCGAATAATGAAGGATGAAGAAGGAGCCACGCACCCTGTTTTTTTTTTTTGTTTGTTTCGTGAGCTATCGTGGCAGTATAGTGGCTCAGAGTGGCTCTTAGAGGCATTATCTTCAGTTAACGAGGCTCCTCTCTGAGTGTGGCGCTAATTTCAAGATATTCAAAATTTAGCAACAACAGCGTGGTGCAGTTTGTGTTCGAGTTACTGCGACGGCTTAGAGGCATTTGCGTGGTGCTTATGAGTCTGCAAAAAGTCCATTATCCGTGCGCCTGGCACCTTCACAGGACCTGAGAGGCTATTTTTGGAACAGCTCTCCTCTTGTGCACACAATTCCACCTGCTCTGTGCGCTGGACTCTATATAAAATAATTATTTTGTAGCGGATTAATCATTTTCTGCCAAACCTTGGATGCTGAAAACACCTCTTCTAGAATCAGAGGACTGTTTCATCTGGACGCTTTTTTTTCCTCTCTTTCCTGCTCCATGTGGAATGTATTTTGAACAGCTTAAGGTAATTATTTTTAATGTTTTTTATAGCTTGATGAAACAGTTCCTTGCTGTAAAAGTATGTATGTTGATGTACGAGGTCTATTAGAAAAGTATCCGACCTTATTATTTTTTCAAAAACCATATGGATTTGAATCACGTGTGATTACATCAGACATGCTTGAACCCTCGTGGGCATGCGAGAGTTTTTTCACGCCTGTCGGTTACGTCATTCGCCTGTGGGCAGTCTTTGAGTGAGGAGTCGTCCACCCGCTCGTCGATTTTTTTCATTGTTTAGGAATGGCTCAGAGACTGTTGCTTTGTTTGATAAAATTTTTTTCAAAACTGTAAGGCACAACTGAGTGGACACCATTCAATAAATTCAGCTGGTTTTCGGTAAAAATTTTAACGGCTGATGAGAGATTTTGGTCTGGTAGTGTCGCTTTAAGGACGGTCCCACGGCGCCTGACGGCAATCTGCGCTTCGAGGCGGCAGCGTCTCGCCGTTTCAAGTTGAAAACTTCCACATTTCAGGCTCTGTTGACGCAGTAAGTCGTCAGAGAACAGAGAACTTTCAGAAGAAGTCGGCATGAGGAGTTTATTCGGACATTCCATTGTTAACAGTCATTTTGTAATGAAAGAACGTGCGGGCAGAGTCGCATGTCGGGCTGGACCCGACCGCGGGGGGTCGCGGCAGGAAAAACACCTCCGTTGGAAATCTTAACGGGCAAGTTGGAACATGCCCAAGCTGTTAAACAATTTCTCAGTTACTCACTTGTTGAAAGCCATTAAAAGCCGCCTGAATTCTACAAATGGTTTTCAACACGGAGGTGTTTTTCCTGTCGCGGCGCACACAGATTTGCCGAGTCGTCACGGAAACGACTCAGCGAATTTGCGAGTACGTCTTTCATTAAAAAAATGTCCTTAAACAGTGGAATGTCCGCATAAATTCCTCATGCCGGCCTCTTCTGAATCTTCTCTGTTCTCTCACGATGTCCTGGGTGAATTAAGCCTTAAATTAGGATGTTTTCAGCTCAAAACAGGCCGACGACAGCGCCTGGAAGCGCTGCAGGACGTCCCGCTCCGTGGGAAGTCCTTACACCGACAGAAACACCCCATAATCTCTCATCAGCCGTTAAACTTTTCACAGAAAACCAGCTTAATTTCTCGAATAGTGTCCACTCGGATATTCCTCACAGGTCCAGAAAAAATTTTGATAAAGCAACGCGCGCCGTCTCGAGCAGCGTGTGAAACAAAGGAATTCAGCCGAGAGGGCGGGACCACATCTCACTCAAGGCCTGCCCACAGGGAAATGACGTCACCGACACGCGTGAAAAAACTCACGCATGCGCACGAGGGTTCAAGCATGATTGGTGTAATCGCATGTCATTCAAATCCATATAGTTAAAAAAAAAAATAAAAGGGTCGGTTTATTATCTAAGAGACCTCGTATGTTGTATGTAAAAGTATGTTGATTTAATATCTTGTTAATGGATCACATGAGCTCCGCTGTGTGTGCAGACTGACGCAGTGACTCATCATCACGCTTCAAACGAGCATTTAGGCAGAAGGCCAGCTCACAAAAGAGTGATATTTCAGTCAATATTGGACGAACACAAAGTTAAAATTTGGGTAACTGCGTGAAAGTGGATGTGTGTTTAAAGCCATGGAAGATAACTCCAGTGGAGCAGCTAAGAGCAGAAGCTGTGCGGCAACACAGGTGGACAGCGCGCAAAAGACCGATTTTGAAGACATAGCACAAAGTTAAAAGTTGTATCATGATAACTTGTAAGCTGCAGAAGAAATAAAGAAATATATATATATATATATATATTTTTTTTTTTTTTTGAAAATGATCCACAGGTGTATATAATAAAACGGCCACCTCATTCTGTATGCAGAATGGCACCGCGCGCAAAAGAGCGCTTTTGCAGAAATAAACGGATGAACACAAAAAAAGTGGATTCACGTTGTAAAAATGATTGTGTTTAAAGCCAGGGAAAAAATAAAGCCAGCAAGCCACGGATGGGAAGGAAGCCACTTAGAAAGAGCACAGAGGCGGCTGTCCATGAAAGGACAACAGCAACGCACGCGCAAAAGAGCAATTTTGCAGAAATAAATGAATGAATGAATGAATGAATGAAAACTGTTTATTTCGAACATTTGATACAACAACAATTACAAGATAGATCAGTAAAGACAACAACAAAAAAGTTCCTACTGTGTACCCAACATGTCCGAAAAGGGGTAGGGTGAAGCATCAGCTTATTTATCCCTACCCCTTCTTCCCCACAACCAGTAATACCCTTTGCCACATATACACATAAATTCCTACACACCTAAACCGATATCAATATATATATATATACATATATATACACACACATACATATACACATCAACATACACATATATACACATATACATATATACACATATATATACACAAACATAAATATACACCTACACATACCTACTTACATACAAAATACTATATATTTACAAGCCGAAGCAAACAACAAAAACACCCTAACCCTCATTACCCTTCCTCCTCCCTATACCCAGAAAAAACCATATTTTTGTACCGCTGTTTGAACTGGTTCATGCTTGGACATTGCTTGAGCCCCACTCCCAATCTGTTCCACATCCTCACCCCACAGACAGAAATACAGAAACCTTTTAATGTTGTTCGTGCCCACTGATGCTTTAAATTAAATTTCCCCCTCAGACTGTAATCCCCTGATCTGTTAAAAAACATATTTTTAATATTTGCTGGAAGTAAATTGTTTATTGCTTTATACACAATTTGTACTGTTTGAAAATGAACCAAGTCTGTGAATTTTAAGAATTTGGATTGTAAAAATAGTGGATTTGTATGATCTCTATAGCCAGTATTATGAATAATTCTTATAGCTCTTTTCTGCATTACTGATAGTGATTGTGTTGTACCTTTATAAGTATTACCCCATACCTCTGCACAGTACTGTAAATATGGTAAAACCAGTGAGCAGTAAAGAATGCGGAGTGAGTTGTGGTCCAGAATATGTTTCGCTTTGTTTAGAACTGAAATGCTTCTTGACAGTTTACTTTGTATATGTTTTATATGAGTCTTCCAGTTTATCTTATCATCTATTATCACCCCCAGAAACTTATTTTCATGTACCCTTTCAATATCTACCCCCTCGACTTGTAACTGAACCTGTATGTCTGTATTACAATAGCCAAATAACATGTATTTTGTTTTACTTAAGTTTAATGATAATTTATTTCTGTCAAACCATATTTTCAATTTTCCCATTTCTATACTGATCCTCCTCAGTAACTCCTGCAAATCCCCCCCTGAACAAAAAATGCTTGTGTCATCTGCAAATAATACTAATTTAATATTTTGGAAACATTGACAATATCATTTATATAAATTAGAAACAGTTTTGGACCCAATACTGACCCCTGTGGGACGCCACAAGCATTGTCCAAGCATGATGATGTATATTCCCCCCAACTTCACAAACTGTTTTCTGTTACTTAAGTAGCTTCTCACCCAGTGCAACACCAACCCCCTAATCCCATACTGTTCAAGTTTATTGATTAATATGTCATGATTAATTGTATCAAAAGCCTTTTTAAGGTCTATAAATATTCCAACTGAATGTAATTTGTGGTCTATGGCGTTTGTAATCTCCTCAACTGATTCTATTAATGCAAGTGATGTTGAACTGTGTGCTCTGAATCCATATTGACTATCAGTAAGTAATTTATGTTTATTTATGAATTTGTCTAATCTATTATTGAATAACTTTTCTAATAATTTGGAAAATTGTGGAAGCAAAGAAACAGGTCTATAATTTGTGAAGTGGTGTCTATCCCCTGTCTTATACAGCGGCACAACCTTAGCTATTTTCATTTGATTGGGAAATTTACCGGTTTGAAATGATAAGTTACAGATGTATGTTAATGGTTCTACAATCCATTCAATGACCTGTTTTACCACCACCATATCAATTTCATTTAAATCGGTAGATGTTTTATATTTACAATTATTCACAATGTCTATAATTTCATTTCCATCCACTGCTGTGAGGAACATTGAACAGGGATTTCTTTCTATGAGATTATTATCCCAATCCTCAGGTTGGGAATCGGGAATTTTTTCTGCCAAGCTTGGTCCAATATTTACAAAAAAATTATTAAAACCGTTGACTACCTCATCCTTATTTTCCTTCTTGACATTATTATCAATGAAATACTGAGGGTAACTCTGTTTTTTATTACCATTTTGATAATGCTATTTAATATATCCCATATTCCTTTAATATTGTTTTTGTTATTATATAATATGTTACTATAATATTCCTTCCTACATACCCGTATAATATTAGTTAATCTATTTTGTATTTCTTATATCTATTTTCTGCCTCTTTAGTCTTTAGTTTTATGAATTCTCGATACAGTGTATTTTTCTTATTACATGCATTTCGTAACCCTTTCGTCATCCATGGTCGAGCTTGGATTTTTTGTTTTCTGTAGTCTTGTTTAATTGGACAATTTTTATCATATAATGATGTAAATATTTGTAAAAAAGTTTCATATGCACTATCAACATCACTTTCACTGTATACCTTTTCCCAGTTTTGCTCCTGTAAATCCTTCTTTAGTGTGTTCATGTTTTCCTCTGTCCGCACTCGCCTGTATTTTATTTTCTCCTCTGGCTGATTCCGCCGATGGTTTCTATTATAAACGATGAAAACTGGTAGATGATCACTAATGTCATTGATTAATAATCCACTCACAGTGTTATTCTCAATATCATTGCTGAATATATTATCAATTAAGGTGGCACTATGGGATGTAATTCTGCTTGGCCTGGTGATTTTTGGATATAAACTCATACTGTACATTATACTGATAAATTCATCTGTTATTTTATGCTTATTTGGATTGAGCAGATCAATATTTAAGTCACCACAAATGAACACAGTTTTTTGATTCGTTTTTGAGAACATTTTTCCCATACAGTCAGTGAATGTTTCAATACTAGATCCTGGTGCTCTATATATACAGCTGACTAATACATTTTTGCTTTTTTCTTCACATATTTCAATAGTTATACATTCTAATAAGTTATCAATCACAGTTGTCATATTGTCTACTATTTTATAATCCATGTTCTTATCCACATACACAGCCACTCCTCCTCCACTCTTATTTTTTCTGTTTACACAATTAAATTCATATCCATCCAGTTCAAAATCCATTCCTTTATCTTCATTGATCCATGTTTCTGATATAGCAATTATGTTAAATATTTTTTTAAACTGACTTAAATATTCTTTAATGTTGTTAAAGTTTGCATATAGACTTCTGCTGTTGAAATGGATTATTGATAATTTGTTATCCGTTTTAATGATCCGATTAAACTGTTCATCTGTATAATAGCAACAACTGTCATTGATATTTGAGAAGAAATTATTGTCCGGGTCTATATCGTGCTCCAAGTCCAGTACATTGTGGTCTGTGTATTTAAATGTTCTCAGTTCTACTTTTCCATGATCAGCAATCCTTTGAGTTATATCCTTCTTGTCTCCAGATGTAGATGAATAGGTAGTAGATGAATAGGTTCCTCTGGTCTGTGTCATGGTGTTGTGATGTGTTTGTGTCCTCATACCTTATTGGTCATATCTGTCCAGATCCTCGCTTTAAGAAACACTATTGTTCATATTTGTCCAGCTCCTCGATGTTCCTTATTGCCATGACTTTTGCTTGTTCTGGTGATCCGTTCAGTTTGATGAATATTTTACAGTTTGAAGTCCATGTGTGCTGGATTTTTCCCTGTTTCTTCAAGAAGCGTGCTTTCCTGGCGATGTCGGCATTCCGTTTGGTGAGATGTTCATTGATGAATACGTTTGTCCCTTTCAGTTTTCTTCCTTGTTTTAACAGTGCTGTTTTGTGTTTTCTGTTGATGAATCTCATGATGACGGTTCGTTTATCACCGTCATTTCTCCGGGGCAGAGGGTGGCATGCTTCAATGTTATTTAAATCCATTTCTATACCTTTAGATAGGAGGAAATCAGCAACCTGTTTTTCCACAGAGCTGACCTCCTGTTCACTGGGCTCCCCTCCGCTCTCATCTGTTACCGCCCGTGCGTAGGACCGTGGTTTGATGTGAAGACCTGTGATGATGACGTCGTTGATTCTGGTGTACTGCTCCAATTCAGCCACTCTATTTTCCAGCTGCACCAGATGCCGGTCTTTCTCGGCATTCTGGAGCCGTAATGCCTTCACCTCCTCCACCAGATCCATGATTGATTTCTGTTGCTGCTTCACAACAGAAATCTCCTCTGATAAAAAGTCCAGAGATTTTTTAATATCGTCACCTTCCTCCGCTGTCAGAACCTTCTTAGGCCCCATGGTCGGCTTATGAGCAGCTTGTCGATCGCCGATGTTAACAGCCTGCGTTGTTTGTCACCGGGATGGATCTGCACTGCGCTGGTGCCGCGCGGCCTCGGTGTTTCCGCGCTGATGGATCCGCGGTGGCTGCACGAGGCCTCGGGGAAGCGGCACTCGTGACGCGCGGCTCTAATGACGCAGCGCGCGGCCTCAGTGAATTCACCACGTTGAGCGGGCCTCGGACGTTGTTGCTGTCCAGTCGCGGGGCTAAGTTGCCGGTTGAGGTGGTATTCCCACTGTCCGGGTTGGCAAACACCGGCGTGGCAGATGGCAACTACAAACACCACCTCTGAAAACTCAGGTACAAACTTTTTGCAGCTCACGGACAAACATAAAGTTTTGTGTGTTTAAAGCGCAGAAGAAAAGCCAGAGAGCTGCAGAGCCAGCGAGGAGCACAGAGGCAGCTCTCCAGGAACCCATGGTTCGGGTCTAGCTGGTCTGGTGCATTACAGGTGGACAGCAGCCTGGCGCACAGCGCACAACTGCAGAACTGTGCTGGAGTGTGTATTTTTGGATTGCGTTTAAAAAAAAAGAAGGGACATCTTTAAATGCTGCTGTGAATCTGTGAATTGAAAACCCACACTTTGAAGGAACCAGGTGTGGGAGGGCTGGAGGTTTGGACCAAACTCATGCCTAAACGTGCGCCAACATGGCATTATCATGGCACTGTCCTGGCACTACGTGGATTAGTGTGGCTGATGCGAGCCATTCGAGGCTGTAATGACAGGTCGGTCGTGGCTCACTAGAGGCTGCTACGCGGCACATGCGGGGTACAGAGAGTACAGAGAGGCACATAGTGGCACCTTCATAGTGGATACCTGATAGATCAAAACGTGGGTCATTCTTCAAATAGTCACCCCACACCCATGCGTGGCTCCTTCTTCAGCCTTCATTATTCGGTGGGACCGAGGCTTTATAAAAATTGTTTGTTAAAGATGTTTGTGGTTTTCACAATAAAAAAAACCCAACCTTTTTCATATTTGATGAATTTCATGGTTTTACATGAATTTCTGTTCCCTGTGTTAAGATAGAATGTCAGAAAACCTGCAAAGTCACACAGATGAGGTTGTGCTGAAAAAAATGAAACCAAACAATGCAAAGTAAACAGTTTTTTTTTTAAGTTGAATTATGAAGGTAAAATCAAAAGTAGTCAAAATTGTCCAAATATACCCCAGACTCAAGAGGGTTAACAAACCATTTTTATAACAAAATATTTTTATAAGAATGTAACTATAAATTGTACATTTCAAGAATATATGTACAAATGTAGCAAACAATGATGTTATATACAATTATTTACTTTAAATGCAGGAAATGCTTTATTTACAAAATAATATGATGTCACAATAAGATTTAGAATGTACATATGAATTTTAAATTTCAAAAACATGTACAAATATAGAAAACAACAAATTTATATGCACCTATTTACATTAAAATGCTTCAGGTGTGGCAGTACGGTGGATTAGTGGTAAAGGCCCTGTCACACCTTGATGATTTAGCCAGCGTATGCCGACCGTATAAAAAAACGCTGGCATAAGTCCAGTAAGTTAAGGGCTACGTTTTTTATAAATTAAGAGCAAGTTAACGCACTTTGAAACTCGTTGAAACAAGCTAAAGCTCGCTGATGTACGTCCTGATAAGCTGAGTGCCTCAAAAATTTTTGGCATGCTGAAAATTTTCAACTAGTGTCAGTGTGTGACTCACACGTCCCGCACATGCTGGACATAAGTTGCAGGTAGGTTATGTGATTGCTGGCAGACATTTCTTGTAATTTACTCATCCATCCATTAATGCTGTCCACTGATTGGCTGAAAGCTGCAGTCCATATGCAGAACGATTGTTTCATTCACACACGGAGTATCTGTCCTGTTTATTTCAGTCCAATTCAACATCACAGACAGACATGAATCCACATAAAGCTCCTGATTTTTGAAAATGGCCTCTGGAAATCCTTTAACCCTCTGGGGTCCAAGGGCATTTTTTTGGACAGTTCACTCGCCTGGCATAAATGTTTTATTATTGCTGTTAAAAGCTCACCCTGTATCCCACAATCAAGTTTTACGTCTCTTTTTTTCAGGACAACCTGTACTTTCAGAATATATATGATGTAGTGATGTTTTATAAGTGTAATAAAGGTTTACAATCAGAAATAAGAAAGGAAAAAATAAAGCGGAAATGATTTTCACACACATTTATTCAAAACACACAGCAAACTATAATAAACAACTATTTTGACACTTTATAAAGGTAATTTGGAGTCTTGTAGAACAGAATGTACAAAATAAATGTTCTAACAATAAACACAAATGCACATTTTTTAACAATATATACAAAATGGTCTATGCGTTTTGTTTGTCTTTATGCCACATCTCAAAGCAATTTCTGTCTGCTATTGCACAAAGGCTTATAACACAAGCTTTTTTCTTTCCTGGAGTTTGACTCTATCTTGGAATGTGTTCTTGCACTGTAAACAACCTTTCTTCATAGTTTGAGGCCCTGTTAACACCCCCCATTCATTTATATGCATAAATGGCACTTTAGGAGCGAGAGAGCTTATTCAACAATATTTCTGGCCAAGTAGTGAGTCATTCTGCCAGTGACACTCTTTGTTAGACCACATGAGGTTGTATGAAGCCTTCTTATGCTGATCACCTTCATTCATATGCGCAACACTGTGCTTTTACACATGGAGCCAGCAGCCAGGGAGCTCTTCAAACAGCATTCACATGCCAGAGTAGCACATTCTTCTACAAACAGTCTTTGGGATACCATGTGAGATTGCTCTGCCCTACAATTTCTTCTCTACAAGAGTCAAGACAGAAGTCAGACTACCAGAGCAAGAATTTTAGCTGAGGAAGCTTCTGCGATTTGAAGCGAAACGTCCTCGCGTCAAGCAACCCAGTCCAGTCGAAGATTCAAGCTTCTCTACTATGCCCTACAATTGGATATTGAAAAACCATGTGACAGTGAACCATTTCCGACTGGACACTCACATTGCACACGTCATCACACAGCTTCTATGAGTACAAAGAGGGTGGATGGCTCGAAAGTCCGCAGAGTTAACTTTTCAGCAAAAAAAAAAGTAAGTTTCTATCTCATATCATTAAAAAGTTATTTATAATTTAGTAAAACTTGGTCTCAGCCATCGTATACGACGGTGTCAGCCCCAGAGGGTTAATTCGTGGCTGGAAACGTAGCATTTTAAAGCAAGTTGCTCAGTGGTTTTTCCTGCTGCAAGTGCGTTTCTCATGCCGGTGCTGCGCTTTGAACACACAGAGGCACTGTAACTGTAATGACTAAAATTTTTAAAGCATCGTTGCTGTGGTGTGATCATCAGATGACCTGATTGATCGATCAGGGTGATCAGGCCTGATTAATGCATTGTTTAAACATTTAAAGTACTGGCTGTTGGCGATCACCACACCAACAGGTCACACAGCACTTCATTTGGGTCTGATCACACCTGGTCACAGTCAACTGGCGCTTTAGATGTTTAAATCCTCACAGCGTTTCATTTTTTGGGTCTGTGATGACCTGATCAGGTCTGATCAGCGGAGCTGAAATGACTGTTGAGATAGGCTCCAACAGTCTAAGGACTAAGCGGTTGAAGATGAGTGTGTGTGTGTGTGCTTCAGGTGTTTTTATGTACAGCTATTAACAAAACAGATGACAAAATAAGATGTCACACAAATTTTTTGTGCCACTCAAAAAAATCCTGTCCAACAGAAGACAGAGGGGCACATAACAGGCCTGACACTTCCAGGGTGTGTTACTCCTGTTGTCCACCTGGAGGCAGGATTGGCACCTCAGTCTGCCTTTGGTGGCTTTGTGTCCAGAATCTGTGCCTGTCTTAATGGGAATGTGCTTCTCTCTCCTGCTCTGGGGAATGCCTGCCTTGTCCGTGCCACAAAGCTGACACATCAGTTCCACCACGAAGTCTTTGTGTACCATGGGCTCCACCTGCTTGCCACTGCTTATCTCACGGTGTAAGATGAATGCATTTGCGGTTGCAGTGTCCAAGAAGTGCAGCAACACAGTCCTGTACCAGTGAGCAGCTTTTCTGTGGATGAAGTATTGAATCAGCTGGTCAGACAGATCGACATCACCCTTGCTTTTATTATAGGCCACAATAGTTGTATGATAGGGAATGTCTTTCACAGTCTATCATCCATTATTTACTTCCTTCTCCTTTCTCTGCACTGTCTCACCTGAAAATGCAGGATGGATAGTGGAGCACACAGACACCTCCCATGTATTTATCCACTTTACAAAAAACACAGGCTCTTCTCTGATCCATCTCACAGATCCTCTTGCACAGTTTTTGTCCATGTATATATGGTGCCCAGTGCGAAGACAGGATGGTTAAATCAGATTCATGACCACATCATAGGACAGCCCATTCACTCTTGTTGTCACAGTCTTGCCAGTGTTGAACCTGATTGTGTAGCCATTGCTTGACTCTGTCAATACAAAAAGTTTTATCCCCCATTTAGTTGGCATGTTCTTCATATACTGTGTCGTTCCAGTTTTTGCCTTCGTCTTTTGCAACATTTTTATTGGTGTTGTTACAGATTGCCCTGACTGTGTCAATGGCAAAAAAATGACAGAAAATGCTCTTTTGGACTTTGGGGGGAAAGTGTCTCTACCTGGACTCCTAGTGTTCTCCATGGCTGGAAGCTGCTTACTGCTGGCAAAATGTCAGCATCCTCCTTTGTCTTCCAGGAGTCAGAACTGGGTCATGGCCCTGCTGCGCGTGTGAATGGAAACCTGGACATGGAAGCAGAGACACACTGTCCATTCCTCTCTGCAGACCTTCGTGAAGTTTACGTTGGGACCACCTGTTTTCACTGCTCTCTCAGACCTGTACCCTTTACCTTTGCAGGAAGTAGCACTTAATGATGTATCTGTTGATGCAATATACTTGGGGAATGTGCAATAATACAGGTGCTGGTCATATTAGTAATTCCATTCAAAAAGTGAAACTTGTATATTATATTCATTCATTCATTTCATTCATTTATTTATTTATTTCATTCATTTAAAAGAAAAAAAAAAAACAGAAAAGCAGAAATAAAGCATCTCCATTACCAGAATGAAAAGGAGCAGAGAGAAGAACAAGTCTTATATTTTCTGCCCCTTTTTACAATACAATCTTTCAATATCCAGCGTCATTTTTCAACATTATTTAACAGATTGTATTTCTTTAACTTGTCACATACCACTGACTTATTTCATAATTATGACCATTATTAAATAGATTACATCTCTGACAGGTTACATTTTTAAACTTAAAACATTTTATACATTATTAACAAATTACATTTTTTTTTTTTTACTTCCTTACAGCCCACTAACTTATTTTATAGTTTCATACTTACTTAATACATCTAGTTTAATACGTTTTTTTAAATAATTTAAGCGACCTTAATTCTTTAATTTCTTTGTTGAGATTGTTCCATAATTTTACACCATTTACTCCGTTCTGTATCTTGGTTTTCTAAAGACTTCTATTCCTTTCAGTTTATAACTACTTACTCTTTTCTCAAACATATTTTGAATGTTTGTTGGTAAAGCATTTTTATTAGCTTGGTACATTGTTTGTAATATTTTCAAATTGACCAAATCACGAAATTTAAGTACCCTGTACTTAATGAACAATGGATTAGATGGATCTCTAAAACCACTGTTGCTAATCACCCTTAAAGCCCTTTTCTGCAGAATAAACAAAGGTTGTATATAAGTTGATATGTTCATTCATTACACACAGGCTGATATATTTCAAATGTTTATTTCTTTTAATTTTGATGATTATAACTGACAACTAATGAAAATCCCAAATTCAGTATTTTTAGAAAATTTGAATATTGTGAAAAGGTTGAATATTGAAGACACCCGGTGTCACACTGTAATCAGCTAATTATCTCGAAACACCTGCAAAGGCCTTTAACTGGTCTCTCAGTCTAGTTCTGTCGGCTACACAATCATGGGGCAGACTGCTGACTTGACGTCTTGCCTGAGCTAAAGACAAAAAGGACTGGACTGCTGCTGAGTTGTCCAAAGTTATGTTCTCTGATGAAAGTAAATTTTGCATTTCCCTTGGAAATCAAGGTCCCAGAGTCTGGAGGAAGAAAGGAGAGGCACAGAGTCCATGTTGCTTGAGGTCCAGTGTAAAGTTTCCACAGTCAGTGATGGTTTGGGGTGCCATGTCATCTGCTGGTGTTAGTCCACTGTGTTTTCTAAGGTCCAAGGTCAACGCAGCCGTCTACCAGGACGTTGTAGAGCACTTCATGCTTCCTGCTGCTGACCAACTTTATGGAGATGCAGATTTCATTTTTCAACAGGACTTGGCACCTGCACATAGTGCCAAAGATACCAGTACCTGGTTTAAGGACCATGATATCCCTGTTCCTAATTGGCCAGCAAACTCGCCTGACCTTAACCCCATAGAAATTCTATGGGGTATTGTGAAGAGGAAGATGCGACACGGCAGACCCAACAATGCAGAATAGCTGAAGGCCA
The DNA here is from genome assembly GCF_902500255.1 of Thalassophryne amazonica. Classification (NCBI taxonomy): domain Eukaryota; kingdom Metazoa; phylum Chordata; class Actinopteri; order Batrachoidiformes; family Batrachoididae; genus Thalassophryne; species Thalassophryne amazonica. The sequence continues at coordinate 115,170,898 of NC_047103.1, read as the reverse complement.
CTATCAGAGCAACCTGGGCTCTCATACCACCTGAGCAGTGCCACAGACTGATCGACTCCATGCCACGCCGCGTTGCTGCAGTAATTCAGGCAAAACTACGTATTGAGTGCTGTACATGCTCATACTTTCATGTTCATACTTTTCAGTTGGCCAACATTTCTAGAAAACCTTTTTTTTTGTATTGGTCTTAAGTAATATTCTAATTTTCTGAGATACTGAATTTGAGATTTTCAATAGTTGTCAGTTATAATCATCAAAATGAAAAGAAATAAACATTTAAAATATTTCAGTCTGTGTGTAATGAATATAATATATAAGTTTCACTTTTTGAATGGAATTACTGAAATAAATCATGTTTTTTATGATATTTACCTCTGCCAAGGAGGTTATGCTTTTGGTCGCATTTGTTTGTTTGTCTGTTTGGCAGCAGGATAACTCAAAAGGTTTTGAACGGATTTTGATGAAATTTTGTGGAGTGGTTGGAAATGACAAGAGGAACAAGTGATTAAATTTTAGTGGTGATCCAGATCACGATCCAGATCCCGATGCTAACGTGTTAGCATGTCTATGGCATTTTCAATGTTTAAAGTTAGCATTATGCAGTTGCAGCTGTCATCACGTTCTGGTGCATTTGTTTGCAAATTGTAATATTTCTTACATTTATTTTTGTTTATATATTAATAATCTAATGATTATTATATACAATTTTAGAGAAAGAGACAAAAAGAAATAGATCACTGTGCCAAGGAGGGAATCTCTTTAGGATGAGTGACCCTATGGCCTTGTTTAGAGAAGTGTTTTTATGTTTGTAGCATGGCCCAAGCAGAGGGTCACCCCTTTGCGTCTGGTCTGCTTGAGGTTTCTTCCTCAGAGGGAGTTTTTCCTTTTACCACTGTTGCTCTGGGGGTTGGTAATGTTAGACCTTACCTGTGTGAAGCACTTTGAGGCAACTCTGTTGTGATTTGGCACTATATAAATTAAAATAAATTGAAATTGATGTTGCTGAAAATCTGGTTATGCCTCTTTGGCTGTGAGCATGGGAACCGTGTAATGAGACAGCACTTTTTTCAAAAGTTAAAAATCACGCACAATGGCATCGGGATTATGAATCGGCGCACATCCGAAAAGTGTAGGATTTCAGTTCCAAAATGTTCTGACAGCCATCTGTGGAAGTCCACACAGTTGGTCAAAACTGGTGGCCCCACGTGTGATGCACGTGTTCAAAACCCTCCCAGCGCTGTTGAGATGGGACACCTATCTGACGGTGATCCATGTGTAATCTGATGACCAACTGTCCGCAATTTACATATTCTGATGGAGGCAAAACAGGATCCAAAATGATTTGAGCGCATGCGAGGGAACCTCGAGATTGATCTGGCACCCCAAAGCCTGCCCATATGACCTGCACGTGCCACATATAATTCCTTTGCCCCCCGGAGTGCAAAAGAACTGTTGAAATGTATGTGGCACGCTTCATCATGTCAATAATTATGAATTATTATCATGTACAGTGAATGTGAACAGCAGCTATCAAACTGAAAGCACTGTGAACTACTGTGCGCATGCAACCGCAAATCTGAACAGGCTGTTATATCCACAATAGACCTCACAGTACATGGGCGACTTAAATAATGTGAACTCTTGTCTCCACCATAACTGTATATAACACGGGCAGCTGTGCCTCTCTGTGGTGCGCAGTAACGTGTCATTTCACCGTCAGGCTCGGAGCTGAACGGACCTCACACTGTAATAATTGATCACTTTCTAACAGAGATATGACATGGAACTTGTGCCAGGCCATTACAAAACAAACCATTAATAAACATGAATCTCACCTCCAACAGTGGTCCCGGAGTGTTTCACAGCACAGACATCGAAATGAAGCCGGGACAGCAGCCTGTGGATAAAACAAAAAATTAATCCCATGGGATAATCCAACCATCCCGGTGTCCAGAGTTGTGTTGTGCTCCTGAGCAAACAAGAAAAAAGAAAGTTCCCTGGAAAGGCTATGTATGACGCATGGGACGGCATGGCCAACTGCCAGCAAACTTTGAGCGAAGCTGTCTAGTGGCATGCATGTGAGCACCCCACGCACGCTTAGTGGCCCATGCAGTGTTATGCATACACACACACACACACACACACACACACACACACACACACACACACACACACACACACACACACACACACACACACACACACTGCTGAATGATAATTGCAGCCCCACACATGTGCAGGGAGCGCACTCGCGCACATGTGTGAGGGACAGTGCTCCAGTCCCGTGTTTGCCATCCAGACATTTGGACATCTGTCAGTCTGCAGCATCTTTTATGGGCGTCTGACAGCAGTCTGTGTCATCTACCTGCTGTCTTCATAAGCTTTCGATGCCATCATGCAGGTGTGGACGAGGTACTCCGAATGTGTTCTGACAGGGCTGGCCACACCTCTTTTCATCCCGACTGTGTTGGACTATGGCAATATTTGCCGTATCGGACATGGTTCCTCCACATTCTTGCTATGTGTGACAGTAGAAGTGTAAAAACATCTTAAAAGAATGAATTCTGTTCCTTGTCTACATCTGAGTGAGATGCTATTGAATGCTGAACATGTTAATGATTTTAGTCATCTTACTTTATTTTGATGGTTTGTGCAGGTCATACGTTTATCTCTCATACTGTAATATCATTAAAGGTATAATCCAGTGTATCCAATGCAGCATGTTAAATGGTAAATGGACTGCATTTATACAACCCCTGGCAAAAATTATGGAATCACCGGCATCGGAGGATGTTCATTCATTTGTTTAATTTTGTAGAAAAAAAGCAGATCACAGACATGACACAAAACTAAAGTCATTTCAAATGGCAACTTTCTGGCTTTAAGAAACACTATAAGAAATCAAGAAAAAAAATTGTGGCAGTCAGTAACAGTTACTTTTTTAGACCAAACAGAGAGAAAAAAATATGGACTCACTCAATTCTGAGGAATAAATTACGAAATCACCCTGTAAATTTTCATCCCCAAAACGAATACCTGCAGCATATCAGATCTGCTCGTTAGTCTGCATCTAAAAAGGAGTGATCACACCTTGGAGAGCTGTTGCACCAAGTGGACTGACATGAATCATGGCTCCAACATGAGAGATGTCAAATGAAACAAAGGAGAGGATTATCAAATTCTTAAAAGAGGGTAAATCATCACGCAATGTTGCAAAAGATGGTTGTTCACAGTCAGCTGTGTCTAAACTATGGACCAAATACAAACAACATGGGAAGGTTGTTAAAGGCAAACATACTGGTAGACCAAGGAAGACATCAAAGCATCAAGACAGAAAACTTAAAGCAATATGTCTCAAAAATCAAAAATGCACAACAAAACAAATGAGGAACGAATGGGAGGAAACTGGAGTCAACGTCTGTGACCGAACTGTAAGAAACTGCCTAAAGGAAATGGGATTTACATACAGAAAAGCTAAATGAAAGCCATCATTAACACCTAAACAGAAAAAAACAAGGTTACAATGTGCTAAGGAAAAGCAATCATGGACTGTGGATGACTGGATGAAAGTCGTATTCAATGATGAATCTCGAATCTGCATTGGGCAAGGTGATGATGCTGGAACTTTTGTTTGGTGCCATTCCAATGAGATTTAAAAGATGACTGCCTGAAGAAAACATGTAAATTTCCACAGTCATTGATGATATGGGGCTGCATGTCAGGTAAAGGCACTGGGGAGATGGCTGTCATTACATCATCAATAAATGCACAAGTTTACGTTGATATTTTGGACACTTTTTTTATCCCATCAATTGAAAGGATGTTTGGGGATGATGAAATCATTTTTCAAGATGATAATGCATCTTGCCATAGAGCAAAAACTGTGAAAACATCCCTTGCAAAAAGACACATAGGGTCAATGTCATGGCCTGCAAATAGTCCGCATCTTAATCCAACTGAAAATCTTTGGTGGAAGTTGAAGAAAATGGTCCATGACAAGGCTCCAACCTGCAAAGCTGATCTGGCAACAGCAATCAGAGAAAGTTGGAGCCAGATTGATGAAGAGTACTGTTTGTCACTCATTAAGTCCATGCCTCAGAGACTGCAAGTTGTTATAAAAGCCAGAGGTGGTGCTACAAAATACTAGTGATGTGTTGAGCGTTCTTTTGTTTTTCATGATTCCATAATTTTTTCCTCAGAATTGAGATTCCATTTTTTTTCCCCTCTGCTTGGTCTAAAAAAGTAACCGTTACTGACTGCCACAATTTTTTTTTCCTGATTTCTTATAGTGTTTCTTAAAGCCAGAAAGTTGCCATTTGAAATGACTTTAGTTTTGTGTCATGTCTGTAATCTGCTTTTTTTCTACAAAATTAAACAACTGAATGAACATCCTCCGAGGCCGGCAATTCCATAATTTTTGCCAGGGGTTGTATAGCGCATTTTCCATCTGCATCAGACGCTCAAAGCGCTTTACAGTTATGCCTCACATTCACCCCAATATCAGGGTGCTGCCATACAAGGTGCTCACTACACACCGGGAGCAATAGGGGATTAAAGGCCTTGCCCAAGGGCCCTTAGTGATTTTCCAGTCAGGCAGGGATTTGAGCCCATGATCTTCTGGATTCAAACCCAACACCTTAACCACTAGACCATCACCTCCCCTATGTTGACACTAACAGCTTTGCATTTGGGGCAATTTTTTTTCTGTAAATTTTGTCTTCATTGCACACAAGCCTGCTTGTAATTTCACAATCAGGAAATGTTGTAAAAGATTTGTCCAATTTGTTTGTTGGCAGCGTAGGGCTGATGATTATTGTGGGCAGTCTAAGGCACATCTGTGCACTATTCATGGTGTCTAATCAGCATCTTGATATGGCACACCTGTGAGGTGGGATGGATTATCTCAGCAAAGGAGAAGTGCTCACTATCACAGATTTAGACTGGTTTGTGAACAATATTTGAGGGAAATGGTGATATTGTGTATGTGGAAAAAGTTTTAGATCTTTGAGTTCATCTCATACAAAATGGGAGCAAAACCAAAAGTGTTGCGTTTATATTTTTGTTGAGTGTAAATAGTCTTGACCACATAGTACAGTTTATCAAGCAAAAACAAAACTGTTTCTTTTACATGGCATGCTCTGTTGTACTTCACATTATGAATTAAGAGCACCCACAGTATTGTTTTAAACACACCCAGTGTTCACCTGTTAAATTTTCAACAAAAAATGCCAAACAAATGAAGGATAATGAAAACTCAGGCGGTGTGCGGATGAATTTGTAATTAAAAGTGGCTTGCAGAACAATTATACAAAACAAAAAAAGTCTACTACTTGTTCAGTAAACATAAAATTATCTTATTTTAGCCTTTTGCTTAGCATTCGCACCATGTATAACATATCAGTCCACTTATTGAACTTTCAAAATAAGAACAAAAGCATAATGAAAACCATTAAGTAAATTCTGTCAGTAAGGAGGAAAGCTGCGCATGTTGGCAAAGCCACAAACGGAGGAACAAGGGAGACAATATTTCCTTCCATAAGTAAGTGGTTTTGGTTCTTCTTGTCACTTTGTCTGTGATATTTGGATGATAAACAGCTGTATGTTTCCTGCCGTGTTGCCCGATGACACGGACCATTAACTCTTCACTTATGTCTAGTTGATATTTTTCACTGCTAGACCAATGTCTAGTTAAAATACTTGTCGTTAGTGATTAACATTGTTCGACAAGACTGGGTTTTTTTTTTAATTTGCATCTTAAAATAATGAAATTATAATAACGCACTGTGCCGCTCACAGTCACACCCACACATAGAGATGTGTACCCACACCACTGACTTCATGAATGAAACTTGGTCAAGAAAGGACAACTGTGTAAAAATATAATATTTATATAAATGTATTATAATGGTTTTAGGAGCTGCGCTGCATTGAACACAGCAGCAGCTCAGCCTCGCAGCGTTGCTTAACAGCGCAGATCCGTGTAACTTTCAACACTAATATTTGGGAATGTGTGAGTGTCAGAGTAAGTTTAATACTTTCCTGACATAATTTAATGTAATTAAATTTTACTGGCTCAATATCCAGGTCAATTTTTGCGAGCATTTTTCTGAGTGTGTTCAGTTGCGGATCTCCAATGAAAATGCATTAACATCGGGTACTTCATCAATATTTTGCCCGGTTAGGAGACGTCATGTTGCTGTCCATGAAGAGACGTTTTCATTTCAAAGAAAAAAATATATACAGATAATATCATAAAATGCATTAAAATTGTAATCCTGTGAACTAATCCTCATTTTTACTAAATATACCTGTAATCTGAATACGTCTTTTTTTCTGTAACTGTAGCGGAATACAGTTATCTTTTTTGTATCCTAATTACGTAACGCCGTTACATGTATTTCGTTACTCCCCAAGCCTGCATACGTCCAAGGGTGGCTCATCTGCAGTATCTGTGGCTAGTCTTCACCCTCAGGTGAGGGGGAATACTCATCCAGAGCAGGTGTGCTTTGGGCTCTCTTGTGCTTGCTGTGACTGCAGGGCTCCATGTGGCTGTGGACCTGTCTTGCAGTTTTTGGGGCTATCTGGCTTTGGTGCAATGCTGTATAGTCATTCACATCATCACACATCTGATTTCTATTGATTTTTTTACATTCTGCATGTGGACTCACACATGTACATATTGTATGTACATTCATGTAACTCACTCACACCACCTTAGCCTCACCAATATTTTTGTCTCTGTCCTGTCTCTCTCTTTATCTTTTGTCCATAGTGTCTTTGTTGATGTCTAAAGCACAGTGTGGATTTGCCCTTTTGATGATGGTTCCCATTGTCAGTATTTGCTTAATGGTTTTAAGACCTTTCAAAGATATAATTGACAGTTAGTTTTGTTCTTTCTTTTTGGTTTATAGTGGAGCAGACTGTAACAACTGTTCATTTCTGGAAACAAGCACCAAAACTGGCACACATACTCCTTAGACCTTACTCTTTTGCAAAAGCACATTTAGCCACCAAAATGCTCCCATCATATTGAAACTAAACCACATTATTTGTCTGATCACAAAGATTCCCAGAAGGTATAGTTTGAACAATCTGAATGTTATGGAGTTATGGGGTAAAAACCGCAAGAATCACTGTTAACATCACTTTGAACAGATGGAATCAGTTAATCAGTGACATCACCTGGTGGAGTGGGTGGCTGCACAGAAAACCTGCACCCTCTCTGCCCTTTCTGGAATGAGTTGAATAACCCTGGTCTAGTGGATCACGAGGATGTGTAACAGGCTGTGTCCACGACTGCATGAGGGTTAAGTTTCACCACAACTGCATTGAAAATAGCACAGTTATCATTTTTAAAAACAACTTACTATGACATGAAATCACACTTATATAAACTTTGCAATGAATCCGCAGTTCCCATGCATGCTGACTCTTGGGGTGGGGAGGGGGGTTACATTGTCCAAAAAGATCACAGATCAACTGTGATCTTTACAAATCAACGTAACTCCCTTCTTTTGTATTCATATTTCTCAGTCTTTATATTTTCCCTGCGTTTATAGTTGTCTCGTCTTCATTGTTTCTGTTATTCCCTGTTTTAGTACCTTGATGTTGCCAGTCCTCTGTGTTTGTTATTCCTGGAGTGTTTAAATTATGATTTTGTTTTCTCATTTTTATAGTTTCTCCTGTCTTTATAGTATGCTAGTATTTTGTGTTTATATTGCCCCTAGTGTTATGTTTTGATAACTCCTTTGTGTTCCTTTCTTGTGTAAGTTTATTTTTACATCACCCTCGTTTGTCTCTCTTCACTTGCTTTCTTCCTGTTTGTCCTCCCACCTGTGTCACATCTCTAGTCACCTCACAGTGTATTTCACCCGAGCTTTCATGTCTCCCTGAGGCTGGTATGTCTTTTGCTGTTCTTTATGTGTCCTTGCCATTTTATTCTCCCAGTCTGATTCCTGTTGCTGACCCACGCCACCTCCTTGTGCTTTATGAGCACCCTACTCCCACCCCCAACCCTAACCGCAACCATAACCTAAACCTACTCCTTCCCCCACCCTAACCATAACCACCCCTGCCCCCCGCTTCACTTTTAATTTTGTGCAGCCATCACGGAATGAATTAGAATTAATTTGTGCTGCCATGACGAAAATGAGGCGCTTTTCGTCACAATATCACGAACCAATAGATTAATGTATATTTCGTGCTGCTGAATCACGACTTGTCATGAGACCAGGTTGTACCGGATGATAATTGGGCAATGACCTGGTAATAACTGGTACCTGGTATAACTGATCTCTATGTTTTGGCTCTACCTGTTTAATGGCTAGCCCATCTGCCTGTTCCCACACGGACACGGACAGCTATTGTACTGCTCACCTGTATACGACCTTGGACTGTTCTTGTTCTTCTTAAAGAGCTCTGAACATTCCTTCCTGCCTGTGCTCTGTGCTGGGGTTATCTCAGTACTCAAGTGGACACTCTGAGATTCTGATCTATATTTAGGGAATAACCCTGTTGTGTCTGATGATTTGCGGAGATTCATGCGGTTGCAAATTGAGCTGTAATCCAGCATGAACTGTTGTGAAAGTGTATTGACACGGACCCACAACAGGGGGCGCAAATGAACGGTCAATAGATGAGCCAAAAAGTAACAATTTAATGTTGTGAAATGTGCACAACGAACATACAGACAATCTCAGAATATAATTACAGTCAAATCACAAAAGTGACGTGTGGGTAGGCTCGAGGATAGAAGACGTCTGTCCGGAGAAGAGCCGGAACCACACGATTTCCGCCACCACCGAACCTGGTGAATACTGGAGCCGCCAAGTCCCGAATTCCCAGGTGATCACCGTCCCCGACTGTCGGATCTGGTACTGCTGGCGAGAACAAAGACAGTCAAGTGTAGGTGTGTGCACACCCAGTAACAATAACGGTGGGAATGCCACCTCCACCTCTCACTCTATAACTTGCAGAGTACTGTAGTAATTCCTCAGGGGAAAAGAGTGCCTTCTAGCGCTCTCTCAGCTTCCACCAACAGAGGTACCGGTACTCCTGCAAACACTCACAATATACAAATAATATTGTAACACAAAACGGCTGAGGATATTACCTCCAATGAAGTATGATATCTCGGCGATGAGGTGGAGATGACGTCTGGGTTTTATGGAGTGAGATGATGAAGAATGAGTGACAGCTGTCAGGAAGTAATGAGTAACAGCTGTCACTCCCGGCTGTGTCCGTGGCGGCAGCGCCCTCTCCTGCCTGAAGCCCACACTTCAGGCAGGGCGCCCTCTGGTGGTGGGCCAGCAGTACCTCCTCTTCTGGCGGCCCACACAACATGAACATCTGCAAATTCTTAGACACAAGGGGGTTATTCCCATTCTAATCCAATTCCATCGTTTGCACGGTATACTTTTTCTGTAGGTAATTCTGTCGGTGAGGCTTACCGTCGAGGCAGCGTTGCTCCAACAGTGGTCAGAGCATGGAGTCAAATGTCAAATGTGAAAATTCTTCACATATGAAATGGTAATTCTGTATCACAGTCTACATCAGTACTTTCATATGGTATCTTAAATTCACCCATTTTGGCATCATCATCGGTACACGTCTTTCTCTCGCTCTCAGCTAACAGTGCCATTATAGGCATCTGCATAGCGGTGCACGCAGCTGGTCAGGGTGCGGAGTAATACATTAAATGCGAAACTGTCAAATATTTTGCGACCTTACACCCCATATTGTATGGTCTGAAATCTCACCAACCAATCAAATTTGTGGAAAAATGTAATTGGATTATAATCAGATGTTTAATGTATGGATTTATGTTGTTCATCCATTGCTTACAGTGAGATCTATTTGGATGGCTTGGTGTAACTTTAATGTTGTAAATTACTGGGTGTTTTGTCAGTGTTGTTCCTGTGTTGTATGATGTTTTTCATTGCCACCATTACAAGTGTGTTTGCTCATGGAGTGTGTAAGATCTCAACCTTATGAGTGCTTTGAGATGGCTTAGGTTTTGATTTGGATCTATATAAATGAAAGGAACTTTTGTACTTTTTGTACATGTTGAGTGCTTTTAAAGTCTTTTTTTAAAGGTTCTGAGGATGGTCTTTTTAACCACTGCAACCATCTTAATAACAATTTCAGCTCTGGGATGACTCTGGATGAGGCTCAGTATGACAGCAAATAAAATCTGCAGCTCTCCACTCAGCAGTAAAATCTGTGAGCTGAAAAAAGAAAAAAAAAAAAACTGCAGATAGAGACAAATCTCTCTGGGAAACAATATGGATGCAGTGACTTGTGATTCAGCTGTTCAGCTTATTTTAATTGCTGCATTGCAATGTTAAATGGCATGAACTGCATTTATAAACTGCTTTTCCTGCTTTTCCATCTGCATCAGACACTCAAAGCCTCAATGCCTCACATTCACCCCACTGTCAGGGTGCTGCCATACAAGGTGCTCACTACACTCCCAGGAGCAATCGGGGATTAAAGACCTTGCTGGGATTTGAACCGAGGATCTTCTGGTGTCAAGCCCAATGCTTTAACCACTAGACTATCACCTCCCCTGACATTATAATATGTAAATGTTGACAGAAATTACTGTATGACTATACTATATACTGTACCACAGTATACTGTAAGCAAATACATGTTTTAGTACATCACTGTGCCAATGCACTGTAGTATTGTCATGGAGGGTTAGTCTAACTGTTTCTAGTATTCCATGTATATTTCTCTACTTTATTTATTTTAAATGTACATGATTTCTGTTTCAGTCTGATTACTGTATAAGTGCTACGTGTAAATGCGCAGGGTTTCTGTTATTTGTACTGTTTTTGCTATGTGCATATGGTAAACGCACAGGATTTCTGTGTGTTTTTGTACTGTACAAGTGCTATGTGTAAATGCACAGGATTTCTGTTATTTGCACTTTTTTTACTATGTACAAGTGCTAAATGCACAGGTTTTTTTGTTTTGCAACATGCATTTACAACTACCTCACTGGCGGTAGTTGATTTTGTGGAGCACATCACAAATGTAGTCGAAAACAAACAACACACCGTAGGGGTTTTTTCAACTTACAGAAAGCATTTGATACAATAGATCATACCATATTACTTCATAAATTATGGAAGTACAGCATCAGGGGAGTAGCACACGATTGGGTAGCCACCTATTTCTACAACAGATATCAATACATTCACTTGGGTGGGATGAACTCTGAATTTTCGAGGTGCACTTGCAGGGTTCTCCAAGGCTCAGTCCTGGGGCCCTTGCTGTTTCTTTTGTATATTAATGACATATGTTTAGTTTCCAAGTTTGTGCATTGTATTTTATTTGCTGATGACATGACTGTATTTTGTAGTGGGGGTCATTTGGGACAGGTCCTGGACACGATGGAGAAGGAACTACAGAAGTTCAAGGAATGGTTTTATTCCAACAAATTGTCGCTTCACTTTGACAAAACAAAGTGTGTCGTATTTGGTAATAAGTCCAGGACCTTATGTAGAAGTTTAAGAGTACACAGTGTTGAAATTGAACTCGTAAATGAAACTAAATTTCTAAATTTTATCGATGACAATCTAAGTTGGAAAACACATAAATTATGTTAAGTCTAAAATGTCAAAGATCATTGCCATCTTGTATAAAGCACAAGACCTTCTCCCCCGACACTCATTAGTTACCTTATATCATTCATTACTTCTATATATGACCTACTGTATTGACGTTTGGGGAACCACCTACAAAACAAACACAAATCCTATATTTTTACTTCAAAAGAAAGCTGTAAGAATTATTTGTAAGAAACCATATCATGAGCCAACAAATCCATTGTTTGTCCGTTTGCATATTTTGAAATTTGGGGATTCGATTGATATTATCATAATACAAATTATGTTCAGAGCACAAAATAAACTTCTACCACTACATGTCCAGGACCTGTTTAAAATGAAGGAGTCCAGTTAGAAATTATGAGGAACATTGTTATTTCAGAAATCAAAGATACGAACCACTGTATAAAGCCATTGTGTTTCTGTAAAAGGTGTTAACATTTGAAAAAATTGCCCGGATAACATAAAACCAACTGGTACTTTGGTAGGCTTTAAAAGGCTCTACAGAAACTATTTGATTGCTCGTTATAGTAGTACGTTAAAATAGGTTTTTTGCTTTTGTCTTGTTTTGGTGTGCTGCTGCTTGTATCTTTGTGTTTTTGAAATCGTAGTTCAGAGATCAATTTATATTTGTATTAGGTATATGTATATTTTTTATATACATATGTACATTTTTTATTTTTATGTCTTTGGTTAAAGGGATAGGCGTCTACAAGCTTTGCTTCTGCCTGCACCCTTTCGGCCGCATGGGTGCACTATTGGATTATTTTCTCTTTTTCTTTGTATGTTTTGTTGATTTGCTTTGGATCCATGTGTGTTGAAAAAAATTCATTCATTCATTCATTTAGCCTACAGTGAACATTAAACGATTTCTACAGCTTCATGTCCTGAGCATTGTATTTTCTCCTTTTCTATGTAGTGTTTAGAGACTGCTCAGTAGTGTTTTTAATTTTGATTGACTCGGGGCACGATTTGACTACATAGTTCAGTTTTCAGCACAGATTGAACTATTTTGAGGTGAAAGTTTGGTTTTGCAAGAAGAGTCTGGTGTTTTGTGAATGTAGCTTGAAAATTGGGTTTTGTGTTTACAGTTTAGAGAAAAGGAGAGCAGATTTGGGGAAATGTGTCTTAGCACATGAGAATAACTGTAAAGGACTCAAGTCTGAATGGGAGCCAAATAATGTAACTAGGACAACACAAGCAAAAATATTAACCATAAGAATAGCAAAAGGAAGAAAAAACATCAACAAAATAAGAATGCAAAAAATATGTTTGTTTTGTTGAGATGTCAATCTCCCAAATATGAATAATGTCTTTCTGTTTTGTTTGCATATCTCATAAATAGTAATTGAACTTTTTTCTTTCTTTTTTTTGTGAATACACGTGTCACTTGTGCAGTTACAAATGTTAAAGGTATAGTCAGCAGTAACAGAAATAGTGATATTTCTGTTAGATAAACTAAGTCCCTTTGGTAGCTCCCTTGTTTTCACTCAGGATCACCACAGCACCACACCCGGGCATTTATTTTTTCAAACTGTGAACAGCGCCTAATGGAGGCAGGCCTTTACTCAAGCCTGACGATTATTAACAAAATGCTGCTTGCTGCCTGCACTGTAATATTGTGTTAAGTTAGACATAGACAAAGACATTGCTTTAGATCAGAGCCCTCAGCCTCTCTTCTCCAAACCCTTCTCTGTAGTCTGGCATGATTATGCTGTGATTGTTCACTTTTCTGGTTTTTCTGGTTCACTTCCTCTCCCATCATATTTTAGAAGTTTTTGCAGTGCGCACACCAATTACATTTTGATCATGGATCAAATAGAGGAATGTTTGGCAGAAAAGTCTGCAAATATGACCAAATTTACAACACAGAGCCAAAAAAACTACAAAGATGCTCGAATGATGTGCAGTTCATGCAGGGAAATTGCATGTAATGTTGGTTTGGAGGTTAATGATTGTATAAAGAAGTGAAGCTCATTGAGGGACAAACTGGTCCAGAAAACGGGAAAAAAGACTCGATTAGGAACCAAGGACTGCATATATACCAGGAACAGTGGTATAAGTAACTAGTCTTGCCTTGTTCTCCATGTTACACCCCCTGCTATTCCATTGGTTAATTGCATTACAACACCCAGCAATGCGACACAGAACTTTGAAAAGGGTCACACTCACGTTGACATCATTGCATGGCCACAGAGTTATGGAGTTGTAAAAGCATAAATCAGGCTTTAATAATTTAACGTACCACTCCACAGTGGACTTAGAAAAAACAGTGACTTGACCAAATGTAATCCTTTTTTAATGCACATAATGCTCAGTGCTTATTTAAAGCAGGTGTTTATTTTTTCAGATTCTTTGTTTGTTCAGAAGTTTTGTCCCAGCCGTTAAATGAGGCAGGCCCCTATTCAAGGCCAGGAGATTAAAATCAAGGAAGTACAGTATGCACAATTAAGGTGCACAGCACAGTGGAACCTCAACATACGAGCGACTCAACATTTCTGAAATACAAGCCGTCGCTCAGTCCATATTTTTCTCAGTTAAATACGAGCAGTAATCTGAGTTATGAGTCACGCTTCGGGATGCCACCGGAGCAAAAAGGAAAGTGGAGAAAAGAAGGAGGAGAAGCTTCTAGTGCAGACGTTAAGGCAGCAGATGAATACGTCACACATTTTACTGCACTTGTTGCGAAGGAAGGCTATGTCCTGCAACAAATGTTTAACTGTGACGAAACTGGATTATTCTTGAAAAAATGCCACGGAGGACATACGAGGTCTGTTAGAAAACTATCCGACCTTTGTATTTTTTGCAAAAACTATATGGCTTTGAATCATGTGCACTTGCATCAGCCAAGCTTGAACCTTCATGCGCATGTGTGACTTTTTTCACACCTGTCGGTTGCGTCATTCGCTTGTGAGCACGCTTTGAGTGAGCAGTGGTCCTCCCCCCTCATGGGATTTTCATTGCGAGGAAAATGTCTGAACTATTTGGAGCTTTGCTGCATCAAATTTTTCCAGAAACTGTGAGAGACAGGCAGGTGGAAACCATTCGGAAGATTCAGACGGCTTTCAGGGACGATTCTATGGGGATCACACAGATTAAAGAGTGTTACAACCGGTTTAAAGATGGCGCACAATGGCGGAGGGCGCGCCGCGCTCCGAGCGGCGATCGACAGGCTGAAACGACCAGATCATTTCCAAAGTGAACGCTGTGTTGATCTGGGACATCGTCTGACTACCAGAGAAATGGCAGAAGACGTGGACATAGCACTTTTCCACTGTTACAGGAGCTTTTGTCATGGAAACAGGAGCGGAGGAATTCGCCACGGAGCCGCTAATGGCGCGGGACAAAAGCACCTCCGTGTTGGTCTCACAGGACATGTTGTAACATGCCCAGCTCTTGCACCATTCGGAAGATTCAGACAGCTTTCGGTGGCTTTTCAGTCGTGTGACTATCTGAGAAATTGTGGACGAGCTGGACATGCCACAACATGTCCTGTGAGGTTTCATCACAGCATTGCTTTTTGTTCTCCACCATTAGTGGCTCTGTCCCGACGCGCGGATTCCTCCGCACATCTTTTCAGGAAAAAAAAACTCCTGTAACAGTGGAATGTGCCGAAAAAGTGCTATGTCCACATCTTCTGCCATTTCTCTGGTAGTCAGACAATGTCCCGGATCAACACAGCATTCACTTTGGAAATTTGTGTGATCCCCATAGAATCGTCCCTGAAAGCCGTCTGAATCTTCCGAATGGTTTCCACCTGGCTGTCTCTCACAGTTTCTGGAAAAATTTGATGCAGCAAAGCTCCAAATCATTCAGACATTTTCCTCACAATGAAAATCCGACGATGGTGGTGGACCACTGCTCACTCAAAGCGTGCTCACAGGCGAATGACGCAACCGACAGGCATGAAAAAAACTCACGCATGCGCACGAAGGTTCAAGCTTGGCTGATGCAAGTGCACATGATTCAAATCCATATAGTTTTTGCAAAAAATAACAAGGTCAGATAGTTTTCTAACAGACCTCGTATATAACAGCAGAGAAGAAGAAGCTGCTTCACTGAAAACAAACACCCAATACCCAGAAAAAGTGTCCATTGGTCATGCTTCAGCACTTTTAATGACACTTGTCCATCACATTTCCATAACATTTTGAAAGGCAGGCAGAAGCAAACCTCTTTGGATAGGTTTTCATCCAAAAGACCTCCAAGTTTACAATTAAAGTTACGTCTGTATGATTCTTTTAAGGATCTACAGTTTAAGTTTAGTTTGTGTTTACAGTGTGCACATACCTCCGTCCCTCCCTTCTCTGCCTCCACCTCCGTTAACCACATTCATCTGTTTCTAAGGTAGCGACACTTAATAAAATGTTTTTCTTTTATTTTATATATTTTATTATGCACAGGTAATGTATACATGTCTATTTGTTAATAAAAATGTATTTTTTTATAATATAGAGTGGTTTGGTCTGGAACAGATTAAAATTAATTAAATTATTTTCAATGGGGAAAATTTGTTTGAAATACAAGCAAATTGGCTAATGAGCTTGGTCACGGATATCTCGTATCTCAAGGTTCTGCTCTATAATACATCTCAAAACTCCCAAAACCTATAAAATTTAATAATTTTCAACATGATAAAGATCTTTTTTGTATCACTTGTGACAATGTTGTGACAAAAGAATCATAAAATTTTAACCACAACAAGTGATGTCTACATACCAGTATGTATTAAAATTATTTCTATCCTGCACCAAAACATGCAAGACTCAATTTCACAAAAGTGTAACTGTGAAAACTTGTTTGTTTGAGAATGGACCTTGACAGCAGCATTTAAAAACATCTTTCTTAAAACAATTGAGCCCTATCGTACGCCAGGCACAAAAAGGCCCAATGCAAGTATATGCGAGTTTCTGGCTGACATAGTTGCCAATTTTACCTCCAGCTTCTGCGTCCTCAAGATAACAATATCACTTGCACTTTTGTCCGCATGATGGTCAAAAAATGAGGTGTGGCGCTAGTGCATTAATATCATACATCACAAGAAAGCATTTGACCTTGGACTACCAAAAACCTGGTGTACAGTCCCTCACACAGGGCTGTGACAACTCTGCGGGTCCACAAAATTCTGTGGATTTCATTAGTTAGTGTTGTAGTCTGTAATGGTGATCATCATAGAATTTGTAAAATGCCTATGACAATGGGTTCTTTTTTACGACATTGTGCAAGTTTTATAAATTCGTGGACACTGATCTGTATAACAGATGTAGTTCATTGTCCATGGTTCCTGGAGTAAAAAATGCCACTAAAATTTTGGCTGTTAGGACATTTGTTGTAAAGCGGGACTGGCTGGTTGCTACGGCAACACTGTGTGCCTCCTGCTACAAAATGGTGTTTTTAAGCTAAAACTAGCATGTGGACATCACATACTTTTAGAGCTATCCAGTTTCTAAAAGAAGAATTTTGAAGTATGTCTGTGTAATGGAGCAACATTGGACAGAGGGAAGATGGCGAGAAACACGGTGTGAAAAAGTTTGAGAAGGAATGAAGAATCTGAATTGGCACTGGCTTGAACTTGAAGTCGTCTTCATGAAGTGTCAGGCTGAGTGGAGGTGAGGCACAGACAGAGGCTGGACACAAATGCAGGTTCTATACAGGCAAGGGTTCGGTAAACAGGCAGTCTGCAGAGCAAAAGTACCAGGCAAGGGCGAGACAGAGGACGTGGTCAAAACAAGCAGGGTCAGTACATGAGCAAACTGGGTTTTCAGAGCTGAAAACAAACGAGCAAAATAATGAGTTTAAATAAGAACAGGTGGTAATAGGATAACACGATGAACGTGGTGGAAGAAGGACCTGGAAGGGGGGTGTGATCAGGTGAATCCAAGAGGGGAAAAGAGATGAAAGAAAAGGCAGTGACAAGTGGGCAAGGAAATGACAGACAAATGGGGCGTGGCCAACAGAGATGAGGAAGTGCAGGTGCAGGACAAGAGAGTGCAGTGATCAGAGGGAGACTGTGATACCAATGAAGCTGGGCATGAATACATGAGAACTGAGATGAGTACAGACACGGGGCAGACGAAGACAGGATGAGACAGACAGGTGTGAGTGAGCAGTGAAGAGAATTACTGACGTGACACCTAATGATTAAGGAAACAAACTGGCAATACAAATGAGAGCAGAACTGAAAAGCAAACCAGAAGATAATAAACAAAGAAGATAAACTACATATAAACTGATCAGAGAATAATAGGAAATTAAACACTAAGACAAAACTGAACTGGAACAGACTGAGAAATAAACTATAAGTAAAACAGATGATAACTAAATGATAAGCAATGAACACACAGACTGACTGAACCAAACAAGAACAGAACTGAACCATGATTGAAGTATGAAAAGAAACAAAGTGACAAAGCAAAACAGATCAGTGAATAAACACGATAAAAAATTAAACTAAAACATCAAAGCAGGGGCAAAAGGTGGACATACGAAAGGGGAAGAACTAAAACAATAACTCAGATCAGGGCCAAACTGTGACATGAACACATCCAAAAGATAAAAGAAACTGGAAAAAGCATCCTGCATCTTGAGCCTTCAGGATGTTAAGTGCGGTAACAATTTTTCTCTCCCTGGAAAATAAACGTGCTGTTCAAACAGGATTTCAAACAAGATTATTTTTTTTTCATTGTAAAAAAGACACTGTGTCATTGAATGGATTTACAGGAATTTACACAAGAATATAAGTGATTTTTGTTAATGTAGACTTTGTTTCTTTGTAAAAAACACTGTCACTTTTAATGGATTTACAGGAACTTACAGAAAAATATAAGTGACTTTTTATGAATGTAGACTTCCTATCATTGGAAAAAAAAGACTGTGGATTTTAATGATTTACAGGAATTTACACAAGAATATAAGTGACTTTTTATTAATGTCGACTTTCTTTCATTGGAAAAAAGACACTGTGGCTTTTAATGGATTTACAGGAATTTACACAAGAATACAAGTGACTTTTTATTAATGTCGACTTTCTTTCATTGGAAAAAAGACACTGTGGCTTTTAATGGATTTACAGGAATTTACACAAGAATATAAGTGACTTTTTATTAATGTCGACTTTCTTTCATTGGAAAAAAGACACTGTGGCTTTTAATGGATTTACAGGAATTTACACAAGAATATAAGTGACTTTGTACTATAAGGTATTCTACAAGCTTTAGCTGTGGTTTTTGAAATGCTTTAACAGTCGTTTCAGTCTTTATGAATTTCATGTAGTTTAATTGTTCTGAGTTAATGCATAATGCATAACCTGGTTTACAATTAAAAGGAAAATCATTCCAGGTCCTACTTTCATCTCATATTATGTTATTTCAACAACATATCAATGACAGTTCAAATGAAAGGTTGAATCTAGGATCTTTAAATATGCACTTCTTTTGAGATTTTTTCTTCCAGGAGATGCTGAAAATGTATCATTAAACACAAAATTGATTTTGTTTCTGGGGTCCCGCGGGGGCTCCCCCCAGTCCCCGTGCAAATTTTCCTCGGATTTCACAGTTTTCATTTCACAGCCCTGCTCACAGTCAGACATGGTTTAAGTAGCTTCACAACTCACACAATCTCTACATGCATTTTTCATTGACACTCACTTGCAATTGTGTAATAGTAATATGGGTAATTGTAATATTGTGCTATATTATTTATTGTCAGTGTAGGTAAAGAACAAATTATGAAGCAGGCAGGAGGGAGAAAAAACAACTCATTTTATGAGACAGCTATCTGTCCCTCCCACACTATATCTCTCTCTCAGATAATGTTGGCCCTTATGTGAGAACCACTTGTACAAACAAATTTGTTCATAAATGTGTATGAGTGATTTAAAAGACCGTCCCACATTTTCCAATTTTCTTGAGCTTTCAGTTTTGTTCTTTGGTACATTCAACATCTGTGAGTAGCCTAGATCTGTAATGGAGTCATGTGCAAATAATCTGCGATCAACCATACCTGTTTAATGTAATGGATTGAAACTTTCATTACTTTGAAGCAGATTTAGATTGAAAATGCAAAATACATTACACATGACATCCTGTATAACTCTATAATTTGAAATGCACTATAATCCTCAATTTATCCACATATTCAAATGATAAAATTAATTTGACAAGATAAGAGAAAGGAATCAGAAGTCTGACACATCGTCTGTGAGCACTACACACACAACAATATTAATGAAGAATTAAATGTCTGTAATGGTGATTTGGACTACGTATGACCTCTAATATGAATTCTGTGTGACTTCATTATGGAGTCATTGTTACCAATCAATCACAAATATTTTGCTGATGAATATATGCTTTAAATCAGAGGTCTTTAACTCATTCCAGAAAGGGCAGAGAGGGTGCACTTCTTTGCATCCACCCACTCCATCAGGTAATTTCAGTGATTAATATCAGTTTGAGCAGATGGAATCAGTTAATCAGTGAAATCACTTGATGGAGTGGGTGGATGCAAACAAGTGTACCCTCTCTGCCCTTTCTGGAAAGAGTTGAAGACCTCTGCTTTAGATCATTCTTGGTTGGTTAAAAAAGGTATTTTTTACCATATTCTCCTTGATCTTTAACTACGAGGTCTGTGAGAAAAATAACGTGCCTTTTTATTTTTTTCAAAAACTATATGGATTTGAATCACGTGCGAATACATCAGCCAACCTTGAACCCTCGTGCGCATGTGTGAGTTTTTTCACGCCTGTCGGTTACGTCATTTGCCTGTGGGCAGGCTTTGAGTGAGGAGTGGTCCACCCCTCCCATCGGAATTCCTTTGTCTAACAACTTGCTGAGAGACTGGCGCTTTGCTTTATCAAAATTTTTTCAGAAAATGTGAGGCAGATCGAAGTGGACACCATTCGAGAAATTCAGCTGGTTTTCGGTGAAAATTTTAATGGCTGATGAGAGATTATGGAGTGTTACTGTCTCTTTAAGGACTTCCCACAGAGCGGGACATCGCGCCGCGCTCTGAGGCGCCGTCGTCAGCCTGTTTCGAGCTGAAAACCTCCAAATTTAAGCCTCTGTTGACCCAGGACGTCGTGAGAGAACAGAGAACTTTCAGAAGAGGTCGGATCAGCAGTTTATCCAGACATTCCACTGTTTAAAGGAGATTTTATAATGAAAGATGTGTGGACGGACTGGTGCGTCGGTAGGCAGCCGGCGCGGTGCGCCGCCACAGGAAAAAACACCTCCGTGTTGATAACCATTTGTAAAAACCAGATGGCTTTTGATGGCTTTCAGTAGAGTGAGTATCTGAGAAATTGTTTAACAGCTGGACATGTTCCAACTTGTCCTTAAGGCTTCCAATGGAGGTGATTATCCTGTGGCAGCGCGCCACGCCGGCTGCCTGCCAACGAGCCAGTCCGTCCGCACGTCTTTCATTACAAAATCTCCTTTAAACAGTGGAATGTCCGGATAAACTGCTGATCCAGACCTCTTCTGAAAGTTCTCTGTTCTCTCACGACGTCCTGGGTCAACAGAGGCTTAAATTTGGAGGTTTTCAGCTCGAAACAGGCTGACGACGGCGCCTCAGAGTGCGGCGCGATGTCCCGCTCCGTGGGAAGTCCTTAAAGAGACAGTAACACTCCATAATCTCTCATCAGCCATTAAAATTTTCACCGAAAACCAGCTGAATTTCTCGAATGGTGTCCACTTTGATCTGCCTCCCAGGTTCTGAAAAAATTTTGATAAAGCAAAGCGCCAGTCTCTCAGCAAGTTGTTAGACAAAGGAATTCTGACGGGAGGGGTGGACCACTCCTCACTCAAAGCCTGCCCACAGGCGAATGACGTTACCGACAGGTGTGAAAAAACTCACGTATGCCCACGAGGGTTCAAGCTTGTCTGATGTAATCGCACGTGATTCAAATCCATATAGTTTTTGAAAAAAATAAAAAGGTCCAATACCTTTCTCACAGACCTCGTAAACTACTTCAAAATCTAATTACCTCTAGATAGCTATCCAAGTAATATCCCCAGAAGTTTTGATTGATCTAGGCTTCTTGGTTGTTGAGATATTTTAAAATGGCTTTCATTGACCTTTGAACTTTGTCCAAACTATTCCAAAATGTGGTCACCTCAAGATATCTATCAAGTAATATTCCCACCAAGTTTGAAGGAAATCCATACAGCATTTTTTTGAGTTGTCTTATCCACAGATACATGTACCTACACACACCAGTGAAAACAACATCCTGCTATCGCTGGGTATTACTCAGGGCACAGAGCAAGTATTCTTGTATTGGTCCAACATTTGGGAAATATGCTAAGCTCACCCCATGGGCAATGATTATCATGATGTGTCGAAAACAACTGAAATGAAATAAGAGTGCAAATGTCAAATCACTGCAGGCTGAACTTCATGAAGCTCTTTTGGTTGCTGTCAACTGTGCACTCTGACTGGTTAATCCTTCCACAAACTGCAATTTCTTTCACTTGCATCCACTTTGACACCACAGTACTACACTAAAAAAGTATTTTTGATTTTCCTGATTTATACTGTACATGCATATGGCTTGCACATGATCAGAATGTGTCCAAATAACTTAATTGTCTTTTGAGCACAAAAGACTTGGATTTACTGTGTTCTTGTGTGACTCAGAATTTGAGAAACCAGAAAATAATGTTATTTGGACACATTCTGATCATCTGTAAATGTAGGTCATGCTTCCCTTTTTCGGTGTATGTGTCTGATATGCGGTGCATCCGGAAAGTATTCACAGCGCTTCACTTTTTCCACATTTTATGTTACAGCCTTATTCCAAAATGTAGTAAATTCATTGTTTTCCCTCAAAATTCTGCTCATAACACCCCTTAATGACAACATGACAATTGTTTATTATTATTATTATTTTTACAAATTTATTAAAAATAAAAAAAAATAAGAAATCATATGTAAATAAGTATTGACACTCTGCTCAATATTTTGTTGATGCACCTTTGACAGCAATTAGAGCATCAAGTGTTCTTGAATGTGATGCCACAAGCTGGCACACCTGGCTTTGGGCAGTTTTGCCCATTTCTCTTTGCAGCACCTCTCATACTCCATCAGGTTGGATGGGGAGCGTCGGTGCACAGCCATATTCAGATCTCTCTAGAGATGTTCAATCGAATTCAGGTCAGGGCTGTGGCTGGGCCACTCATTCAAAGAGTTGTCCTGAAGCCACTCCTTTGATATCTTAGCTGTGTGTTTAGGGTCATTGTCCAGTTAAAAGATGAACTGTCACCCCAGTCTGAGGTCAAGAGCACTCTGGAGCAGATTTTCATCCACAATATCAATCCTGGATCAATCATGACGAGCCTCTCAGTTTCAGTCACTGAAAAACATCCCCACAGCATGCTTCACTGTAGTGATGGTGCCTGGTTTCTCCCAAACATGACACCTGGCGTTCACAACAAAGAGTTCAATCTTTGTCTCATCAGACCAGAGAATTTTGTTTCTCATGATCTGAGAGTCCTTCAGGTGCCTTTTGACAAACTCCAGGTGGGCTGCCATGTGCCTTTTACTAAGGAGTGGCTTCTGTCTGGCCACTCTACCATACAGGCCTGATTGGTGGATTGCTGCAGAGATATTTGTCCTTCTGGAAGGTTCTCCTCTCTCCATAGAGGAATGCTGGATCTCTGACAGAGTAACCATCAGGTTCTTGGTCACCTCCCTGAATAAGGCCCTGCTCCCCCGATTGTTCAGTTTAGACAGGCAGCTACAGCTACGAAAAGTCCTGGTGGATCCGAACTTCTTCCATTTACAGGTGATGGAGGCCACTTTGTTCATTGGGATCTTCAAAGCAGCAGAAATATTTCTGTACCTTTCCCCATTTTGTGCCTTGAGACAATCCTGTCTTGGATGTCTACAGACAATTCCTTTCCCTTCATGCTTGGTGTGTGCTCTGACATGCACTGCCAATAGTGGGACCTTATATGTTATATAATATAACATAATATTATATTACATGGACAGATGTGTCCCTTTCCAAATCATCTCCAATCATCTGAATTTACCCCAGGTGAACTCCAGTTAAGTTGTAGAAACATTTCAAGGATGATCAGTGGAAAATGGATGCAGTGTTGTCAACTTTCAGACTTTCTCACTAAATCTTTCCAAACCCTCTTTAAAACTTTTTCTCAAAAGCGACTAGTGACAAATCTAGCTACTTTTACAGGCATCATTGGAAACTTTTCTGGTGTTTGGCGACTCCTGAATTTAAAGCGCATATTAATCTGTCAGTGTCTGTTGTCACAGAGCGGCAGCAGGTCTGCACCGCCCCACAGCAGTCACAAGTGGTCAGTACACAGTGTGCTCTGCCCGCTGCAGCAGCAAAGCACAAAGTGGAGGGAGACATTCACTCCTCTGCATTCAAAGTGCAAATGAATCACGCACCTGTGATGCCACCGCAGCTGACCCTGCCCTGTTTTAGGGATCAAAACCAAAACATTTGTTTCTCACCTAAATGCTGCTGCAGTGATCTTATCATTGAATTGCAAACCTCACTCTGACTCGGTCAGCGTACTTACCTCATTTGCGGCACTGTGTGCCTGATTATGACTTTGAGAAGCACTGGCCTTGAGAATTGATTTCATTTTGATAAGTGATGGCCAATTTTAATGTCAAAATAAATAAACAAACCAAGAATCAAGTTTATTTGTTGTTCTAAATATTATGATGGTGTTTTCATTCACTTTTTTTTGTCTCTCAATAACACTATGTAACAGATTTTTATTTTTGTTTTGTTCCTGGGTCCACAGTGTGTTTTCCTAACCTGTTATGCCTTAAATAAATAGAAAATAGCTGTTATTCCACAGAAACTTTGCTTCTGTGATCAGGACAATGATATTTTGAAATTGGTCTGTTTTCAAGAAGATTCTCAATTCACCTTCACTACTACTGAGTAGTCTTTTAGAATATTCTTTAACTGCTAGAACTGTCCAGAATTTTCTAGAAGTTTCCAGAATGATCTAGAAATTTCAAGAAGCTTTTAGAACTTTCTGGAACGTTAAAAAAATAAAATCAAAGTTTGTACTGAATGTAGTCATTTTTCCATAGACTTTAGACATAAACAGTTGAAATATAACACTTAGAAGCCAGGAACAAAAATTGTGTTACATAGTGTAATCCAACAGAGTGCAGAGGATTCTTTGCAGCAGTGGTTTCCAAAGTATTCCAGAAAGGGCGAAGCAGGTGCAGGTTTTCTTTGTCACCACCAACTCCACCATTGTCAGGAACTGGGCCCGGTCAGGGCACTAAGCCCTTGATTTTCCTCTTTTCATGGTTTCCGTTTGCTTCAACATTGATTTATCAGTAATTTTCATCATGAGTTATTCTGTCATGTTTTTCTTGTCACTTTGTTCTTTTTGTTATGATTCACTAGTTATTTCATTTTCATCATAGTTGTCCTCAGTTTCATCATAGTCATTAACAGTTATTCTCTGTTCTGTTTTGATTTGTCACTTTGTTTTCTGTTACTTTTTACTTTGGCCTTTCATTCTGTTCTAGTTGTCAGTCATTGTTTATTTAGTTATCACTTGTTCCTCTTGGTTATAATATCTGTTGTACTGTTATGTCAGGATTTGTTTTGGTTATTGTTTGTTCACTGCTTCTTCTTATGGTTGGTATTACTGCCTAGTTTTCTTTAGTCAGTTTTTGTTTAATGTCATTTTAGTATTTTGCTCCATCTTGTATTCTAGTCCATGTTGCCAGTTCTTGTTTAGTCTAGTCCTCATGTTCCTGTTTGACTCTTATTCAGTTGTAGCTCAGTTTTGTTTTTGCCTCTTGTTCCTACTTCACATCCTGCACCTGCTTTCATGTCCTTGTCTCACTCCCAGTTATTTATGTTCACTTCACATCCTGCACCTGTCATGTTTTTCTCTCACTTTAACTCTGTCTGCTTTGTCTTCTTTCACTCATGCTCTGTGCACCTGTTCACATATCTTTGTCTTTTCTTCACTCCATCTTAAGTTGTCCTCCCTCACTGTCTTGCACATTGAAGTATCTTCGTTCATTAGCCACGCCTCCTTCTTGATTGTTCCTCACGTGCACCTAGTTAACTCCTGTCCTATTTAGTCTCCACCCAGCCACCACACCCTTGCTCGTTTGTTGTCTTTGCACACTTACCAGCTCTGTATCTAGTCTTGTTTTTGCCGTGTATCCAGATCCTGCTTTGTTTTTTTTTTACTTTGCCTTTTGCCTTGCCCATGATGTCTGTGTCTGCTCGTGCCTTTGAACCCTGCTTGCCCATGACTGCGTTTTTGCCTGACCCTGTTTGTACTTCTGCCTCGCCGACTGATCACTTGTGTGCCGAACCAGAGCCAGAATTAAAGACCATGATTTCTTCTTCATCCAGTAGTCCGAGAGTTTGCATTTTGGGTCCAAACACTTCGGAAGCCTGGCACCCGCCGGGCGTGACATCCAGGTGATTTCACTGATTAACATCACTTTGAACAGATGGGATGAGTTAATCAGTAAAATCACCTGGTGGAGTCAGTGGCTGCAAAGAAAACCTGCACCCTCTTGGCCTTTTCTAGAATACTTTGGATATCACTGCTTAGAGCAGGGGTGGCCAAGTTCGGTTCTTGAGCGCCACCTTCCTGACACTCTTAGTTGTCTCCCTGCTCCAACACACCTGAATCCAATGAAAGGCTCATTAAAAGTCTGCTAACAAGTCTTTCATTGGATTCAGGTGTGTTGGAGCAGGGAGACAACTAAGAGTGTCAGGAAGGTGGCTCTCGAAGACCAAACTTGGCCACCCCTGGCTTAGAGCATAAGTGTCAAACTGATTCCAGAAAGGGCCAAGAGGGTGCAGGTTTTCTTTGTAACCATCCACTCCACCAGGTGATTTCATTGATGAACACATCCCATCCACTGATCCGAATATAACACTGGATAGCTCAATGGACCATACACTACGTACAAACCACTGAAGCAAATGGGGGGCCATCTTACCACTTACAAGTTATGTGGACTACACATAGACAGCTTATTAGAATGTCAACAATTTTGAGTTATAACCAAGCTGATTCTCTCATTTCCTTCTCTTTGTTCTCCAGTTAATGTAACCACTGTCAGGGTTTGAGATTTTGTCTTGAAATTTATTTTGCTATTTTATTTATTTATTTATTTTGATTCATTGGGTTTCTGTGTTTATTCTCTTGCTGTTTTTTTCTGCTTGGGTCTGTCTGTCTCCATCTCTCTTGTCTGTCTCTTGGTTCTTGGTGGTGAGCGTTTCACTCTCTCTGGCCACACCCTTGATCTGGTGTTTTTCACCCTCACCTGTTCCTAATTTGCAGCTCATCACCTGGGTTATATAAGGCTCACTGGGTGCTCTAGTTCCTTGCCAGATTGATGCACCTTGTTCCTTCTCTCTAACTCTGTTCTTCATGTTCCATAGTCCTGCCTGCATCATTGTGTTCCTGATCGACTATGCCTAAGCCTGATGTTTTTGTACTGCTGTATTTTTTTGTACTGCCTACTCATGTACCGACCATTGCTTGCATTTTACAAAACAGCTGTTTCAGTTCCTGACCAACCTGCCTGACAACCTTCATGCCTCTTAATTTATGTCTGTTGTGATTAGCTATTTGTTTTATTTCCTTTCATTCTTTGCTTTTACTACTTTGACACTTTCTCCCCTTCTATTCTCATTTTCTCATATCTCACTGGGGAAAATATGCAAGTTTTGTGTAATCATCAGCAAGCACACACACACACACACACACACACACACACACACACACACACACACACACACACACATATATATATATATATATATATATATATATAGTATCATATCATGAAAATGAACAAGAACAAAAGTGGATGGACAACAAGTCATGATGGATACAGTAATACAGCAATAGAGGATTTTCAGTGGATTTTCAGTAGTTTCACTGAAAGAAAAAAACACCACTTAACCAGCTACAGGAGAGTTGGATTTCCCTTGCAATGACAATGTTCATTAATATGCACAGCTCTATGAGCTTGAGCCTAATATGAGTAATAAAGCTCGTAGCAACATCGCTGAAAGCTCTAAAACTATGCACAAGTAGACCTAATAAATCTCTTAAAATAGTTTGTCAAACACAAAACTCAACATGCCACACACAAGCCATGCCACTTATTATTATTATTATTATTATTATTATTATTATTATCTATGCCCCATATGCTGGAATACGGGATTGAACTCTTCAAATGATTGTTCCATTTCAGTCATACTCACAGCCTTTGAACTGGCAATTTGCACAGTTTATAGCTGCACATGAAGCCTTTTTTTTTTTGCAAAATCACAAAGAATAAAGTTGCATGCACCTCGTTAAAGATGATCTGAAAAGACCTTTCAGAAGCAGAACATGCGAGTGGTAATATGGTGGCCAATTTGCTTCAGAAATACTGGCCAAAGAGCTATCCAGTGTTATATACAGATCAGTGATCCCATCTGCTCAAAGTGAAATCACCTGTTGGAGTGGGTGGTTACAAAGAAAAACTATACCCTCTTGGTCCTTTCTGTTACAGTTTGACACCTATGCCTTAGAGTTTTGTTCATCACAGCTCAAGAGGACCCTGAGGCATGTTGTCATGCCCTGAGGCATGTGTTTATCTTCCTTTCTTGTCTGTCCTCTGACATCAATGCTCTCACTCCTTAAAAAATCTCAAGCCACATTTCTCAAACAGTAATGTTTTGAAGCATATTTGATACAGTTATAGGCCAGTATTGAAGTTCAAGGTCACATTTTTGCTTTTGGCCTATTTTTTTTTTTTTGCTCAGTCAAAGCTTGCAAATATATAGTCAAATCTTGCAATGATTACAGTGATCTGTACTTTAGAAATTGCTTCTCAGACATGGTAAAATGCTGCCGAGATGCTTATTTCTGATGTTAGGCCAAATGATTAAATGTCTGAATGTGAGTTAAGCAAAATAATTTGAACTTAACTGATCCAGAAGGAATGTGATCCACAGCAGACCCGGAACTTATCTTCTGTACATGAATTGCAGTGTTAGCTGTATTAAATTGTTGATGATGTGGTATGATGTCAATGGAAAAACCCAAGACATAACCTCTGCCTGGATAATATACCCAAGGTTTAGGTGGAGTAGCCTGCTTTGTACACTGGTATACCCCCCCGCTTCACTTTTAATTTCTTGCACCCATCACGGAATGGACCCTTTTATTTTTTGCAAAAACCTGATGGATTTGAATCACGTGTGCTTGCATCAGCCAACCTTGAACCTTCGTGCGCATGTGTGAATTTTTTCACACCTGTCGATTGCGTCATTTGCTGGTAAGCAGCCTTTGTGTGAGCACGTGTAGTGCGATTTTCATTGCAAGGAAAAAGACGGAACGACTGGAGCAGCGCCGCATCAAATTTTGCCAGAAACTGGGGCACAGCCAGGTGGAAACCATTCGGATGATTCAGACGGCTTTTGGTGACGATCCTATGGGCATCACACAGATTAAGGAGCGGTACAACCGGTTTAAAGATGTCGCACAAGGGTGGAGAGCGAGCAACGCTCCAGTCGGCCATCAACATGCTGAAATTACCAGATCATTTCCAAAGTGAATGCTGTGGTGATGCGGGACCATTGTGTGACTGTCCGAGAAATTGCGAAAGAGGTGGACATCAGCACTTTTTCGGTACATTCCATTGTGACAGAAGATTTGGCCATGAAAAGAGTGGTGATGAAATTCGTGCCGAAGGCTTCAGCACGAAGCTGCTGACAGCAGAGCAAAAGCACCTTCGTGTTGAAGTCTCACAGGACACGCTGTGACATGCCCACCTCTTCCACAATTTCTCAGATAGTCACATGACTGAAAAGTCACCGAAAGCCATCTGAATCATCCGAATGGTTTCCACCTGCATCTTTTTCATCTTTTTTATTTTATCCACTTATTTATCCCTCTGGAGTATTGGTTATTTTTTGGTGTTAACTGTTTACTTGGCCTCGTTTTTGTCATTTTTTTTCAACACAACGTCACCCGTGTGACATTACAGTTTTTCTTTCATTCTGAAATACTGCATTAAATCACTGACCCAATATTCACCCCAAACCAAATTCAAATGAGAAAAAAGTTTTTTTTTTTTTTTTACTGGGAAAACATGAAATGTGTTTAACAAACCATTTTCATAACTTAGAATGTAAATATAAATTGTACATTTAAAAAATATGCAAAAATGTAACATAAACAAAGTTATATAGTTTTCTCTGGGCCCCTCCCCAATCGGACCGGGAGTGACATGTTTAGCCGCATGTTCTCCTTGAATTGCTGGCTGTCTGAGTGGTGTCCAAAAAATGAGGTGGGCTTCATAGATAATTGGCAAAGCTTCTGGGGAAAACCTGGTCTTGTTAGGAGAGACGGCATCCATCCCACTTTGGATGGAGCAGCTCTCATTTCTAGAAATCTGGCCAATTTTCTTAAATCCTCCAAACCGTGACTATCCAGGGTTGGGACCAGGAAGCAGAGTTGTAGTCTTACACACCTCTCTGCAGCTTCTCTCCCCCTGCCATCCCCTCATTACCCCATCCCCGTAGAGACGGTGCCTGCTCCCAGACTACCAACAACCAGCAAAAATCTATTTAAGCATAAAAATTCAAAAAGAAAAAATAATATAGCACCTTCAACTGCACCACAGACTAAAACAGTTAAATGTGGTCTATTAAACATTAGGTCTCTCTCTTCTAAGTCCCTGTTGGTAAATGATATAATAATTGATCAACATATTGATTTATTCTGCCTTACAGAAACCTGGTTACAACAGGATGAATATGTTAGTTTAAATGAGTCAACACCCCTGAGTCACACTAACTGTCAGAATGCTCGTAGCACGGGCCGGGGCGGAGGATTAGCAGCAATCTTCCATTCCAGCTTATTAATTAATCAGAAACCCAGACAGAGCTTTAATTCATTTGAAAGCTTGACTCTTAGTGTTGTCCATCCAAATTGGAAGTCCCAAAAACCAGTTTTATTTGTTATTATCTATCGTCCACCTGGTCGTTACTGTGAGTTTCTCTGTGAATTTTCAGACCTTTTGTCTGACTTAGTGCTTAGCTCAGATAAGATAATTATAGTGGGCGATTTTAACATCCACACAGATGCTGAGAATGACAGCCTTAACACTGCATTTAATCTATTATTAGACTCTATTGGCTTTGCTCAAAAAGTAAATGAGTCCACCCACCACTTTAATCATATCTTAGATCTTGTTCTGACTTATGGTATGGAAATAGAAGACTTAACAGTATTCCCTGAAAACTCCCTTCTGTCTGATCATTTCTTAATAACATTTACTCTGATGGACTACCCAGCAGTGGGGAATAAGTTTCATTACACTAGAAGTCTTTCAGAAAGCACTGTAACTAGGTTTAAGGATACGATTCCTTCTTTATGTTCTCTAATGCCATATACCAACACAGTGCAGAGTAGCTACCTAAACTCTGTAAGTGAGATAGAGTATCTCATCAATAGTTTTACATCCTCATTGAAGACAATTTTGGATGCTGTAGCTCCTCTAAAAAAGAGAGCTTTAAATCAGAAGTGCCTGACTCCGTGGTATAACTCACAAACTCGTAGCTTAAAGCAGATAACCCGTAAGTTGGAGAGGAAATGGCGTCTCACTAATTTAGAAGATCTTCACTTAGCCTGGAAAAAGAGTCTGTTGCTCTATAAAAAAGCCCTCCGTAAAGCTAGGACATCTTTCTACTCATCACTAATTGAAGAAAATAAGAACAACCCCAGGTTTCTTTTCAGCACTGTAGCCAGGCTGACAAAGAGTCAGAGCTCTATTGAGCTGAGTATTCCATTAACTTTAACTAGTAATGACTTCATGACTTTCTTTGCTAACAAAATTTTAACTATTAGAGAAAAAATTACTCATAACCATCCCAAAGACGTATCGTTATCTTTGGCTGCTTTCAGTGATGCCGGTATTTGGTTAGACTCTTTCTCTCCGATTGTTCTGTCTGAGTTATTTTCATTAGTTACTTCATCCAAACCATCAACATGTTTATTAGACCCCATTCCTACCAGGCTGCTCAAGGAAGCCCTACCATTATTTAATGCTTCGATCTTAAATATGATCAATCTATCTTTGTTAGTTGGCTATGTACCACAGGCTTTTAAGGTGGCAGTAATTAAACCATTACTTAAAAAGCCATCACTTGACCCAGCTATCTTAGCTAATTATAGGCCAATCTCCAACGTTCCTTTTCTCTCAAAAATTCTTGAAAGGGTAGTTGTAAAACAGCTAACTGATCATCTGCAGAGGAATGGTCTATTTGAAGAGTTTCAGTCAGGTTTTAGAATTCATCATAGTACAGAAACAGCATTAGTGAAGGTTACAAATTATCTTCTTATGGCCTCGGACAGTGGACTCATCTCTGTGCTTGTTCTGTTAGACCTCAGTGCTGCTTTTGATACTGTTGACCATAAAATTTTATTACAGAGATTAGAGCATGCCATAGGTATTAAAGGCACTGCGCTGCGGTGGTTTGAATCATATTTGTCTAATAGATTACAATTTGTTCATGTAAATGGGGAATCTTCTTCACAGACTAAAGTTAATTATGGAGTTCCACAAGGTTCTGTGCTAGGACCAATTTTATTCACTTTATACATGCTTCCCTTAGGTAGTATTATTAGACGGTACTGCTTAAATTTTCATTGTTACGCAGATGATACCCAGCTTTATCTATCCATGAAGCCAGAGGACACACACCAATTAGCTAAACTGCAGGATTGTCTTACAGACATAAAGACATGGATGACCTCTAATTTCCTGCTTTTAAACTCAGATAAAACTGAAGTTATTGTACTTGGCCCCACAAATCTTAGAAACATGGTGTCTAAGCAGATCCTTACTCTGGATGGCATTACCCTGACCTCTAGTAATACTGTGAGAAATCTTGGAGTCATTTTTGATCAGGATATGTCATTCAAAGCGCATATTAAACAAATATGTAGGACTGCTTTTTTGCATTTACGCAATATCTCTAAAATCTCACCCATATTGGCCTCTCTTCATTGGCTTCCTGTTAATTCTAGAATAGAATTTAAAATTCTTCTTCTTACTTATAAGGTTTTGAATAATCAGGTCCCATCTTATCTTAGGGACCTCGTAGTACCATATCACCCCAATAGAGCGCTTCGCTCTCAGACTGCAGGCTTACTTGTAGTTCCTAGGGTTTGTAAGAGTAGAATGGGAGGCAGAGCCTTCAGCTTTCAGGCTCCTCTCCTGTGGAACCAGCTCCCAATTCAGATCAGGGAGACAGACACCCTCTCTACTTTTAAGATTAGGCTTAAAACTTTCCTTTTTGCTAAAGCTTATAGTTAGGGCTGGATCAGGTGACCCTGAACCATCCCTTAGTTATGCTGCTATAGACGTAGACTGCTGGGGGGTTCCCATGATGCACTGTTTCTTTCTCTTTTTGCTCTGTATGCACCACTCTGCATTTAATCATTAGTGATCGATCTCTGCTCCCCTCCACAGCATGTCTTTTTCCTGGTTCTCTCCCTCAGCCCCAACCAGTCCCAGCAGAAGACTGCCCCTCCCTGAGCCTGGTTCTGCTGGAGGTTTCTTCCTGTTAAAAGGGAGTTTTTCCTTCCCACTGTAGCCAAGTGCTTGCTCACAGGGGGTCGTTTTGACCGTTGGGGTTTTACATAATTATTGTATGGCCTTGCCTTGCCATATAAAGCGCCTTGGGGCAACTGTTTGTTGTGATTTGGCGCTATATAAAAAAAAAAAATTGATTGATTGATTGATATACAACAATTCACATTAACCCTCTGGGGTCCGAGGGCATTTTTTGGACAGTTCACTTGCCTGGCATAAATGTTTTATTATTGCTGTTAACAGCTCTCCCTGCATCCCACAATCAAGTTTTATGTCTCTTTTTTTCAGGACAGCCTGTGTTTTCAGAATATATATGTGTTTTTTGTTGTTTTATAAGTGTAATAAAGGTTTGCAATCAAAAATAGGCAAGGAAAAAATAAAGTGAAAAATAATTTTCCACATACATTTATTCAAAACACAGCAAACTATAATAAACAACTGTTTTGGCACTTTATAAAGGTAATTTGAGGTCTTGTGAGAAAGTCTGTACAACAAAAAGGTTCAAACAATAAACACAAATGCACATTTTGAACAATATATACAAAATGGTCTATGCATTTTGTTGTCCATTGATATGGTAAACAGTGCTTTACGCAGAGAAAGCAACAAAGTTATCCAGTAACATTCACATGCAAACTAGTGGAGCAATCCTGATAGTTACACACTCTTTATTTGAGCACGTGAGATTGTCATCAGAGGCTCTCCGTGTGCTCCTGCTTTCACTGATCTCTGTGCATAATGGCGCAGGGTGCACTGAGTATGTACTAATAGTATGTACTCATTGGAGCACACAGGGGGCTATTCAAACGGGCCAACTAGTAACATATCATTTTGAATTTGGAAAACCATGTGACAGTGAACCAATTCCGATTGGACACTCACATTGCGCATGTCATCACATAGCTTCTATGAGGAGTACAAAGATGGCCGATGGCTGGCTCGAAAGTCTGCAGATTTAACTTTTCAGCAAAAAAGTACGTTTCTATATCATATCATTCAAAAGTTATTTCTAATTTAGTAAAGCTTGGTCTTAGCCGCCGTCCATCTGCCCCAGAGGATTAAAATACAGGAAATGCTTCAGGCCGTTTTTGAGGCTATTTACATGCAATAAGATGCCACACAAATTATATTTATAAAATCAATTCCTGTCCAATGCATATTAGAAGCTCCAAAAATTTGTACAGCATTTCCACCTAAGTATCCATGTGTATTTTTCCCTAATTCCTTGTTTTTGGAGCATTTTTTTTTATTAGTGCTGTTAGAGACTGCCCTGACTGTGTTAGTGGCCAAAAAACAAACAAACAAACAAACACAAAACAATAGAAAAAGGTATTTTGGACTTTGGGGATGTCTCTAGCTGAACTCCTGTGTTCTCCCCCGCTGGAGCCAGTTGACTGCTGGGCAGTGTGTGCCTCCACCCTGCTGAACTCCAGGACTCGCTGTTCCAGACGCCTGATTATTTTGACACACTAAATAAATAAAATAGCTACACCACACACTAACCACACATGCTAAAACACTCCACCACACAACTTTCAAAACTGTTTGCCATCCGTTTTCCCTTCGCATGAAACCACACTTTATTTCTCTCAGCAACCAAATTACATGGATTGGGGATCATTGTTTATTTGGTAATATATTTTACACCAGTGATGAAGAAAAATTTGTGTATTTATTATTTATGTATTTATTATGTATTATTGTTTGAGACTAAAGAAAAGTCCCGTTCACAAAATGTGCACACACACCCACGTGGGGTCTGCGGGTTTTCATCAAACCCATGTGAAGTTGGTGATTTGGATTGGTTACCTCCTGAGTTTTCCATTAATGGTAATACCCCTCTCACCTGCTGCAGTTGAAGGAGTCGTATTTCCTTCCAGCCCTGTCGCTCCTCTAGCTGAATCACAAAATGAGTTGTTTTTGCTCCAGCTGTATGCAAAACGTGCAGTGAATATGACAATGTTATCCCCCCCAAAAACTTGCGTAAATTATTCATCATAATTCAAGTTATACTTGGCCTATTAACAAAATTTTAAAAAGTGGTGTGGAGGTTGAATTCCAAGTGTTCACCATGCATTTAAACAAAGACTCAGAGCAGATTGTGTGCTATGTCCACTTAATTAGGTCATGTGACTTTTGATGCGGTGGCACATCAGTCGACTCCAGAGGGTTAAATTTCTTTTGATTTTTCTACATCTATATTTATTGTATTATACAAAACTAATTTCACACATTTACAGATTTGGATATGAATGGATACATTTTTACCTCACTTGAAATAAGTGCAGTGGTCTTCCTCACTATGTTCCAGAGTATTTCTTCACAGAGTAATTTCATAATGTCTTGTCAGTGCTCAGCAATCACACATATTCCTTCTGCATTGTGCTTCATCCCTGTTTCACTTGCACAGTGTTTCTGGCAGATTGTTCCAGGTGCCTGCTGTGTAATGAACTACTGCTTCAGTTGATCTGTAGCTGATTACATTCAGATCGTTAGCACAGAATGACTGAAAGGAGCTGGACAAATCTGAACTTTGCTTTAATATATGTTGCTTTAAGATATTAATAGTATTATTATAATTATTTTAACTTGACAGTTGGTGCATTCAAGCTGGAGGGTTGTCAACACGTGTAAATTGATACCTTCAGCTGATTAAAATAAATAAATAAATGATTGTTGAATTTAAGGACCAATAAATCAAAACGTGGACTAGCTAGATATTGCCCACTAACAGAACAGCCAGGTCTGAATGAATGAAACAATGTCAATGAGAATTCAAAGGTTTGAACAAAAACATTGCATTCACCATTTATAAATTATACCCACTGACAGAAATATCTTTTGGGCAGAATACATAATGCAAAGGTAGCAAATAAATGCAGTGGCCATATTATATTTGTCAGAGAATGAAACGTTTGTAAAAGACTGTAAATCCATGGGTGCTATCAGTTTTTGTGGGAAATCAATAGTTATTGTCAAAATCTTTGAACTAGCCCATTTACCCTAACACGAGGGGGGTGGCCACTTTTCAGTGACAAGCTCGTCTGTTGTTGCTTCGGTTAGTGACTGGCTGCTCGCTGGAGCTGCTATGGAGGCCCTCTTTTTTTTTTACCTGAGGCCTAAATATGGCCATTGGGTACAAAGGCTTTGCGTCCGTCCGTCCATCTGTCTGTGGTCAGCATAAGTCCATTCCTATTACTGCCAGGGTCTTGGGACACAGACCTTGGACAAGTTCAAAGATGGCTAACCGTGACCTATTTTAAGGGGTCAAATGGTAACATTCTGTTTCAATTTGAATTTATTCATATTATATCGTGCCAAATCACAACAGTGCTGCCTGAGGGTGCTTCACACAAGCAAGGTGTAACCTTACCAACCCCAAGAGCAAGCACACAGGCGATGGTGGTAAGGGCCCCTTCACACATAACACAACTGAAGCCGACTAGTGCATGATGGAGGAATTGCATGTCATTCATGAAAAATCGGAGTTGCCTCAAATGCCTCACCTGTCACCACAACCATTTGCGCATGGAAGTGGCCGAAAGACATCAAATGCCCTGTGCACGCTCATTCTATGCCCCTCTCGGCAGGTGTTGGCCAAATTCCAGGTGCCACACACGAACATCCAACACTGCTCGCTGGGCACTTAGAAAGGGGGGCTGTTCGCACTCCTGGTACAATAGCATAGTAGACAGCAGGCGACCACATTCGACTTATCTGTGAAAAGTGCCACACTAAAGTGGCATAACCTAGCAACACACATGGGTGTGAATGTGTCGACTCCCCCCCCCCACACACACACACAAAAATGGCCTGTGGAGTGTGGAGTGTGTCGTTGTCATCCGCCCCCAACCCCAACACAAATGGCTTGTGGAGCGGTCACCCCCCACCCTCAACACACACCATGAATCCAACATTGTCAGCTGTGACTGAAGGTCCCGGAGTCCGGTTGCTGTCCAGCGGCGTGCGCTGCTGAAACAGCTGACTGCTGTGTACTGCAGCTCAGCTGGTGAACACGCAGTGTGTTCGGGTGCTCATGCTCTCATGAGGAGCGTCTCACCAGCCAGAGTCTGAGTGCGGCACGGTGTGAAGCCGGCCCGCCAGCTGATGTCACTTCCAGCACATAAATTGTAATTTACATGACAGAGTGGAAATTAAATTAAACAAATAACGGTGAAGGTGTGAACTCATTCTTCTCTTTTCTCACACGCTTCACCGTTCCCCATTTTGTTTTTGGTTCGCGGATTTTCTTCTAGTTTGTGTCTTTTGTGTTATGTGTGAAGGGGCCATAAGGAATAAAACCTCAAGCAAATCAGACTCAGAAGGGTGACCATTGCTTAGGCCAGGAGTGGGAAGCGAGAAACAAGACAGTGTAGGTTTTCCTTGCAACCAATCAACTCAGCAGGTGGGTTGCTGATGAGCTTCTCCTCTGAGCATAAACACCTGATAATGAAATCTCCTGGTGAGACACCTGATCATTGAGGTCACTTACTACCAATTTCCTTACTACCAATCACCTCAGTGATTCGTGGTAAGGAAACTGGTAACACCTGCAATGTTTCGGCCCTTCATGGCACATGATTGCACACCCCAGGTTTAGGTGATTCTAACAGTTACAAGGTTTTTACAAAGTTTTACAAAGTTTGGATGCTTGCGATATTAGCATTTATTGTTTCCAAACTTGATGGCTTCTCTCTCTCTGCACCCGCGCTTTGCTTGAGCTGCTGCCCCCGCGACCCAACTCCGGATAAAGCAGAAGAAAATGGATGGATGGATGGATGGACTTGATGGCTTTAGGTCCACTTTATTCATGACTACTGAGGAAATAAGTGGGCCATAATGTTTCATGCCCACACCAAAGGAAAATCGTTATCATAGCCACTGCTTAGCCTCCAAAAATATGATATAATAAACACCCAAACCAAGGTTTGCCTGTGATCTGAGCTTGTCTGTAATTCTTAAGATGGGGGCATGTTCAGGCTTCATTGATCCCACCCAGGATATACACTGTTTCACACACACTCCACCTTTTTACCATTTATGGGTTGCCCCTGTGGGCACCCACACACACAGACTGACAGAGGCACACACATAATCCTCATTTTATATATAATTAGTATACAGATAAATGGCAAATGGCAAATGGACTGCATTTATATAGCGCTTTTCCATCTGCATCAGACGCTCAAAGCACTTTACAATTATGCCTCGCATTCACCCCGATGTCAGGGTGCTGCCATACATGGCGCTCACTACACACTGGGAGCAACTAGGGGATTAAGGACCTTGCCCAAGGGCCCTTAGTGATTTTCCAGTCAGGCGGGGATTTGAACCAAGGTTCTTATGGTCTCAATCCCCTCCCCATCACAGATCAGTTGAAAAGCATTTGGCCCGTTGGTATTTCACACATTTTAATTTGTTTATGCCATTTCACATACAAAAAATACAAAAACTACAAACAAAAATAAAAAAGAATTCAAACATTATCATCCTTAAACACAAATTGATATAAATTAATTAAAAATATGAAAGCCAACATGATGGGATGTACAACCCCAATTCCAATGAAGTTGGGAGGTTGTGTAAAATGTAAATAAAAACAGAATACAATGGTTTGCAAATCCTCTTCAACCTATATCCAATTGAATACACCACAATGACAAGATATTTAATGTTCAAACTGATAAACTTTTTTTGTTTTTGTGCAAATATTTGCTCATTTTGAAATGGATGCCTGCAACACATTTCAAAAAAGTTGGGACAGGCAACCAAAGACTGGGAAAGTTGATGAATGCTCAAAGAACACCTAATTGGAAACACATGAATGTCATGATTGGGTAAAAAAGGAGCATCCCCAAAAGGCTCAACCATTCACAAGCAAAGATGAGGTGAGGATCACCGCTTTGTGAACAACTGCATGAAAAAATACTCCAACAGTTTAAGAACAATGTTTCTCAATGTTCAATTGCAAGGAATTTAGGGATTCCATCATCTACAGTCCATAATATAATCAGAAGATTCAGAGAATCTGGAAAATGTTCTACACGTAAGTGGCAGGGCCGAAAACCAACATTGAATTCCCGTGACCTTCAATCTCTCAGGCGGCACTGCATTAAAAACTGACATCATTGCGTAAAGCATCTTACCACGCGTGCTGAGGAATACTTCAGAAAACCATTGTCAGTTAACACAGTTCGTCATTACATCTACAAGTGCAAGTTAAAACTCTTCCATGCAAAGCGAAAGCCATACATCAACAACATCCAGAAATGCCGCCACCTTCTCTTGGCCCAAGCTCATTTGAAATGGACAGATGCAAAGTGGAAAAGTGTGCTGTGGTAGTGTGATGAGTGTGATGAGTCCATGTTTCAAATTGTTTTTGGAAATCATGGACGTTGTGTCCTCTGGACAAAAGAAGAAAAAGACCATCCAGATTGTTACTAGCGCAAAGTTCAAAAGCCAGCTTCTGTGATGGTATGGGGTGTGTTAGTGCCCATGGCATGGGCAACTTACACATCTGTGATGGCACCATCAATGCTGAAAGGTACATCCAGGTTATGGAGCAACACATGCTGCCATCCAAGCAATGTCTTTTTCAGGGACATCCCTGCTTATTTCAGCAAGACAATACCAAGTCATATTCTGCATGAGTTACAACAGTGTGGCTTCATAGTAAAAGAGTGCTGGTACTACACTGCCCTGCCTGCAGTCCAGACCTGTCACCCACTGAAAATGTGTGGCGCATTATGAAGCGCAAAATACGACAACGCAGACCCCGGACTGTTGAACAACTGAAGTTGTACATCAAGCAAGAATGGGAAAGAATTCCACCTTGTTAGAAGGAAAGGTGATGTAATACAGTGGTAAACATACCACTGTCACAGCTTTTTTGAAACGTGTTGCAGGCATCCATTTCAAAATGAGCACAAAATTACATAAAAACAATAAAAGTTTATCAGTTTCAACATGAAATATCTTGTCTTTGTGTTGTTTTCAGTTGAATATAGGTTGAAGAGAATTTGCAAATCATTGTATTCTGTTTTTTATTTACATTTTACACCATGTCCCAACTTCATTGGAATTGGGGTTGTATACTTAATGGGCCACAATACCTGTAAATTACCAGTTTTATTGCCAGTTTTCTTCAGACAAGTCAGTGGACAGATACATGAACATTTCCAAGTTAAATGCAAGTTTCACAGCTACCAAATAGACTTTTCACAGCAATTACCAAGTTTTATCTTAGATGTGAACAATGAAAAAGCAACAACCTTTTTACAGATCAGCACATTTATTAAATTTAATAGGTACAAACACCACAGTTGACAAACAATAATTGTTACTTATATATATATATATCACCACAGCATAAATTTATATTTTAGTCCTTCTGCAAAGTCCACAGGAATAAGACATCAAAACTGTTTTATCATACATACATACTTGCCAGGCTGATATTCCTCATATGTTTGAGTTACTTGTTCGTGATCAGGCTGGATACCCAAATTTACAACTGTTTGCATGTTAAGTGACACTCTTCTCATTTCCAGCTTATTTCCTCCAAAGGGAATGAAGCTGTGGTGTGACGTCACACCTGCTATTGTCTTGCAAGCTTCAAACCATTCAGCTAATTTAAACTTTTGAGAATTCTCCAGCACCTGGTCTTTAGTAATGAAGAAAAACTCAATGCCATGTATGTTATCCCTTATTCAATGCATGTGAACCAAGGATATGATGCTAATAATAAAGTCATAATTACCAGCGCAAAATCAAAGCAAATTGAACCATTGCATTGAATTGCACTTTAAAAATTGAATGCAAAGTACATATACAATAATTCTCACTGTATGATCCAGCCTGACAACTATAATGCCTGAATTTATATATACGAGGTCTATTAGAAAAGAAACCAACCTTTTTATTTTTTCAAAAACTATATGGATTTGAATCACGTGTGATTGCGTCAGACAAGCTTGAACCCTCGTGCGCATGTGTGAGTTTTTTCACGCCT
Organism: Thalassophryne amazonica; assembly: GCF_902500255.1. Lineage (NCBI taxonomy): Eukaryota > Metazoa > Chordata > Actinopteri > Batrachoidiformes > Batrachoididae > Thalassophryne > Thalassophryne amazonica. Next base: position 115,129,633 of record NC_047103.1, on the reverse strand, counting down.
GTCGGTTGCGTCATTCGCCTGTGGGCAGGCTTTGAGTGAGCACTGGTTCACCCCCCTTGTCAGAATTCCTTTGTCTGACTTCTTCCTGAGAGACTGGCACTTTGCTTGATCAAAATTTTTTCAGAAACTGTAAGGCACATCCAAGTAGACACCATTCGAGAAATTCAGACAGTTTTCGGTGTTACTATCGCTTTAAGGACAGTCCATGGCACCGGACGGCGCGCCGCGCCCCGAGCCGCCGTCGTCAGCCTGTTTCGAGCTGAAAACTTCCAAATTTAAGCCTCTGTTGACCCAGGACGTCGTGAGACAACAGAGACATTTCAGAAGAGGTTGGAATCAGCAGTTTATCCGAACATTCCACTGTTAAAGGAGATTTTGTAATGAAAGACGTGCGGACGGATTCGCGCGTCACCACCCAGCCGCTCATCGCACGGCGCCACAGCAAAACACCTCCGTTGGAAGCATTACAGGACAAGTTTGAACATGCCCAGCTGTTAAACAATTTCTCGGATACTCACTCGACTGAAAGCCATCGAAAACTGCCTGAATCTTACGAATGGTTATCAACACAGAGGTGTTTTGCTGTGGCACCGCACCATGAGCAGATATATAAGAAATCATTGTGAAAACATGAAACTGTTATTCAAATGGCCACATGGCCAAATGAGGTTGTAAAAACAAGCAGTTTTTTTTTAATTAAAAAAACGACCATATTAATAAAAATTGTTCTGTCACTCCTGAAATAGCAATAACTTTGATTTTCTTATGGATGTGGTCTAACATGTCAAATTATTAGGAATCTAGTATCTAGCATACTTTTTGAGTAATAAGCACTTAATGGTAGTAGAATGTTTTTGCATTTTTGATTTTCAACCATTTTCAGAGCCTTGTGAAGGAAAATGGGTACAAGATATACAAAATCTGACAAGATTTTTGAATTCTACCAGAAAAGTTAGCCCTAGACCCTTACTTTCAAAGCTGTGCATACCACTTAATTGGAGATATTCATGTTGGAAAGTGCACGAGAGCCTTGTTTGGTAAAATTCAAATAATTAGCTAAAATTTCCAGGGGCTGTGCCTTCAACACTATTTGAGATACAGACCTACTATTTTGGGGTTTTACATATCTCTGGTATAGGACCACCTGTGAATTTTGTGATTTTTTTTTCTGTCCAATCGGAATTGGTTCACTATCACATGGTTTTCCAAAATCAAATCAGAACTCAGAACTCAGAAGAAGTTTATTGCCATTGCCAATGAACAGGATTCACAGACTAGGAATTTGCTTTGGTATAATGGTGCAACATTAAACAGAGAGCAATATAAAATGCTAAGATAAAATATGTGCTAAAATAAGATAAAGTATAAGATAAAATATGAAATATGAAAGGCTATGTGCAACGGCACAAACAAAACAACAGTGCAGTGGGAGGAGTGCAATTAACAACCAAAGTACATTTGTCTAAAGTGACCCGTGATAAAATGATAAAGTGACAGAGTTAAGGTTAAGGTGACTGAGTTATGAAGTTTTCATGAGTCTAACGGCAGAGGGGAAGAAACTGTTCTTATGATGGGAGGTTCTGGTCCGGATGGACCGTAGCCTCCTGCCTGAGGGGAGTGGTTCGAATAGACCATGTGCAGGGTGAGAAGGGTCAGCTGTGATCCGACCTGCTCAGCCCAGAGTCCTGGAGATGTGCAGGTCGTGGAGAGATGGAAGGCTACAGCCGATCACCTTCTCAGCAGAAGCCACAATGCACTGCACTCTGTGTCTGTCCCTGGCTGTGGCCCCGGCGTACTACACCGTGATGGAGGAGCAGAGGATGGACTTGATGATGGCCGTGTAGAACTGCACCATCAGCTGGACAGGCAGCTTGGCCTTCTTCAGCTGCTGCAGGAAGTACATCCTCTGCTGGGCCTTCTTGATGAGGGAGCTGATGGTTGACTCCCACTTGAGGTCCTGGGTGATGGTGGTGCCGAGGAAGCGGTGATAGTCCACAGTGGTAATGGGGCTGTTGGTGAGGGCAAGGGAGGGCGGGGGGGCTGTGGCTTTCCTGAAGTCCACGATCATCTCCACTGTTTTCTGGGCGTTGAGCTCCAAGTTGTTGCTGCTGCCCTAAACCAGAACCCTGCTGAAACCAACCTCTCACGTAAGTCACAGGCCGCGAGATGGTGCGAGATTCACAAGTGTGAAACAGCGAATGCTATCCTCAATAAACAGACACATTGCCTCCACCGTCCTGTGTCAGCTGGTGGAGGCAATGGCACTCAAGTAGAAATGCAGCAGACTCAGCCAGCCTCTGTGATCATTTTCATATTGTGTTGTCAAGTAGATTTGGCACAAATATGCTGTTAGCTTTTTGCCACAAACACAAAAGCTGCCTTCTTTTCTGAATTTCAGGCAGACTTTTTGCCACAAACACAATAGGTTCCCTTTTTTCTGAATTTCAGGCAAGCCTTTTGCCACAAACACAAAAGGTGCATTCTTTTCTGAATTTCAGACAGTGGCAAAACTGGAAAGTGTGAAAAGAACATAGAAACAAATTTAACAAAAACACTTTTTAAAAATGGAACAGCCTTAAATGGAAAATGCATCAGAAACTCAAAGCACTTTACAATTATGCCTCGCTTTCACCCATTCACACAGACACAATCATACACTCATGTTAGGGTCATGCCATGCAAGGCACTCACTGCAGATCGGGAGCAACTAGCAGATTAAGGAGATTGCACAAGGGCCCTTTTTGATTTTCCAGTTTAGCTGGGTTTGGAATGGAGGAACAGGGAACAAAGCAGAAATCAGCTAGATTCACAGAGGATCCTCTGGTCTGAAGCCCAATGCTTAACCACTAGACCAGGGGTATTCAACTCATTCCTGAAAGGGCCAAGAGAGTGCAGGTTTTCTTTGCAACCACATACCCCACCAGGTGATTTAACTGATTAAGTGATTCCATCGAGTGATGTTAATCAGTGAAATGGTAAATGGACTGCAGTTATATAGCCCTTACCATTTGCATTAGATACTCAAAGCGCTTTACAATGATGCCTCACATTCACCCCTTCACAGAAACACGCTCACACACCAATGTCAGGGTGCTGCCATGCAAGGCATTCACAACACACCTGGAGCAACCTGGGGATTAAGGACCTTGCCCAAGGGCCTTTAGTGATTTTCTGGTCACCCTGGAGTTTGAACTGAGATTTCTCTGGTCTCAAGCCCAACGCTTAACCACGAGACGATCAACTCCCAACTGTGAGTTCATCTGCTGGAGTATGTGGTTGCAGAGAAAACCTGCACCCTCTTGGCTCTTTCTGGAATGGGTTAAAGAGCCCTGCAGTAGACCATCACCTCCCCTTAAATCGAGTCTTCAAAGTTCTCTTATGAAGCTGCATCTTAATGTATGTAGTGAATTAACACCAGTAATTAATTTTACCTCAAATAAAATTTGGGGCACCACCTTTGACTGAATGATTTTACAAGGATGTTACTAAATCAATATGTTTCAAAACCATATTGAAAAGTCATCAAAGGAAGTAATGTTTGCCAGCGATTGTTAACTTTACAAAAAGTTGAGGTTAAAGACCACTTGGAAGAAAGAAAAGAAAATGTCTTGTTGCGCACAAAGAAAGAAATAAAAATCCACGAACACATGATCAGGTGAACAAAGGGCAATAAAACAAATTGGCGAAGTGTCCCAAAAACAGTAGAGAGAAGAGAAGAGTCATAAGAGGAAAAGCTGCGTCTCCCAAGGGACGTTCACTTTTAAAGGGTCTTTAACTCCGACCCCAAGAATTCTGAGTAGCGTAGTTTTTGAATGTGTCTCTTTGTTTAAGTGACAATAAATCATTCATACCATAAAATCATTTGTACCAAATCATCATTTGTACCATACAAATAAATCACTTATCACTCACTCACACTCACTCATCTTCAAGCATTTTTCCAGGTTCGGGTCGTGGGGCAACAGCTCCAGCGGAGGACCCCAGACTTCCCTTTCCCGTGCCACATTGACCACCTCTGACTGGGGGATCCCGAGGCGTTCCCAGGCCAGTATGGAGATATAATCTCTCCACCTAGTTCTGGGTCTTCCCCAGGGTCTCCTCCCAGATGGACGTGCCTGGAACACCTCCCCCTAGGGAGGCGCCCAGGAGGCATCCTTACCAGATGCCCGAACCACCTCAGCAGGCTTCTTTCAAAGCAAAGGAGCAGCGGCTCTACTTTAAGCTCCCACGGATGACCGAACTTCTCATCCTATCTCTAAAGGAGACACCAGACACCCTCCTGAGGAAGCCCATTTTGGCTGCTTGTACCCGCAATCTAGTTCTTTCGGTCATGACCCAACCCTCATGACCATAGGTGAGAGCTGGAACGAAGATTGACCAGTAGATCAAGAGCTTCGCCTTGTGGGTCAGCTCCCTTTTCGTCACAACAGTACGGTAGAGTGAATACAATACCACCCCTGCTGCGCCAATTCTCCAGCCAATCTCACGCTCCATCGTCCCCTCACTCGTGAATAAGACTCCAAGGTACTTGAACTCCTTCACTTGGGGCAAGACCGTATTCCCTACCCGGAGTAGGCAATTCATCGGTTTCCTGCTGAGAACCATGGCCTCAGATTTAGAGGTGCTGATCCTTATCCCAGCCGCTTCACACTTGGCTGCGAACTGATCCAGTGTTGGAGGTCACTGGCCGATGAAGCCAACAGGACCACATCATTTGCAAAAAGCAGTGATGAGACCCTGAGCCCACCAAATCAGAAACCCTCCTCCCCCCGACTACGCCTTGATATCCTGTCCATGAATATCACAAACAGGATTGGTGACAAGGCACAGCACTGGCGGAGGCCAACCTCCACCAGAAATGAGTCCGACTTACTGCCGAGCACCAGAACGCTTTGCGAGTACAGAGATCAGATGGCCCTGAGAAGGGACCCCCTCACTCCATACTCCCGCAGAACCTCCCACAGTATCTCCCGGGGTAAATCACTTGTACCAGTCTTAAATTTCCGCTTAACCCTCTGGAGTCTTGGCTATTCACAGCTTGGGACTCTGACGAGGGCGGTCGCATCGCCTCCTCTTCCCGTCCCTCCCCCCCGCGGCAGGCCCATGTTCTTCCCAAGCTGGCAGGTGGCGCGACTTGACAGTTGCAGCGGCTACAAACACACACATGGACTGAAGCACGCTCCAATTTTCTCCTCTTATGGACTGAAGCATGCTCCAGTTTTCTCCTCTTAGCTCTCTTCCTGCCCCCCCCACCGCGCTGTAGGCCCCCGTTCTTCCCAAGCTGGCAAGTGGCGCAACTTGACAGTTGCAGCGGCTACCAACACACTCACATCGCCTCAATGGGAAAACGGACTGTTTCAAGTTTAGTGCACATAAACAATGTCAAATGTATATGTGTTGTCTTAATTCTGATGTGTGCCATTATTACGGTAAACAAGTAATAATTGTATGTGGAATGTGAGTGCGGAAATCTCGTTCTTGTAATGACAATGACAATAAAAGCTATCTATCTATCTGTCTGTCTGTCTGTCTGTCTGTCTGTCTGTCTGTCTGTCTGTCTGTCTATCTATCTATCTATCTATCTATCTATCTATCTATCTATCTATCTATCTATCTATCTATCTATCTATCTATGTTTTTGACTACTTTTGGGTTACCATAATAATTTACCTTAAAAAACTGTATACCTGGCCTTGTTTGGTGTCATTTTTTCAGCACAACCTCACCTGTGTGACTTTACAGTTTTCTTTCATTCTGACATACTGCATTAAAACAGTGACCCTATATTCACCCCAAAACCTAAAATTTGAATCAGAAAAAAGTTAGTTTTTTACTGTGAACAGCAGAAATATGTTTAACGAACCATTTTTATAACTTAGATGCAAATATAAATGGTAAATTATATATATATATATATATATATATATATATATATATATATATATATATATATATATATATATATATATTATGGGGTCTGTTGGTTTGTCATCAAACCCGCGTGGAGTTGGTGATTGTGATTTCTTAGCTCCTGAGTTTTACACCAGTGGTAACACCCCTTTCTCCTGCTGCAGTTTCATCGTGTTCTTAGTCATGTTTCATTGCAGCCCTCTCACTCCTCCAGCTGAATAAGGAAATGAGTCATTTTTGCTGCCGCTTTCTGCAAATCATGCAGTGAATATGAGAATATTATCCCCCAAAAACCCACGTAAATTATTAATCATAATTCAATTTATAAATGGCCTATTAACAAAATTTAAAAAGTAGTGTGGAGGTTGAATTCCCACACATTCAACACACATTCAAACAGACACTCAGAGTGGAGCAGATTGTGTGCTACATCCACTTCATTAGGTCATGTGACTTTTTACGTGCTGGCGTGTCAGTTGACTCCAGAAGGTTTAAATCCAACCTTGTCCGGTCGTACATAGGTCTTGTTGTAAAATAAATACTTTTTGAAACAACACACTATAACCATAATATCAAAACAAGAAAAAACCTTTGATAAGACTTTCTAACTTCTACATTCAATATAAAACCCAAAGATAAGGTGCATTAAAATGCCATGCTTGAGATTACACAGTCAACAAGAAAAGTTTTTTTGTTTATTTCTAAAAACAAACAAACAACAAGAAAACAGACAAAATACAGTGGATTCTTTTTTGTTGTTGTAAAAACTTTGAACTAAGAGAATCTCAGGAACCCTTGTCTATTTCCAGCTTGTCCATCTGGATTTGCTATCGTTCCATGTCTCTGTGTGCATAAAACATGAGACTGGGCATTTGGTGGTTGATTTTGGCCAGAGAAACTGAATTGTGGTCTCCAAGTTATTCAGCAGTTTATTTTTGCGAAGAATTATGTAGAATTGTCTCACTTAAACATAGTTTTGGGACTTAGGGCAAACGTTGTTCATGGCATCATGCTTTGGTCTGTGCGGTTGCTGCCTGCTATATGGGGAGGTGTCTTTGCAGCATGGAAGATATAATTTTACAGTATTCAGTGTCCTTGTCTGACTGGATATTCTAAATACTTGCACTGCCTTGGGAGATTTATAACTGTGCTCAGCATATGTTGGATTTGCACCGAACAGATGCAACATACAGTGCATCCGGAAAGTATTTACAGTGCTTCACTTTCTCCACATTTTGTTGTTAGACCCTTTTTTCCAAAATGGAGTAAATTCATTTTCCCCTCAAGATCCTACTCACAACACCCCATAATGACAATATGAAAGACATTTTTTTCAAATTTATTAAAAAAATTTTACAAATAACACAATGCTAAAAATGCCCTTGCCCATATGAGCATTGTGTTCTTTATAAGGTGTAGTTGTTTAATTAATTAAGAGCCTATTGTCTTACGTACAGTTTGTACATGTTGAAATCAAATCATCATTTGTTCATGGTGTGCAAATCAAGGAATATTTGTAGATCACCTTCTGTGCATTTGCAGGTGTTGAGACAAATTTAACTCCATAGGAAATTAGCTTTGAGTTAGCAAAAAATAGCATGCAAGCTAACATCTGCAAAATGTCTTGTAACTGATTCTGGAAGTGTTTATGAGATTACAAAAACAGTGTATATAGTTTTAGAAGTCTTTTTTTTTTTTTGCTGCAGAGATGGTGCAGAGATGGTTGTCCTTCCTGCTGGAGCTCTGAGAGACTATCAGGTTCTTGGTCACCTCCTGACTAAGGCCCTTCTCCCCAATTGCTCAGTTTAAACGGGTGTCCAGCTCTAGGAAGAGTCTTAATGGATCTGAACTTCTTCCATTTATGTATGGTTGTGGCCACTGTGCTCATTGGGACCTTCAAAACAGCAGAAATGCTTCTGTACCCTTCCCCAGATTTGTGACTCAACACAATCCGGTCTCAGAGGTTACAGGCGATTCCATTGACCTCATGCTTGGTTTGTGCTCTGACATGCACTGTCAACTGGTGGGTCCCTATATGTAGACAGGTGTGTGCCTTTCCAAATCATGTCCAATCAACTGAATTTACTCCAGTTGGACTCCAGTTAAGCTGTGAAAAAATCTCAAAGATGACCAGTGGAAAACAGGATGCAACTGAGCCCAATTTTGGGTTTCATGGCAAAGGGTATGAATATTTATGTACATGTACTTTGTTAGTTTTTTTTTTTTAATAAATTTGCAAAATCTTAAAACTTTTTTCAGTTTTTTGTTATGGGGTACTGTGTGTAAAATGCTTAGGGGGAAAATTAATTTCATCCATTTTGGAATAAGGCCTAAGATTTAAAAAAAAAACAATCTAGAAATAATGCAGCTCTGTGAATACTTTTTAGATGCACTGCAGCTTGTGTAAAATTAGAAGGGCCAGATCATTGAGAGATTGTACTGTGCTTGTAAAAAAAAAGAAGAAGAAGAAGAAGAAAAAAAAGCAGGTGTACATATGAGCCAATATCCTCTTTGAATTTTAAGATGAAACCCTGTGCCTTTGATTATATATGTGCACTGTTCCTGCTGAGACCCTGCCGTCTTATTTTAGTGTAATAAAGGCAAAAGAAACATGCAGGAGAGCAATATCAGTGTAAGCTTTTGATTATTGTAGTCTCTGTTGGGCCATATATATATATATATATATATATATATATATATATATATATATATATATATATATATATATTTGAGGTCTGTTAGAAAAAGCAGCAAAAGCGCCTTCGTGTTGAAGCCTCACAGGACATGTTGTGACATGCCCAGCTCTTCCACCATTCGGAAGATTCAGACGGCTTTCGGTGGCCTTTCAGTTGTGTGACTATCTGAGAAATTTGTGGACGAGGTGAGCATGTCACAACATGTCCTGTGAGGCTTCAACACGAAGGCTCTTTTGCTGCGCCATCAGCTTTGTGCCGACGAATTTCGCCGCCACTCTTTTCATGGCAGAATCTTCTGTCACAGTGGAATGTGCTGAAAAAGTGCTGATGTCCGCCTCTTCCACAATTTCTCGGATAGTCACACGACGGTCCCACATCACCACAGCATTCACTTTGGAAATGATCTGGTCATTTCAGCATGTTGATGGCCACCCGGAGTGTGGCGCGCTCTCCACCGTTGTGCGACGTCTTTAAACCAGTTGTACCTCTCCTTAATCTGTTTGATGCCCATAGGTTCGTCACCGAAAGCCGTCTGAATAATCCCGAATGGTTTCCACCTGGCTGTCGCCCAGTTTCTGGCAAAATTTGATGCAGTCGCACTGCTCCCAGTCGTTCCGCCATTTTCCTTGCAAAGAAAAAACATGACGAGAGACTCCACCCATCCTCACACAAAGGCTGCTTACAAGCAAATGACGCAACCGACAGGCTGTGAAAAAATTCATGCATGCGCACGAAGGTTCAAGGTTGGTTCATGCAAGCACACGTGATTCAAATCCATCAGGTTTTTGAAAAAAAGAAAAAGGTCGGATATTTTTCTAACAGACCTCGTATATAAGGGCTATTACTTGGCTCATAATTAAGAAAAAAATCCTGCACTGTAAATGCTTGGATGGACCTCGTCTGTAGGTGCTACGTCACTATATGCACAAACGATGTGCTTATTGTTGAACATCTGCAGTGGCAATGAATTGCTCTTCTGGCTCCCCCATGGCTTCACCTGAACCTCAGCGCAGCTGTGGAGAACCATCACAGCACTGCAGACGAGTTTCACATGACAACATCATTACTGTGGCTGTTTGGTCTTTGCTGTGAAAATGAGTTTTTATTGGAATAATGCTGTCTGATGTCCCAATAATAGCAGTTATTGAATTGTATCACCAGAAATATGTTGGTGTTGATGGTGCTTTTTGTCGTACTGACTTTAGTCCGATGCTTAGAGGACACTGGAAACGACGTTGGCTTTAACGCCAATTATTTGAACAGTCTGAACATGTAGTCGGCACGCTGCTTTGGAGCACTTATTTAGTCTTTCCTGACAGCTTTGTGCTCGGCTGCAGGCCCAGTAATGACTTTGTGTGACTGCAGAAAGCGGAGGCTGTAGGAGACATGTCAGGAAAACTGTATAGAACATGAAGTAGGTTGCTGCTTGTGCAAAGCATGCTGGGTGAGATAGTGGAGGTGACAAGGGGGAGGTGGGGAGGGTGGGTGATGAGGGGCAAACTTTACAAGTGCTCCAAACCTCCATTAGCTGCCTGTTTGTATTTGCTCTGGTAATGGCAGGAACGCTGAAAGCAATGGAAAATTCTGAGCTCTTGAACACCCCCCACACCACCACCACCCCAACTGCCCTCTACCACCCCTTCCCTCACTCACCCATATAAAGATGAGTAATGTACGAAATGCTGCACAGCCACTGGAGGAATATATTATCCCCACGGTCAGGGTGGCAGTGATAAATGTCTGGGATGAAATCGTTTGCACAGTCACCCAGGGAGCTCCAGAGACAGAGAGAGAGGGAGGGAGGGAGAAAGGAAAGGAGAGGAGCACTTGAACTAGTTTGAGTCCTACAGTTTTAAGTGCTTCTCCATGCTGACAAGATTGGGACACGGTTTGTCCTGAGACCACCCACTTCTTCTATCGCCATAAACATGATTCTAAATCTCTGGGGGACTTCTCTATGACCTGACTGCTCCCCTCCGCCTAACTGCACCACTGCATTACACCAAAAGAGACATGGAGTATGAGTCAATTTGCCTGTTTGTTTGATGGAGAGCCAGCTCAATACTTTTGTCTGAGCAGCAGAGGCCTGCAGCGACCATCAGATGCGTATCAGTTAGGACTATGACAACTTAATGGCAGTGCTCTGTTTTATGTGCGTCTGGCTCTTCCAGGTTGTTTCCGCCGCCCACGCTGTTCCGCTGGGCCGCTCCTAATGTGGAACTGAATGACAAGCACTAAACTATCGACGCAGCCCTGTTGCACGGCTCTGTAATTAGCAGAGCTGCACTTAAATAAGTGGATCTCTCCGTGGTCAGGTGTGTGTGTGTGTGGGGGGGGGGGGGGTCGACCTCAGCTCCACTGCAAGCACGACCCTTCTGCACCAGCTTGTTGTTTGGAGCACCTGCTCGGTGCAGGTGAGGAGCCGTGAAATAGATGCAGACACATTAGCAAACCCAGGCATCCACTCAGAGCACAGTGGAGATTAATAACCTGTCACTGTGGGTTGCTTCCCCCCCTTTCGCTCACTGTTTCGTTTGCGGAGGAGGAGAATGTGCACTCCTCCGTCCTGTGCTGGTGCAGCCCGCCTGCTTGGCTGTGCTGAATTGTTTTGGAGATACATTTACAGCCAGCTTTCCATTTGGCCACCATTGTGCATTTTACCACAGCATCCAGCAAGTGCAAGACAAACCAGTAATTGGTGGAGGCAGCAGGCCTCCACTTTAAACCAATTACACTGCACAGACTGCAGCTTTGTCGCAGAATACCCGAGTGAATGCTGGAAGAGAGGATTCTGAATGATTTCACACATCCATACATTTCTAATTGTCAGAACACCATCAGGGCTTTTCACACACTGGCAGCATGCATGCTGTCCTGTCCCTAATCAGTTCAACACTTACTGAAGCATGCACTCATCCGGAATGACACTTGACCTGCTTCCAATCAGAATAGTTGACTGGGCTGTGAATAATGTTTTGGTTCAGCTGATCATTTCAGGAAAAGCTACTGTACAGCAGGAAGCTGAGGAATGCTGCACAGTAGAATAATATGTCCATAAACACTGATGTTCCACTGGACAATGTTTTTATGCCCTAAACTGAGAACGTGGGTGCTGACTGTAGCTTTTTCTACACCTAGAGCTTTGCTGAGAGATCAAGATAATGCAGATACTGCTGACTGATCGAGTGCTGCTGTTTGGGAGAATTCCTATCTTCTCATTTCATCTTCTTCTGTGCAAAGGCCACGCTCTTAATTTATAATCACCACCTACACACGTAATAATCACCCATCTTAAGCACAGCTGGAGAGCCTCACTGAAAAACAAGGGAAAAAAATGCTCATCTGGCCTAATTGCAGCACTTTCTGCACAGTGCTATATCAATCAATCAATCAATCAATCAATCAATTTATTTATATAGCGCCAAATCACAACACACAGTTGCCCCAAGGCGCTTTATATTGTAAGGCAAGGCCATACAATAATTACATAAAAACCCCAATGGTCAAAATGCAAGAGGACCCTGAGGCATGTTGTCATGCCCTGAGGCATGTGTTTATCTTCCTTTCTTGTCTGTCCTCTGACATCAATGCTCTCACTCCTTAAAAAATCTCAAGCCACATTTCTCAAACAGTAATGTTTTGAAGCATATTTGATACAGTTATAGGCCAGTATTGAAGTTCAAGGTCACATTTTTGCTTTTGGCCTATTTTTTTTTTTTGCTCAGTCAAAGCTTGCAAATATATAGTCAAATCTTGCAATGATTACAGTGATCTGTACTTTAGAAATTGCTTCTCAGACATGGTAAAATGCTGCCGAGATGCTTATTTCTGATGTTAGGCCAAATGATTAAATGTCTGAATGTGAGTTAAGCAAAATAATTTGAACTTAACTGATCCAGAAGGAATGTGATCCACAGCAGACCCGGAACTTATCTTCTGTACATGAATTGCAGTGTTAGCTGTATTAAATTGTTGATGATGTGGTATGATGTCAATGGAAAAAACCCAAGACATAACCTCTGCCTGGATAATATACCCAAGGTTTAGGTGGAGTAGCCTGCTTTGTACACTGGTATACCCCCCCGCTTCACTTTTAATTTCTTGCACCCATCACGGAATGGACCCTTTTATTTTTTGCAAAAACCTGATGGATTTGAATCACGTGTGCTTGCATCAGCCAACCTTGAACCTTCGTGCGCATGTGTGAATTTTTTCACACCTGTCGATTGCGTCATTTGCTGGTAAGCAGCCTTTGTGTGAGCACGTGTAGTGCGATTTTCATTGCAAGGAAAAAGACGGAACGACTGGAGCAGCGCCGCATCAAATTTTGCCAGAAACTGGGGCACAGCCAGGTGGAAACCATTCGGATGATTCAGACGGCTTTTGGTGACGATCCTATGGGCATCACACAGATTAAGGAGCGGTACAACCGGTTTAAAGATGTCGCACAAGGGTGGAGAGAGCAACGCTCCAGTCGGCCATCAACATGCTGAAATTACCAGATCATTTCCAAAGTGAATGCTGTGGTGATGCGGGACCATTGTGTGACTGTCCGAGAAATTGCGAAAGAGGTGGACATCAGCACTTTTTCGGTACATTCCATTGTGACAGAAGATTTGGCCATGAAAAGAGTGGTGATGAAATTCGTGCCGAAGGCTTCAGCACGAAGCTGCTGACAGCAGAGCAAAAGCACCTTCGTGTTGAAGTCTCACAGGACACGCTGTGACATGCCCACCTCTTCCACAATTTCTCAGATAGTCACATGACTGAAAAGTCACCGAAAGCCATCTGAATCATCCGAATGGTTTCCACCTGCATCTTTTTCATCTTTTTTATTTTATCCACTTATTTATCCCTCTGGAGTATTGGTTTTTTTGGTGTTAACTGTTTACTTGGCCTCGTTTTTGTCATTTTTTTTCAACACAACGTCACCCGTGTGACATTACAGTTTTTCTTTCATTCTGAAATACTGCATTAAATCACTGACCCAATATTCACCCCAAACCAAATTCAAATGAGAAAAAAGTTTTTTTTTTTTTTTTTTTACTGGGAAAACATGAAATGTGTTTAACAAACCATTTTCATAACTTAGAATGTAAATATAAATTGTACATTTAAAAAATATGCAAAAATGTAACATAACAAAGTTATATAGTTTTCTCTGGGCCCCTCCCCAATCGGACCGGGAGTGACATGTTTAGCCGCATGTTCTCCTTGAATTGCTGGCTGTCTGAGTGGTGTCCAAAAAATGAGGTGGGCTTCATAGATAATTGGCAAAGCTTCTGGGGAAAACCTGGTCTTGTTAGGAGAGACGGCATCCATCCCACTTTGGATGGAGCAGCTCTCATTTCTAGAAATCTGGCCAATTTTCTTAAATCCTCCAAACCGTGACTATCCAGGGTTGGGACCAGGAAGCAGAGTTGTAGTCTTACACACCTCTCTGCAGCTCTCTCCCCCTGCCATCCCCTCATTACCCCATCCCCGTAGAGACGGTGCCTGCTCCCAGACTACCAACAACCAGCAAAAATCTATTTAAGCATAAAAATTCAAAAAGAAAAAATAATATAGCACCTTCAACTGCACCACAGACTAAAACAGTTAAATGTGGTCTATTAAACATTAGGTCTCTCTCTTCTAAGTCCCTGTTGGTAAATGATATAATAATTGATCAACATATTGTATTCTGCCTTACAGAAACCTGGTTACAGGATGAATATGTTAGTTTAAATGAGTCAACACCCCGAGTCACACTAACTGTCAGAATGCTCGTAGCACGGGCCGGGGCGGAGGATTAGCAGCAATCTTCCATTCCAGCTTATTAATTAATCAAAACCCAGACAGAGCTTTAATTCATTTGAAAGCTTGACTCTTAGTTGTCCATCCAAATTGGAAGTCCCAAAAACCAGTTTTATTTGTTATTATCTATCGTCCACCTGGTCGTTACTGTGAGTTTCTCTGTGAATTTTCAGACCTTTTGTCTGACTTAGTGCTTAGCTCAGATAAGATAATTATAGTGGGCGATTTTAACATCCACACAGATGCTGAGAATGACAGCCTCAACACTGCATTTAATCTATTATTAGACTCTATTGGCTTTGCTCAAAAAGTAAATGAGTCCACCCACCACTTTAATCATATCTTAGATCTTGTTCTGACTTATGGTATGGAAATAGAAGACTTAACAGTATTCCCTGAAAACTCCCTTCTGTCTGATCATTTCTTAATAACATTTACTCTGATGGACTACCCAGCAGTGGGGAATAAGTTTCATTACACTAGAAGTCTTTCAGAAAGCGCTGTAACTAGGTTTAAGGATATGATTCCTTCTTTATGTTCTCTAATGCCATATACCAACACAGTGCAGAGTAGCTACCTAAACTCTGTAAGTGAGATAGAGTATCTCGTCAATAGTTTTACATCCTCATTGAAGACAACTTTGGATGCTGTAGCTCCTCTAAAAAGAGAGCTTTAAATCAGAAGTGCCTGACTCCGTGGTATAACTCACAAACTCGTAGCTTAAAGCAGATAACCCGTAAGTTGGAGAGGAAATGGCGTCTCACTAATTTAGAAGATCTTCACTTAGCCTGGAAAAAGAGTCTGTTGCTCTATAAAAAAGCCCTCCGTAAAGCTAGGACATCTTTCTACTCATCACTAATTGAAGAAAATAAGAACAACCCCAGGTTTCTTTTCAGCACTGTAGCCAGGCTGACAAAGAGTCAGAGCTCTATTGAGCTGAGTATTCCATTAACTTTAACTAGTAATGACTTCATGACTTTCTTTGCTAACAAAATTTTAACTATTAGAGAAAAAATTACTCATAACCATCCCAAAGACGTATCGTTATCTTTGGCTGCTTTCAGTGATGCCGGTATTTGGTTAGACTCTTTCTCTCCGATTGTTCTGTCTGAGTTATTTTCATTAGTTACTTCATCCAAACCATCAACATGTTTATTAGACCCCATTCCTACCAGGCTGCTCAAGGAAGCCCTACCATTATTTAATGCTTCGATCTTAAATATGATCAATCTATCTTTGTTAGTTGGCTATGTACCACAGGCTTTTAAGGTGGCAGTAATTAAACCATTACTTAAAAAGCCATCACTTGACCCAGCTATCTTAGCTAATTATAGGCCAATCTCCAACCTTCCTTTTCTCTCAAAAATTCTTGAAAGGGTAGTTGTAAAACAGCTAACTGATCATCTGCAGAGGAATGGTCTATTTGAAGAGTTTCAGTCAGGTTTTAGAATTCATCATAGTACAGAAACAGCATTAGTGAAGGTTACAAATGATCTTCTTATGGCCTCGGACAGTGGACTCATCTCTGTGCTTGTTCTGTTAGACCTCAGTGCTGCTTTTGATACTGTTGACCATAAAATTTTATTACAGAGATTAGAGCATGCCATAGGTATTAAAGGCACTGCGCTGCGGTGGTTTGAATCATATTTGTCTAATAGATTACAATTTGTTCATGTAAATGGGGAATCTTCTTCACAGACTAAAGTTAATTATGGAGTTCCACAAGGTTCTGTGCTAGGACCAATTTTATTCACTTTATACATGCTTCCCTTAGGTAGTATTATTAGACGGTATTGCTTAAATTTTCATTGTTACGCAGATGATACCCAGCTTTATCTATCCATGAAGCCAGAGGACACACACCAATTAGCTAAACTGCAGGATTGTCTTACAGACATAAAGACATGGATGACCTCTAATTTCCTGCTTTTAAACTCAGATAAAACTGAAGTTATTGTACTTGGCCCCACAAATCTTAGAAACATGGTGTCTAACCAGATCCTTACTCTGGATGGCATTACCCTGACCTCTAGTAATACTGTGAGAAATCTTGGAGTCATTTTTGATCAGGATATGTCATTCAAAGCGCATATTAAACAAATATGTAGGACTGCTTTTTTGCATTTACGCAATATCTCTAAAATCTCACCCAATTGGCCTCTCTTCATTGGCTTCCTGTTAATTCTAGAATAGAATTTAAAATTCTTCTTCTTACTTATAAGGTTTTGAATAATCAGGTCCCATCTTATCTTAGGGACCTCGTAGTACCATATCACCCCAATAGAGCGCTTCGCTCTCAGACTGCAGGCTTACTTGTAGTTCCTAGGGTTTGTAAGAGTAGAATGGGAGGCAGAGCCTTCAGCTTTCAGGCTCCTCTCCTGTGGAACCAGCTCCCAATTCAGATCAGGGAGACAGACACCCTCTCTACTTTTAAGATTAGGCTTAAAACTTTCCTTTTTGCTAAAGCTTATAGTTAGGGCTGGATCAGGTGACCCTGAACCATCCCTTAGTTATGCTGCTATAGACGTAGACTGCTGGGGGGTTCCCATGATGCACTGTTTCTTTCTCTTTTTGCTCTGTATGCACCACTCTGCATTTAATCATTAGTGATCGATCTCTGCTCCCCTCCACAGCATGTCTTTTTCCTGGTTCTCTCCCTCAGCCCCAACCAGTCCCAGCAGAAGACTGCCCCTCCCTGAGCCTGGTTCTGCTGGAGGTTTCTTCCTGTTAAAAGGGAGTTTTTCCTTCCCACTGTAGCCAAGTGCTTGCTCACAGGGGGTCGTTTTGACCGTTGGGGTTTTACATAATTATTGTATGGCCTTGCCTTACAATATAAAGCGCCTTGGGGCAACTGTTTGTTGTGATTTGGCGCTATAAAAAAAAAAATTGATTGATTGATGATATACAACAATTCACATTAACCCTCTGGGGTCCGAGGGCATTTTTTGGACAGTTCACTTGCCTGGCATAAATGTTTTATTATTGCTGTTAACAGCTCTCCCTGCATCCCACAATCAAGTTTTATGTCTCTTTTTTTCAGGACAGCCTGTGTTTTCAGAATATATATGTGTTTTTTGTTGTTTTATAAGTGTAATAAAGGTTTGCAATCAAAAATAGGCAAGGAAAAAATAAAGTGAAAAATAATTTTCCACATACATTTATTCAAAACACAGCAAACTATAATAAACAACTGTTTTGGCACTTTATAAAGGTAATTTGAGGTCTTGTGAGAAAGTCTGTACAACAAAAAGGTTCAAACAATAAACACAAATGCACATTTTGAACAATATATACAAAATGGTCTATGCATTTTGTTGTCCATTGATATGGTAAACAGTGCTTTACGCAGAGAAAGCAACAAAGTTATCCAGTAACATTCACATGCAAACTAGTGGAGCAATCCTGATAGTTACACACTCTTTATTTGAGCACGTGAGATTGTCATCAGAGGCTCTCCGTGTGCTCCTGCTTTCACTGATCTCTGTGCATAATGGCGCAGGGTGCACTGAGTATGTACTAATAGTATGTACTCATTGGAGCACACAGGGGGCTATTCAAACGGGCCAACTAGTAACATATCATTTTGAATTTGGAAAACCATGTGACAGTGAACCAATTCCGATTGGACACTCACATTGCGCATGTCATCACATAGCTTCTATGAGGAGTACAAAGATGGCCGATGGCTGGCTCGAAAGTCTGCAGATTTAACTTTTCAGCAAAAAAGTACGTTTCTATATCATATCATTCAAAAGTTATTTCTAATTTAGTAAAGCTTGGTCTTAGCCGCCGTCCATCTGCCCCAGAGGATTAAAATACAGGAAATGCTTCAGGCCGTTTTTGAGGCTATTTACATGCAATAAGATGCCACACAAATTATATTTATAAAATCAATTCCTGTCCAATGCATATTAGAAGCTCCAAAAATTTGTACAGCATTTCCACCTAAGTATCCATGTGTATTTTTCCCTAATTCCTTGTTTTTGGAGCATTTTTTTTATTAGTGCTGTTAGAGACTGCCCTGACTGTGTTAGTGGCCAAAAAACAAACAAACAAACAAACACAAAACAATAGAAAAAGGTATTTTGGACTTTGGGGATGTCTCTAGCTGAACTCCTGTGTTCTCCCCCGCTGGAGCCAGTTGACTGCTGGGCAGTGTGTGCCTCCACCCTGCTGAACTCCAGGACTCGCTGTTCCAGACGCCTGATTATTTTGACACACTAAATAAATAAAATAGCTACACCACACACTAACCACACATGCTAAAACACTCCACCACACAACTTTCAAAACTGTTTGCCATCCGTTTTCCCTTCGCATGAAACCACACTTTATTTCTCTCAGCAACCAAATTACATGGATTGGGGATCATTGTTTATTTGGTAATATATTTTACACCAGTGATGAAGAAAAATTTGTGTATTTATTATTTATGTATTTATTATGTATTATTGTTTGAGACTAAAGAAAAGTCCCGTTCACAAAATGTGCACACACACCCACGTGGGGTCTGCGGGTTTTCATCAAACCCATGTGAAGTTGGTGATTTGGATTGGTTACCTCCTGAGTTTTCCATTAATGGTAATACCCCTCTCACCTGCTGCAGTTGAAGGAGTCGTATTTCCTTCCAGCCCTGTCGCTCCTCTAGCTGAATCACAAAATGAGTTGTTTTTGCTCCAGCTGTATGCAAAACGTGCAGTGAATATGACAATGTTATCCCCCCAAAAACTTGCGTAAATTATTAATCATAATTCAAGTTATACTTGGCCTATTAACAAAATTTTAAAAAGTGGTGTGGAGGTTGAATTCCAAGTGTTCACCATGCATTTAAACAAAGACTCAGAGCAGATTGTGTGCTATGTCCACTTAATTAGGTCATGTGACTTTTGATGCGGTGGCACATCAGTCGACTCCAGAGGGTTAAATTTCTTTTGATTTTTCTACATCTATTTATTGTATTATACAAAACTAATTTCACACATTTACAGATTTGGATATGAATGGATACATTTTTACCTCACTTGAAATAAGTGCAGTGGTCTTCCTCACTATGTTCCAGAGTATTTCTTCACAGAGTAATTTCATAATGTCTTGTCAGTGCTCAGCAATCACACATATTCCTTCTGCATTGTGCTTCATCCCTGTTTCACTTGCACAGTGTTTCTGGCAGATTGTTCCAGGTGCCTGCTGTGTAATGAACTACTGCTTCAGTTGATCTGTAGCTGATTACATTCAGATCGTTAGCACAGAATGACTGAAAGGAGCTGGACAAATCTGAACTTTGCTTTAATATATGTTGCTTTAAGATATTAATAGTATTATTATAATTTTAACTTGACAGTTGGTGCATTCAAGCTGGAGGGTTGTCAACACGTGTAAATTGATACCTTCAGCTGATTAAAATAAATAAATAAATGATTGTTGAATTTAAGGACCAATAAATCAAAACGTGGACTAGCTAGATATTGCCCACTAACAGAACAGCCAGGTCTGAATGAATGAAACAATGTCAATGAGAATTCAAAGGTTTGAACAAAAACATTGCATTCACCATTTATAAATTATACCCACTGACAGAAATATCTTTTGGGCAGAATACATAATGCAAAGGTAGCAAAAATGCAGTGGCCATATTATATTTGTCAGAGAATGAAACGTTTGTAAAAGACTGTAAATCCATGGGTGCTATCAGTTTTTGTGGGAAATCAATAGTTATTGTCAAAATCTTTGAACTAGCCCATTTACCCTAACACGAGGGGGGTGGCCACTTTTCAGTGACAAGCTCGTCTGTTGTTGCTTCGGTTAGTGACTGGCTGCTCGCTGGAGCTGCTATGGAGGCCCTCTTTTTTTTTTACCTGAGGCCTAAATATGGCCATTGGGTACAAAGGCTTTGCGTCCGTCCGTCCATCTGTCTGTGGTCAGCATAAGTCCATTCCTATTACTGCCAGGGTCTTGGGACACAGACCTTGGACAAGTTCAAAGATGGCTAACCGTGACCTATTTTAAGGGGTCAAATGGTAACATTCTGTTTCAATTTGAATTTATTCATATTATATCGTGCCAAATCACAACAGTGCTGCCTGAGGGTGCTTCACACAAGCAAGGTGTAACCTTACCAACCCCAAGAGCAAGCACACAGGCGATGGTGGTAAGGGCCCCTTCACACATAACACAACTGAAGCCGACTAGTGCATGATGGAGGAATTGCATGTCATTCATGAAAAATCGGAGTTGCCTCAAATGCCTCACCTGTCACCACAACCATTTGCGCATGGAAGTGGCCGAAAGACATCAAATGCCCTGTGCACGCTCATTCTATGCCCCTCTCGGCAGGTGTTGGCCAAATTCCAGGTGCCACACACGAACATCCAACACTGCTCGCTGGGCACTTAGAAAGGGGGGCTGTTCGCACTCCTGGTACAATAGCATAGTAGACAGCAGGCGACCACATTCGACTTATCTGTGAAAAGTGCCACACTAAAGTGGCATAACCTAGCAACACATGGGTGTGAATGTGTCGACCCCCCCCCCACACACACACACAAAAATGGCCTGTGGAGGTGTGTGGAGTGTGTCGTTGTCATCCGCCCCCAACCCCAACACAAATGGCTTGTGGAGCGGTCACCCCCCACCCTCAACACACACCATGAATCCAACATTGTCAGCTGTGACTGAAGGTCCCGGAGTCCGGTTGCTGTCCAGCGGCGTGCGCTGCTGAAACAGCTGACTGCTGTGTACTGCAGCTCAGCTGGTGAACACGCAGTGTGTTCGGGTGCTCATGCTCTCATGAGGAGCGTCTCACCAGCCAGAGTCTGAGTGCGGCACGGTGTGAAGCCGGCCCGCCAGCTGATGTCACTTCCAGCACATAAATTGTAATTTACATGACAGAGTGGAAATTAAATTAAAGAAATAACGGTGAGGTTGTGAACTCATTCTTCTCTTTTCTCACACGCTTCACCGTTCCCCCATTTTGTTTTTGGTTCGCGGATTTTCTTCTAGTTTGTGTCTTTTGGTTATGTGGTGAAGGGGCCATAAGGAATAAAACCTCAAGCAAATCAACTCAGAAGGGTGACCATTGCTTAGGCCAGAGTGGGAAGCGAGAAACAAGACAGTGTAGTTTTCCTTGCAACCAATCAACTCAGCAGGTGGGTTGCTGATGAGCTTCTCCTCTGAGCATAAACACCTGATAATGAAATCTCCTGGTGAGACACCTGATCATTGAGGTCACTTACTACCAATTCCTTACTACCAATCACCTCAGTGATTCGTGGTAAGGAAACTGGTAACACCTGGCAATGTTTCGGCCCTTCATGGCACATGATTGCACACCCCAGGTTTAGGGTGATTCTAACAGTTACAAGGTTTTTACAAAGTTTTACAAAGTTTGGATGCTTGCGATATTAGCATTATTGTTTCCAAACTTGATGGCTTCTCTCTCTCGGCCCCGCAGCTTTTGCTTGAGCTGCTGCCCCCGCGACCCAACTCCGGATAAAGCAGAAGAAATGGATGGATGGATGGATGGACTTGATGGCTTTAGGTCCACTTTATTCATGACTACTGAGGAAATAAGGGCCATAATGTTTCATGCCCACACCAAAGGAAAATCGTTATCATAGCCACGCTTAGCCTCCAAAAAATATGATATAATAAACACCAAACCAAGGTTTGCCTGTGATCTGAGCTTGTCTGTAATTCTTAAGATGGGGGGCATGTTCAGGCTTTCATTGATCCCACCCAGGATATACACTGTTTCACACACAGCTCCACCTTTTTACCATTTATGGGTTGCCCCTGTGGGCACCCACACACAGACTGACAGAGGCACACACATAATCCTCATTTTATATATAATTAGTATACAGATAAATGGCAAATGGCAATGGCCTACATTTATATAACGCTTTTCCATCTGTCTCAGACGCTCAAAGCACTTTACAATTATGCCTCGCATTCACACAGTCACACTCACGCACCGATGTCAGGGGGCTGCCATGCAAGGTGCTCAGTACACACCGGGAGCAACTTGGGGATTAAGGACCTTGCCCAAGGGCCCTTAGTGATATTCCGGTCAGACTGGGGTTTGAACCAAGGTTCTTATGGTCTCAATCCCCTCCCCATCACAGATCAGTGAAAAGCATTTGGCCCGTTGGTATTTCACACATTTAATTTGTTTATGCCATTTCACATACAAAAAAATACAAAAACTACAAACAAAATAAAAAAGAATTCAACATTATCATCCTTAAACACAAATTGATATAAATTAATTAAAAATATGAAAGCCAACATGATGGGATGTACAACCCCAATTCCAATGAAGTTGGGAGGTTGTGTAAAATGTAAATAAAAACAGATACAATGGTTTGCAAATCCTCTTCAACCTATATCCAATTGAATACACCACAATGACAAGATATTTAATGTTCAAACTGATAAACTTTTTTTGTTTTTGTGCAATATTTGCTCATTTTGAAAGGGATGCCTGCAACACATTTCAAAAAAGTTGGGACAGGCAACCAAAGACTGGGAAAGTTGATGAATGCTCAAAGAACACCTAATTGGAAACACATGAATGTCATGATTGGTTAAAAAAGGAGCATCCCCAAAAGGCTCAACCATTCACAAGCAAAGATGAGGTGAGGATCACCGCTTGTGAACAACTGCATGAAAAAATACTCCAACAGTTTAAGAACAATGTTTCTCAATGTTCAATTGCAAGGAATTAGGGATTCCATCATCTACAGTCCATAATCTAATCAGAAGATTCAGAGAATCTGGAAAATGTTCTACACGTAAGTGGCAGGGCCGAAAACCAACATGAATTCCCGTGACCTTCAATCTCTCAGGCGGCACTGCATTAAAAACTGACATCATTGCGTAAAGCATCTTACCACGCGTGCTGAGGAATACTTCAGAAAACCATTGTCAGTTAACACAGTTCGTCATTACATCTACAAGTGCAAGTTAAAACTCTTCCATGCAAAGCGAAAAGCCATACATCAACAACATCCAGAAATGCCGCCACCTTCTCTGGCCCAAGCTCATTTGAAATGGACAGATGCAAAGTGGAAAAGTGTGCTGTGGTAGTGTGATGAGTGTGATGAGTCCATGTTTCAAATTGTTTTTGGAAATCATGGACGTTGTGTCCTCTGGACAAAAGAAGAAAAGACCATCCAGATTGTTACTAGCGCAAAGTTCAAAAGCCAGCTTCTGTGATGGTATGGGGTGTGTTAGTGCCCATGGCATGGGCAACTTACACATCTGTGATGGCACCATCATGCTGAAGGTACATCCAGGTTATGGAGCAACACATGCTGCCATCCAAGCAATGTCTTTTTCAGGGACATCCCTGCTTATTTCAGCAAGACAATACCAAGTCATATTCTGCATGAGTTACAACAGTGTGGCTTCATAGTAAAGAGTGCTGGTACTACACTGCCCTGCCTGCAGTCCAGACCTGTCACCCACTGAAATGTGTGGCGCATTATGAAGCGCAAAATACGACAACGCAGACCCCGGACTGTTGAACAACTGAAGTTGTACATCAAGCAAGAATGGGAAGAATTCCACCTTGTTAGAAGGAAAGGTGATGTAATACAGTGGTAAACATACCACTGTCACAGCTTTTTTGAAACGTGTTGCAGGCATCCATTTCAAAATGAGCACAAAATTACATAAAAACAATAAAAGTTTATCAGTTTCAACATGAAATATCTTGTCTTTGTGTTGTTTTCAGTTGAATATAGGTTGAAGAGAATTTGCAAATCATTGTATTCTGTTTTTTATTTACATTTTACACCATGTCCCAACTCATTGGAATTGGGGTTGTATACTTAATGGGCCACAATACCTGTAAATTACCAGTTTTATTGCCAGTTTTCTTCAGACAAGTCAGTGGACAGATACATGAACATTTCCAAGTTAAATGCAAGTTTCACAGCTACCAAATAGACTTTTCACAGCAATTACCAAGTTTTATCTTAGATGTGAACAATGAAAAGCAACAACCTTTTTACAGATCAGCACATTTATTAAATTTTAATAGGTACAAACAACCACAGTTGACAAACAATAATTGTTACTTATATATATATATATCACCACAGCATAAATTTATATTTTAGTCCTTCTGCAAAGTCCACAGGAAATAAGACATCAAAACTGTTTTATCATACATACATACTTGCCAGGCTGATATTCCTCATATGTTTGAGTTACTTGTTCGTGATCAGGCTGGATACCCAAATTTACAACTGTTTGCATGTTAAGTGACACTCTTCTCATTTCCAGCTTATTTCCTCCAAAGGGAATGAAGCTGTGGTGTGACGTCACACCTGCTATTGTCTTGCAAGCTTCAAACCATTCAGCTAATTTAAACTTTTGAGGAATTCTCCAGCACCTGGTCTTTAGTAATGAAGAAAAACTCAATGCCATGTATGTTATCCCTTATTCAATGCATGTGAACCAAGGATATGATGCTAATAATAAGTCATAATTACCAGCGCAAAATCAAAGCAAATTGAACCATTGCATTGAATTGCACTTTAAAAATTGAATGCAAAGTACATATACAATAATTCTCACTGTATGATCCAGCCTGACAACTATAATGCCTGAATTTATATATACGAGGTCTATTAGAAAAGAAACCAACCTTTTTATTTTTTCAAAAACTATATGGATTTGAATCACGTGTGATTGCGTCAGACAAGCTTGAACCCTCGTGCGCATGTGTGAGTTTTTTCACGCCTGTCGGTTGCGTCATTCGCCTGTGGGCAGGCTTTGAGTGAGCACTGGTTCACCCCCCTTGTCAGAATTCCTTTGTCTGACTTCTTCCTGAGAGACTGGCACTTTGCTTGATCAAAATTTTTTCAGAAACTGTAAGGCACATCCAAGTAGACACCATTCGAGAAATTCAGACAGTTTTCGGTGTTACTATCGCTTTAAGGACAGTCCATGGCACCGGACGGCGCGCCGCGCCCCGAGCCGCCGTCGTCAGCCTGTTTCGAGCTGAAAACTTCCAAATTTAAGCCTCTGTTGACCCAGGACGTCGTGAGACAACAGAGACATTTCAGAAGAGGTTGGAATCAGCAGTTTATCCGAACATTCCACTGTTAAAGGAGATTTTGTAATGAAAGACGTGCGGACGGATTCGCGCGTCACCACCCAGCCGCTCATCGCACGGCGCCACAGCAAAACACCTCCGTTGGAAGCATTACAGGACAAGTTTGAACATGCCCAGCTGTTAAACAATTTCTCGGATACTCACTCGACTGAAAGCCATCGAAAACTGCCTGAATCTTACGAATGGTTATCAACACAGAGGTGTTTTGCTGTGGCACCGCGCCATGAGCAGATATATAAGAAATCATTGTGAAAACATGAAACTGTTATTCAAATGGCCACATGGCCAAATGAGGTTGTAAAAACAAGCAGTTTTTTTTAAATTAAAAAAACGACCATATTAATAAAAATTGTTCTGTCACTCCTGAAATAGCAATAACTTTGATTTTCTTATGGATGTGGTCTAACATGTCAAATTATTAGGAATCTAGTATCTAGCATACTTTTTGAGTAATAAGCACTTAATGGTAGTAGAATGTTTTTGCATTTTTGATTTTCAACCATTTTCAGAGCCTTGTGAAGGAAAATGGGTACAAGATATACAAAATCTGACAAGATTTTTGAATTCTACCAGAAAAGTTAGCCCTAGACCCTTACTTTCAAAGCTGTGCATACCACTTAATTGGAGATATTCATGTTGGAAAGTGCACGAGAGCCTTGTTTGGTAAAATTCAAATAATTAGCTAAAATTTCCAGGGGCTGTGCCTTCAACACTATTTGAGATACAGACCTACTATTTTGGGGTTTTACATATCTCTGGTATAGGACCACCTGTGAATTTTGTGATTTTTTTTTTCTGTCCAATCGGAATTGGTTCACTATCACATGGTTTTCCAAAATCAAATCAGAACTCAGAACTCAGAAGAAGTTTATTGCCATTGCCAATGAACAGGATTCACAGACTAGGAATTTGCTTTGGTATAATGGTGCAACATTAAACAGAGAGCAATATAAAATGCTAAGATAAAATATGTGCTAAAATAAGATAAAGTATAAGATAAAATATGAAATATGAAAGGCTATGTGCAACGGCACAAACAAAACAACAGTGCAGTGGGAGGAGTGCAATTAACAACCAAAGTACATTTGTCTAAAGTGACCCGTGATAAAATGATAAAGTGACAGAGTTAAGGTTAAGGTGACTGAGTTATGAAGTTTTCATGAGTCTAACGGCAGAGGGAAGAAACTGTTCTTATGATGGGAGGTTCTGGTCCGGATGGACCGTAGCCTCCTGCCTGAGGGGAGTGGTTCGAATAGACCATGTGCAGGGTGAGAAGGGTCAGCTGTGATCCGACCTGCTCAGCCCAGAGTCCTGGAGATGTGCAGGTCGTGGAGAGATGGAAGGCTACAGCCGATCACCTTCTCAGCAGAAGCCACAATGCACTGCACTCTGTGTCTGTCCCTGGCTGTGGCCCCGGCGTACTACACCGTGATGGAGGAGCAGAGGATGGACTTGATGATGGCCGTGTAGAACTGCACCATCAGCTGGACAGGCAGCTTGGCCTTCTTCAGCTGCTGCAGGAAGTACATCCTCTGCTGGGCCTTCTTGATGAGGGAGCTGATGGTTGACTCCCACTTGAGGTCCTGGGTGATGGTGGTGCCGAGGAAGCGGTGATAGTCCACAGTGGTAATGGGGCTGTTGGTGAGGGCAAGGGAGGGCGGGGGGGCTGTGGCTTTCCTGAAGTCCACGATCATCTCCACTGTTTTCTGGGCGTTGAGCTCCAAGTTGTTGCTGCTGCCCTAAACCAGAACCCTGCTGAAACCAACCTCTCACGTAAGTCACAGGCCGCGAGATGGTGCGAGATTCACAAGTGTGAAACAGCGAATGCTATCCTCAATAAACAGACACATTGCCTCCACCGTCCTGTGTCAGCTGGTGGAGGCAATGGCACTCAAGTAGAAATGCAGCAGACTCAGCCAGCCTCTGTGATCATTTTCATATTGTGTTGTCAAGTAGATTTGGCACAAATATGCTGTTAGCTTTTTGCCACAAACACAAAAGCTGCCTTCTTTTCTGAATTTCAGGCAGACTTTTTGCCACAAACACAATAGGTTCCCTTTTTTCTGAATTTCAGGCAAGCCTTTTGCCACAAACACAAAAGGTGCATTCTTTTCTGAATTTCAGACAGTGGCAAAACTGGAAAGTGTGAAAAGAACATAGAAACAAATTTAACAAAAACACTTTTTAAAAATGGAACAGCCTTAAATGGAAAATGCATCAGAAACTCAAAGCACTTTACAATTATGCCTCGCTTTCACCCATTCACACAGACACAATCATACACTCATGTTAGGGTCATGCCATGCAAGGCACTCACTGCAGATCGGGAGCAACTAGCAGATTAAGGAGATTGCACAAGGGCCCTTTTTGATTTTCCAGTTTAGCTGGGTTTGGAATGGAGGAACAGGGAACAAAGCAGAAATCAGCTAGATTCACAGAGGATCCTCTGGTCTGAAGCCCAATGCTTAACCACTAGACCAGGGGTATTCAACTCATTCCTGAAAGGGCCAAGAGAGTGCAGGTTTTCTTTGCAACCACATACCCCACCAGGTGATTTAACTGATTAAGTGATTCCATCGAGTGATGTTAATCAGTGAAATGGTAAATGGACTGCAGTTATATAGCCCTTACCATTTGCATTAGATACTCAAAGCGCTTTACAATGATGCCTCACATTCACCCCTTCACAGAAACACGCTCACACACCAATGTCAGGGTGCTGCCATGCAAGGCATTCACAACACACCTGGAGCAACCTGGGGATTAAGGACCTTGCCCAAGGGCCTTTAGTGATTTTCTGGTCACCCTGGAGTTTGAACTGAGATTTCTCTGGTCTCAAGCCCAACGCTTAACCACGAGACGATCAACTCCCAACTGTGAGTTCATCTGCTGGAGTATGTGGTTGCAGAGAAAACCTGCACCCTCTTGGCTCTTTCTGGAATGGGTTAAAGAGCCCTGCAGTAGACCATCACCTCCCCTTAAATCGAGTCTTCAAAGTTCTCTTATGAAGCTGCATCTTAATGTATGTAGTGAATTAACACCAGTAATTAATTTTACCTCAAATAAAATTTGGGGCACCACCTTTGACTGAATGATTTTACAAGGATGTTACTAAATCAATATGTTTCAAAACCATATTGAAAAGTCATCAAAGGAAGTAATGTTTGCCAGCGATTGTTAACTTTACAAAAAGTTGAGGTTAAAGACCACTTGGAAGAAAGAAAAGAAAATGTCTTGTTGCGCACAAAGAAAGAAATAAAAATCCACGAACACATGATCAGGTGAACAAAGGGCAATAAAACAAATTGGCGAAGTGTCCCAAAAACAGTAGAGAGAAGAGAAGAGTCATAAGAGGAAAAGCTGCGTCTCCCAAGGGACGTTCACTTTTAAAGGGTCTTTAACTCCGACCCCAAGAATTCTGAGTAGCGTAGTTTTTGAATGTGTCTCTTTGTTTAAGTGACAATAAATCATTCATACCATAAAATCATTTGTACCAAATCATCATTTGTACCATACAAATAAATCACTTATCACTCACTCACACTCACTCATCTTCAAGCATTTTTCCAGGTTCGGGTCGTGGGGCAACAGCTCCAGCGGAGGACCCCAGACTTCCCTTTCCCGTGCCACATTGACCACCTCTGACTGGGGGATCCCGAGGCGTTCCCAGGCCAGTATGGAGATATAATCTCTCCACCTAGTTCTGGGTCTTCCCCAGGGTCTCCTCCCAGATGGACGTGCCTGGAACACCTCCCCCTAGGGAGGCGCCCAGGAGGCATCCTTACCAGATGCCCGAACCACCTCAGCAGGCTTCTTTCAAAGCAAAGGAGCAGCGGCTCTACTTTAAGCTCCCACGGATGACCGAACTTCTCATCCTATCTCTAAAGGAGACACCAGACACCCTCCTGAGGAAGCCCATTTTGGCTGCTTGTACCCGCAATCTAGTTCTTTCGGTCATGACCCAACCCTCATGACCATAGGTGAGAGCTGGAACGAAGATTGACCAGTAGATCAAGAGCTTCGCCTTGTGGGTCAGCTCCCTTTTCGTCACAACAGTACGGTAGAGTGAATACAATACCACCCCTGCTGCGCCAATTCTCCAGCCAATCTCACGCTCCATCGTCCCCTCACTCGTGAATAAGACTCCAAGGTACTTGAACTCCTTCACTTGGGGCAAGACCGTATTCCCTACCCGGAGTAGGCAATTCATCGGTTTCCTGCTGAGAACCATGGCCTCAGATTTAGAGGTGCTGATCCTTATCCCAGCCGCTTCACACTTGGCTGCGAACTGATCCAGTGTTGGAGGTCACTGGCCGATGAAGCCAACAGGACCACATCATTTGCAAAAAGCAGTGATGAGACCCTGAGCCCACCAAATCAGAAACCCTCCTCCCCCCGACTACGCCTTGATATCCTGTCCATGAATATCACAAACAGGATTGGTGACAAGGCACAGCACTGGCGGAGGCCAACCTCCACCAGAAATGAGTCCGACTTACTGCCGAGCACCAGAACGCTTTGCGAGTACAGAGATCAGATGGCCCTGAGAAGGGACCCCCTCACTCCATACTCCCGCAGAACCTCCCACAGTATCTCCCGGGGTAAATCACTTGTACCAGTCTTAAATTTCCGCTTAACCCTCTGGAGTCTTGGCTATTCACAGCTTGGGACTCTGACGAGGGCGGTCGCATCGCCTCCTCTTCCCGTCCCTCCCCCCCGCGGCAGGCCCATGTTCTTCCCAAGCTGGCAGGTGGCGCGACTTGACAGTTGCAGCGGCTACAAACACACACATGGACTGAAGCACGCTCCAATTTTCTCCTCTTATGGACTGAAGCATGCTCCAGTTTTCTCCTCTTAGCTCTCTTCCTGCCCCCCCCACCGCGCTGTAGGCCCCCGTTCTTCCCAAGCTGGCAAGTGGCGCAACTTGACAGTTGCAGCGGCTACCAACACACTCACATCGCCTCAATTGGAAAACGGACTGTTTCAAGTTTAGTGCACATAAACAATGTCAAATGTATATGTGTTGTCTTAATTCTGATGTGTGCCATTATTACGGTAAACAAGTAATAATTGTATGTGGAATGTGAGTGCGGAAATCTCGTTCTTGTAATGACAATGACAATAAAAGCTATCTATCTATCTGTCTGTCTGTCTGTCTGTCTGTCTGTCTGTCTGTCTGTCTGTCTGTCTATCTATCTATCTATCTATCTATCTATCTATCTATCTATCTATCTATCTATCTATCTATCTATCTATCTATCTATCTATCTATCTATCTATCTATGTTTTTGACTACTTTTGGGTTTACCATAATAATTTACCTTAAAAAACTGTATACCTGGCCTTGTTTGGTGTCATTTTTTCAGCACAACCTCACCTGTGTGACTTTACAGTTTTTCTTTCATTCTGACATACTGCATTAAAACAGTGACCCTATATTCACCCCAAAACCTAAAATTTGAATCAGAAAAAAGTTAGTTTTTTACTGTGAACAGCAGAAATATGTTTAACGAACCATTTTTATAACTTAGAATGCAAATATAAATGGTAAATTATATATATATATATATATATATATATATATATATATATATATATATATATATATATATATATATATATATCTATGGGGTCTGTGGTTTGTCATCAAACCCGCGTGGAGTTGGTGATTGTGATTTCTTAGCTCCTGAGTTTTACACCAGTGGTAACACCCCTTTCTCCTGCTGCAGTTTCATCGTGTTTCTTAGTCATGTTTCATTGCAGCCCTCTCACTCCTCCAGCTGAATAAGGAAATGAGTCATTTTTGCTGCCGCTTTCTGCAAATCATGCAGTGAATATGAGAATATTATCCCCCAAAAACCCACGTAAATTATTAATCATAATTCAATTTATAAATGGCCTATTAACAAAATTTAAAAAGTAGTGTGGAGGTTGAATTCCACACATTCAACACACATTCAAACAGACACTCAGAGTGGAGCAGATTGTGTGCTACATCCACTTCATTAGGTCATGTGACTTTTTACGTGCTGGCGTGTCAGTTGACTCCAGAAGGTTAAATCCAACCTTGTCCGGTCGTACATAGGTCTTGTTGTAAAATAAATACTTTTGAAACAACACACTATAACCATAATATCAAAACAAGAAAAAACCTTTGATAAGACTTTCTAACTTCTACATTCAATATAAAACCCAAAGATAAGGTGCATTAAAATGCCATGCTTGAGATTACACAGTCAACAAGAAAAGTTTTTTTGTTTATTTCTAAAAACAAACAAACAAACAAGAAAACAGACAAAATACAGTGGATTCTTTTTTGTTGTTGTAAAAACTTTGAACTAAGAGAATCTCAGGAACCCTTGTCTATTTCCAGCTTGTCCATCTGGATTTGCTATCGTTCCATGTCTCTGTGTGCATAAAACATGAGACTGGGCATTTGGTGGTTGATTTTGGCCAGAGAAACTGAATTGTGGTCTCCAAGTTATTCAGCAGTTTATTTTTGCGAAGAATTATGTAGAATTGTCTCACTTAAACATAGTTTTGGGACTTAGGGCAAACGTTGTTCATGGCATCATGCTTTGGTCTGTGCGGTTGCTGCCTGCTATATGGGGAGGTGTCTTTGCAGCATGGAAGATATAATTTTACAGTATTCAGTGTCCTTGTCTGACTGGATATTCTAAATACTTGCACTGCCTTGGGAGATTTATAACTGTGCTCAGCATATGTTGGATTTGCACCGAACAGATGCAACATACAGTGCATCCGGAAAGTATTTACAGTGCTTCACTTTCTCCACATTTTGTTGTTAGACCCTTTTTTCCAAAATGGAGTAAATTCATTTTCCCCTCAAGATCCTACTCACAACACCCCATAATGACAATATGAAAGACATTTTTTTCAAATTTATTAAAAAAATTTACAAATAACACAATGCTAAAAATGCCCTTGCCCATATGAGCATTGTGTTCTTTATAAGGTGTAGTTGTTTAATTAATTAAGAGCCTATTGTCTTACGTACAGTTTGTACATGTTGAAATCAAATCATCATTTGTTCATGGTGTGCAAATCAAGGAATATTTGTAGATCACCTTCTGTGCATTTGCAGGTGTTGAGACAAATTTAACTCCATAGGAAATTAGCTTTGAGTTAGCAAAAATTAGCATGCAAGCTAACATCTGCAAAATGTCTTGTAACTGATTCTGGAAGTGTTTATGAGATTACAAAAACAGTGTATATAGTTTTAGAAGTCTTTTTTTTTTTTTGCTGCAGAGATGGTGCAGAGATGGTTGTCCTTCCTGCTAGAGCTCTGAGAGACTATCAGGTTCTTGGTCACCTCCCTGACTAAGGCCCTTCTCCCCAATTGCTCAGTTTAAACGGGTGTCCAGCTCTAGGAAGAGTCTTAATGGATCTGAACTTCTTCCATTTATGTATGGTTGTGGCCACTGTGCTCATTGGGACCTTCAAAACAGCAGAAATGCTTCTGTACCCTTCCCCAGATTTGTGACTCAACACAATCCGGTCTCAGAGGTCTACAGGCGATTCCATTGACCTCATGCTTGGTTTGTGCTCTGACATGCACTGTCAACTGGTGGGTCCCTATATGTAGACAGGTGTGTGCCTTTCCAAATCATGTCCAATCAACTGAATTTACTCCAGTTGGACTCCAGTTAAGCTGTGAAAAAATCTCAAAGATGACCAGTGGAAACAGGATGCAACTGAGCCCAATTTTGGGTTTCATGGCAAAGGGTATGAATATTTATGTACATGTACTTTGTTAGTTTTTTTTTTTAATAAATTTGCAAAATCTTAAAACTTTTTTCAGTTTTTTGTTATGGGGTACTGTGTGTAAAATGCTTAGGGGGAAAATTAATTTCATCCATTTTGGAATAAGGCCATAAGATTTAAAAAAAAAAAAATCTAGAAATAATGCAGCTCTGTGAATACTTTTTAGATGCACTGCAGCTTGTGTAAAATTAGAAGGGCCAGATCATTGAGAGATTGTACTGTGCTTGTAAAAAAAAAGAAGAAGAAGAAGAAGAAAAAAAAGCAGGTGTACATATGAGCCAATATCCTCTTTGGAATTTTAAGATGAAACCCTGTGCCTTTGATTATATATGTGCACTGTTCCTGCTGAGACCCTGCCGTCTTATTTTAGTGTAATAAAGGCAAAAGAAACATGCAGGAGAGCAATATCAGTGTAAGCTTTTGATTATTGTAGTCTCTGTTGGGCCATATATATATATATATATATATATATATATATATATATATATATATATATATATATATATATTTGAGGTCTGTTAGAAAAAGCAGCAAAAGCGCCTTCGTGTTGAAGCCTCACAGGACATGTTGTGACATGCCCAGCTCTTCCACCATTCGGAAGATTCAGACGGCTTTCGGTGGCCTTTCAGTTGTGTGACTATCTGAGAAATTTGTGGACGAGGTGAGCATGTCACAACATGTCCTGTGAGGCTTCAACACGAAGGCTCTTTTGCTGCGCCATCAGCTTTGTGCCGACGAATTTCGCCGCCACTCTTTTCATGGCAGAATCTTCTGTCACAGTGGAATGTGCTGAAAAAGTGCTGATGTCCGCCTCTTCCACAATTTCTCGGATAGTCACACGACGGTCCCACATCACCACAGCATTCACTTTGGAAATGATCTGGTCATTTCAGCATGTTGATGGCCACCCGGAGTGTGGCGCGCTCTCCACCGTTGTGCGACGTCTTTAAACCAGTTGTACCTCTCCTTAATCTGTTTGATGCCCATAGGTTCGTCACCGAAAGCCGTCTGAATAATCCGAATGGTTTCCACCTGGCTGTCGCCCAGTTTCTGGCAAAATTTGATGCAGTCGCACTGCTCCAGTCGTTCCGCCATTTTCCTTGCAAAGAAAAAATGACGAGAGACTCCACCCATCCTCACACAAAGGCTGCTTACAAGCAAATGACGCAACCGACAGGCGTGAAAAAATTCATGCATGCGCACGAAGGTTCAAGGTTGGTTCATGCAAGCACACGTGATTCAAATCCATCAGGTTTTTGAAAAAAAGAAAAAGGTCGGATATTTTTCTAACAGACCTCGTATATAAAGGGCTATTACTTGGCTCATAATTAAGAAAAAAAATCCTGCACTGTAAATGCTTGGATGGACCTCGTCTGTAGGTGCTACGTCACTATATGCACAAACGATGTGCTTATTGTTTGAACATCTGCAGTGGCAATGAATTGCTCTTCTGGCTCCCCCATGGCTTCACCTGAACCTCAGCGCAGCTGTGGAGAACCATCACAGCACTGCAGACGAGTTTCACATGACAACATCATTACTGTGGCTGTTTGGTCTTTGCTGTGAAAATGAGTTTTTATTGGAATAATGCTGTCTGATGTCCCAATAATAGCAGTTATTGAATTGTATCACCAGAAATATGTTGGTGTTGATGGTGCTTTTTGTCGTAATGACTTTAGTCCGATGCTTAGAGACACTGGAAACGACGTTGGCTTTAACGCCAATTATTTGAACAGTCTGAACATGTAGTCGGCACGCTGCTTTGGAGCACTTATTTAGTCTTTCCTGACAGCTTTGTGCTCGGCTGCAGGCCCAGTAATGACTTTGTGTGACTGCAGAAAGCGGAGGCTGTAGGAGACATGTCAGGAAAACTGTATAGAACATGAAGTAGGTTGCTGCTTGTGCAAAGCATGCTGGGTGAGATAGTGGAGGTGACAAGGGGGAGGTGGGGAGGGTGGGTGATGAGGGGCAAACTTTACAAGTGCTCCAAACCTCCATTAGCTGCTGTTTGTATTTGCTCTGGTAATGGCAGGGAACGCTGAAAGCAATGGAAAATTCTGAGCTCTTGAACACCCCCCCACCACCACCACCCCCAACTGCCCTCTACCACCCCTTCCCTCACTCACCCATATAAAGATGAGTAATGTACGAAATGCTGCACAGCCACTGGAGGAATATATTATCCCCACGGTCAGGGTGGCAGTGATAAATGTCTGGGATGAAATCGTTGCACAGTCACCCAGGGAGCTCCAGAGACAGAGAGAGAGGGAGGGAGGGAGAAAGGAAAGGAGAGGAGCACTTGAACTAGTTTGAGTCCTACAGTTTTAAGTGCTTCTCCATGCTGACAAGATTGGGACACGGTGTCCTGAGACCACCCACTTCTTCTATCGCCATAAAACATGATTCTAAATCTCTGGGGGACTTCTCTATGACCTGACTGCTCCCTCCGCCTAACTGCACCACTGCATTACACCAAAAGAGACATGGAGTATGAGTCAATTTGCCTGTTTGTTTGATGGAGAGCCAGCTCAATACTTTTGTCTGAGCCAGCAGAGGCCTGCAGCGACCATCAGATGCGTATCAGTTAGAGACTATGACAACTTAATGGCAGTGCTCTGTTTTATGTGCGTCTGGCTCTTCCAGGTTGTTTCCGCCGCCCACGCTGTTCCGCTGGGCCGCTCCTAATGTGGAACTGAATGACAAGCACTAAACTATCGACGCAGCCCTGTTGCACGGCTCTGTAATTAGCAGAGCTGCACTTAAATAAGTGGATCTCTCCGTGGTCAGGTGTGTGTGTGTGTGTGGGGGGGGGGGGGGGGTCGACCTCAGCTCCACTGCAAGCACGACCCTTCTGCACCAGCTTGTTGTTTGGAGCACCTGCTCGGTGCAGGTGAGGAGCCGTGAAATAGATG
The DNA here is from genome assembly GCF_902500255.1 of Thalassophryne amazonica. Classification (NCBI taxonomy): domain Eukaryota; kingdom Metazoa; phylum Chordata; class Actinopteri; order Batrachoidiformes; family Batrachoididae; genus Thalassophryne; species Thalassophryne amazonica. Next base: position 115,093,409 of record NC_047103.1, on the reverse strand, counting down.
CAGACACATTAGCAAACCCAGGCATCCACTCAGAGCACAGTGGAGATTAATAACCTGTCACTGTGGGTTGCTTCCCCCTCCTTTCGCTCACTGTTTTCGTTTGCGGAGGAGGAGAATGATGCACTCCTCCTGTCCTGTGCTGGTGCAGCCCGCCTGCTTGGCTGTGCTGAATTGTTTTGGAGATACATTTACAGCCAGCTTTCCATTTGGCCACCATTGTGCATTTTACCACAGCATCCAGCAAGTGCAAGACAAACCAGTAATTGGTGGAGGCAGCAGGCCTCCACTTTAAACCAATTACACTGCACAGACTGCAGCTTTGTCGCAGAATACCCGAGTGAATGCTGGAAGAGAGGATTCTGAATGATTTCACACATCCATACATTTCTAATTGTCAGAACACCATCAGGGCTTTTCACACACTGGCAGCATGCATGCTGTCCTGTCCCTAATCAGTTCAACACTTACTGAAGCATGCACTCATCCGGAATGACACTTGACCTGCTTCCAATCAGAATAGTTGACTGGGCTGTGAATAATGTTTTGGTTCAGCTGATCATTTCAGGAAAAGCTACTGTACAGCAGGAGAGCTGAGGAATGCTGCACAGTGGAATAATATGTCCATAAACACTGATGTTCCACTGGACAATGTTTTTATGCCCTAAACTGAGAACGTGGGTGCTGACTGTAGCTTTTTCTACACCTAGAGCTTTGCTGAGAGATCAAGATAATGCAGATACTGCTGACTGATCGAGTGCTGCTGTTTGGGAGAATTCCTATCTTCTCATTTCATCTTCTTCTGTGCAAAGGCCACGCTCTTAATTTATAATCACCACCTACACACGTAATAATCACCCATCTTAAGCACAGCTGGAGAGCCTCACTGAAAAACAAGGGAAAAAAATGCTCATCTGGCCTAATTGCAGCACTTTCTGCACAGTGCTATATCAATCAATCAATCAATCAATCAATCAATTTATTTATATAGCGCCAAATCACAACACACAGTTGCCCCAAGGCGCTTTATATTGTAAGGCAAGGCCATACAATAATTACATAAAAACCCCAATGGTCAAAATGACCCCCTGTGAGCAAGCACTTGGCGACAGTGGGAAGGAAAAACTCCTTCCCGCTGTAGCTGAAGGAGCCGTACGCGGGAAGCAAGCATCATAGGTCGTAAACCATAGCAGCAGGAGTAGTTGACTAACCATGGACAGCCAGTATAAAGCTGATAACATTCCCCATCCTAAGGTCCAAATTATAATAAGTCCAAGTTTGTAAAGCCAGGGTTTCCTGCGTTGTATGGCTCCAGTTAACGTAGCTATGTACGCCAATAGGGTCAAGGCCATCACAGCTTCGCACACAATGTCAGCTATCACTGCCAGGGCGTAAAAGATTGCTGTCATATCTATCACCATCCAAATTGTAATTGATGTGTACTGCCATATTCCCCAACAGTCAAACTGGAGAGTAAAGCGACCGAGGACGTGAGTGATGAATAAAGACAACCCTAAGTCACTCTGACCGTAGTGCAGATTGATAATTGCCAATCTGACACATCCATGTAGTAGCGTTACTATTCGCAGTGGTTGTTGTAAGTCCCAACGGCCGACACAGCAGTATAGCAGCCATATTAACAGTAGTGCAATAAACTCCACGCTACTCACTTTGAAGATGGTGTCATTTATCTCTATCTCTATCATCTCTGTGCTTGTTCTGTTAGACCTCAGTGCTGCTTTTGATACTGTTGATCATAAAATTTTATTACAGAGATTAGAGCATGCCATAGGTATTAAAGGCAATGCGCTGCGGTGGTTTGAATCATATTTGTCTAATAGATTACAATTTGTTCATGTAAATGGGGAATCTTCTTCACAGACTAAAGTTAATTATGGAGTTCCACAAGGTTCTGTGCTAGGACCAATTTTATTCACTTTATACATGCTTCCCTTAGGCAGTATTATTAGACGGTATTGCTTAAATTTTCATTGTTACGCAGATGATACCCAGCTTTATCTATCCATGAAGCCAGAGGACACACACCAATTAGCTAAACTGCAGGATTGTCTTACAGACATAAAGACATGGATGACCTCTAATTTCCTGCTTTTAAACTCAGATAAAACTGAAGTTATTGTACTTGGCCCCACAAATCTTAGAAACATGGTGTCTAACCAGATCCTTACTCTGGATGGCATTACCCTGACCTCTAGTAATACTGTGAGAAATCTTGGAGTCATTTTTGATCAGGATATGTCATTCAAAGCGCATATTAAACAAATATGTAGGACTGCTTTTTTGCATTTACGCAATATCTCTAAAATCAGAAAGGTCTTGTCTCAGAGTGATGCTGAAAAACTAATTCATGCATTTATTTCCTCTAGGCTGGACTATTGTAATTCATTATTATCAGGTTGTCCTAAAAGTTCCCTAAAAAGCCTTCAGTGAATTCAAAATGCTGCAGCTAGAGTACTGACGGGGACTAGAAGGAGAGAGCATATCTCACCCATATTGGCCTCTCTTCATTGGCTTCCTGTTAATTCTAGAATAGAATTTAAAATTCTTCTTCTTACTTATAAGGTTTTGAATAATCAGGTCCCATCTTATCTTAGGGACCTCGTAGTACCATATCACCCCAATAGAGCGCTTCGCTCTCAGACTGCAGGCTTACTTGTAGTTCCTAGGGTTTGTAAGAGTAGAATGGGAGGCAGAGCCTTCAGCTTTCAGGCTCCTCTCCTGTGGAACCAGCTCCCAATTCAGATCAGGGAGACAGACACCCTCTCTACTTTTAAGATTAGGCTTAAAACTTTCCTTTTTGCTAAAGCTTATAGTTAGGGCTGGATCAGGTGACCCTGAACCATCCCTTAGTTATGCTGCTATAGACGTAGACTGCTGGGGGGTTCCCATGATGCACTGTTTCTTTCTGTTTTTGCTCTGTATGCACCACTCTGCATTTAATCATTAGTGATCGATCTCTGCTCCCCTCCACAGCATGTCTTTTTCCTGGTTCTCTCCCTCAGCCCCAACCAGTCCCAGCAGAAGACTGCCCCTCCCTGAGCCTGGTTCTGCTGGAGGTTTCTTCCTGTTAAAAGGGAGTTTTTCCTTCCCACTGTAGCCAAGTGCTTGCTCACAGGGGGTCGTTTTGACCGTTGGGGTTTTACATAATTATTGTATGGCCTTGCCTTACAATATAAAGCGCCTTGGGGCAACTGTTTGTTGTGATTTGGCGCTATATAAAAAAATTGATTGATTGATTGAACATTCCCCACTCAGACTTAAGGCCAGTGATTATTCTCCAATGTTCTGCTACTCCGTGACTGGACGGCCTGAGTGGGAGTTGAAAACTCTCTCAAACGATCTTTATGGCTCCAATCCTCTCACTCCACGATTCCAATTGATGCTCACAAGATGGTCATGCTTGTGATCTCCTCATAGCAGGGGAGAAGTGGCAACAGCACCTCTCCCTGGAAGAATAACCCTGTTTTCTGGTGTTTCACAGTTTATATATGTGCTTGACTCTTGTTGTCTTCAGATGATCTTGGTTGCCATGGGGACGCAAACCTCCTCCCTTCTCCTTCCACTTACTGGAAATTTCTGCAGCTCTTATCAGTAACTTATTTCTCAAGTTCCTCTTTTTTGTTAACACTTCAGCTTTTCTGAGAATTCATTCTTTTAAATCATTTCTTTAGAATCACATCAATCATATTCAATCATTTCATTACAACTCTCTTTCACATAAAAACAATTCATATGATCATATACAAACATTATCATTCCTTATTATTCATTTCATATTTTACCAACATCTTAATCATTTGATCAGTTGTTTAACATCAGCTTTTCTTGCCCTGCTTGCGACATCATCTTCACTTCCTCTTTTTTCTCTGACTCTGCACTCTTTATGAAAAACAATTCATATAATCATTCATTTCACTTATTTGTAACATACTTTTTCTAATCAACTCTTAATTTTAACACATTAATGCTTCATTTGATCATACTTGTCATGTTAGAATCATTCTTAGACATATTCCATCGTCTTCACCACTGAGTTCATTCCGTGGGCCTCCCCATTTATAATGGAAAAGTCCAGTATGACCTCACTTACTTCTGTAAGGTACCAAACACTGTGCAGTTTAATCCAACAGCATGTATATTAATCCTATGGCACGTATTACATTCCAAGATGAAAACAAGCTGAAAGCAAGCTTAAAGTCATCTTTCCTGACAGACAACAGTGCTGACTGGGACTGTACCATACCATACTGTCCATGAAAATAGTGGTATATATTTTTAGTGATAAAAAAGCATCATATAGTGATATAAATATTTGGGTCTCTGTTATAAAATAAAGGAGTAGTATAATGGCATAGGTGTGTTAGACAAACGTCCACTCTTTATCCCAGTAATTTCAGTATGTTTTTGTTTGGTTTGCAGTGTTTCTCCACTCTTGGTTTTTAACATTAAGAATTACGGCCCCTAAAAGCATCTGTTGTTTTTTTTTTTTTGTTAAATTGCCATCATTCTAGAGAAATGAGCTTTCTTTGTGTCTGTCAGCTGTGTGTATGTGTGTTGCGTGTGTGCGGGCATATAGGCATGCGTGCGTGAGTGAGACAGAGAGAGAAAGAGAGCACATCTACAGGGGAGGGCAGCGAGCAGCAGTCAAAATAACTTTTATTTTGTGAGGATGAATGCTGTACCTCAGTAGAATGTAGTTTTGTAAGGTTTTACAATCTGCCCAGTGTCCAGGATTTTAAAGTGTGACACATCCTTCAACCATCCATAAACTTTCTCTGCTGCATGCGCATGTGATGCAGCTCAGCAACGCCTTTGCTTAAACTGAGTGCTTTTAGCAGGGAGCAAGAGTGATACTACCTCGAGCTGGATTTGAAACCAGCACAAATGCACTGGCAGCCTGCAGTATTGTTTTTGGCCTTTCACATAGAGCATGCAGCGCAATTATTTTGTCAATTCCGCATGCACACAATGCGTATATGGGTGGAGTTTGTGTGTTTGTGCCGGAGTTTGAACAAGTCTCGCAGTCGCCATGTTTGGCTTTTTATTTTTGCTTTTTTGGGAAAACACAACTCTTTACAAACAGTCTGTGAGTCATAACCACCAGATTAGGAGCAAAAAGCAGAAGAACGAGTGACGGATATCCAGTGGTGGGCACAGTTCCAATAATCCGATAACTGATAATTATCGAAGATAATGGTTTCATTATCGGAATATCTTTTTAGATAACTTTAAAAACCATTATCGGACTAATTACCTTGCAATGAATTTTTGTCTGATAATTTTTAGACCGATAACGTGGTAAATAAAGCTGAACAGCTACAAACATTTATAAAATTTAAAATCAGATGAGACCTACCTGTTAAATGTTTCGTAGCAGACGTGTAGTTCTACCCTCTGCAAAACAGAGAAGAGCTGCTTCTAGAAGAACCGGCTCTATCCTCTGCAGGCAAAGGAGAACTGGTCCCCCCCAAAAAACAAACAAACAAACAAACAAACAAACAGACAAACAAACAAACAAAACTCATTTCTTTTAACCCCATACCAACACGAGGGCAATATCACCCAAGTCATCCAGAGACATACATTTTTAACTTATGGTTCAACTTTTAACCAAACTAATTTCGGACAAGTTATTTAAATTAATGTCATGTCTGAAGTTTTATAAAGTGAAAGTATCAGATATATGTTTTAGTTTTAAAGTAATGCGCTAATTTTTAAGGTTTTAGTGTGGATATATGCTGTGCCCACCAATGCATTATGGGTAGGATAGGATAATCTCAGTACGTTCACGACATGAGAAATGGATTTGAAACACTCTGATCAGGCTCTACGGACAACAGCATTAAACTCTAGTGCCTAAAACTCTCATGAATATATTTTCTGGATTTATCGACATTGTTATTGTGTCTGTGTTTATTAAATTCCACGCATCTTAAATGTAGCAGACACGGATTATCTGGAATTTTGTTTTAGCAAGTTTTGAAGGTCTCTACTGCCACCTACTGGCCAGTAGTGTTCATGGCAGTATTGGCCCTGAAGCTGGGCTGATATATTTTCAATCGCTGTACTGGAACAATGTTCTGTGTTACACAATCATCGGTGACATTATTTTTAGACTTTTTAATGTCATCATTCACCCAAATACCTGCAACTGTGCTAACTTGCAATACCAAATGTCATCACAGTGATGGATGGGTAAGTCCTGCTAAATGTTCCTATATTTATGTTTTGTTTTTGTTTTTATAGAAAACTGAACTAACTAACTAAACTAACAAACTAAAATAATTGAAATCCTGCAATTTTGCATTTACATTCCTAGCACAGAATTACAAAAGTCAAGTCACGTCTGAAAGTGAGAGAAGCATATGTCAGCCTCTGATTGTCGTTCATATATATATATATATATATATATATATATATATATATATATATATATATATATATATATATATATATATATATATATATGCAATTTTTGCTGAAATATCTTGCTATAAACTTGACATTATATCACCACCCATAGTGCTAACCACTGTGGTGTCCACATTCACTTTTGATTTGGGAAATGTTCAATGCAATGCAAGACAAAAGGGACTTACATTTTGGTGTGCATCACTGGTACTTTGAGGTCAAGAAGTTCCAAATAGTTGCACTTTAAATAGTAATCCAATTCAGAATTGTTCTCAGTCAACTTGCAGAAACAGTCAGATAGTTCAAAATCAATCCAGACAGTGTCATCCATACCTGATGCCATGCATTGACTTCTTCATGTACAGGCTACTGTCTTTTTTCCTCAGTCCAGCAAAAAATCACAACAGAAATTTGTCAAGCTCTTCATCTGACAGTGCTGGTATTTCAGATAGAGACGTCCCAGTGAATACTGCAAATGCCTCCAGATGGCTTGTAGCGTAGTGGATTTTTTGTTTTTGTTTGTGTGTTAGAAGAATGAGCACCGTCAATAACTTCATTCAAATTATCATCTGTCACCAAAACAAACCCTGCCATTTTTTGTTTTTAAGGTAAGCGCCATCACCGGTAGTGTGAACATGCAGTGGTCATGGCATGCAATGGTACAACACGTATGTACCCACAATTACACAGTAATTGGAAGCACAATTGCACAGTAAATGGAAAAAAATGGCAAATGGGATGAATGATCCCTATCACATGACATACAAACCACCAATCAAATGACAAGGATCTATTTAGGTCAGAGGTCTCAAACCGGTTCCATACTCATCCAGCTTTAGCCTGCACCCTCTCGGCCCTTCCTGGAACCGGTTTGAGACCTCTGATTTAGGTGCTATATAAAAAAAATTAAGTAACAGTAAACCATGAACAATGTGATGGGCCCGCTCTTTTGAAATCCCAACCATGTTTGTGGTTCATCCTGCTTGACATTGGGATTGACACCGATCAGCTCATTCACATGCACTAGATATTGTGCCTCTGTGGGTGTTTTGGCCACCCACTACAGGCCTGGTCATGCAGACTTGTCATGGCTGGATTCACCCTTCAAACTCATTGCCCACATCTTGACTGTACTGGCATCCACTCAGGTATCCCCACTGACAACACAACACGCTGAACATCCACAGGTGCACAACCCTCTGCTATGAGGAATTCAGTCGCAGCACATTGTTTCAAATGTGTGTCGCCATTTTCTACTGACTACTGTGCACATATGTTTTGTTGAAGGTTGATTCTGAGCATGCCTGAAATTGCAGGTGCAAAGTGTTTGTTGTAGCAATGTAAAGGATTATTCTCATACCAGTTTCACTTTAATATCTTCCTTGTTGTTGGAATAATCACATTTAGTGAAGCAGATAACAGAATATTTACAGAAGAATCTTTCAAATTATGAAACAAGCACCAAATTTGGTGCAAATACTCCTTGGACATTACTCTTTTATAAAAGCACGTTAGCCACCTACATTTTCAATAGGCAGCCAGGTAGGGGTCAATTGAAGAATTACACAGTGGTCAAAATTTGAAAATGCTTCAATCATGTTGAAAAAATACTACATTATTTGTCTGATCACGGAGATTCCAAAAAGGTATAGTTTGGACTTTCTGTGACTGAATGTTACAGAGTTATGGGGTAAAAACAGTAAGAATGGTGACAAAGGTCAATTTCAGTTTGTACAGGGGTCAAAAGTTAAAGATGCTCCAATTTTGGTAAAAAGTGGTGCAAATTATTGGTTGTGCTAGTAGGATTAATAAATGGAATTGTTTTGACTATGTTGAGTGCTTGGTCTCCAAAGTAAAGGTCAAATAAGGTCAACGTCCATTTAATTCTATGACATGTGACGTATGTTACCCTGTAACATGATAACTCAGCATGACACATGGTGCAAACTATTCCATTTATTAATCCTACTAGTACAGCCAGTTACTTGCAACACTTTTTACCAAAACTGGAGCAACTTTAACTTTTGACCCCTGTACAAACTGAAATTGACCTTTGTCACCATTCTTGCTGTTTTTACCCCATAACTCCATAACAATCAGTCACAGATAGTCCAAACTATACCTTTTTGGAATCTTTGTGATCAGACAAATAATGTGGTATAGTTTTCAATGTCATTGGAGCATTTATAAATTTTGACCCCGTGTAATTCTTCAGTTGACCCCTACCTGGCTGCCTATTGAAAATTTAGGTGGCTAACGTGCTTTTACAATCAATCAATCAATCAATCAACTTTTTTCTTGTATAGCGCCAAATCACAACAAACAGTTGCCCCAAGGCACTCCACATTGCAAGGCAAGGCCATACAATAATTATGAAACACAGTCTACGTCTAAAGCAACATAACCAAGGGATGGTCCAGGGTCACCCGATCCAGCCCTAACTATAAGCCTTAGCGAAAAGGAAAGTTTTAAGCCTAATCTTAAAGTAGAGAGGGTATCTGTCTCCCTGATCTGAATTGGGAGCTGGTTCCACAGGAGAGGAGCCTGAAAGCTGAAGGCTCTGCCTCCCATTCTACTCTTACAAACCCTAGGAACTACAAGTAAGCCCGCAGTCTGAGAGCGAAGCGCTCTAATGGGGTAATATGGTACTATGAGGTCCCTAAGATAAGATGGGACCTGATTATTCAAAACCTTATAAGTAAGAAGAAGAATTTTAAATTCTATTCTAGCATTAACAGGAAGCCAATGAAGGGAGGCCAACACGGGTGAGATATGCTCTCTCCTGCTAGTCCCCGTCAGTACTCTAGCTGCAGCATTCTGAACCAACTGAAGGCTTTTTAGGGAACTTTTAGGACAACCTGATAATAATGAATTACAATAGTCCAGCCTAGAGGAAATAAATGCATGAATTAGTTTTTCAGCATCACTCTGAGACAAGACCTTTCTGATTTTAGAGATGTTGCGTAAATGCAAAAAGGCAGTCCTACATATTTGTTTAATATGCGCTTTGAATGACATATCCTGATCAAAAATGACTCCAAGATTTCTCACAGTATTACTAGAGATCAGGGAAATGCCATCCAGAGTAACGATCTGGTTAGACACCATGCTTCTAAGATTTGTGGGGCCAAGTACAATAACTTCAGTTTTATCTGAGTTTAAAAGCAGGAAATTAGAGGTCATCCATGTCTTTATGTCTGTAAGACAATCCTGCAGTTTAGCTAATTGGTGCGTATCCTCTGGCTTCATGGATAGATAAAGCTGGGTATCATCTGCGTAACAATGAAAATTTAAGCAATACCGTCTAATAATACTGCCCAAGGGAAGCATGTATAAAGTGAATAAAATTGGTCCTAGCACAGAACCTTGTGGAACTCCATAATTAACTTTAGTCTGTGAAGAAGATTCCCCATTTACATGAACAAACTGTAATCTATTAGACAAATATGATTCAAACCACCGCAGCGCAATGCCTTTAATACCTATGACATGCTCTAATCTCTGTAATAAAATTTTATGGTCAACAGTATCAAAAGCAGCACTGAGGTCCAACAGAACAAGCACAGAGATAAGTCCACTGTCCGAAGCCATAAGAAGATCATTTGTAACCTTCACTAATGCTGTTTCTGTACTATGATGAATTCTAAAACCTGACTGAAACTCTTCAAATAGACCATTCCTCTGCAGGTGATCAGTTAGCTGTTTTACAACTACCCTCTCAAGAATCTTTGAGAGAAAAGGAAGGTTGGAGATTGGCCTATAATTAGCTAAGATAGCTGGGTCAAGTGATGGCTTTTTAAGTAATGGTTTAATTACTGCCACCTTAAAGGCCTGTGGTACATAACCAACTAACAAAGATAGATTGATCATATTTAAGATTGAAGCATTAAATAATGGTAGGGCTTCCTTGAGCAGCCTGGCAGGAATGGGGTCTAATAAGCATGTTGATGGTTTGGATGAAGTAACTAATGAAAATAACTCAGACAGAACAATCGCAGAGAAAGAGTCTAACCAAATACCGGCATCACTGAAAGCAGCCAAAGATAACGATACATCTTTGGGATGGTTATGAGTAATTTTTTCTCTAATAGTCAAAATTTTGTTAGCAAAGAAAGTCATGAAGTCATTACTAGTTAAAGTTAATGGAATACTCAGCTCAATAGAGCTCTGACTCTTTGTCAGCCTGGCTACAGTGCTGAAAAGAAACCTGGGGTTGTTCTTATTTTCTTCAATTAGTGATGAGTAGAAAGATGTCCTAGCTTCACGAAGGGCTTTCTTATAGAGCAACAAACTCTTTTTCCAGGCTAAGTGAAGATCTTCTAAATTAGTGAGACGCCATTTCCTCTCCAACTTACGGGTTATCTGCTTTAAGCTACGAGTTTGTGAGTTATACCACGGAGTCAGACACTTCTGATTTAAAGCTCTCTTTTTCAGAGGAGCTACAGCATCCAAAGTTGTCTTCAATGAGGATGTAAAACTATTGACAAATTTGTGCCATTTTGCCATTTGTGCCAAATTTGGTGCTTGTTTCCAGAAATGAACGATTGTTTCAGTTATCTGCTCCACTAATTGTAGACACAACCCTCGTATTGTTAACTATTTTACTGCATTCTCTCTTCACAAAATGTTCTGAGATGATGTAAGTTCCTGCTGGTCAGCAGCATTTATATTTTAGACTTTTACTTTGAAATGTCAGAAGAGAAGAACTGCATGTTTCCTTTGGCTTATATTTGGCTTTGAAAGAAGAAGCTTTTTTACATGGTGATGTTGAAAATGAGAAAAACAGAAGAAAGACACAGAAATAGTGCACAAAAATAAATAAGTTTGAAATTAGCTTTGGAACAGAAAATAAATTTCTGACCAACAAACACTGTTGTGCAGTGTTTGTTTGTTTGTTTTTTAATAAAATAAAACATTCATGTTGTATTTTCTCTGCAGATGCATTTCCCTACAAAATCACCCTGGAATGAGTCATTCTTTCCAAACAGAGCCACCGAGGTTATAGGTGTGACCATTTCTGTTTTTTTTTTCTTCACATTATAAATACATCACAGGACAAACAAAATAATACTAATATTGTAGTATCATACAGTCCTAGTTCAATGGTCCTCAACTGTACCTTATCACAATCCAAAATTTCAGAGCTGAGCATGCAGTACTTTTACGGCATTACTGACAACAGTTTTGTGGATCCACTGTGTGACACACTGGCTCTCGTTATGCCTTTGCATGCCCTAATAATGGCAGAGAATTAGGTGTTGAACAAAAGAAGACCTGAAGGCTGTGTCTGCACAGACTGACCTCAGCAGAAGAATGACAGTGTGGGTCACAAAAATAAAAAGTGCATGTTTCACTCTCATAACCTGACATCTTACTGTCTGCAGAGGAGTGTGAAGACAGCAGTTCAGCTCCTGTGTTCTTTTAACAATCCGTTGTTTTGTTTTAACTGGCAGGTGATGGTCTAGTGGTTAAAACGTTGGGCTTGAGACCAGAGGATCCTTGGTTCAAATCCCAGCCTGCAAAGTCCTTAATCCCCTAGTTACTCCCAGTGTGTATGTAGTGAGTACCTTGTATGGCAGCACCCTCACATCGGGGTGAATGTAAGGCATTACTTGTAAAGCGCTTTGAGCATCTGATGCAGATGGAAAAGTGCTATATAAATGCAGTCCATTTACCATTTGTTTTAGCTGTGAAGGTGAACCTTCATCAGCCTGAGTAAAGTCTGATGTGCCCTACATAACCACACATAATTTGTGCAAATTATATCCAAATATGCACTCCTCCTATAATAACTGTGTTTGCATGAATTCTTTGTTTTTTAATAAGATAAATTTAGAAAAATACAGTTAATTCATGCTCACATAATTTTTACTCCTAACATAATGATGCAACTCCACCATTTCTCCCATTTTACAGTGGCCAGCAAACACCTCCTTTCATGTTGCGTGAAATTCCTAGGCTTTGGGAAATCTTAGCTGTATATGTATAATGCAGTGCAGCCCAGTCTTACGTTTTTGTTTTTTTTGTTTTTTTTCGTGCTCCTGTCATGAAATTAGTAAAATTTTCGTGACAGGGTTTTTTTTTTAACTCACTATTACTAACCCTACTCATACTCCCAACCCTAACCATAACCTAACCCTACTCCTTTCTCCAACCCTAACCCTAACCACCCCCACCCCCACCCCTTCACTTTTAAATTTCGTTCAGCCATCACGGAATGAATTAGAATGAATTTGTGCTGCTGTGACGAAAATGAGACGCCTTTCATCACAATATCACGAACCGATAGATTAATGTATATTTCATGCTGCTGAATCACGACTTGCCGTGAGACCAGGTTGTGCAGTGAGTGAATAGGCAGAGTCAGGAATACAAGTATTTGGAAAGTAACAGATTTTATCATTTTTACTCCATATTCCACCCCACGTCAAAATGTGCTTGTCGTGTATGCTTTAAAATCAAGGTATCTAGAAGAATATTGCATAAACCATTTCAGAATTATGGCCATTTGTGAATACAGTCCCTCCATTTTCAGAACTCATAAATAGTTGGACAAATCTAATATATAAAGCTGACCTCATGTGCTTGCGTGTGTGCATGTGTGTCTGTGAGGGTGCAGATCGTATTATGCTGTCATGGGTCATAATTTTATTTCCCTTCATGTTTCTGCATCTTTTACAACAGGAATTCATGTCCCATGGCCTTGTCGGGTACTAAGCAATATGTATGATAATTTCATTAAAAAAATAGTGGTCTCAGATTTTTTTTAGCCTGCATTAACACCTAGCAGACAGTGTATAGGGGAGTAACCACTCATACCTTCAGTCATCCAGCTGAACTGCTAAATGTGAAAGCTGGAGTAACTTTGACCATTTTGGGATATTGTATCAACATGGCAAGGCAACATTGAGATCAAGACCTCTTTTGCAAGTGAGAGCTGGACAATTATAAAGTATCCAGTATGCCTAACCTGTATGTCTTTAAATGTGGGAGGAAGCCGGAGCAAGCCCACGCAAACACGGAGAGAACATGCAAACTCCACACAGAAAGTCCACAGGTGGGAATCGAACCCATGACCTTCTTGCTCGTTGCTGGGAGGCAACAGTGCTAACCACTAATCCACCGTGCTGCCCATGTAGGGGCTCATAGCTCACGAAAACACATCAATGCACTGTGGCAAGTAATTATAGAGTAATCAATTTAATTTCTGCCAATAAACCGCCCTAATTTCTGCACACTGTACATTCAAAAAGATGTGAAATTTCAGCTAGTTTGGCAGAAGGCGCATGAGAGACTTGAGCCAAGATTTATTGCATCCTTGTCTGTTCCACTCCACATGCTGTAATACCGTTGACTGGTGGTGCAGCAGACCAGATTTGTATTACATGATGTATACTATCTCCAGTCACATCCACAGAAGCCTATAGATCCTACAGAATGGGCTTGGTGGCTCCCCTCACTCATTGCATTTTTGCATGAGCAATCTTTATTTGCATACACTGCTGTCAGCTTACACGATACCACTTCACCACTATTCCATGAATGATTGTGAAGAACTTCACCTCGCTCTTCATCTTGACAGCAGAAGAAGAGTGAGGTTCTCTGAGCAGTTCGTTACATTCACTAGTCATTATGGTGTCCAAATACAGCTCAGAGCAATTTGTGCCATGTCACGAATTGTGATTAATCAGCATGGGCAGACCGAGCTGCAGTGAATGATGAACCCTGCCTCCATTTTTGGTCCAGCCTCCCAGACAAAGACTAATTGAATCTCATTCACACAGTAGCTCACTTGTTCACCACACTGGTTCTTTCCCTGACTAGCAGGAGGTGAGGCATGCAGGATGCAGGGGACATTGTCATGGTTACTTAGCTAATTGCTGTTTGCTTGTGCTGCTCATCAGTTTGCTTCTTGTGTTCCGATGAGTGTTGTAATTAACTAAGAGCCAAAGGATTGGCTCAATGATGATAGAAGAGTTGAATCTTATCTTTCAAGGATTCAGGACCTGTTTTACTAAGAGCCCATATAACCGAGTCCTGAACTGTATAAACATTCTAGAATTTTGATCATTGGGTTGGTGAATGTTTGGCATTTGGTTTACTATGGTTAAGTGTGAAAAAAACAGCTCGTGGTAACATGACATAGACAGCAGTGTGTAAATGAGACATTAATGCCCATAAATGCAAAATGAAATTCAATTGCACGTTTATGCGGGGGGGCTTTTTTAGATGAAAATGGTATTTATTGAACATTTACCCAATTGGAAATGTATCTGCCTTGAAAATGGTCTGTCTGCTGTTTCACAGGAGCTATGTGGTGTGTGACAATGTTTCAGCACAGCTACTGTGAAAAGGCCCCATGACAAAATACTATGTTGATTTTATTCATTTAAGTTACCCTGCTGTAAACAGACTTATGTCTGCTTCTTGTGTTTGTATAAGAAATGCATGGATGCAATATACAGAGTGACCAAAAAAAAAAAAAAAACACAACCCATAAAAAATTGCAATAGAAATTTGCTGGACTTAAACTGCAGTCTGTGTACGATCAAAAATTGCCCGAGATGCTCATATCCGGTAGACAGGATGTAAATTTGCATACATAATCTTTAGAAGTATGCTGATTTCAGATTTTAAGCACTTTTCCCAAAGGATCCAGTCATAAAATGAGAATGAAAGATGGCTGCTGATTTTATTGATTCATCACCTTAGAATGTCAGTAGGACAGTTTGTCAGTAGGACTTAGAATAGCTCAGTGGTTAGAGTGTTGTCCACTAATCCAGGTAAAATGCAGGCTCTACCAGGAGACCAGTTCAAATGAACTGAAGGAGAAGTCCTGGGTAAACATGATAATAATGTGAAAACAGGTTTTAATCTGTTGATTTTGATGAAATTCAAATTATGTATATGCAGCAATATTTTGATGGTGTAGAATATCATTGAGTACATTTACAGGTAAATTAGGCAGATATTTTATACTTAAGACTGGCTGATATACCTTAACCTGTCATTTTTGTCAATTTTCAGGTGGCTGTTCCTATATGAAAGGCTTGTTAAAGAGTTTATTTCAGGTTGTTGATCACAGAATAATATTTTCAAAAGCAATAGAAGCTTTGTATAACAACATGCCTGACACTTTTCATTCCAATACTTTCTTAACGTATGTTCTTTATTTTTTCAGGACTTGTGATGGTATCTGGTGGCAGGTGAAATGTACAGTAGACTTAAATTAACTGTATTATGTATTAATAACTGATATATTAATTATTATGTATTAATAACTGTACTGTTAATTCAGCATATCAAAATACCCTTGTGTACCAAATTTCAGTAACTTCAGAAACCAAGATAGTTACTATCAATGTTTCAACATTGCAGCCATATTGGAATTCAAGATAACATCTGACTCAATGGTCAGACCTCTTGGATCCGGCAATTTTTTGAATTTAGCATTTGAAAATACCCCTATATGCAAAATTTCACACTTTCTGCCAGAAGTGAACATCTTTTTCACATATCTGCCCCACTGTGTTGAGGTAAGGCTATTGTTCCAATCATCTTCCAACATGTTTTGGTTAACCAAGAAAGTGAAGCTTTGGGGAATGATCGTACACAGACTGAAGCTTAAGTTGAGCAAATTTCAAGAACTTTACTGGACCTTTGTAGGATTTATTGCAATTTTTATGAGTTCTGGTTTATTTTGGATCACCCTGTATGTATATCCACAGCCATGGCAGATATTCATCAGTTGGGGCGGACCAACCAATAAAAATAAAACTCTGATTAATTGTGGGTGGGTCACAGATGGAAGAAAGAAGCATGCCACAGTGGGCCACAGTGATGTGCATGTTGCCGACTGGTTGCACCAAGTATGGCTGCCTGCTAAAGTACATCGTGCACACCTGCCCATAGCTGTTGGGGGTTATATTTGTAACCCCCAACAGCTTATTAGCTGTTGGGTGTTACAAATATAACTTGTTTGAGCATCTGATTCTCCGCTCTGCTCAGGATATTACACATTGCCAAGGTCAGAAGAATAAAAATCAGTCGTATTACTTTGTCACTGTATATAGGCCTCCTGGCCCATATTCTGAATTCTTTGATGAATTTGGTGCGTTCATCTCTAACTTGTCAACTAGTGTAGATAACATTCTGATCATTGGTGACTTTAACATTCATATAAATAAGCCTTCTGATCCCCTCTGCAAATCATTTATGGAAATTTTGGATGCATTAGGATTTCGGCAATGCATTCGGAATTCGACGCACATTAGTGGAAATACACTGGATCTGGTTCTCGCACGTGGTATTGCTGTCACGAATATTGACATCATGCCTCTTACATCAGTGGTGTCTGATCACTCACTTATTAAGTTTACAGTTTCGCTGCTGTGTGTAGTGGAACAACAACCTTATATATCATTACAGTGATGCATCAACTCCTCAACTAAGACTGAACTCGAAGCTAGACTGCCTGATGTCTTAGCATCTCACTTGACAAATACCCAGTCAGTAGACAGACTTGTGGATACTTTAAACTCAGTGCTCAAAACTACACTCGACATGATTGCACCACCTGTGTTAAAACCGCGTTCCCCCAAATCACATTCACCTTGGTTCAGTGATTACCTGCGTGACCTCAAGCATAAAGCAAGAGGCGTCGTTCACAATTAGAAGTATTTCACCTTGCGTGGCGTGATGCTATCTTAGACTATAAGCATGCATTATTGGCTACAAAGCGGACCTACTACTCTGATTTGATCAACAAAAACAAGCATAACTCAAAGTTCTTGTTCGACATGGACAACCACCTGTAGTTCATTCTCCTTTTACAGCACAAGATTTCCTGGATTACTTTGGGAAGAAAATAGAAGACATCAGGTTAAACATATCCCGGCATGCCTTAACCCAGCCACTACACCCTGCTATTGAGGTGGGTGCCACTACTGAGGTATTACCTAGATTTACAGAATTTGATAGTATCTCACTAGGCATGCTGACAAAACTCGTAATGTCAACAAAAAGCACAACCTGTTTATTTGATCCTATACCAACAAAACCGTTTAAGGACCTGTGGCCCACTCTTGGGCCGACTGTGCTGGAAATTATTAATCTTTCTTTAACTTCTGGATGTGTTCCTATATATTTCAAATCTGCAGTGATTAAACAATTACTTAAGAAACCTAATCTTGACCCTAGTGTACTGAAAAACTATCGGCCGATATCAAATCTATCATTTTTCTCTAAAATTCTGGAAAAAGTGGTGTCACAGCAGCTCGTAGACTATCTTACTGAGAATAATCTCTTTGAGCCACTGCAGTCTGCTTTTAGAAAATATCATTCCACAGAGACGGCTCTCACTAAAGTGGTGAATGATCTTCTGCTTACAATGGATTCGGACACCACGACGGTTCTGTTGCTGTTAGATCTCAGTGCTGCATTTGATACAGTGGATCATCGTATTCTACTTGATAGGCTGGAAAATCATTTTTGGATTACTGGAAGTGCCCTTGCATGGCTGACGTCATACTTGACCAGTCGTTCTCACTGTGTTTTGTACAGTAACACTACCTCTAACCTTAGTGACATGAAATTTGGGGTTCCACAGGGGTCTGTCTTAGGCCCCCTGCTTTTCTCCCTTTATATAGCACCCCTTGGGTACATATTGTGGTGTTTTGGGATTACCTTTCACTGCTATGCAGATGATACTCAGTTATACATGCCGATAACTGCTGGTAATCTCGTTCACATAAAATCCTTAGAAGATTGCCTTGCAGCAGTGAGAAGTTGGATGTCTAGAAACTTTCTACTTTTAAACTCTGATAAGACTGAAATGATGGTTCTTGGTCCAGTGAGACATCGGCATCAATTTGACCAGTTAACGCTCAGCCTCAACTTGTGTGTCATACATCACACTAACAAAGTGAGGAACCTTGGGGTAATTTTTGATCCTTCATTGTCCTTTGGCCTCCACATTAGAAATATTACTAGGACTGCTTTCTTCCACCTGCGAAATATAGTGAAGATTCGTCCCATCCTGTCTATGGCTGATGCTGAGACCTTGATCCATGCATTTATCTCTTCTAGACTGGACGACTGCAATGTTATATTTTCTGGTTTACCACAGTCTAGCATTAGGGGTCTCCAATTGGTTCAAAATGCTGCAGCCAGACTTTTGACATGAAGCAGAAAGTACAACCACATTACACCCATTTTAGCATCCCTTCACTGGCTTCCTGTCCCATTGAGATCAGATTTTAAGGTTCTGCTACTAACCTATAAAATTATTCATGGACTGGCACCTCCCTACCTAGCTGACCTAATTAAACCTTACGTACCGGCCCAGACTTTACGTTCTCAGGGTGCAGGACTACTTTGTGTCCCTAAGGTGAATAAGAAGTCTGCTGGTCACAGAGCTTTCTCTTATCGTGCCCCTGTTCTGTGGAATGATCTCCCTGCATAAATAAAACAGTCAGATTCTGTGGAGATTTTCAAGTCCAGACTTAAGACGCACTTATTTTCCCTTTCATATGGCTAGCATACTGGTACCATTTTGTTTTACGCTTTTTACTCTTTTAATTCATTTATTAGTAATTGGAGCCAGCTGTGGCCTCAACTTACCTAAATTCTGGGTCTTTTAGTGAAGTTTAAAGTGGCCGAGTGACCGGCGATCACATTAGTATTTCTCTGTTTTTCTTGTTGTTTAATGCTGGCAAATTATCCAGTATTTTTTGTCTTTCTGATGCCTGATTTTGTTTTTTCTCTCTGTTTAAGGTGCAGCTCCATCCAGAGATGGGAGTTGTATTCGTGTTGGCGATCCTCCTGTCCTGTGCGCCAATAGCATTTCTTGTATATTCGTCGGTGAATTGTTCTGTGAATTGTTCTGTAAATTATGTTTGTAGCATGGCCCAAGCAGAGGGTCACCCCTTTGAATCTGGTCTGCTTGAGGTTTCTTCCTCAGAGGGAGTTTCTCCTTACCACTGTTGCTCTGGAGGTTGGTAAGGTTTGACCTTACCTGTGTGAAGCACTTTGAGGCAACTCTGTTGTGATTTGGCACTATATAAATGAAAATAAATTGAAATTGAAATTGAAAGTCAGATGCTTCTCATCTCAAGTCTTCAGTAATCCATTGAGAATCAGAAGAATTGTAATTGTATTTAGGTGGGGATCAGATGGACGATTAATTTTTTTAGCAGTGGTTTCAGATGATATTCTCAACAAACATTGCTACTGTGAACGCATAGTTTCCTTTCATTATAAATAGGCCACTATAAATTAGTGTTTAATTGTGGTGTTTTCTGTGTTAAAGAAGATTATTGAATTCAAATAAAGAAATGTATACCCCAAACAGAAATTACTTTGAATCAGATTTATGAGTGTCTGCAATACAGTTACAACCCTACTTTTAAATGTTCAATATAGAGACCATATTATTAGCACCTTAAATTTCTTTTGGACCTTATAAATGTCATTGTGTGTGCTAAATTGCCCTATTTGCATACTTTTTCTGTGAAGACTCTCAGTTGTCCAGGTTGTTTCCATAGTAGAGAAGCTTGAATCTTCGACTGGACTGGGTTGCTTGACTCGAGGACGTTTTGATTCTAATCACATAAGCTACCTCAGATAAAATTCTTGCTCTGGTAGTCTGACTTCTGTCTTGACTCTTGCAGAGAAGAATAACAGAAGCCAGCAAAAGCTGAAGTTATAAACCTAAAGCTGGGCTTACACTGTGTGAGTTTTGGCCCTTTTTCACCCTTTTTTCACTCGTGCAAGAATTTTTGGGATCGCTCCGAGGTTCAGCTTAATCGTAAGTCCTGCATCGCGTAGTATACATGGAGTAATGAGCTGCGTTTAACCTCTCACGACCACCTCCCGATCGGCAATCGTATGATCGGATGATATTCTTGTCAGGCGTCGTGAGGGTATCCCGCTGCTGAAGCAGTGCTACAATCGTCTCTCACACTGTGCATGTGCAAACACCGGAGAGAGTAAACAGTGATCATCTCTTTGGAAGAGCAGCTTCTGTTTCTTTTTTCCCCATTATTCTTCAACTCATTTAAAGTCCTGTATTTTTTTTTTTAACTTTGATGTCTCCCATCGAGAGTTTTTGTAAAAATAAGAAATGTAAATAAAGTTTGAAAAAAAAGAAAAAGAAAAAAAAAAAGCTGTTTATGTTTTGCTTCCGGAAACATGAGTCTGACATGTGGTTTTTGAATGTACAATGTGAGTAGTCAGATCGCATCAGAGCACTGGGCCATATAGTGTGAGAACATTAATCGTGCGCTCTAACTTTTACACCCTGCGGTTTTGTCGCCCAGTTTGACCTGGAGCCAAGTACAATGATTGAAAATATTGTACAGTGTCTGCCCAGCTTAATCAGACCCCTCCTACTGAGAGGCAGACTGCTATTGGCTAGTGACTAACAACTGCTCTAATTAGCACCTATTGTGTTGTAGTTAGCACCCTCCTAATGACAGGGCAGCTGTCCTTCCTAACGATGGGACTGATGCCTCTCCTGACAACTCTCCTGATGACTCTCCTGATGACTCTACTGAAGTGAAACATCCTTGCGTCAAGCAACTCAGTCCTAGTCGAAGATCCAAGGCTTCTCTACTATTTGCATAATCTTCCAGTATTTTGCACATTTGGTGGACTCCCCCCCGCCAAAATGCATTTAAGGAAATGTATTAAATGGACCATATGTTCTGCTTTTGGTCATCAAAATTGGCACTTCACAGCATCAGTGGGCCAGGTTGCATATTTGTTTGTGGGTGGTGGAAACCACTACTTCACATTTGGCTGACAATCGTGAATGTGATTCATGGCTATTAATGCCATTAAATTCATTAATAAATTAACTCATTAAATTGTGATCAGAGATTAAATAATTTCAAGAAATAAAGCCTTTGTTCATGTTATGTAGTGATACAGGAGCACAGATTGCATTTGTGAGTTCCATGGATTCCTCTGAGGACTGGAGAGCCTTCATTGTGGTCACATCCTGGATCACATGCTTTGGCACTTTGTAGAACTGTGTAAAATGTTGCAAGTTTGCTGCTTTCTACTTTTTCTTGACCATCTCATTTAATTTAATTTACCTTGGTTTAAGTATTTAAAACCCCAGTCCGAGTGATACAGAGAGTCATCGACAGTCTCTGTTACAGCCCCCTCAAGAATATGGTCACAGACTTTGTGGGAAAAAAGTTGCAGTGAGTCATAGAAGAGTCTTTGGAGGCTACCTGGAATTGTTGATGTTGGGAAATGATCATAATTTTTTTCATGTTTTATGTTTTATGTACTTTTGCTTGTATTTGTTGTTTAAAATTTTTAATTATTACTAAGCATTGGTAGTGCATTGTTAACTCCATGAATGAAGTTGGAGAAAGTTATGTTTTCGCCCATTTGTTTGTTTGTTTGTTTGTTTGTGAACAGCCTGGAGCCCACAATTTTTCACATATTGATTGTTATGCTTTTTTTGTTTGTTTGTTTGTTTTTACTGAATATTCATATCCTGATAGGCAAGAAGTGATTCAGTTGTCAAGGTTATGTGTCTTAAGTCAGGAAAAATCCCTATCCTGTAAAATTTAACAAATTTTCAAAAATTCATACATCTGTCAAGATCAAACTTCTTTCATCTTTGGGAGTGTTATGTAGGATGGTGTCCCTGACTGACAGACAAAGTTTTATCCTGATCTGATTACAGATTCTGTGCTGTGCACATGGAATGGCTGCCCCCAGGTTTAAACGGACTGTCAGATCATAAAAAGCAGCAGGCAAGCTCACTGTCACGTTACCCACGTGAGCTCTGTTTCACATGATGCTGTGTCCTGTGGTGCACCATCCACAAAACACGCGTGTCGGCAGGACACACGCGGGGGCTGGCAGGACACCCGCCAGCAGATGTGGACATGAATGAGACCAGCAAACTGCTTGACCATGGGTCATCTACAGAGGAACAGACGGATCATATTTGTATTGCCCACTTGAAAAGAGGGATTTAATACAATGCAATGTTTTTATATGGTACGTCATTTTTAATGCAACCATGTGCTTCCTGATATGAGATAGTTTTCAGCACCTTTTATAGGACAGTGATGGTAGCTCATTTGGTAAAGTTTCTGACTGGCAGTCAGAGCTTTTGGAAGGTGTGGGTTCGAATCCCGTGGTTGACATTTTTTTTTTTTTCTTCAGCTGCACAATGTGGTTACACATCACGCAGCTGCTGGGGAAAGTTGCTGTATTTCCGCGTGCATGGAACCATCGCAGCATGTATTTTTTTATTTGTTATTTTCTTCACACCAACTGCACAATGTGTAACCACATCATGCAGCTGGTGGCACTGTGTTCCCACATGCACAAACCGTCGTACTAGCATCGCGCACACCTGCCCATCAGCACGATGTTTCGTGGTGCACGCATACCAGCTGCTCTGATGGGTGTCTCCCTGGAGTTGTACATATTCACAATAAATGTGAAAGGGCCTTTACGATTTATCACTATAGATAAAATGAACGATTGGATTCACACACTGTTCAAATACTTCGGGACTTAAGTGCATATCAGAGCAAAGTGGGGCAAGGCAATTCCAAATACTTCTGGACCTGAGTGTACATCAAGGCAGAATGGGATGGGGACGTTGCCTGGCAACCATACTGTCAAAAAATACCCTCCTCTCCCCATAACTCTGTGTGTGTGTGTGTGTGTGCATGAGAGAGAGAGAGAGAGAGAGAGAATGTTTAGAGAAATCTACAGTGTTGATCCTGCTGACACCAAATTTGGTGTGCCGATAGCTTGAGACACTGAGCTACTTACAGACTTACATGTTTTATTGCGCATTTAAAATAATATTCACATTTGTTCTCCTGTACTGTTTAATCTAAGCAAAGGCATGCTGTGGCTATAAATAGCTCAGGTGGAGTATGGGCCAGACCCCCGTGTAATCTGGTTGGGATGAACAACACATGAGCTGTCACTCACAGCCAGGGTTGGGAGGGTTACTTTAAAAATGTATTCCGATACAGTTACTAGATACCTGTTGAAAAATGTAGTCAGTAACGTAATACAAGTACCATAATATTAAAGTAATGTAATTTGATTACTTTCAATTACTTCTGGATTACTCCAATATCAAATATGCTAATACAGACAAAAGAAACTAAATATAAATAGTCTTGACCACATAGTACAGTTTATTAAGCAAAAATACAACTGTTTCTTTTACATGGCATGCTCTGTTTTACTTCACATTATGAATTAAGAGCAACCCACAATATTGTTTTAAACACACCCAGGGTTCACCTGCTAAATTTTCAACAAAAAATGCCAAACAAATGAAGGATAATAAAAACTCATATAAACTTTGTAATTAAAAGTGGCTTGCAGAACAATATACAAAACAAAAAAGTCTGCTTCTTGTTCAGTAAACATAAAATTATCTTACTTTAGTCTTTCACATAGCATTCGCACCATGTTTAACATATCAGTCCACTTATTGAACTTTCAAAATAAGAACAAACGCATAATGAAAACCATTAGGTAAGTCCTGTCAGTAAGGAGGCGTGGTCACCATTTTAATTCCGAGCAAGTTAGTGATTTGCGTGCATAGAAGTTCAAGAAACAGGTGGAATATACCGGAAAGCTGCGCATGTTGGCAAAGCCACAAACGGAGGAACAAGGGAGACAATATTTCCTTCCATAAGTAAGTGGTTTTGGTTATTCTTGTCACTTTGTCCGTGATATTTGGATAATAAACAGCTGTATGTTTCCTGCCGTACCTGTGTCGCCCGATGACACGGACCATTAACTCTTTACTTATGTCTAGTTGATATTTTCCACTGCTAGACCAATGTCTTGTTAAAATACTTGTCGTTAGTGATTAAAATTGTTTGACAAGACTGGGGATTTTTTTTTTTATTTGCACCTTAAAATAATGAGATTATAATGACCCGCGCTGTGCCGCTCACAGTCACACCCACACATAGAGATGTGTACCCACACCACTGACTTCATGAATGAAACTCGGTCAAGAAAGGATAATTGTGTAAAAATATAATATATATATCAACACTAATATTTGGAAATGTGTGTGTGTGTGTCAGAGTAAGTTTAATACTTTCCTGACATAATTTAATTTTACTGGCTTGATATCCAGGTCAAAATGGCATTTTAACACGTATTTTGCGAGCATTTTTCTTTCTTTCTTTCTTTCTTTCTTTCTTTCTTTCTTTTTTCTTTTTTCTTTTTTATATAGCGCCAAATCACAACAAACAGCTGCCCCAAGGCGCTTTATATTGTAAGGCAAGGCCATACAATAATTATGTAAAACCCCAACGGTCAAAACGACCCCCTGTGAGCAAGCACCCGGCTACAGTGGGAAGGAAAAACTCCCCCTTAACAGGAAGAAACCTCCAGCAGAACCAGGCTCAGGGAGGGGCAGTCTTCTGCTGGGACTGGTTGGGGCCCCAACCAGGGCTGAGTGTGTTCAGTCGCGAAACTCCATTGAAAATGCATTAACATCCGGGAACTTCATCAATATTTTGCCCGGTTAGGAGACATCATGTCACTGTCCATGAAAGGACAGTGACATGATGCACTGTTTCTTTCTCTTTTTGCTCTGTATGCACCACTCTGCACTTAATCATTAGTGATCGATCTCTGCTCCCCTCCACAGCATGTCTTTTTCCTGGTTCTCTCCCTCAGCCCCAACCAGTCCCAGCAGAAGACTGCCCGTCCCTGAGCCTGGTTCTGCTGGAGGTTTCTTCCTGTTAAAAGGGAGTTTTTCCTTCCCACTGTAGCCAAGTGCTTGCTCACAGGGGGTCGTTTTGATCGTTGGGGTTTTACATAATTATTGTATGGCCTTGCCTTACAATATAAAGCGCCTTGGGGCAACTGTTTGTTGTGATTTGGCGCTATATAAAAAAATTGATTGATTGATTGATTGATTGATTGACATTTGCGTTTCAAAGAAAAAAAAATTATATACAGTTAATATCATAAAATGCATTAAAATTGTAATCCTGCGAACGAATCCCCATTTTTACTAAAGATACCTGTAATCTGAATATGTCTTTTTTCTGTAACTGTAGCAGAATACAGTTACCTTTTTTTGTATCCTAATTACGTAACGCCGTTACATGTATTCTGTTACTCCCCAAGCCTGCTCACAGCAACCACCCCCCTAATAATTGCTAACTTTTTGGCTTAAAATGTCTCAAACTAGGGCAGCACAGTGGCTTAGTGGTTAGCACTGTTGGCTCACAGCAAAAGGGTCATGGGATTGATTCCCACCTGTGGAGATTGTATGTGTTCCCTTGTTTGCATGGGTTTCCTCCGGGTGCTCCGGCTTCCTTCCATATCCAAAGACATGCAGGTTACGTGGTTTGGAAACTTTAATTGTCCATAGGTGTGTGTGCGGGTGTGAGTGTGTTTGTTTGTCTATATGTGACCCTGTGACAGACTGGCATCATGTCCAGGGTGTACCCCGCCTCACACCCTATGACTGCTGGGATAGGCTCCAGCCCCCCATGGCCCTTAATTGGAGTAAGCACTTGAAGATGAGTGAGTGAGTGTGTGGAACTAATGAGTTAGCAGCCTACCACCCCCAGTGACAGTACTTCACAGGCTTGTTTAAATGTTGTGCAGCAAACTTTAAATGAGCTTCAAGATGCTTTTTTTTTTGCATATGGTCCATGATGGTTGAGTGCATTACTTGTTGTTTTCTTTGAAACAGTTGTACCTGCTAATTCCAGGTCTTTCTGAAGCTCTCCACAAGTGGTCCTTGACTCTTTGACAATTCTTCTAATATTTTTTTGACTGTTCTGACAGGAAATCTTGTGAGGAACATCTGGCTGTGGCCAGTTTATGGCAAAATGATGTTCTTTCAACTTTCAGATTATGGCCCCAACAGTGCTCACTGGAACATTCAGAAGTTTACAAATCCTTCTGTAACCAATGGCATCAGTACATTTTGCAACAATAAGGTTGTGTAGATCTTGAGAGAGCCCTTTGCTTTTTCCTAACATGACATGTTTCTTGTGTGATGCCTTGGTAATGAGACACCATTTATAAGCCAACAGTTGGGGCTGTATTGCTTTGTAATTACCAGTGTTGCCACAGCTACTTTCAAAAAGTTACGCAATTACTGATTACTCCTTGAAAAGTTAACTTAGTTACTTTACTGATTACTCAATTTTAAAAGTAACTAAGTTAGATTACTAGTAACTTTACTAGTTACTTTCAGCAGCTGCTGACAACAACCCCCTGCCACTTCAACATGGAAATGATCAACATGAAAATTATAACCCGCTTTACCAATACTCACTTTATAGTCACCCTTTCTTAACTTCAATGAACATAAATACTCACTCACTCACTTATCTTCAACTGCTTAGTCCAAGTAAGGGTTGCGGGGGGCTGGAGCCTATCCCAGCAGTCATAGCGCGCGAGGCGGGGTACAGCCAGGACAGGATGCCAGTCTGTCACAGACATAAATGCTTGTTTTTATAAAAAATAAAATAATGTCAGTCTCTCTTGACCTCATATTTAACTGTTGACAGCACTGTAACAGCAAAACCTGCAAATACAAACCTACATTGTTTATAAATCTAACTATTAAAATTCTTTCTAACATTTCTGTAACACTTAAATTCTCTCTAACCATTTTAGTTGTTGAAATTATTATTGCAATGAGTAATATTAGTAGTAGTTAAAAAAAGGCTTCAAAACTGGACCTTTAATCTAGGGTTGTTGTGGGGGGCCTTGTCCCTGGCCCACCCCACGCCCCCTTTCTGTCTGGATTCGCCCCTGCTTTGGCGTTTGAGCACAAAGAATGGATAAACGTGCATTTATGCATAAAACACAACCAGACTGACAGGTAAGAAAGTTATATCAGTGCTTTTATGTCATGTCATCCTCAGAAAGAGAGTTTAAGTGCATTTAGGTGGGGAAAAAAAGTGTTACTTGTTCAGGCATTGTGGATCAGCTGTTTTTAGTGAGAAGACACAGAGTGGAGCTCAGTTTTAAATAAAGGGAAAAAAAAGTGTAAAAATGTCTTTGTAAAGCTCAGTGCAAGTGTGCTGTTGTCACCGCACTTTGAGAGATGAGGACTATTTTTCAACTCAGAGCTGCTGCTGAAAACTGTGGATGAAAAGCTCACAGTTCATTGAAAAGTGGGCAGTTCAGTCAAACCCTGACCCCCCGCCCATGGGCCAAGTTTAATGCTGCGATCGACGTAGCGATGAACTGTGTTAACTGACAGTGGTTTTCTGAAGTGTTCCTGATCACACGTGGTAAGATCCTTTACACAATGATGTCGGTTTTTAATGTAGCGCTGCCTGAGGGATCAAAGGTCACAGACATTCAATGTTGGTTTCAGCCTTGCCGCTTACCGTGTAGAAAGTTCTCCAATTCTCTGAATCTTCTGACACTATCATGGACTGTAGATGATGAAATCCCTAAATTCCTTGCAATTGAATGTTGAGAAACATTGTTCTTAAACTATTGGACTATTTTTTCACGCAGTTGTTCACAAAGTGGTGATCCTCTTTGCTTGTGAACGTTTCCAGTTATTTGATCTTTGAGCATTCATCGTCTTCCCCAGTCTTTTGTTGCCCCGTCCCAACTTTTTTGAAATGTGTTGCAGGCATCCATTTATTTGTTCAAAACCAAAACAAAACAAAAAGTCTATGAGTTTCAACATTAAATATCTTGTCTTTGTGGTGTTTTAAACTGAATATATGTTGAAGAGGATTTGCAAATCATTGTATTCTGTTTTATTTATATTTTACACAAGGTCCCACCTTCAATGGAATTGGGGTTGTAGTTGCAGGATGCAAGCTGAGACAGCATACACTTCAAAATGCAACCAAGTCTCAGGAATCATGTACAGGAACATCTGTGTCACATACAGATCAGAAGTCACCAAGTCCCAGTGGGAGATGCCAACAAAGTTGGTTGAGTTTGACAAGGCTAAAGTCCTGTGGGACTTCAAATTCCATACAGACAAGCAGCTGTTGGCCACCAACCAGAGGTAGTGGTGGTTGACCATTGCCAAGAAAACCATAGTTCTGATCGATGTGGCAGAAGAAAGAGCACAAGAAAATAAAGAAGTACCAAGGGCTGAAGGAGCATTTGCATTTTGTATCACCAGTTATACAGCTTCTTGATGAAGTGGTATAGAGGAAGATTTTCTTAAAAAGAAGACCTGAGTGTTTAGCTACAAATTGCTAGAAGGTACAGCTCAGATGTGTAAGCCTGGATTTGATTGGTTTGGTGAAAGAATATCCTTCTCTGCTCTATTACAATATGAATCTTAAGAGTGGTGATGCAAAATACAAAATTTATCCATGTATGGCAAACTAAACTTCATTTCCACCTTGTCATTACACCAAACTTAGTCTTTAAAGCCACTTACTGTACCCTGATTTTAAAACAGCCCAATTGTGATTGATGTTGGCAATCCAGCTGACAGCAACTCAGAGAGGACAGACTGCAAGAAATTTGAGATGTACCACAGGCTGAAGAAACAACTGGAACAGATGTGAAAGGTAAAGTCTGAAGTTCTCCCAGTCATAATTTGAGTATTTGGAGCTATAACATTCAAAGTGGAAGACTGGCTGCAGCAGATTCCAAGCACAACATTAGAGGTGTCCTCTGTCCAGAAGAGTGCATGCCTTTGAGCAACTAAGAGGCCCCGAGCTTGAGGAACACACATACCCCCCCCACCCACACACACACACACACACACACACACACACACACACACACACACACACACTTTTTTATATCTCCAAATTTAAACTAATGGCTTCATTTCTATTCAAAAACTATATTTAAAGGATATTTAAAGGGACTTAAAAAAATCATTGTACACTGAGGCTTGTGACAGTTTAAGAAAAACAACATTGAATATGTTAGAAATTTTTCACATTTTTTTAACAATAAATAAGAGTAATTGTTTGAGAATACTGTCAACACAGACATATAGGGATTTACTGATAGTGTAATGCTAATGCGGTGGTGTGCTCTGTGGGAGATCCAGCTCAATAAGACCACAGATTTGTACTCCTATTATGGCTTCTCCCATCTGACTGACAAGGGTTGGGGGTAATGTCATCAGCCGTCTGTTGTCCAGTTGTGAGCTCAGTAAGTCATGGCCTGATTTCAGTTGAGATTAATACTGACATTGGGTCAGGGAAGAGTTGATTACTTTTTGAGGGAAATCTGGATCCAGTCATTTTTGTTTACCTTTTGTCTGTCTTTAACATTGTGATAAATGGTATTTTTCAAGAATTGAACACCAATATTATTATTATCACACAAATTTAAAGATCAATTTAAGCATCATCTGAAACCAGTGCTTGACAGGGCCAAACAGGATCTAACTTGATGGTCATCATTCTTGACTTATTTAGCTGATAGAATAAATTCTGTCAAGATCAACATTTTGGTTTTCTTTCAAACAATATGTGTTTTTAATCACAAAGTCTTTTCTCACATAATCAGACAAATGTATCTTGCCTTTTTTTCTGGAACAAAACTATCCCAAGGACTACGAAATCATATCTGGAGAGCAAGAAGGCAGTTGAGGGCTTGACACTGCCAAACGTTAATACTGGGCTTCTAATTCCCAAAGTGGTCTATTGGGTGCCACATTTTTACCACAGTAGTGCACGGGTATCAGACACGGTTTTTGATGTGGGCGAAGCAGGCAGCTGCCTGGGGCACATTTTTTTCATGACACACAGGGGGTGGCACAAACACTTAAGAAAAAAAAAATAATCATAACCTGCGCTGCAAAGCGGTGATCCTATCACTGTGTGGGGAATTAGCAAATTGTCGCCGCCTCCCTGCAGCTGTAGGCACCCCTGCTTGCTGATCTGCACAGAACAAATCCAGTGTAAAAGGTTTGACGGTTGTATCCTGCGTTGTCCCCTGGGACAGCCGCTCTCCTTCCTTGCGCTTTGCTCCGCTTTGTCTCCGGATGGATCATCCTGCAGTGCTCCTGTTTCTCCGCTGTTCCGCTCAGCAGGATCCTGCTGTCCGGTGACAAAGTCCGCTTAAGACACAGCACAGAACCAGAATTCTGCACCCAGAACAGGCATTTGAAAGTGGACAGATAGAGTGTAAGAACGGGTTCAAATTTCACCAGAGAGGACAAACTGCCCACTGATGGAAAAACAAAAAAATTGCAGAAGGGCCGGCTTATTGAGGGTTTAGAAATTGAGCCGCGTTCATATTACTAGCTGAAGTGACTTAAATCTAACCTTTTTTGTGTGGCTGCATCTGATACCGTGTACACTTTAACAAATTGCAACATATACAGTGAGGAAAATAAGTATTTGACACCCTGCGGTTTTGCAAGTTCTCCCACTTAGAAATCATGGAGGGGTCTGAAATTTTCGTCTTAGGTGCATGTCCACTGCTGGAGCCTATGCTAGCAGTCATTGGGCAAAAGGTGGGGTACACCCTGGACACTCCATCAGTCTTTCACAGAGTCTTCTTCTTCTTCACATTTTGTAGTTGCATCACAATGGTAAAAGCAGTTAGCGCACGTGTCTCCCAAACAGCAGGTCTCTATGTCCAAGACCACCTATCTATCTTGAGCTGAGTCAAGAAGAACATGTGGTATAAAGCCTTTGCCCAATCAGCATGTGGCTCCATATAAAACAAAGCAAATAAAACATGGGAGAAACCAAGTGACAGATTCTGATTTGTTTTGAATATGTAACCACCACAGAGGTGGTGTTGTAGAGAATTTTTGGTTGAAGTCCATGAACAAAAATTTTTTTTTATGACTTTTTGCCTGTTTTACCACCAAGCATACAGACTGATGAACTCCACGTCACTGTACAGCAGAGGTCTCAACCAGTTCAGAAAGGGCCGAGAGGGTGCAGGCTTTCTGTGCAACCACCCACTCCAGCAGGTGATTTCACTGATTAACTGATTCACCTGCTCAAAGTGATGTTAATCAGTGAAATCACCTGCTGGAGTGGGTGGTTGCACAGAAAGCCTGCACCCTCTCGGCCCTTTCTGGAACTGGTTTGAGACCTCTGCTGTACAGTGTAGTATTGGACTCCTTCGACAACTCTTGGAGTGGGACAAAAATGTACATGTCTTATTGCATAATCTTGGAACCTTGTCTTGCTTCAGTGAAAAAGATTGATGGTACAGGGTGACCCACAAAAACAGAGCCCATAAAAATTGTAAGAAATCTTAGGACCCCTTCACACATCGTGCGAAGTTTCCTCAAATATGGCGAAACAGCGCGAAACAGTTCAAATTAGCACATCACGAAACATCGTGCTGATGGTCAGCCATGCACGATCCCGAGGGTTCGTGCACATGATGGTGTCTTTCGAGCAGGAACACAGTGCGAGGTGCACCACATCATGTCACTGATGTGGATTAAATAAAACATAAAAAACAGCTGGTACCTGTGGAACCAAATCGCACCGCTTATGTGGAATAAATAAAACATAAAAACCACCTGGGACATGTGGAACCACATTGTGCTGCTGATGTTGAATACATAAAAAAATAAAAACCAGCTGGCACCTGTGGAACCACATTGTGCTACTGATGTGGAATAAATAATACATAAAAACCAGCTGGTACATGTGGAACCACATAGCACCGCTAATGTGGGATAAATAAAATATAAAAACCAGCTGGGACGTGTGGAACCACATCACACCACTTATGTGGAATAAATAAAACATAAAAACCAGCTGGTACCTGTGGAACTACATTGTGTCACTTATGTGGAATAAATAAAACATAAAAACCAGCTGGTACCTGTGGAACCACATCATGCCACTGATGTGGAATAAATAAAAATAAAAACCAGCTGGTACCTGTGGAACCACATTATGCTGCTGATGTGGAATAAAAAAAAAGGAAATAACATACCAAAAATGGGATTCATACCTGCACTTTACTGATTGCCAGCCTGAAACTTTACCACTGATCTACCGTCATTGGCCTGTAAATGGTGTGGAGAAAATGGCTGAAATCAACAGAGATGGACATAAAAATAAATAATAAATAAAATCATATACCATAAAAAAAACACAACATTTTATATTTAATCCTGCTTATCAAGCGGGGCAATACAAATATGATCCGTCTGTTCCTCTGTAGAATGACCCATGGTCACAGACATACAGTCATGAAATGACATGAATGCACGCATGCTGCAGCCCACAGCATATATTATGTTTTTTTTATGTCCCACATGTTGACAGCAAACAGACACATGTGCGTCACAGTGGGCAGTTGTTAGTCCAAACACAGTCCATGTTGTCCAGCTGGGATGTCCAGAATGACAGATTTCCACAGCTGCTTTAGTGGGCGGACACACTTGACACTTCGCCCGCACTTCGACCACTATGTGTGAAGGGGCCCTTACAAAGGTCCAACAAATTTGTATATAATTCTCTACCTCTGAATTCAGAGAAGACAGAAATAGTGCCCATTTATCCCTCAAGACAGATACCACTGTGATCAGTTATCATTGTGCGCATGGGCACTTAATTGTCAGGATGAAACTAAAAACTCTTGGGGTGACATTTGTCACCCCACAGTGTTCTTTGTCTTACATATAAAAGTTTCCTCATGTCATAGCCTATCACTTGTGCATCCATTTAGCAACCTTGTTATTTAGTTATTTATTTAAAATAAATTAAATAAAAACTGTCAAGTGTTGCAAAGATATCAGTTTTACTTTATAGATTTACAATAGTGTTTGTTGCCTGTCCCCTTAAAGTGTAATTGGTCTCAAGCATTTAATCCTCAAGGATCCATGGACTTGTCCGCATGTCCACATCAATGTTTATGTTTCTGGAAACACAAGGGTTAAATAAAGTGTCGATCAAAGCCTTTCCACAACATAAGTGCTGCTACTACTACATTTCGCAAAACCAGAGACAGTGAAAAAAAAATCACGAGTTACCAAGCGCTATCACAAGAACACCAAATGAGGTCAACTTATCCAAGTTTGATGTCAGGTGGGCTTCATCTCATATCGTCACCTTCCTAAAATAATGCCCTAAGTCATAAAAACATGACTTAGGCCATTAGTTTAGGAAGGTGATGACATGGAAGTCTGGATCAGATATGGATACAAAGTTTTCACCTTTTTTTAATGTCTCTGTTTTATTACTTTCAAATGTATTAAAAAGGTTGGAAATTAAATAGCAAATGGCCTGCGTTTTTCATAGCGCTTTTACATCTAAATCAGAAGCTCAAAGCACTTTACAATGATACCACATTCACCCATTCACACAGACACACTCACACACTGATGTTAGGATGATGCCATGCAAGGTACCTACTACACAATGGGAGCAACTTGGGGATTAAGGACCTTGCTCAAGGGTCCTTAGTGATTTTCCAGTTAGGCTGAAGTTTCAACCGAGGCTTCTCTGTTCTCAAGCCCAGTGCTTAACCACTAGACCATTACCTCCCCTAGAAACTACAATGTAATATATGTGTTATGTGGGCTGTATCACCACTGTGAGCAGGGGAGAGGAGGAGAGATAGCTATAGAGGAGAAAATAGTATAAGGAGAAAATGAGAGGAGAGAAAAGCTACTGCTGAGTGTCCAACCAAGTTTAGAGAAGTAAATGAAAATCAATTTGCTAAATCTTGGCCCAATATCTGCACTTGCTTTAATATAGCAGGTCATAACTCAGAGCGAGAGTTACTTCCACAGGTAGCTTCATTACGGCTATAACTAATGATTATTCTGAAAATCAGTTTATCAATTAACTATTTTCTCAAATGGGCAGTTCGTTGCCAGGTCCATAAAAAGTCAAAAATGGTGATAAAAGTTTGATCAGTGTTATCCAGAACAAAAGATGACACCTTCAAATATCTTGTTTTGTCCACAGCCCAAAGACTGTCAGTTTACTGCCAGATAAGATAGAAGCAGCTGCTAAATGAAACCAGAAAATATAAATGACAGTGAGTTCTTGTTAAAGTTAAAATCAAAGAATTTGGATATTAAAATACTATTTAAAAAGACACCTAAGCCACTGCTTTCTACAAACGTGCTCACCACCCAGTCTGTTCAAGCATTGAACAGTGCAGGAGCTAGAACAGGGGTGGGCAACTTGTTCCAGAAGGGGCCAAGAGGGTGCAGGTTTTCTTTGCAGCCACTGATTCCACCAGGTGATTTCACTGATTAATATCACTTTGAACAGATGGAATCAGTTAATCAGTGAAATCACCTGGTGGAATCAGTGGCTGCAAAGAAAACCTGCACCCTCTTGGCCCTTTCTGGAACAAGTTGCCCACCCCTGAGCTAGAACATACACCAGGATTCACTTGGAAATCGTCAGATTCTGTCCCCACTCTGCACAGCGCTCACAGTACCTGTGCCACCTGAGTTCATGGAACTTGATCTTACAATCAAATATTGAAATTGGCTATAATTCATTGGGGGTTAGGGTAAACACTTTTCTGTGGGCATCATGTGAGCAGCTACCTTCCTTAGTGTTTCATTGACAGGACCATGACATTTCCCAAATGTTGAACAGTGGCACCTGGCATGCCAAATTAGCATCTTTCTCCTCGTGCTGACTGATGGACATTTTGCAAGCACATTTGTTGGCACAGAGAAAATGTAATACTACTGCATTTGTTGCAATCCAGGTTATTGCTTGTATTGTTTATATCTTTATTTCTTAAAAAGCATTGTGACAGCCCTGGTGATTATACATAAAAACTCATCTTTTATGATGTTTTTTTATGGGGGAGGATGCTACATACCCTTGTCAGATTTTGTGTCCTTGCCCCTGATGTGTTTACTTCATGACTATAACCTTGCATAATAACATTGTGTTGAAGAATTGTTTAGCAATACTCTGTATGTACCCTTAAATTTTGAGTTGGCTGATTATAAGAGCTTTTCTGCTTATTTCTGTCAGATTTTCACGTGTGTTGCTTTTTGCAGATATCCACGATGAGAACGGGTTGAAACCAGTCATGGTTTACATCCATGGAGGCTCCTACATGGAGGGAACAGGCAACATGATTGATGGCAGCATTCTGGCCAGCTATGGGAACGTTATTGTCATCACAATCAACTATAGACTCGGAGTTTTGGGTAAGTTAACCAGTGTGGGCTGGCAATGATTTCTTGATTTAGTGAGTCAATGAATCATTAGCTAATAATTTGACCAACTAGCCACCCTTTGACAAGACATTTGCCATGCAGTTACAACAAGTGGACAGTGGTGGGCACAGTTCTGCTAAACCGCTTACCTCTAATTAGCGAAGGTACCATTTTTTTAGGGGATTAGCTTTTCAGCTAACTTAAAAACCATCAGCAGACCAATTAGCTTCTGCTAAATTTAGTTCTGCTAACTTAGTCTGCTAACGTTGTTTTTGCTGGCATAGTTAGTAACGGTGAAAAACATTTGTAAACCCTAAAATCAGACATGTTGGTTTCATGTTTGACTTATGGTTTTGATTTATAAACCAAATTAATCCAGATAGTTTAACTATATTAATGTCAACTCTCTCATTTTATAAAATGAAAATATAACATATCTTTAATTGTAAAATATGAACTAATTTTGAAGCTTTGAACATTAACACACACATGCCAAAAGGTATTATGGCAAAATCAGCCTCCTCTCATCACTGACTGGTTGATTAATTACAACCCATGGCAAAAATTATGGAATCACCGGCCTTGGAGGATGTTCATTCAGTTGTTTAATTTTGTAGAAAAAAAGCAGATCACAGACATGACACAAAACTAAAGTCATTTCAAATGGCAACTTTCTGGCTTTAAGAAAACACTATAAGAAAATCAGGAAAAAAAATTGTGGCAGTCAGTAACGGTTTACTTTTTAGACCAAGCAGAGGGAAAAAAAAAAAAATGGAATCACTCAATTCTGAGGAAAAAATTATGGAATCATGAAAAACAAAAGAACGCTCCAACACATCACTAGTATTTTGTTGCACCACCTCTGGCTTTTATAACAGCTTGCAGTCTCTGAGGCATGGACTTAATGAGTGACAAACAGTAGTCTTCATCAATCTGGCTCCAACTTTCTCTGATTGCTGTTGCCAAGATCAGCTTTGCAGGTTGGAGCCCTTGTCATTGCACCATTTCTTCAACTTCCACCAAAGATTTTCAATTGGATTAAGATCCGGACTGTTTGCAGGGCCATGACATTGACCCTATGGGTCTTTTTGCAAGGAATGTTTGTCACAGTTTTTGCTCTTATGGCAAGATGCATTATCATCTTGAAAAATGATTTCATCATCCCCAAACATCCTTTCAATTGATGGGATAAGAAAAGTGTCCAAAATATCAATGTAAACTTGTGCATTTATGATGATGTAATGACAGCCATCTCCCCAGTGCCTTACCTGATATGCAGCCCCATATCATCAATGATGTAGAAATTTACAGTTCTCTTCAGGCAGTCATCTGTATAAATCTCATTGGAACGGCACCAAATAAAGTTCCAGCATCATCACCTTGCCCAATGCAGATTCGAGATCACACTGAATATGACTCCACAGTCCACGATTCCTTTCCTTAGCCCATTGTAACCTTGTTTT
Source organism: Thalassophryne amazonica (assembly GCF_902500255.1). Lineage (NCBI taxonomy): Eukaryota > Metazoa > Chordata > Actinopteri > Batrachoidiformes > Batrachoididae > Thalassophryne > Thalassophryne amazonica. The sequence continues at coordinate 115,056,401 of NC_047103.1, read as the reverse complement.
TTTTTTCTGTGTAGTGTTAATGATGGCTTTCGTTTAGCTTTTCTGTATGCAAATCCCATTTCCTTTAGGCAGTTTTCTTACAGTTCGGTCACAGACGTTGACTCCAGTTTCCTCCCATTCGTTCCTGATTTGTCTGTTGTACATTTTTTGATTTTTGAGACATATTGCTTTAAGTTTTCTGTCTTGACGCTTTGATGTCTTCCTTGGTTCTACCAGTATGTTTGCCTTTAACAACCTTCCCATGTTGTTTGTATTTGGTCCAGAGTTTAGACACAGCTGACTGTGAACAACCAACATCTTTTGCAACATTGCGTGATGATTTACCCTCTGTTAAGAGTTTGATAATCCTCTCCTTTGTTTCAGTTGACATATCTCATGTTGGAGCCATGATTCATGTCAGTCCACTTGGTGCAACAGCTCTCCAAGGTGTGATCACTCCTTTTTAGATGCAGACTAATGAGCAGATCTGATTTGATGCAGGTGTTAGTTTGGGGATGAAAATTTACAGCGTGATTCCATAATTTATTCCTCAGAATTGAGTGTCCTTTTTTTTTTTCCTCTGCTTGGTCTAAAAAAGTAACCGTTACTGACTGCCACAAATTTTTTCTTGATTTCTTATAGTGTTTCTTAAAGCCAGAAAGTTGCCATTTGAAATGACTTTAGTTTTGTGTCATGTCTGTGATCTGCATTTTTCTACAAAATTAAACAACTGAATGAACATTGTCCGAGGCTGGTGATTCTATCATTTTTGCCAGGGGTTGTATATGTAAAAACCAACACACAAGTTACCATAATGTTTGTGTTGATTTTTACAAATAAATGTGTATTTGTAAAATATGTATTTTTTTTTTATTTGTAAAAAAAAAAGGCATTTGTAAAACTGAAAATTCTGTTTAAGTTGTGATTCAGCTCAACAATCATGTGATATGGGTCAAAATGCATAGAACACTGCCATCCAGTAGATGGCAGTGTGAACAGTGCCCACCCAAATATCGCACTGCCACATTTATGGTTAGCAGTGCCCACCACTGAAAGTGGACAGTGAAAATCTAGCTTTGGGCTTTATGGCAGCAGTGTGGAATCAATGAGGGATTACTGAGAAATTATTTAAAATGGAGTTACACATGCTCTCTTTGTTGAAAGAAAAAAAAAAAATCAACACTAAATTTTAAATCTTTTTTATTCGGCAGCACCAAAAATGGGGATAAAATGTCATCTTAGCTGGTATTTTATGTTTTGCTCCCATGTGGGTCTGAGATCATTCACATTACTGAGCTTTGCTGGACATGTTGTTTTGAGTTCAGTCTGTCCATCAGATGAGTTTCTGAAAATGAAATCTGATGCCATCGATTCTTCCCCAAGAACTACTGTTCAGTTTGAATATACATTCACAAAGATGTTTTCTTCACTTTTCCAATGAGAGATCACAGATGCAAATACAGGCTCATTTTATTTTTATCAATCAAGATGTGGCGGGCTGCAGGAAGCACTTCGTTTGATCATATGAGGTCTGTTAGAAAGTATCGCACCTTTTTATTTTTTGCAAAAACCTGATGGATTTGAATCACGTGTGCTTGCATGAGCCAACCTTGAACCTTCGTGCGCATGCGTGAACTTTTTCACGCCTGTCAATTGCGTCATTTCCTGGTAAGCAGCCTTTGTGTGGGACGTGTGCTGTGCACTCGGCGGATTTTCATTTCAAGGAAACACATGGAATGACTGGAGCAGCACCGCATCAAATTTTGCCAGAAACTGGGCGACAGCCAGGTGGAAACCATTCGGATGATTCAGACGGCTTTTCGGTGACGATCCTGTGGGCATCACACAGATTAAGGAGTGGTACAACCGGTTTTAAAGACGTCCGCACAACGGTGGAGAGCGAGCCACACTCCGGTTGGCCATCAACATGCTGAAATGACCAGATCATTTCAAAGTGAACGCAGTGTGGTGATGCGGGGACGTCATGTGACTATCCGAGAAAGAGAATGCAGAAGAGGTGGACATCAGCACTTTTTTGGTACTTCCACTGTAGGAAGATTTCCACTGTAGAAGACAGAAGATTTGGCCATGAAAGAGTGGCTGTGAATTCATGCTGGCTTCTGATGGCGGAGCAAAAGCGCCTTCTGTTGAAGTCTCACAGGACAAGTTGTGACATGCCCACCTCTTCCACAATTCTCGGATAGTCACACGACTGAAAAGTTACCGAAAGCCTGAATCATCCGAAATGGTTTCCACCTGGCTGTCGCCCAGTTTCTGGCAAAATTTGATGCAGTGCTGCTCCAGTCTTCCATCTTGTTCCTTGAAATGAAAATCCGGCCGAGCGTACTGCGCATGTCCGCACACAAAGCCTGCTTACCAGAAAATGATGCAATCGACAGGCGTGAAAACGTCACGCATGTGCAACGAAGGTTCAAGGTTGGCTCATGCAAACACACGTGATTCAAACCATCAGGTTTTTGCAAAAAAATTAAAAGGGTCTGCTACTTTTCTAACAGACATTGTATAGTTTGTCTAACTCAGTGATTTTTCAACCTTTTTTGAGTCGCGGCACCCTTTTTATATTTACAAAATCCTGCGGCACACCACCAACCAAAATAATATTATAATGCTATTACCTCTGGTTTTGCGCAAAACCCAATTATCGCAATAGAAAATCGATACAGAAAACACCACATTTTGAAAATCCTCAAGCATTTTGCGCTCTGATCTCAAGTAGGGCTGTCACGATTAGGAATTTCTGGAGACAATTAATTGTCAGACAAATAATTGCGATTGACGAATATGTTGTCTATTTTTTTTTCTTTTTTTCCCCTTCTTTATATTCTACTATTGTAGTATAATTACACAACTCTGGAAGAACGTTTGGCTTCTGTGAGTGGAGAAACTGGGAATGGTGCAACATTCTTATTTTTATCTTCATTTTACATACAGTCCCAACTTTTTCTGATTTATGGTGTTTCTGTTGCATTTTGAAATTGTTTCCTCATCAGTCCGTTTGTGCTTAAAACACTGCATTACGCTCAAGATTGAACAATAAATACCGTACCTTTTGGAAAATAACAGCTGTTAAAGTTCAGAGTTCGCACCTGCTTTTTGTGATCTCTGCGTCTGAACATTGTTTTTTTTTGTGGCTCAGTTCATTCATATATTCTCATTTTTTAAATATGTTTTTTAAAGATATTTGACCATTTTATTTCATCTCATGATCTCATAATTCAGCATACGACGCGCACATGGTGGTGAACAGGACGGTAACGGCAGAATCAACCTTAGAGAAAGTTCAGAGAGAATGTAAGGGAGCTTCACGTTTCCGTTTTGTTAACGTTCACTCGGGTTAAATACTCTCTCTGCTCCGCGCATCGCTGCCGCACTGAACGTGTCCCACCTGCATTCGGATCTCCCTCACCCACCCCCTCCCTCGCAGTCTGCAGCTGTTAACTCCGCGCGCGCGCACACAGGCACAGACACACACACCGACAGCTCCGCATTTCAGATGGCTTTTGAAGGAGACGCACTGTTTTAATCGGCCGTCGCCTCCTTGTTATTGTCCCGCCTTAAGACTGAGAGCGAGGCTGCAGCACGTTTGACATCAGATTCTGAGTCGTTTTATTGCTTATGGATAAAATAATTCACGGTAATCGCGAATATGAAAAATACCCACGGCACCCCTGACGATCGGCACCCTAGGGTGCCGTGGCACCCCAGTTGAGAATCACTGGTCTAACTTATGGATTGGATTTTGTTTTTAACAGTAATGTAAAAAGGCAGGAAGTGCAATGCCCTTCCCCCCAAAAAAAAAGAAATCTAAGAGAAATATAAATGAAAATGGCCCTTCAACGTAGTCTCTTGTGTCCTGATAGAAATGAGTGGAAAAAAAATAGGCTCTAGAGAGCTAACAGATGGCTTTTTCCTTTTAATATATTCTGTTTTCTCTTCACCAGGAGTGTTTTTAGCTATATATGTAAGTTATTGTTGGGGCAGTGATTAGCCACTGTGCCATCACAGCAAGGAGGTTCATGGGATTGATTCCCACCTGTGGCCTTTCCTGTGTGGAAATTTGTATGGTTCTCCCTGTGTTTGCGTGGGTTCCCTCAGTTGCTTTCGGGCTTCCTCCCACATCCAGAGACATGCAAGTTAAGTGGATGGAACCTTTAAATTGTCCGTAGAGGTGTGTGCGGGGTGGAAAAGTAGTGTTTCTCTTGTTGATATGTGGGCCCATGGTGACAGACGGGGGTCCTGTTCAGATTGTACCCTGCCATCACACCCTATGACTGCTTGGTAATAGTCTCTCAGCACCCCCCCCCCCCCCCCCCCCCAATGAAGCCTTAAGTTGTAGTAGCATTTTTTGATATTTACTATTTTTTTCTACTTTGTTTCCTTGTTGATGTGCTTTTTCCCAGTTGATGCTAATTGTACTTGTTGTTCTAGTTACCACAGTCAAATCACCAATGTATACATACCAGGAATCTCAGTGTGAGCCGTCTTCATCTACTTTTGAGCATATTTTCACTCATTCTTTCCAAATGTGTTGGGTACTTGTACAGGAATGACTTCACGCGTTCTAATTTACATAAATAAATATTGATTTTCTTTTTTTTTGCATTGTTGTCCAAACCATCAAGAAGAAGCTACTTTTTGTGCATGTCTGTTGATATTTAAAATGTACTGGCCATGGTCTGTTACAATGAGTTGATTCGAAGCAGGACTTACTGTCACTATTTGTCATGGTCACATTTCCATTTTATCTCATAATGTTTACACCTTTTTCCAAATTTGAGTTTGGAGATGTTTGACCGGAGGTGAAACATGTTCTGTGCTGCTTTTATAGAAGCCGTTGTCTGTTGAAGTGAGCCACACTACATCCTCATACACATACTGCACCGCTCTGCTTACCATTTGTTATGAGGACGAGCTGTCTGCACCAGTCACTATATTTAGTTGCCAGAGAGTCGGGGGGAAGGTGTTCTCGAAAAGTGTGCACTGCGGAAAGGAAAAAAGAAATTAGTACAGAGATAGAGAGAGCGGAGGCAGATGAGAATGCAGAGAGAGACAACAGAGCACAGAGAAGAACAGAAGGAGCAGGAGTGGAATGACATACAAAGGTACATCTTATTAGCTGCACCGGATTATTTTTCTGTAAAAACAAAGTGGGAGTGTGACAGAAAAGAGCACACTGTCTTCACTAATTGAGACACAGCAAAGTTGCCCTGTACTCCAGGTATTTCTGCAAATTTTTCTGTAAGGGTTCAGAGAGAATGATCTGCACAGAAAGTAACAAATCCAAAGAGAGCAAAAACACAGCTCAGCCCGCTGAGAATGGGCTGAGCTGAACGGGCATCAGTGTAATGCCTCTTTGGTTTTCTTTAATGTATTATCAGCAGGTGACGTGCCAAAACTGGATTTCCATACAAGTACATGTCATCATTAACATGTCCCTCATTCTTTAAGAATGGGCAGTCTTTTTTTCTCCCAATTACATGTGGTGTGGACACTTGCTCCCGGATACTTTGACAGAAGGCACCATCAGCACAACATCAGCTTAATTGGACAATTACAGTGTCTATACTGAAACATTGCAATGAATAATGAAATTGGGGGTGGGGCCGTGGACATGGAGCGCATGGAACAGAATAACAAAAAGTTAGGAGTTTTTGATGTTTGAATGGGAATTCTGTCCTTTATATTATATGGACATTGTGAAGTTCCAAAATAAATCCAGTCAAAATCAAGACAATGGGCCGGCACGCACACTTCATTTCAGTGATTCATGGCTTGTGATAATCGGATATCCTTTGAGACAAGTGAACTCTTAATCCTTCAGATTATTTTTAAAATTAAATAAATTTATTTTTTTATTATCGTGCACGTCCTGAAAATTGCTGTTCTGTGTTGAGCAGCATACAACCTTAACACAAGACATTCAACCCTCACATGGCTCATCAACTTTTGTGCTTGTTTCTGCCCATGGACTCTTTTAGCACAGTGACAGTACATTCAGATGCTTCACATACATATAAAGACTCGCGATCATCCTTCATTTATGTATTCTGTCTGAAACTCCTGAAAGTCCATATTGCTAGCAAACAAATATATATATGTACATTATAGTGTGTTGAAGGGTGGGGGTGTGGCATCATGATGGTGGCTCCATATCTTCAAATTGGTCAGCAATCGGCAGTGAACGATGGGATCACCCAACTGCCTAACCCTAACTCAAACCCAACAAAATTTGGTTAATGGAAACCTTGCTTGATCACCTGAGTACAGTCACCCCATTGAAGTTTGTTTTTTATTTTCTATTGACTGTCCTGGGGTACTCAGACCAGAACTTGATGGTTGTGTCGATGGTCTAAGTTGAGAACCAAGGGAGGCTGTGCATTTGGGGTGGCAGCTCCCAAGTTATGGAATCCACTGCCATTTACATCTGCACTCTGTGGACTCTGTTGAAATTTTTAAGGAGAAGCTCAAAACCACTAAGCCATTGTGCTGCCCTGAATAAACCTGTCCTTTTGTTGTTGTTGTTACTGTTGTTGTTTGGACTATTGTTGGGTTTTAATGTTGCCTTTATTGCTCAGGAATTGAATTTCTTGCACAAGAACTGTCAAACATGCCCTATTTTTGTCTTCTTCTTTTCAAGTTCAGGTACATCACTAGAGATATAATCCAAAATGATCTTTTCTTTCAATGTAGTACAACCCCTGGCAAAAATGATGGAATCACCGGCCTCGGAGGATGTTCATTCAGTTGTTTAATTTTGTAGAAAAAAAGCAGATCACAGACATGACACAAAACTAAAGTCATTGCAAATGGCAACTTTCTGGCTTTAAGAAACACTATAAGAAATAAAAAAAAAGATTGTGGCAGTCAGTAACGGTTACTTTTTTAGACCAAGCAGAGGAAAAAAATATGGAATCACTCAATTCTGAGGAAACAATTATGGAATCACCCTGTAAATTTTCATCCCCAAAACTAACACCTGCATCATATCAGACCTGCTTGTTAGTCTGCATCTAAAAAGGAGTGATCACACCTTGGAGAGCTGTTGCACCAAGTGGACTAACATGAATCATGGCTCCAACACGAGAGATGTCAATTGAAACAAAGGAGAGGATTATCAAACTCTTAAAAGAGAGTAAATCATCACGCAATGTTGCAAACGATGTTGGTGGTTCACAGTCAGCTGTGTCTAAACTCTGGACCAAATACAAACAACATGGGAAGGTTGCTAAAGGCAAACATACTGGTAGACCAAGGAAGACATCAAAGTGTCAACACAGAAACTTAAAGCAATATGTCTCAAAAATCGAAAAAGCCTTTATGGGGCCTTAAGCAGAATTTAATTTGGGGGCCCCCCTACCATCACCTCAGCACCAGATGCCTCATTATTCCATAGGCTACACTGTTATGTGTGTAACGTACCCACAATCATTAGCATTATTTGTAATTATCTTAAATCATACAGGTGTCATTCTTGTTTTTAACCTTAAGGGGGTAGCAAACTCATAAATATGTTTTAATTAACTTCTACATACAGAGTGATGTATAAGTATGGCTCATTAATTTAACTATTTGAAAGTAACATCAGCAGGCAGGAGACTGCATTTATAGTAAACATGTTAAATAGTTTAATTTCTTTCAGATGTGCAATGGTGTGCAAAATGTTCAATATCCAAATACAAAATAGAATCAAATGACATTCACATTATCTTACAGAAAAATAAAGTTGTAATCAAAATTAAATACTTAAATAATAAATACAATACTTAAATAATCTCCAAAATGAACATAGAAATCCACAACATAACAGCAATGTGTGTGCATAGCAATGCACAAACATTGCACTCGGGGCTATTTGGCGCTATATAAATAAAATTGACTTGATATGATTTGATTCAAATTGTCTGCCATTATGTGCAGCTTGCTACCTAGCTAGCTCGCTAGCTGGGACTGGCGCGAGGCTAGTGTGAAGTGTGTCCGCCTGTGAGTGCTTTGTGACGGTGGAGGGGCTCAGCAGCACCCGCTGCTCGGTAGGGACAGAAACTGCGATAGAAGTCAGAAAGAGTGATAAAAGTCAGTCTCCAAACACAAGCAGCTACAAAAAAAAAAACAAAAAAAACCCACCAGAAATAGAAGCTTGATTTGTCGCTAGTCATTTTTAACAAAGAAAATGCCGCTAAGAGGATTAGGAAAGTCTCCGGTTCAACTCAGAACAGAATGAAAATTTAAAAAATGCTCCCACGGATGTTTACACCAAAAGATCGCTGATTCGCTCATTTCACTGTCAATCAAAAAGGGATTCAGCCTCAGACAGATCATCCAATCATCATGTAGAAGCTGAGCGTCCGGGCCAGCCAAGGCCAGCCCACTGTCCCATAGACCCCCAGACACGCGTACAATGGGCTAGACAAAGCCCAGCATTTATCCAATGACTCGTCTCGTTTCGCTGCATGCTTTGTGTCGCTATTGAAGTCTGTGGACGCTCAGCGTCCACACTGTTTAAAGCACTGTGAAGCTGCGGATTTGAGTGAGAGGAAAGCCGCGTCGTTACCAGTGATAAGAAGCTGATTCTGAACAAAAGTTGAGCGCGTTGTAGCGCATATTTAGTCAATGACATGTACACACAACAGTATATATTTGATCACTTGTTTTTTGACATTTTAGGGGAAGCTGAGCTTCCCTTGCAGTCTTAGAGCAATCGCCTCTGACTTTAAGACACCTAAAGCACTTTACACTAAACGAACGGAGCATTTCACAAATAATGACAACAAAAATTGTAATATTGGACATGCAAACCTACCTTTGTCTTGTTGTTTTTCTTGTCTTCCAACTTCTTCTTTTTTCTTTTCTCTGCTCCAGAGGGATAATTTCTTTTCTGAGACATGACTTGCACTCACTTCATCCTCACGATTAGTCATCAACCACCTGACCCAAGCGGTGCATCTAAATTTGCCCAACGGTGGCAGCAGCCAACAGGAGGCATCAATTAACCTAGCATTGGTATTTTGTCAAAATTATTTTTTTTTTCGGGTGTAATACAATTTCATTTAAATTATTCAATATTATTTTAATTTCATCAAATCAAATCAATTTTATTTATATAGCGCCAAATCACAACAAACAGTTGCCCCAAGGCGCTTTATATTGTAAGGCAAAGCCATACAATATTACGGAAAAACCCCAACGGTCAAAACGACCCCCTGTGAGCAAGCACTTGGCGACAGTGGGAAGGAAAAACTCCCTTTTAACAGGAAGAAACCTCCAGCAGAACCAGGCTCAGGGAGGGGCAGTCTTCTGCTGGGACTGGTTGGGGCTGAGGGAGAGAACCAGGAAAAAGACATGCTGTAGAGGGGAGTAGAGATCAATCACTAATGATTAAATGCAGAGTGGTGCATACAGAGCAAAAAGAGAAAGAAACCCTCAGTGCATCATGGGAACCCCCCAGCAGTCTAAGTCTATAGCAGCATAACTAAGGGATGGTTCAGGGTCACCTGATCCAGCCCTAACTATAAGCTTTAGCAAAAAGGAAAGTTTTAAGCCTAATCTTAAAAGTAGAGAGGGTGTCTGTCTCCCTGATCCGAATTGGGAGCTGGTTCCACATGAGAGGAGCCTGAAAGCTGAAGGCTCTGCCTCCCATTCTACTCTTGCAAACCCTAAGAACTACAAGTAAGCCTGCAGTCTGAGAGCGAAGCGCTCTATTGGGGTGATATGGTACTATGAGGTCCCTAAGATAAGATGGGACCTGATTATTCAAAACCTTATAAGTAAGAAGAAGAATTTTAAATTCTGTTCTAGAATTAACAGGAAGCCAATGAAGAGAGGCCAATATGGATGAGATATGCTCTCTCCTTCTAGTCCCTGTCAGTACTCAAGCTGCAGCATTTTGAATTAACTGAAGGCTTTTCAGGGAACTTTTAGGACAACCTGATAATAATGAATTACAATAGTCCAGCCTAGAGTAAATAAATGCATAAATTAGTTTTTCAGCATCACTCTGAGACAAGACCTTTCTAATTTTAGAGATATTGCGCAAATGCAAAAAAGCAGTCCTACATATTTGTATAATATGAGCACTGAATGACATATCCTGATCAAAAATGACTCCAAGATTTCTCACAGTATTACTAGAGGTCAGGGTAATGCCATCCAGAGTAAGGATCTGGTTAGACACCATGTTTCTAAGATTTGTGGGGCCAAGTACAATAACTTCAGTTTTATCTGAGTTTAAAAGCAGGAAATTAGAGGTCATCCATGTCTTTATGTCTGTAAGACAATCCTGCAGTTTAGCTAATTGGTGTTTGTCCTCTGGCTTCATGGATAGATAAAGCTGGCTATCATCTGCTTAACAATGAAAATTTAAGCAATGGTGTCTAATAATACTGCCTAAGGGAAGCATGTATAAAGTGAATAAAATTGGTCCTAGCACAGAACCTTGTGGAACTCCATAATTAACCTTAGTCTGTGAAGAAGATTCCCCATTTACATGAACAAATTGTAATCTATTAGATAAATATGATTCAAACCACCGCAGTGCAGTGCCTTTAATACCTATGGCATGCTCTAATCTCTGTAATAAAATTATATGGTCAACAGTATCAAAAGCAGCACTGAGGTCTAACAGAACAAGCACAGAGATGAGTCCACTGTCTGAGGCCATAAGAAGATAATTTGTAACCTTCACTAATGCTGTTTCTGTACTATGATGAATTCTAAAACCTGACTGAAACTCTTCAAATAGATCAATCCTCTGTAGATGATCAGTTAGCTGTTTTACAACTACCTTTTCAAGAATTTTTGAGAGAAAATGAAGGTTGGAGATTGGCCTATAATTAGCTAAGATAGCTGGGTCAAGTGATGGCTTTTTAAGTAATGGTTTAATTACTGCCACCTTAAAAGCCTGTGGTACATAGCCAACTAATAAAGATAGATTGATCATGTTTAAGATCGAAGCATTAATTAATGGTAGGGCTTCCTTGAGCAGCCTGGTAGGAATGGGGTCTAATAGACATGTTGATGGTTTGGAGGAAGTAACTAATGAAAATAACTCAGACAGAACAATCGGAGAGAAAGAGTCTAACCAAATACCGGCATCACTGAAAGCAGCCAAAGATAATGATATGTCTTTGGCATGGTTATGAATAATTTTTTCTCTAATAGTTAAAATTTTATTTGCAAAGAAAGTCATGAAGTCATTACTAGTTAAAGTTAAAGGAATACTCGGCTCAATAGAGCTCTTTGTCAGCCTGGCTACAGTGCTGAAAAGAAACCTGGGGTTGTTCCTATTTTCTTTAATTAGTGATGAGTAGTAAGATGTCCTAGCTTTACGGAGGGCTTTTTTATAGAGCAACAAACTCTTTTTCCAGGCTAAGTGAAGATCTTCTAAATTAGTGAGACGCCATTTCCTCTCCAACTTACAGGTTATCTGCTTTAAGCTGCGAGTTTGTGAGTTATACCACGGAGTCAGGCACTTCTGATTAAAGGCTCTCTTTTTCAGAGGAGCTACAGCATCCAAAGTTGTCTTCAATGAGGATGTAAAACTATTGACGAGATACTCTATCTCACTCACAGAGTTTAGGTAGCTACTCTGCACTGTGTTGGTATATGGCATTGGAGAACATAAAGAAGGAATCATATCCTTAAACCTAGTTACAGCGCTTTCTGAAAGACTTCTACTGTAATGAAACTTATTCCCCACTGCTGGGTAGTCCATCAGAGTAAATGTAAATGTTATTAAGAAATGATCAGACAGAAGGGGTTTTCAGGGAATACTGTTAAGTCTTCAATTTCCATACCATAAGTCAGAACAAGATCTAAGGTATGATTAAAGTGGTGGGTGGACTCATTTACATTTTGAGCAAAGCCAATCGAGTCTAACAATAGATTAAATGCAGTGTTGAGACTGTCATTCTCAGCATCTGTGTGGATGTTAAAATCACCCACTATAATTATCTTATCTGAGCTAAGCACTAAGTCAGACAAAAGGTCTGAAAATTCACAGAGAAACTCACAGTAATGACCAGGTGGATGATAGATAACAACAAATAAAACTGGTTTTTGGGACTTCCAATTTGGATGGACAAGACTAAGAGTCAAGTTTTCTAATGAATTAAAGCTCTGTCTGGGTTTCTGATTAATTAATAAGCTGGAATGGAAGATTGCTGCTAATCCTCCGCCTCGGCCCGTGCTACGAGCATTCTGGCAGTTAGTGTGACTCGGGGGTGTTGACTCATTTAAACTAACATATTCATCCTGCTGTAACCAGGTTTCTGTAAGGCAGAATAAATCAATATGTTGATCAATTATTATATCATTTACTAACAGGGACTTAGAAGAGAGAGACCTAATGTTTAATAGACCACATTTAACTGTTTTAGTCTGTGGTGCAGTTGAAGGTGCTATATTATTTTTTCTTTTTGAATTTTTATGCTTAAATAGATTTTTACTGGTTGTTGGTGGTCTGGGAGCAGGCACCGTCTCTACAGGGATGGGGTAATGAGGGGATGGCAGGGGGAGAGAAGCTGCAGAGAGGTGTGTAAGACTACAACTCTGCTTCCTGGTCCCAACCCTGGATAGTCACGGTTTGGAGGATTTAAGAAAATTTGCCAGATTTCTAGAAATGAGAGCTGCTCCATCCAAAGTGGGATGGATGCCGTCTCTCCTAACAAGACCAAGTTTTCCCCAGAAGCTTTGCCAATTATCTATGAAGCCCACCTCATTTTTTGGACACCACTCAGACAGCCAGCAATTCAAGGAGAACATGTGGCTAAACATGTCACTCCTGGTCGGATTGGGGAGGGGCCCAGAGAAAACTACAGAGTCCGACATTGTTTTTGCAAAGTTACACACCGATTCAATATTAATTTTAGTGACCTCCAATTGGTGTAACCGGGTGTCATTACTGCCGACGTGAATTACAGTCTTACCAAATTTACGCTTAGCCTTAGCCAGCAGTTTCAAATTTCCTTCAATGTTACCTGCTCTGGCCCCCGGAAGACAATTGACTATGGTTGCTGGTGTCGCTAACTTAACATTCCTCAAAACAGAGTCGCCAATAACCAGAGTTTGATCCTCGGCGGGTGTGTCACAGAGTGGGGAAAAACGGTTAGAAATGTGAATGGGTTGGTGGTGTACACGGGGCTTCTGTTTAGGACTACGCTTCCTCCTCACAGTCACCCAGTCGGCCTGCTTTCCCGGCTGCTCGGGATCTGCTGGAGGGGAACTAACGGCGGCTAAGCTACCATGGGCCGCACCAACTACAGGGGCCTGGCTAGCTGTAGGATATTCCAAGGTGTGGAGCCGAGTCTCCAATTCGCCCAGCCTGGCCTCCAAAGCTACAAATAAGCTACACTTATTACAAGTACCGTTACTGCTAAAGGAGGCCGAGGAATAACTAAACATTTCACACCCAGAGCAGAAAAGTGCGGCAGAGACAGGAGAAGCCGCCATGCTAAACCGGCTAAGAGCTAGTAGCTGTGCTAAGCTAGCAGATTCCTAAAAACACACAAAGTGAATAATGTGTAAATAATTTAGAGGTGATTCAGCAGAGGGAGTGCTTTAGTTAAGGCACGTGAAGATTACACCGTGAAACAAATCGTTATCTAGTTATCTAGATCAATCTAACTGCGCAGATTAAACAGCTAACAGATACAGCAAAACACCGCTGTGCTCCGGAACAGGAAGTGCTACAATACCGCAGTGAGAGCCAACCACCAGTAGAGGTTCATGTATATATTTACTTTTTTATCACAATGTCTCGATGCTCTCAGGGCCCCCTGGTGGCGTGGAGGCCCTAAGCGACCGCGTAGTTGCCGTATGCCTTGGGCCGGCTCTGACTGCATGGTGTGGTGCGGCTCAAAAACAGAGCCATTTAACATTATTATTATTATTATTTTATGCAGCAAGTGCGCGTTTATTTTAGAGTCACAGCTCTTTTCAGCTTTGATCAGACTGATCGATCAGGGCGTTTGATGAGCGCACCGACATGCAGTGAGTGCGCGTTTATTTTAAAGAGACACAGCTCTGATTAGACACACACACACACAGAGAGAGAGAGAGTGAGGGAGGGAGAGCGCGCACACGAGAGAGAGCGCTTTTATTTTATTTTATTTTAAGGAGTCTGATAGAGGAGAGAGAGCGGTTTTATTTTAAGGAGACTCAGACTCCTCAAAATAAAAATGCTCTCTCTCTCTCTCTCTGTCACAGAGAGAGAGAGAGAGAGAGAGAAAGAGAGAGAAAGAGAGAGAGAGAGAGAGAACTCGTGAGAGAGTGCTTTTATGAAACAATGCGACTCAGTGAAACAGTCCTCATATAATTAGTCCAGTATGATAAAGTGAAGCAGTATTTATAGCTCCAGAAGAACAACAGGGAGATGTGAAATGCGCACAGTACCGTGTTGAAGCGTGGGCAGGCTCACAATAGCGGACAGTAGCACGGCGCTGCGTGTACTCGCGTGAAGGCTCCATGCTTTGCTGTACGCCGAAGAAAATTAAACATGTTTAATTTCTTCCATCCTACGCGCGTAGCCCTCAACATACTGCTACGTATTGAGAAAAAACTCCTCATGAAGTGGGCGGAGAGCTGCTCATTACAGCGTAGACGATACGCTGTAATGAGCAGCTCTACGAATACGCCACTGTGACAGGCCCTTATGTTCACTTTTTTTTACCTCCACTGCTTGTCAAACAGAGCAGAGGTGATATGAATTCCCTTGTCTGTCTGTCCATCTGGAGGCAGTTCATCTATCCTTTTAACATTTATTTCCCTTATGTCCTCACAAAGATTTGATGTGACAAAGTCATAACTTCTGATTGCTTGTCAAGGATTGGTGGAAGTACGGAGTATGTGTTCTAGCATAGACACCAAGTTGCTGTAACATGATTAACTGCTTAGAAAGTATAGAGGTGTGCCTAATGGAGTGGTCACTGACTGTGGCAGAATATGGAGGCCTTGGTCCACTTTAACTCAGCCAGACACAGAGTGGCAGCGTACATGACGCACCAAGCGAGAGCTCTCCAGCAGGCCATATGAGGTCAGCGCTGTGAAGGATGTGACTCGTCTCTGTCTGCACTTAAAACACATCTCTGCCAGCCTGCTGCTCCAGACGCCACTGAAAGCTGCTCAGCCTGCACTGCTCGGCAGATGTCTGCTTTTAGCACACTGTTCACATGACTCACTGATGCAGCTTTGCACATTAGTGGCTTGTGAATGTCACCTAGAGGGCGTGGCCTGAAACATTCAGAGCAATGAGCTCATTATCACAAATCATCAAGTGTCTGCTTTTCAAAAATGTACAAGCTCCATCCTGCTGATCCCGTCTTGTCCACATTTTGTCCTATGTTTTTTGTTGTTGTTGTTTGAAGAGAATTATTATCCTTCTCCTACCCTTGAAATGTGGAAATTGGTTCTGTGTCTCTGCTCGCATGACTCAGTAACTGATGACTGAGATGGCTAACACTGAGATTGATTGAGTTCAAGAGCAATCCTGGCTTGGTCTTTTCAAAATCCTCCTCTTCACATTAGTTAAAGTACGATTGGCTATATTATGCTCTACCCATCTCAGTACCATGGTATCCAATGGCAGCTAGTATAATATGTGATACATAATCTAATTTTATAATATTCTTCTGTCCAAACATATAAGGTGTTACCAAAATAAATTAAGTTTATTGCATAAAAGGTCCTATAAATGACATTTTAAACATCTCAAAAAAATTGAATATCATGAAAAAATAGGTTTGTTAGATATTTCAGAGGGTGAATATATATATATATATATATATATATATATATACACACTAAACTCATTGCATATAAACTAAAATGTTTCAAGGATCTTTTTATTTTACTTTTCATAATTGCAGTCTACAGCTAAAACAAGAATATGAAAATGTGTAAATTAAAATATTACAATATTCCATACAATCAGTTTTAAAAGGGATTTATAACAGAACTGTCAAACCTCTGAAAGTACATTCATTTATGCACTCAGTACTCAGCTGAGATTCCTTCTGAATTACTGCATCAGTGCAGCGTGGCATGGAGGCAGTCAGCCTGTGGCACAAGACTTCACACTGGACTTCAAGCAGCTTAGATTTTGTGTCTGTAAAGGCCCGTTCCCACTGGCATTTAGGAAGTTTTGCGCATGAATTGTGCACAAACGTGGTTCCGCAATATCAGTGAAACATGCTTGTATGAGTCGGCCGACATCCACACACATCCGCAGTAATCCCCAGAGGCACGTTTTTTCCATTGTCAGGATTTTTGAGCTGAACAAATTTTTGGTTGCGGATGACATCTGCCTTACATATGCAATACATACTCAATCTATGCGGTGTATATCCACTGTTATCCGCTGATATCCGCAACTGACGGGGTATTGCGGCTTGGCAGCGGACTGGGACAGTGTGTAAAATGGATATATAGCGTGCCTATCACGTCCACATCACAAACTAAAATAAGTTGTAGCGAATGAATACAGAGTGGCCACGAATAAAGCGTTTGTATTATGTCTGCTTTGCATCTGATTTGCGGACAATTTGCGAATGCATAATAAACACTTCACGTAAACCCAAAGTACTATAGAAATATGGCAGAAATGGACATACTTGCCAGTCATTGAGTGTCCAGCTGTGTAGATGTAAAAATGTAGTTATGGATCCCCAAAGACGTAGTGTGATAGTTGCTGTCATCCAACATACCAATCAACTTGTCCAAGTCCAGCAATTGCTCCAGAGGCTGTGGTATTTACTTAGTGCATCAAAATTACTCACCATTCTATCAATTCATCCCCATTATGTGTCCTTTTAATTTGGTGAATTGCATGATAGCATTTATTTTTGTGATTTACTTACCCACTCACTCATCTCCATTTTTACTGTACAATTCCTACGCTGGAGAAAAAACAGTCATTGGAAGAGGGAAACATAATCAAATACCACAAGCAAAATCAATGAAAAGTGGCAACTGTCTGCTGTTTTTAGTTATTCACTATTTCAGTCTGTGTTTTTTTGGACAGTAACGATCATTTATATGTTCTTATAATTTTGAATTTTTTTCCTTAATATTCACAGAAATGACTAGCATACCATGAACCTGGAAAAAACATAAACATATTAATACACCAATCATAATAATAATAATAATAATAATAATAAGAAGAAGAATAATAACAACAGCAACAATTTCCCCTACAGACTGAAGTGCTTCCTCTCTAACAATAATGAATTTGGGTATTCTGAGGAACTGTATCAGTCATGCAATTGTTTTCCAATTTTGTTACTGTAATAAATTCACTGATAGCAACCAGTGTCTTGTACAAGAATGGCACAGCCAATGATTGGGCAGGGTTTGTAAAATGGTGACTTTTATATCACCATCTCATTCTGTTTGCATTAAAAAAGCTGCAGATTTTCCATTGATTTCCTATGAAAATAATTCCAGTATTTGTTTGAAGAACTGAAAAATCTGGGATCATGCCAAAATGTCAACAATTTAATCTGGCTAATCAAAAAAAAAAAAAAAATGTTTAGGGCCTTGATCATTAGAAGTGACATTTGTAGAATCCTGACACATACACTGAGACTGAGAGTTTATTCTTCAATATTCTGTTTGTGTGCCCCTCCTTTCAATAATGTGTAAAAATCAAAGTAATCTGGGTCAATTGATTGATTTGGATCTGGTGGTCAGAATGGTGTTTTTTCTGTCAGGCTCACACTGATTATCCTATTGTGATCGCAAACTCTCAGATTCCTCATGAAGAACTGAGGGGCTCTAACAGAGCAGAGTCTGCAGGTGCTCAAGGTCACGTGATGGATTCTTTTGTCTTTTGTCATTACCCTACATGCAGCACATCCCGACACAAGGGTGTATACGCAAGAAATTGTTGGAAGAGGTCCAGTTTTCAGTGCTCTTTACTCTGTTAATTTGGTCCTCTTATTTATTTTGTATGTTTGAGCAAAGGTGCACTGAAGTTACAATTACTGACAATCATCTTCGCAATGGTAATCTTAGGATAGTCATATGTTGAAAATGAGAAACCACATTAAGAAGAATGCAAACTGAAACTTTTACAGTGATTTTGCACGCATGCACATTTGCCTAGGGAAATGTTGCAGTATGGAATACAGAAAAAAAATTCAAGGTGAATTCAGGATTATGATTACATTTTGGACAGAGATGGTTCTTGTGTCAAAGAAGAGTAAACTGGGTATGAAAGCATAAAAAATATCTTGTTCTAACATTCTCAACTTGTGACATCACAAAAATCAAAAGCATATCTCTCCTTTACAAGCCATCAGTACTGTGTCAGAGGTATGAGTTCTTATACTTTATGGTGGTATAAATGTTTTTGTTTCCTGCTGTTTACAGCTACCACAGTTTTACTGTCTATTGCAACATAACTGACTCCCACAGCCCTTCCTTTTCTCATCATGCACTTCAGCAAACCTGCCTAATGGTGAGGCATAGGTGTCATCTGTACACTTGTCATTTGACACATGCACTTGTTTTTGGGAAGAATTTCCTCCCTCTTTTTCCTCATCCCAGAGGTTAGAGAGAGTCCAGTTTCTTCCTTTGATGTCCTCTGTCTCACACAACATCATCTGTCTTATTTGAGTCATTTTCCCAAGACCAATGGCTCATATTAAGTGAGTAGTTTAATGTACCATCAAAGTAATTTTACTCCTTTTCTAAATGTTGGTGCAGAATTTCATCTTTTCCATCACGCTTCAGCAGGCTTCAAGAAGTGGAAGGAAAGGGAAAAATCACAATGCTTTGATGAACCAAGCAAAGCATGGTTAATGGCTTGTGATACAGTGACTTCAGCTTATCTGACCTTCTTTATTTCTCCATTTTTTACAATATCAAATTGTCATTTAAGTAATTTAACATTATAAAAAATGAGCAGGTTACCTGCCATGTGCTCAGGTGTGAAATCGCTCAAGTCCAAAAGCATTTAGAAATTGTCCGATTCTTGTCTCCCCAACATCCTGCTTCAATATACCTGCAGGTCCATAAGTATTTGGACTTAGTATTTAGATGGACAGTTAGCCCATCTGAATGAAAATGTCTATAACATAAAACAATGTGGTAAAAGTGCAGTGCTGTGATGCTAACCAACCATATTTTATGAATAGTTCATCAAGTGAGACAGCATGATGAAATTTTATTACAGAGATTAGAGCATGCCATAGGTATTAAAGGCACTGCGCTGCGGTGGTTTGAATCATATTTGTCTAATAGATTACAGTTTGTTCATGTAAATGGGGAATCTTCTTCACAGACTAAAGTTAATTATGGAGTTCCACAAGGTTCTGTGCTAGGACCAATTTTATTCACTTTATACATGCTTCCCTTAGGCAGTATTATTAGACGGTATTGCTTAAATTTTCATTGTTACGCAGATGATACCCAGCTTTATCTATCCATGAAGCCAAAGGACACACACCAATTAGCTAAACTGCAGGATTGTCTTACAGACATAAAGACATGGATGACCTCAATTTCCTGCTTTTAAACTCAGATAAAACTGAAGTTATTGTACTTGGCCCCACAAATCTTAGAAACATGGTGTCTAACCAGATCCTTACTCTGGATGGCATTACCCTGACCTCTAGTAATACTGTGAGAAATCTTGGAGTCATTTTTGATCAGGATATGTCATTCAAAGCGCATATTAAACAAATATGTAGGACTGCTTTTTTGCATTTACGCAATATCTCTAAAATCAGAAAGGTCTTGTCTCAGAGTGATGCTGAAAAACTAATTAATGCATTTATTTCCTCTAGGCTGGACTATTGTAATTCATTATTATCAGGTTGTCCTAAAAGTTCCCTAAAAAGCCTTCAGTTAATTCAAATGCTGCAGCTAGAGTACTGACGGGGACTAGCAGGAGAGAGCATATCTCACCCATATTGGCCTCTCTTCATTGGCTTCCTGTTAGTTCTAGAATAGAATTTAAAATTCTTCTTCTTACTTATAAGGTTTTGAATAATCAGGTCCCATCTTATCTTAGGGACCTCGTAGTACCATATCACCCCATTAGAGCGCTTCGCTCTCAGACTGCAGGCTTACTTGTAGTTCCTAGGGTTTGTAAGAGTAGAATGGGAGGCAGAGCCTTCAGCTTTCAGGCTCCTCTCCTGTGGAACCAGCTCCCAATTCAGATCAGGGAGACAGACACCCTCTCTACTTTTAAGATTAGGCTTAAAACTTTCCTTTTTGCTAAAGCTTATAGTTAGTGATCGATCTCTGCTCCCCTCCACAGCATGTCTTTTTCCCGGTTTTCTCCCTCAGCCCCAACCAGTCCCAGCAGAAGACTGCCCCTCCCTGAGCCTGGTTCTGCTGGAGGTTTCTTCCTGTTAAAAGGGAGTTTTTCCTTCCCACTGTAGCCAAGTGCTTGCTCACAGGGGGTCGTTTTGACCGTTGGGGTTTTACATAATTGTTGTATGGCCTTGCCTTGCGGTGTGGAGCGCCTTGGGGCAACTGTTTGTTGTGATTTGGCGCTATTTAAAAAAAAAATTGATTGATTGATGACCCAAAAAACTTGAACCTTTATTCTCTTGCAAAGATATCAGCATCACCAAACACCTTTGTCAATTGACATCATAGCTCCAATAGCACTTTCCAGGCTTTTTTATCTCAAAGGCAGAGGGCCCAGAAACATGAATGTCCCTGCTGAGATGAGTGAATGCCTCTTCACGTTTGACTCTTTAACTGCACACTAATTCACTTCAGTCTGGAGGTTACTGAGAATCTCGATCTTAGAGTTGGCCTAGGACTATTGCAAGCCTAGGTGCTCTAATTCCTCATGCATGTTTTGTCCTGATTTTCTTTGTTGCTGGTGCTGTTATGAACACTGACACTCTGTCTGGGTGGTTGAACACCAGAACCTATGATGTTTCTGTGATATGGTAAATGTGTGTATGTGTAGCACCTGCACATGCTACCTGACTGGAGTCCATCTTGCTTGGGTGACATACATAATGGATTCATTCAATTTTGGAAACATTTTGGAATGTTTTTGTTATCTTGATCGTGATCTCACTGGAGTGACTGAGGTTTTTCATTGTGGAGCAGAATGATGATATACAAATGTGTGCAGCTGAAGAGTTGCAACTGTATTTTAGTTATTATTTGTAAGAATAATAATAATTATTTTTATTTTGACCTGATGGTGAAACAAAAGATTACTAATACTATTAAAAGATACTATAAGGCCCTGAGGGTTATTGTGCTGGTGCTTATCTATGCAGACCAAAGCAGAAAGCAGTTGACACCCTCGGAATGAGACACCAGTCCATTACAGATGAGTCCCCAGCCGATACCAGTGCCCACGTTCAGTTGAGTGGATTTGTATGAGACAAATGAAGGTCCTCACTGTACACCTAGCAGAAAAGCAGCGCAAGGCCGAGCGCAAGAGTCATTGCTAGTTTATGTCATGGTTCACAATCTGATATCTGATGTCTCTATGTTTGCTTTATTGGTTATCGTGTTTCTAATGAATTCTCCTCTATGTTGCACTCCTGGTTATTATATCTCCTCATGAATTATCTTCTGCGGTGTTTATATAAAAGGTTTTTTCTTATGATTTTTAGAATAGAGTGGCTGTCCTGCAATGAAAAAAGAACCAACTTAATTGAATTGCGTCAGTTGGTAACTCTCAGGTTCTGCCCCGGCTCTGGGTTTATGTCTGAATTCTCTGTTTAATTTCCACAATGGATTTTCGGTTTTACTTTTCATATGTTTATACTTTGTTTTTTAAGTGTCAGTTTGATTCTGTTTTTTGCTTTTCTTTGTGTTTACTTTAGTCACAGGTTTCATTCTTTGGTTATTATTTAGTTTTGCAGTCATTCATTTATTCATGGTCTTCTATAGTAGTTATGTGGTTTTGCTGGGTTTGCTTTTATTAACCCTCTGGGGTCTGAGGGCATTTTTTGGACAGTTCACTCGCCTGGCATAAATGTTTTATTATTGCTGTTAACAGCTCTCCCTGCATACCACAATCAAGTTTTATGTCTTTTTCGGGACAACCTGTGCTTTCAGAATATATATGCTTTTGTTGTGTTTTATGAGTGTAATAAAGATTTACAATCAAAAATAAGAAAGGAAAAAGTAAAGTGAAAAATAATTTTCCACACACATTTATTCAAAACACACAGCAAACTATAATAAACAACTGTTTTGACACTTTATAAAGGTAATTTGACGTCTTGTGTGAAAGACTACAACAAAAAGGTTCAAACAATAAACACAAATGCACATTTTGAACAATATATACAAAATGGTCTATGGGTTTTGTTGTCTTCATCTCAAAGCAATTTCTGTCTGCTATTACACAAAGGTTAAATCACAAACTTCTACTTCTACTGTGTTTTGGAGTGTTCTGTGCTGCTCAAAGCAGCTTTCATTCACACTTTGGCCCACTTTGGCTCCTTCCTGTCTGAGGAGCAGCCCTCCCCCTCACTCCATTGATATAGTGAACAGTGCTTTATGCCGAGAAAGCAACAGAGTTATCCAGTAACATTCACATGCAAACTAGTGGTGCAATCCTGATAGTTACACACTCTTTGTTTGAGCATGTGAGATTGTCATCAGAGGCTCTCCGTCTGCTTCACTGATCGCTGTGCATAATGGCGCAGGGCGCATGGAGCCCAATAGTTGGGCTATTCAGGACGCTATTCAAACGGGCCAACTCGTAACATATCACTCCTGAAAATGATCTTTGGCTTTTCACGTGAGGTAAAGCTGCCCTACAATTGGATTGTGGAAAACCATGTGACGGTGAACCAATTCCGATTGGACACTCACATTGCGCATCACACAGCTTCTATGAGGAGTACAAAGATGGCCAATGGCTGGCTCGAAAGTCCGCGGAGTTAACTTTTCAGCAAAAAAAGTAAGTTTCTATCTCATTTCATTAAAAAAGTTATTTATAATTTAGTAAAGCTTGGTCTTAGCCATCGTATACGACGGCGTCGGCCCCAGGGGGTTAATCTTCAGTGTCTTATTGTCAGGTTATGATCTGTTAGTCATGGGTTTTATTTTCTGTTATCATTTATTGTGTCTTCAGTCTTTCATTGCATTATTCTGTAGTCACTGGATTTGTTTTCTGTTCATTAATTATTCTCTGTTTTACCAATAGTTCCTTTTTGCCATTTTTATTGTATTCACTTGTATGTATCAGTCGGTATCAGTTCCTTTCTCATTTTGGTTACAATCAGTTTTCTTGTTTTCCACTTTTTTGGCTTGTCATGTTATTTGTTAGGGCCCCTTCACACATGGTACGAATACGTACAACTCAGGGTGACTCACAACGGAACAGCTCGTGTCAACAAACCACAAAAACATCGAGCCGACGGGCAGGTGTGCATGATGCCGCTACGATGGTTCATGCATGCGGGAACACAGTGCGAGCAGCTGTGCGATGTGTAACCGCATCCTGTCCACGGTGTACCCTGCCTCACACCATATGATTGCTGGGTTATTCTCCAGCCTTTGGTGATCCTTGATTGGAGTAAGAGGGTATAAAAAATGATTTAATGAAAATCAATGCAATTGGTCCATGAAGCAGAGAGCTGTGTCCCTGAGGAAAAGTTTGATGCTCAAATTAAATCTCAGCCTCAGGTCATATGATTGTGTAAAGTTTGCAACCTCCAGTCGACTTTCATATGACTGACAGCCAAACAAGGAAGTGGAATTTACTCAAACACTGAAATGAAGCATTGAAGAAGAAATAAATCCTATATATTGGCCCTGAAGTGTTATGTGTCAGACGCGGTCGGACCACCGACCCAGCATTTGACAGGACCCAGCATGAAATAAGCAGAGCACGGTTCAAAAGATAACAGAATTTAATAATCATAATGAGTGCAGTGATAAACAACCAAAAATGTCCGCAGTCTGGTGAGGTGAAAACACGGCGTGCTCTCAGCAGCGCAAACGGTCCGGAGCCACAGCAGTTCGGACCCAGGGACCCCGCCTACACCCCCCAGGTGGCCGCGACAAACCGAGTCTGTGAAGAAAGAAAACATGAGGTGAGTCCAACACTCTCCACCCAGAGAGACACAGCTCAAAAGGTGCACACAATCAGCAAACACTTCCTGGCTTAAATATATATCAGCTTCTCACCCTGCAGGCACGGAACAACTCAGTTCAAATCTCCACTGCAGCAGAAGCTGATTAGACAATTAGCATAACATGACAGCTCAATAACACAAGGTGTGAGGGACACCAAATCCACTATCATTACTTCCTAAAAGTCACCAAAACCAAATTACCTCAGGAAGTGTGCTGAAGAGCGTGAGACCTCACCCAATCCTCCTTCACAGACTGTGGCGTCAAACCTGGAGCGGTCTCTGCGTCCGTAATGGTGAGATTGTTCTCCTGACGTCGATCTCACATGTCTACTCACAAGGTCGAGTCTCTGGCAATCACACACTGTGCATTCAGGGTTTAAGTGCAGCAATCTCTGATCAAGACAGAATACACCACAGCTGTGAGCCCTGATGACTTGCATGTGAAAACAAGCCTCAGGTGTTCAGGGTGAGGTCCTAATGCTCAGCCACTCAGTCCTGAATGCATACCACCTGGTGGGAGAAACAGAAAAACAAAAACCAGCCAGCCAAACACCCCAGCACACAACATGAAGCCCACTTCGTGTTGGTGCTTACCTCCGGATACCATACAGAGTCAAGTGGATGAGAGTCTATGACTTTCCCTGAATGGGATGCCAGTCCAATGTGGGTTACTTCAGAACACTGCTGCCAGGTTTGAACATATCAAACCCATTTTGGCATCTTTACACTGGCTTCCTGTCTCTGTGAGAGCAGATTTTAAGGTTTTGTTATTGACTTATAAAGTTGTTCATGGACTGGCGCCGTCTTATCTGGTGAAACCCTACATGCCGGTCTGGGTTTTGTGGTCGCAGCATGCGGGACTACTCTGTGTTCCCAGGGTGAAGAAGTTGTCAGCTTTTTCTTATCATGCACCCTCTCTGTGGAACGGTCTTCCCATGACCGTGAGGCAGTCAGTGTCCGTGGACATTTTGAAGTCAAAACTTAAAACCTGTTTTTATTCTCTTTCTTATGAATAGCTTTTATTTTTTTATGGGTGTTATTCTTTTACTTATGTTTTTAATTATGTATTTGAATTTTTAAATTTTTACTTATGGCAGCTTTTTTGTTGCGATTTGGTGCTTTGTAAGCTGATTAAATTGATTGAAAATTACTTCCCCAACCATGGACAGTACTGCAGGTGCATATCTGATCAGAGTGGTGGGAATTAGACCCCCGTTACACATAGTATGAATGCTCAGGAGCCAAGCCGAATCAGGCAGAATGTCAAAAAGCAACATTTGTGCCACATCTGAGAGGGAATAAGAATTGTAGAGGACAGGCTGTACTCCAACCTGCCCTGACTGATTCACGCATGTGCTGTGCACATGAGCCTCCAAACGCAGTACAAATGTTGGTGGGACACAGTAAGAGTACCCGGACAGCTGCCAGGATGCAGTAAGAGCAATAACAATGCTTATGATGAAATCATAATGGCTGCCACCTCTATGTACTGCTGGTCCTTGACAGAACTGCAGTACATACTGTAATCAGTGTTGTTGCTTTTATTAAGTTTGACTTTTTTAACCCGAGGCCTCCTTTGAGACTCCTTCATCAAAGTAAGGACTTTTGTTGCTGGGAGGAGGTCATTACTTCAAATTTCTACCTCCTAGCGATGGCTGATGATGCTCCATGATGAGCCAAAGTTGAATGTGCTGTCACCATAGCTGTCTTACAGCATGGACGGAAGCAAATATCCACTCCACTGGTGAGTCAGACCATGAGGCGCATGCCTTTTGATGTGACACAGAAAGAACAGGAGCTTAGAGCACGCTGGAAGCAAGAGAGAAAGAGAGAGAGAGAGAGAGAGAGAGAGAGAGAGAGAGAGGGAGAGAGAGAGAGAGAGAAAATCACACTGTAAGACATCCTTTTCTTGGCTGGAGGACATGTTTAAGGTGGGGCAGGGCAGAGTCATCTGTCCATTTGGCAAAATAATTGTTAATATGGTGTTCTGTGTGTTTTTGTCCATGGTTGTGATTTAAAAGCAGCACTCTCCTCCTCCTGCTCCTCCTGCTCCACGTGCACGTGGCAGCCTTTGTCAGTGTGTTTCAGGTTATTGGGTTGTAATGGCTCCTCTGTGGAAACACTGTCTTCTTTGCATTGTAACTGTGTTTCTTTTGAGCTTCACTCCATTTGCTTTTTGAAGTTCTCTGAGGATTTTCCCCCCTCATATAACCTGTGTTTTCTGAACAAACCCAGCTTTTAAAGGTCACTCTTTTCACAAGCCTTTGCTGAGCTTCATTGTGATTCCAAAGGAAAACCAACATACATTGATATTCATGCAGAACGCGTGTATTCTCTTCTACTCTGCCATCTGAAATAAGAGTACAGGGCAAGCAAAATGTTCAGGATGGCATACAATGCTGCTGTGAGGGCTTATTATAGGCTGAGAAAATGTTACAGTTCAGCATTTGTTAGATCCTGAAGCACTGTTGATCCAAACTCTGTCAGCTCCAGAATGCAACAGATGCACTGGCGGGATTTGAGAGGCTGGGTAAAAGTCCAGATGGCTTTTCCCAGGGAAAAGATGGACGTCACTGCCGGCGTAAGCCTGAACAAACTGTCTGATAACATAGCCGACAGTAGGATTAGATGCAAAATGCTATAATTCTAAAACTATAGTTTTTTTAAAGTTGAGGCCAACATGCCCTTGGCTGCTTTGGTCGGTATCAGTTTACAAATATTGCAGAATTTGAACATGCCATTTTTCATTTTATTCATGTAAAGTATTTTCTATTGCATTTTGTTGTGAATTCACATTTTGAATTGCATTTTTCCCCATTTCATAAACATGGATTAACTGTGTTTTGTGTCTTTAAATGTTTCTTTTCTTATGTTTTGTATGTTCTGTTCACTCTGCTCACTCTCTGGTGTGCAGTGATGGCTGCTGCCATCCGCCGCCCTCCTCCCCTGCTCTGTTTTCACACAGAAGGTGTGAGAAGAGTGTGATCTCCTTCCCTTGAGTAAACTGTGTGTTAAGCAAATGATAGTCAAGATAATTGCATGCTGAAAATGAATTTTCTGCAATTACAGCTGGTGAGGAGGCTGGTTCATTTCGCATTTGAAAAGCACCACAGCAGCCCTGGTGGATAATGAAAGGGAACACCAAATTGCTCATCCAAATGAATGCATCGGCAAAACAAAACAAAAATATATCACCAAAACACCTAAATCAGAGAGTTAAGTGGAGCAGAATGGCAGCAAAGATGGTCACACAGGCTTTTAATATGTGACAGCTGTGTCAGAGTATTGATTGGTTATTCACTGTGTTGCTGTGCTGGTCAGCATCATTCAGTGTTTGCTTCATTTTCCTCACAACCTTGAAGTGTCTTCTTGGCTGTTTTGCATATTTGTATTCAACTGTTATCTTCAAATGAAAAAAGCAATGTATATATTGACCACTGAGTTGTACACATTGGATTGGTCACTGTAATAGAGTTTATAATATTGTAATAAAATTGTAATAGAGCACAGTGGTTAGCAATGTTGCCTCACAGCAAGAAGGTCATGGGTTTGATTCCCATGTGTGGCCTTTCTGTGTGGAATTTGCATGTTCTCCTCGTGTTTGCGTGGGTTTCCTCCGGGTGCTCCAGTTTCCTCCCACATTTAAAGACATGAAGGTTTTGTGAATTGGAAACTATAATTTTCCAGTGCTCCCTTGCAAAAGAGATCTTGACCTCAGTGGGGCTAACCTGGTTAAATAAAGGTTAAATAAAAAATAATGCCATTTGGTGTGCATACTTTAAAAAAAGACATGCACATCTCTGACATGGTGTTAACTCCAAAACGTGAATCAGCTGCAAATCATGAATTATCCGCAAACAGTGAATACTGAAAAAAAAAAAAATCTCCCAAAATGTGAATGCCGGTCTGACAAAACGGGAACATATATATATATATATATATATATATATATATATACGAGGTCTGTCAATAAAGTATAGGTCCTTTTTATTTTTTTCAAAAACTATATGGATTTCATTCAAATTCAATGCGGGCGGATTGCAGCGTCGGCTCGCAGCCGCCGCGACGCTCCACCACAGGAAAAACACCTCTGTTGGAAGCCTTAAGGACAATTTGGAACATGTCCAGCTGTTAAACAATTTCTCATATACTCACTCCACTGAAAGCCATCAAAAGCCGCCTGGATTTTACAAATGGTTATCAACACAGAGGTGTTTTTCCTGTGCCACCGCACCGCGTCGGCTGCGTCCCGACGCGCGGAACCGTACGCACGTCTTTCATTAAAAAATCTCCTTTAACAGTGGAATATCCGGATAAAATGCTGAAACCGACTTCTTCTGAAACTTCTCTGTTCTCTCACGACGTCCTGGATCAATAGAGCCTGAAATGTGGAGGTTTTCAGCTTGAAACAGGCTGACGATGGCGCCTGAGAGCGCTGCGCGACGTCTCGCACAGTGGGAAGTCCTTAAAGCAACAGTATCACCTCAAAATCTCTCATCAGCCATTAAAATTTTCACTGAAAACCAGCTTAATTTTTCGAACCGTGTCCACTTCGATGTGTCTCACAGGTTTAGAAAAAATTTTGATCAAACAAAGCGCCAGTCTCTCAGCAACTTTTCAGACAAAGGAATTCCGATGAGGGGCTGGACGACTCCTCCCACAAGGAGTGCTCACAGGCGAATGACATTACCGACAGGCGTGGAAAAACTCACGCATGCGCACGAGGGTTCAAGCATGTCTGACGTAAAAACATATGAATGAAATCCATATAGTTTTTGAAAAAAATAAAAAGGACCTATAATTTATTGACAGCCCTCGTATATCAGTTGAAGTAGTTTATGGATTTCAGTTTACAGATCAATTACTGCAGGAAATCTTGATCACAAACCCGATCACCGCAATGACTTTTTTTTTTTATTTGGCGGGTGGGGTGGGGGGTGGAGGTCACTACAGCTGGTGAGGTGGGGAGGTGATCCAAGTAGCTCTCGCTTCTGGTGTCAAGCGCCCAAAAAATATTCAATAAATTCAGGTGTGGTGTCACCAAATTCACTGCACATATCAGTGGTCTCCTGCTGTTTATACTACAGCACTCAGTTTGGAAAAATGTGCAAAACATGGATTTTAGTGAATTAATGAATTTTATTGCTCATTTTAAGACAAATTTTAATGATAAAAGAATCACTCAAATTCGCTGATGTGTACAAAATTTTTTTTGTCACTACACCGACGCTATTGAAAATTTAAACAAAAAAATTCTCCAAAGTTTTTCACAATGCAATTTTTCCAAACTGAGTGCTGTAGTATAACCAGGAGGAGACCACTGATGTGTGCAGTGAATTTGGTGACACCACACCTGAATTTATTGAATATTTTTTCTGGTGTCTTGTTTTTGCACTTTGTAGACGGTCCCTACACTTCCGTTTCTTCGCCGCCTGCTTGTTCAGGTCAATATTTATTTTCAGCTCAGAGGATGGCTTACATGGATAAAAATAAGGTTGTAGCTTGTTCTCTATCTTCCTGAGGTTAGAAACTAGTGTTGTTTGTTTTTCTACAACGTTTCTCTTAAGCTTATTGAGCCATTTACCGGAGGGGGAGGTTTCTCTCCTCCGAGTTTGACGCCTTCATTACCGTTTGACAGGCTCCTCACCTGACACCATCCCCGGAGCAGGACGCACCCAGCGGGAAGGGGCGTGCCACACCAGAAAGGAGAGCTGCTTGGATCCCCACCCCACCAAAATTTAAAAAATTATATATATATATATATATATATTTATTTATTTATTTTATTTTATTTATTTATTTATTTTTTTGTGGTGATAGGGTTTGCAATCAACATTTCCTGCAGTAATTGATCCGTAAACTGAAATACATAAACTACTTAAATTGAAAAAGCATATAGATAGATAGATAGATAGATAGATAGATAGATAGATAGATAGATAGATAGATAGATAGATAGATAGATAGATAGATAGATAGATAGATAGATAGATAGATAGATAGATAGATAGATAGATAGATAGATAGATAGATAGATAGATAGATAGATAGATAGATAGATAGATAGATAGATAGATATTGTTTTGGGAGATATGTTGCAGTATTCACGTTTTGCATATAATGGTTTCCGGATTCACGATTTGCAGGTGATTTACGTTTTTGGGGGTTAACACATGGTATAAAAAAATTTTGTGTGACAAGAGTCCCAATGAAGGCCTAACACGTTAAAAAACAAACAAACAAAAACAATAAACCTTCAAACTTTCCTGTTCAGTGAGTAGAAACAATTCATCTACCAATAAAAATTTTCCTACCTTTTTTGCTGGAAAGAAAGCCTATCCTTTTGCTTTGTGATTGTTGACCCAGAAAATAACACAGGGCCCTTACCAATCTTATGTTCACTTTAAATGGTTGTGCTTCATTATCAGGAACATTATTAAAAGTTCCTCCTGCAATGAAGGCATGGATCAAAACAATACACTACAATAAATGCTTTGCTAATTTACCTGTTGTTCATTGCATCAAAGTCTGTGAGAGGTGATGCAGCCACCAGTGCTCCCTGTTTTCTATGTTTTCATTCAGTGAACTGTTTTTCATTATGTTTCTTTGTGTGTGCAATCAGACTGTAGGCATACTGTCAGCCTGTCTCTGTAAGGCGTACCTGAATATTTTGCCACTTAAGTGCCAGAAATAAATGGGACCTACTCTGCCTGGCTTCTGAGATCTTACAGGATCAGGTGTACAACAACCTGTCTGGCTTTGACAGTTATGTTGGTTGGCAACAGGAATGAACCTCTCATTGACATTTGACATGTAGTGACTCAAAGGGGAACAGCACCACCAAATACAATGCTCGAGTAAGTGGTAAGTAATTTATATACAACCCCAATTCCAATGAAGTTGGGATGTTGTGTGAAATGTAAATAAAAACAGAACACAATGATTTGCAAATCCTCTTCAACTTATATTCAGTTGAATACACCACAAAGGCAACATATTTAATGTTGAAACTGATAAACCTTTTTTTGTTTTTGTGCAAATATTTGCTCATTTTGAAATGGATACTTGCAACACATTTCAAAAAAGTTGGGACAGGGGCAACAAAAGACTGGAAAGTTGATGAATGCTCAAAGAACACCTGTTTGGAAAATTCCATAGGTGAACAGGTTAATTGGAAACAGGTGATTGTCATGATTGGGTATAAAAGGAGCATCCCCAAAAGGCTTAGCCTTTCACAAGCAAAGATGGGGCGAGGATCACCACATTGTGAACAACTGTGTGGAAAAAAAAATAGTCCAACAGTTTAAGAACAATGTTTCCCAATGTTCAGTTGCAAGGAATATAGGGATTCCATCATCTACAGTCCATAATATAATCAGAAGATTCAGAGAATCTGAAGAACTTTCTACACATAAGTGGCAAGGCCAAAAACCAACACTGAATGCCCTAGACCTTTGATCCCTCAGGTGGCACTGCATTAAAAACTGACATCATTGTGTAAAGGATCTTACCGAGTGGGCTCAGGAACACTTCAGAAACCATTGTCAGTTAACACAGTTCGTCACTACATCTACAAGTGCAAGCATTTGAAATTGACAGACGCAAAGTGGAAAAATGTACTGTGGTCTGATGAGTCCACATTTAAAATTGTTTTTGGAAATCATGGACGTCGTGTCCTCCGGACAAAAGAGGAAAAAGACCATCCAGATTGTTACCAGCACAAAGTTCAAAAGCCAGCATCTGTTATGGCATGGGGGTGCGTTAGTGCCCATGGCATGGGCAACGTACACATCTGTGATGGCACAAACAATGCTGAAAGGTACATCCAGTTTTTGGAGCAACACATGCTGCCGTCCAAGCAACGTCTTTTTCAGGGACGTCCCTGCTTATTTCTTATTTTATATATATATATATATATATATATATATATATATATATATATATATAAGAGTTCAGGCGCAAAAACCTGTATCTCCGCCAGACCACTCTTGTTTTAAATAAGGACATTTACCTGATGGAAGTTGTACATCTCCATGAATCATTCTTTCTTGTTATGAAATAATTATGGTGCACTGATCAACAGCCAAGAATGTATACTTCGTTGCATTCGTGACGTGCCATCATTATGTGTATAAACGCAGCATCAGAGAAGCTCTCATGGGCGCCGCAATCTTTGTGTTACATGACCGAGATACATGCCAGTGAGTATTGCACTGTTCACTATGTGGTTTTGCACACAAACTGGGATGGCACTTACGAGGTTCTGCATACAAACTGCATCTTGACTTGCATTTACCATAGGATTTGCCATAGGTATTAAAGGCACTGCGCTGCGGTGGTTTGAATCATATTTGTCTAATAGATTACAATTTGTTCATGTAAATGGGGAATCTTCTTCACAGACTAAAGTTAATTATGGAGTTCCACAAGGTTCTGTGCTAGGACCAATTTTATTCACTTTATACATGCTTCCCTTAGGCAGTATTATTAGACGGTATTGCTTAAATTTTCATTGTTACGCAGATGATACCCAGCTTTATCTATCCATGAAGCCAGAGGACACACACCAATTAGCTAAACTGCAGGATTGTCTTACAGACATAAAGACATGGATGACCTCTAATTTCCTGCTTTTAAACTCAGATAAAACTGAAGTTATTGTACTTGGCCCCACAAATCTTAGAAACATGGTGTCTAACCAGATCCTTACTCTGGATGGCATTACCCTGACCTCTAGTAATACTGTGAGAAATCTTGGAGTCATTTTTGATCAGGATATGTCATTCAAAGCGCATATTAAACAAATATGTAGGACTGCTTTTTTGCATTTACGCAATATCTCTAATATCAGAAAGGTCTTGTCTCAGAGTGATGCTGAAAAACTAAGTCATGCATTTCTTTCCTCTAGGCTGGACTATTGTAATTCATTATTATCAGGTTGTCCTAAAAGTTCCCTAAAAAGCCTTCAGTTAATTCAAAATGCTGCAGCTAGAGTACTGACAGGGACTAGAAGGAGAGAGCATATCTCACCCATATTGGCCTCTCTTCATTGGCTTCCTGTTAATTCTAGAATAGAATTTAAAATTCTTCTAAAATTATTGTATGGCCTTGCCTTACAATATAAAGTGCCTTGGGGCAACTGTTTGTTGTGATTTGGCGCTATATAAAAAAATTGATTGATTGATTTATGGGGTGTTGCAACAGAATCCACTTTGTTGTTGGATACGAATCTCGTGGGCGTGGTGTTTATGGGGGTTTGCGCCTGAACTCTTCATATATATATATATATATATATATATATATATATATATATATATATATATATATATAGTGAGGTCAAAATATGGATGTTTACATATGCTGTAATCCTGTCCATGCTACCAGACACTTCTACTGACATTTTCAACTGTTCAGTGGTGACAAAATTGGTTTACCATGAGTGTCTTTTAGCTTTCCTCTGTGAAATTACATTATGTAGCTTTTTAGTCCTTGGCAGTGTTAATGTTGTAAATCAATATTGCACAGATTAAAATCAATGAACCCAGAAACATAGAAAAATAGAGCTCAGGTTTATGAATTCCTGAGAGAATAATACAATATTTGCACTGTACAGTACAGCCACTACAAACAGTAACAGCAGCTTGTCTGTCAGCTATGCAAACATGATGCAGTGCAATTTCATTGTACTTTGATTTAATCAAAAGACAGATTGCTTTTCTGTGGTTATGCTTCATCTTCGTCAACGTTCCAATGCCACATTAGCATTCCCTTTCATATTCATTTGCACTGTTTAAAACATCACACCAAGAATTTGAGTGACAGGAAAGCTTAAAGTCATAATACAACATTAAAGAGCACTAAAGACCTGAGTGGTGTGACAGCATTGTTACACACAACTTAAACGTGTCTGTGAATTTACTATAATATTTGCCAGTGTGAGTTTTCAAATGAATTTCACTCTTTGTTCTGGCTGAAGAGCAAGATGTGGGCACAAAGCTCAGCATGCCTCATTCAACTCATGCAGTTAATACATCAAAGACTGCACTTTCTACCATCTGCAGAAAGGCAGGCGCTGCCGTCACAGGATATTACTCAACTTGTCTGATCATTATGCTGTCTTATCCTGCGTGAACCTGTCATAAAGATGGAAATGAGAAAGAGAAGAGTACGGACAGGTTTCTCCAGCACAGTGGTAAGAAGGATGTGGGTTTCAGTCTGACCTGTTTCTGTCTGTCGTTGTAACCACAAGTTACTGTGTTGTGTAGCAGTAAAGCCTTACTCACTGACACCAACATTCTAGCAAACTATGCTGGACCTCTTGGGTTTTAGCCTCTCTGTTAAAGATATCATTGCTGAGGTCCTGTCTGGTGTGGGAATGTGCCTGTCTACACAATGATGCCCTGGCCTGAATGAGAGTGAGGTTGAGAGGGGCCAGGGGGCACAGTGGTATACAGATATAAAAGCTGACAATGAGGTGTTCCAGTGACTGACAATCAAGCTGTTTTGTTTGACCCTCCTTGTTTGCAGTAATCCATCTGAGCACAGTCCAAAACCACACAGATTGAAAAAAAAAAAAAATGACTGAGAATTTCTTGTAGAAGTGAATGTTTTGCACTGTACATGTGTTGAGGTTGCAGACCGTCATGTTTAATGAAGATATCTTGGTAAGATTTCTTGTTTTAGTCATGTTGCTTCACATTACCACATGTCCCCTGCCTGGAGAACCTGGCAGAGACATAACTTTACAAAGAAAATGTCACCAGCAGCACTCCATCCATCCGTCCATCCATCCATCCATTTTATGAACTTGCTTTTTCCTGTTAAAGGTCATGGGGGGGTGGAGCCTATTTGAGCAAGAGGCAGGGTTGTATCTAACGTGATCATGAAAAATGAAAAGCTCAAATAGTCAAATAATAACTGGAACAAACAGCTTTTGAACCTCAACAACGTGGTGCTGTGCAACAGGAATCAAGCTTGATTTTAAAAAGCCATTAGACACAATAGATACAATAGACAAAGGTTGCTCTTCTCCAATCACAGCCACAGAAACAAAATCAGAGGTGAATTATTGGTGAAAATTTTGCAGACCCACTCACTGACTCGCTCCATAATGCCCATGCTGAGGGCATCTGTCTTTCCTTCTGTCTCTGGTGGGCTCTCACAGATGGACTGGCCAGCTACCTTCATGCCATGCTTCAGTTGTGTCCATGTCATGGCTTAGATGTGCTGAGCTGTGTAGCATTTCTCTCCCGGGCTGCATGAGGCTCTCTTTGTCTGACATAAACACACAGGGATTTACTCACACACTTATTGTCACGTACGGCCGCATCTGTGCCATTGATGCCTCTTCACACCTGTTGGTGCTACAGATGGCACACAGTACCACACCCTCTTCACACTGCTGTTGTTGAATAATGCAGTAATTGTGATATTCGCACATCACTGTTACCTTAGATACGGGAGCTGCATTCACCCCCCCCCACCCCTGCTCCCCCCACACATACACCATTTGTCCTGAACAGTCACATTGAATATCAGAAGTTGAACTTATGTGAAAGTATCTGATACCCATACATCCATAAATCTTCAGTTCAATAATTACAAACTGTTGTTAAAATAAAAATCTTTTTTTTTTTTTACGTTTCAAAATGCTCAATTTGGGCAGTGTACTATCTTATGTTATCATTTACTGACAACATTTTTAACTTTTTCCCAAGTAATCTAATACTCTAAGTGCATGCATCTCCACTGGCACCTCGACAGTGCTTGAACAAAAGCTGAAATACTGTTGCTCTGGTTTTCAGATCTTTTATAAAGTCGTAGATAAAGACAGAAAAAAGGTGCATAGTTCTTTTCCTTTTAACAATTTTAACTCACCCTGAAAGATGATATATTGTAGAATAACCATTTGTGTCTGCTCACATAACTCATTAGCTTGGTTGCTTTGGTTTTGTTTGACTAGATTCCATCAGAATGTTTGATTCAGGTTCACTCCAATGTGAGTACAAATGACTTTGATGCTAAGGTAACACCCCTAAGTGCCACTTTACACGAAATACAATTGAGGCAGAATGATGCACGAAGGCAGAGTTGAATGGTACTCATGGAAAATCAGAGCCACACTTGAATGCCTCGTATAGCAGTCACCACATCCATTTGGGCACGGCACATGCACTCTATATTCGCATGTCACTCACGCCGGAAACTCATTCAAACAGCGGGCAAGATTAGGTCACACTGCCAAACTGATCGTGTTCACAGCATTCACACGGCATGTTCGGACACATCATGCTGTGGTACGATATGCTACATGAAATCATTGGCTATGTTGAACTGTGGCCGAAAAGTGCAGTCGATGGACCATTTACACCAACAGCTGACATTCGACGAAAGCTTGGCGAGTGCCTATTGGACCCACTCTCGGCCGGCATCGACCGGAGTCCAGGTGACACACAACATACAACACCACTTGTGGGGCACTTAGAAAAGGCAGGGCCATTCGCGCTCCCAGCACAAAAATAGAGTGCAGGCAGACCACTTTCGAGCTGGATGTGCGCAGAACTGTGTATGTGCCTCACCTCCACCACAAATGGCATGCAAGTGTGTGGTGCCTCCCCTCCGCAACACAGGAGGCATGTTGTGAGTGTGTCATCAGAGACTGACATTTTTTCTGTGAGATGAGTTGGTCGACAGAGGTGGGCGTGTGCGCGCCAGCTGCTGCTGTTGAGATCTGTGGACTCGCAAGTCACAGGTGGAGAACACATACCGTGCCACGTAGGATATCATGTGACAACACTCCACCGTGAGGCGCGTGCATGGGCATGCTGTCCTCATGTGGAAACAGATAAAACACATATTGTCTTTTAAACATGCAGGAGTGACCGCGGCAGCATGCACATCAGCAGACTGGCCCATGTGAAAAGAATTGTCTGATCATGTGAACACTCAACTGGCAATGTGAAGTTCACATCCACCACGTGAGCTATGGGTAACGTGACACGGTGTCCTTCGGTGCGCTGCTCGCTGGACACACAGCACCGGCAGATGTGGACATGATAAGAGCACATGGCTTCATTCATGTCATTTCATGACATTTCGTCTATGACCATGGATCATATACAGAGGAACAGAAGGATCATTCTTGTATTGTTCACTTGATAAGAGGGATTACATATTTGAAATTGCGGTGGGTTTTTTGTTTTGTTTTTTGGTGTGTGTGTTTTCCCCAGAGCAGCAGTGTGATGTGGTGTCACACTTTCCAAGTGCTCATACTTTGTTCGTGCATGAGTGCATCAGCGTGGTGTCGTTCATGCCTGTCTTACCATGTGTCCTTCCTGACAGCAGGTGGAATGTTTTGTGGTTCTCCCATTCTTGTTTTTTTTTTTTTTTTTACATTTTTTGGCCGGTTCCTACTTCTTTTGCCCAACTTCATGTTATGTGTGAAGGGGCCATAATGAAATGAGACAACACACAACTGGATGTGCACATTTATCAGTGTAATGTGATTTTTGATTGTTTATATCCACAGACCAAAATGCATATTTTGAGGGATTTTATCTTTAGTGTTTATACCATTTTATCGCAATATGGGAGGCAATGCATAGGTGATATGATACAGAGATGAGCTGATGTTTATTATGTTGTAAAATAATGCCATTATATATATATATATATATATATATATATATATATAATGTTACTTGTTACTTTCATGCCAGCTGCTTGTGTTGTTAAAATGGCAAATGTACTTGGTTTAAGTGTGGTCAGGTGCAGTATTGGTGCATTGTCATCGCGACACAGCAGAAAGTGGTTGCACCAAAGGCCATCAAAAACATCTTCAAAAGCTGGGCACATAGTTTTCTGATATTTACACTGTGAAATTTTTAGACGCTCCTGATATAGGAGTGTGTGCATCAGTGCTCATATTCCTACTCTTCACTCACCAAACTAAAATGAAAGTGACGTGAGAGAAAAAAAATGAAATAAAAGTAAAAACTAACGGAAGAATACACACCTTTTACTTACTGGGGTGCTGCTCTTCAATTTTTGAGTGTATTTTGAGCCATCAGTCATTGTGATCATTTATTTATTTTATGTACCCACTACTCCAATGAAGTGGTTGCTGTAGCCTATCTCAGCGGTCATAGGGCATGAGGCACGTTACACCCTGGACAGGACTCCAGTCTATCACAAGTTCATATATAGACAAACAAACACACCCACACTCGCACATACGCCTATGGGCAAATTAAAGATCCCAATTCACCCAACATGCATAGCTTTGGAACTGGGAGGAGGCCGGACCACCCAGATGACATGCAAACTCAAGACCAGGCCTTCTTGCTGTGAGGCAACAGTAGTAGCCACTAACCCACCAAGCTGCCCTCGATGTGATCACAGTGGACCATATGGGCCTGATTTACTAAAGCCTTGTTTTCACTGAGCAGTCCAGGTCAGTACAACACAGTGTGGCACGGTTCGGAATAGTTAAGCATAGCTTGGCTTGCATTTCCACTGTCAGCAGTACCCTTTGTTTGGTAGGTGGAACGTGATAGAAGTTGACATGCACATCATTGAGATGAGCAGTGAGATGATCACCAGGAACGTCTGCACCTCCTCGTTTGGCCAAGCTTGTCTGCTTTTTGCTGACATTCTTTATTGTGTGGATATTTAAAATTCAGCATATGTTTTTAAGAGGCTTCAGTAAGCTGTTGCAGGGTGATGATATATATTCCTATGTTGCTATGAGCCAATCAAGGGACAGCAGTGGGCTGGAGCCTCCCTTTGTTACTGTTCTATTATTTTGGTACTCCATTTGAAGGGTCAACGGTGACACAGGAGTAGATTTTCACTCCTGTCCCATCTCGCTCCCACAGAAAAATTCCTGTCCCATTTCAATCCTGGGCCAGAGTAAAAAAAAAAAAAAAATTCCTGTCCCATCCCACTCCTGGTAAAATGACTCCCACTCCCATCCTGCTCCTATTCAGAATGACTCCCACTCCTGTACCGCTCCTATTTTTTTTTTGTTCTTTTAGGTTTTAGGCAATACACCAAATTTGATTTGATCTTCCCTCATTCTTTTTTAAATTACTTGGTATTTTGCAGTTATATTTCAAAAGATAAGTCAACAGGAACAGTTTGTCTGTCGTAATATAGGGAGGCACTTATTGCCTTAATCCAAAAAAAAAAAAAAAAACTTCACTAAAACACACAAAACATAAATAATACATGGCATGTTGTCTAATAGTTTTTCAACGGAGGACCAGCTGCTAAGTCCCTGTTTCTAGCTTTTTTGGAGGTCAGTTACAGCAAAAAATTAATTAATTAATAATAATAATAAAGAAAATGCGGGTCACACCATGCCTACCTTAGACCAGAGGGTTAAGGAAATGTGCCACTGTGGTTCCACAGAGATATCACAGTCAGCTGCAGAGCTGACGGGCCTTGAAGGCAGGCTGAACCCCCCGCAGTCAGTCGGTGTAGTTACTGCCCATAAGGTACAACCTTTTTTTCCTAATTGTACAAAATGCCAAAAAAAAGCCTTAAGTAGTGAAGATCTGGATGAGATCAAACTCTCCCTGAATTTCATGTTAGATGAACTCAGTGGAGTGGTTAAAAAGCAAACCGAACTGCTTGGTTTATTGAAGGAGGTTCGTGATCTCAAAAAAATCTTGCAAGAGAAAGACAGTAAAATCAGATCATTGGAAAATTGTGTCCATGACCTTGAGCAACAAGTGAGGATGGAGGAAGTAATTGTTTCAGGACTGAACATTAAGCATCCGACATACGCTCGGGCCACTGCTGTGGGCAGCGGCGCCGATGAAGCAGATGACAAGCGAGAAGAAACTCAATCCCTGTAGCAACAGGTTGTTCAGTTTTTTTCTTCCAACGATATCCACATTAATAGTACTGATAATGCTGATTGCCATTCAGCTGCAAGAAGAGACAAAAAGGCAAAACCGGTGATCATCATCCGGTTTGTAAATAGAAAGTTTAAGAATGAATTGTTAAGGCAAACAAAAAAGTTGAAAGGAACCGATGTGTATGTGAACGAACATTTGACAAAGAAAATTGCGGAGATTGCAAGACAAGCCAGAGTCCTTCGCAAGCAGAAAAAAATTCAAGTGACATGGATCAGGAACTGTAAAGTGTGGATCAAACTAAATGGAACTCCGGAAGAAGCGAAGGCCATAATGATAAGAGAGCTTGTGAATTTGGATAAATTTAAATGATTGCTCCTTTTGGATGAACATGTTCCTTATTGTTTCGATATTGTTTATTTGAAGGGATTTTGGTATGTTTTTGTTTCGTTTTCCTTTTTTGTTATGAGACAATTCTTGACTAAATCCATATCACATACTGGTTTACATGAAACAGCCATATCATATTTAGCCGCATTTTTGGTTTGTCAATTACAACCCTTTTATGATGTCAGTTGATTCTTTTCAACTTACTTCTGCACAGGAGCTTGATCTAAAAGTGTTTGATTACTCTGAACACAAATCTCATAGCATTGATTACAATATAGATCCGGATTGTTTTTTTCTCAAAAATACTACTCAAAACGTAAGGACTGTTCCATGATAAACGGTTCTTTCTTTCTTTCTTTCTTTCTCCATTATACATTTTAATAGTAGAAGTCTTCCTATGAATTTGCCCAAAATTCAGGATTGTTTAAAAAGTGTCAATAACCCCTTTTCTGTCACTGCGGTTACAGAGACATGGTTGAGGGATGATCACATGGACATGGTCCGGCTCAATGGTTATGATCTTTTTTTTTATAAATAGGATGAATAAAAGGGGCGGTGGCGTGGCACTTTACGTCAGTTCTAGTTATCAGTGTGAAAT
This sequence comes from Thalassophryne amazonica, assembly GCF_902500255.1. Lineage (NCBI taxonomy): Eukaryota > Metazoa > Chordata > Actinopteri > Batrachoidiformes > Batrachoididae > Thalassophryne > Thalassophryne amazonica. Next base: position 115,015,485 of record NC_047103.1, on the reverse strand, counting down.
TGTCAATAATATGTATTTTCTTTTGATAATGTTATGGAATGTGTTTCAGTGGAAATTAAATGTGAAAAATCAAAAAACATAATCATAAGTTGTATTTACAGAGCTCCTGTATCAAACACAAATATTTTTGTGGATAAATTGACAGATATGTATAACACCTATAAAATAATAAGCTTTTGTTTATCTGTGGAGACTTCAATATGGATTTCCTCAATCCTCATTGTCAGTCACACATAGATGAATTTATTAATTCTGTATTTAGTATGGAATTGTATCCAGTAATTACTCATCCAACTAGGATAACTAGGAATTCATCAACACTTATTGACAATATATTGACAAACATTACTACGGGAAACATAATGGGTGGACTTCTCTTTAGTGATATCAGTGATCATCTGTCTGTTTTTGTTGTTTTCAATTCATTAGTTGATAAAATTGACCATATTAATATTACAAACTTCACAAGGAAAATAACAAAGGAAACAATGGAAAAGCTTAGGGCGGATTTAAGACAGCAAAATTGGAGTGACATTTACATTGAGGATGTTGATCAATCTTACGAATTATTCATTTCTATTATTTCCAATTTATATGACAGACATTGCCCTTGTGTGTTAAAAAATGAAAAAAAAGCTAAGCAAAGATGAATCTTGGATCACTAAGGGACTTCTGAATGCATGTAAAAAGAAACATTTTTTGTATAAGCAGTTTTTAAAATCTAGAACAATTGAAGCTGAGATAAGATATGTCATATAAAAACAAACTAACATACATTATGTGTCATGTAAAAAGCAGTATTATAGTGATTTATTGGAAAAAAATAAAATTAATATAAAGGGTACTTGGAGGTTGTTAAATGAAATCATAAATAAGAAAAAAGATGTCAAAGAATATCCTGCCTATTTTTATACAAATACTGATACAATTGTTAAAGAAAACAAAGCTATTGCAGATCATTTTAATGGTTATTTTGTTAACGCGGGTAAAAACTTAGCAAATTCAATTGTTCCTTCCAAAACATGCTCCTTGAATTACAGCAAAACAATAGAAACAGTTTGTGATTCAATGTTTATTAGAGGAACGGATGAAAAACAAATTATTGATATAGTTCACAAACTTAAAGGGAAAAAATCAACTGATAGTGACCGTTTTGATATGTTTTTGGTTAAAAATATTATTGATTGCATTGTTAAGCCTTTAACATACTTGTATATCTGTAATTTGTCATTGATGACTGGGAAATTTCCTTTCAAAATGAAAATAGCTAAAGTGATCCCATTGTTCAAATCTGGTGACAAGCATGTCTTTTGCAATTATAGGCCAATCTCCTTCTTACCACAATTTTCCAAAATTCTGGAAAAGGTATTTGAAATTAGGTTAAACGATTTTTTAACTAAACATCATATCCTTAGCAAGCAGCAATACGGTTTTAGAAAGAATCGCACTACTTCGCTGGCTGTGATGGATTTCGTTGAACAAATTACCAACACGATTGAAAATAAGCAATATACTGTAGGTTTTTTTTTTTATTATTTACAGAAAGCATTTGATACTATAGAGCATACCTTGCTATTGGACAAATTACAGAAGTATGGTATCAGGGGATTGGCACATGACTGGATAGCGAGCTACTTAGACAGTAGTTATCATATATATATATATATATATACACATATATATATATATACACATATATATATATATATATATATATACACACATATATATATATATATATATATATATATATATATATATATATATATATATATATATATATATATATATATATATATATACACATATATATATATATATATATATACACATATATATATATATATATATATACACATATATATATATATATATATATATATATATATATATATATATATATATATATATATATACATATATATATATATATATATATGTATACGGTATATGTATACTGTATACGGTATATATACACACGGGTTTTTGTATGTTGTTTCTTTTATGTTTTGTTATTGCCTTTGTTGTTGCTCAGCTGTGTGCCGGATAAATAAATAAATTCAATTCAATTTCTCCCTGACAACACACAAAATGATCTGCTTCACTTCTGTGTCAGCAGGGAAAATTTGTCTATGTGTGGGTTATGGTCATGATCAAATCAAAATCAAATCAAATCAATTTTATTTCTATAGCGCCAAATCACAACAAACAGTTGCCCCAAGGCGCTTTATATTGTAAGGCAAAAGCCATACAATAATTACAGAAAAACCTCAACAGTCAAAACGACCCCCTATGAGCAAGCACTTGGTGACAGTGGGAAGGAAAACTCCTTTTTAACAGGAAGACACCTCCAGCAGAACCAGGCTCAGGGAGGGGCAGTCTTCTGCTGGGACTGGTTGGGGCTGAGGGGAGAGAATCAGGAAAAAGACATGCAGGAAAAAGACATGAAACCATAACTTAATGAAGGTTATGGTTAGGGTTAGCTTTTGTGATGGGACTACCCAACTCATCACATATTGATGTCAGAAAAAAAAAAACAGTTTTGAGTTGGGAGTGAGAATGTGCTGATCTCACTGCAGCATGAAGCCATCAGCTCAGTCTTATCTCATGCGACTGTGACATCAATAACCCATTCAGAATTCCAATTGTCAGACAAACATAATAAATTTACAAAAAGTGCTTTTTTGCACATTTGATAGATACAATCTTCAATGTTCAATGTTATTTCCCCCAGCTCTTTCTCTAACACTGCCCCACACAAAGTACAAACTCGAACTATTCTGCACTTTTAAATTTATTCAAAGTCACAATGAAAATCAGGACTGGTTTCTGAAGAACTTCTCTCACAGACGAGATCCGCCCTTTCAGAACCAAGTGTTGTGAAAGTGTTGTGACACGGACCCACAACAGGGGGCGTAAATGAACGGACAATGGATAAGCCAAAAGTAACAATTTAATGTTGTGAATCGCACAACGACGTACAGACAATAACAATATAGTGATTGTCAATCATACACCAGGTGACGTGTGGGCAGGCTCGACGATAGAAGACGCCTGGCGAGAGAAGAGCCGGATCCCACACAGCTTCCACTGCCAATGGAGCTGAAGAACACCGGAGCCGCCAAGCCCTGCGCCCCAGGTGGCCGCTGTCTTCAGCACTCAGACCCGGTACTGCTGGCAGAGAACAGAGACAGTCCTGATGAGTGTGAGGTCACACACTCCGTAATCCCACAGTCTGTATTCAGTAAGGAGGGAGAACCTCCACCTCCAATCACACACTCGTGCAGCTCCTGAGATAACCACTTATCTGGTTGGGGTGTGAGGCGAAGCCGTCGCAGTCCACACCAAACGCCAACTCCGCAGACAGGGTATCCGTCCCAGGAAAACGGCTGCAAAAAGAGATCAGACTAATACTCGAAGTTAAGGTTTAGCAGAGAATTACCTGATTGGTAGTTGATTTCTCGGCGGGGAGGTGGAGTTGCAGTCCGGCCTTTAAGGTGGTGGTGATGATGTGGATGAGTGACAGCTGATGCTGATGACGAGTAACAGCTGTCACTCCCGGTTGCTATGACGCCCTCTCATGCTTGAAGCCCGCACTTCAAGCAGGGCGCCATCTGGTGGTGGTGGGCCAGCAGTACCTCCTCTTCAGCGGCCCATACAACACCAAGAACAATGGACACAAACAGTTTTATAAAACTCTCCATGGGCATAACAAAGGCGGACCTTATTTCACAAAATCCTTCCTTTATTGGTCGTCCCTGTGGCCATTCAAGGGAGGTCCCAGCCCCTGCTATTAACCCACACAATAACGGGGCATGTATGATTTATAATCTAATCTGAATCAGTTTTTCCTAAGTGGTAAAACTCGTTAAATCCAGTTCAACATGCACATTCCAGCAGAGGCACATTCCAACAGAGAACAGAGAAAATATATGAATCTTAGGATACAGTCCAAGTAAAATAGCTACTTTAATACCAAAACAAGTAAAGAAAACAATAATTAAACACACAAATATATCTAACAGTTAGTAGATCAAGTTGCACATTTGTTTGCAGGTGGTATGGAATTTGATTGTTTTTTATATTCATGAACCTGGAGTAAATGAGGCCCTAAACGTATATTGCTGCTGAGCACCAACATTTCTATCTCTGTGTTTATGTTTTATTTGATAATGTTAGTGTGCCCAAAGCAGATGATTACCTCACTGAGTCTCGTCTCCTTGGTGTTTCTGAGTGAATTTTTCCTAACCACTGTTGCCACTGTGCTTGCTCAGGGACTATGTAAGGTTCAACCTTACTCATATGTCATGCCTTTGTAGTGACGTATGATGTGATTTGAAGTTGTAGAATTAAATAAAATTGAACTGAAATTGAATTTCTTCATCTTGGAAGCTGTGGTGGATGCTGCTGGTGTTGCAGCTTGTACTCTCTGTTCCTGTGTTGTGTTGTTTCCTCCCACTCACTCCCCTCAGGATGCAATCTCTGGTGTTCACCTCCCGGCATGGGATGTGAACACTGTAACCAGTAGGCCAAAACGCGGGCCTCTGGCCAGAGAGTCGTGTTAGCTGTTGGGGAGTGAGGTTTACTGACTACTACATATACAGCAACTCCTGATGGCCTCTGTCACACTCACATCCCTAAACTTCACTCCCATCCAGGTCATGGGACCAATGTAGTGGCCACATTATCTCTGCTTATATTTTGTGTTTTGACTCCTCCCACTTGCTCCCCTTGGGATGTGAACTCACGAATTCTGGCACGGGAGGTGGACGCTCTAATCAGAAGGCCAAATAACGGGCCTCTGACCTTGTGGCCAGAGATTCCTATTTGCTGTAGGGGAGTGAGGTTTATGGACGACTATTTCATGACTGCTGCTTTTTGTGCAGATGCATTCCCTCACCAGAAAACCTCTCACTTCTATCCTCTACTGAGCAGTGTTGGGGTCATTACTCAAAAAAGTAATGTATTACACACTACTTAAAAAATATATATAATACATGACTTCATGCTCAATGATAAATGGACTGCATTTAGATAGCGCTTTTTCATCTGCATCAGACGCTCAAACCGTGTTACAGTTATGCCTCACATTTACCCATTCACACAAACACACACACACTCCGTTGTCAGGGTGCTGCCGTATAAGGTACTCACTACACACCCTGAGCAACGTGGGGATTAAGGACTTTGCCCAAGGGCCCTTTGTGATTTTCCAGTCAGGCTGGGGTTTGAACCGAGGATCCTCTGGTCTCAAGCTTAACACTTAACAACCCTCACTCCCTCACGGTAACTCATTACATAACCCATTACTTATTCAGTACTCAGAATCAGCCTGCAGATAAACCTTAAACCTTTAGGCACTGCATGCATAAATTCTGTTCTTATGAGTGTGTGTGTGTGTGTGTGTGTGTAGTGTCCTGCTTGTGCTCTCTCTCTCTCCTCTCTCTCTCTCTCTCCCTCTCTCTCTCTCTCCCTCTCTCTCTCTCTCTCTCTCTCCTCTCTCTCTCTCTCTCTCTCTCTCTCCTCTCTCTCCTCTCTCTCTCCCTCTCCCTCTCTCTCTCTCCCTCTCTCTCTCTCTCTTTCTGTCTGTCTCTCTCTCAACATAAATTAATTTGACACAAATATTTTGTATAGTTTTACATGGTTAAGAGGACTGTGACTGTGGTTAATTAACCACCACGAAGGTCTACTGAGTGTTTTAGTGCAAAACTCCACCAAATGTCCAATAATTAAAACACAAACACACTGTAGATATTTGTATGACTCATGTGTAAAGGATAACAGGAAAAAAAAAGAATGGAGCACTTTTCCATGTTTTTTCATGACTTTAAATGACATCTTTCTCATTGAAGCCAGCACCGTCCCCCTGAATATTTCATCAGGATGGATGTTGATAGACACAACTCTCTTTGACCCAAATGAGTTAATTTAGTTTAATTTCATTTCATTTTTAGTTTAATTAGCTTTAATGCGGAAAATCACAACAAAAGCCGTCTCAAGGCATCTTACATGAAACAATTCAACATAAAATATAAATAAATAATTAAAAATGAATAAAAAAAATGTAAATACATAATTAAAGACAGAAGTAAAAGAATAAAACAGATAAAAAATAAAAACTATTCATAAGAAAGAGAATAAAAATAGGTTTTCAGTCTTGACTTAAAAATGTCCACGGACTCCGACTGCCTCACGGTCGCAGGAAGACTATTCCACGGGGTGGGTGCACGATACGAAAAGGCTCTTTGACCTTCTGACTTCTTCTTCACCCTGGGAACACAGAGAAGTCCCACATCCTGTGACCATAAAGCCCGGGCCAGCACGTAAAGTTCCACCAGATCAGCCAGATAAGATGGCGCCAGTTCATGAACAACCTTATAAGTCAATAGCAAAACCTTAAAATCTGCTCTCACAGAGACAGGGAGCCAGTGCAAAGATGCCAAAATGGGTGTGATATGTTCAGACCTTCTGCTACGTGTCAGAAGTCTGGTGGCAGCGTTCTGAACCAGCTGAAGACCACTGATGCTGGACTGCGGTAACCTTGAAAATAGAACATTCCAATAATTTAGAAGAATTTGGCCTCTACTGGTGGTTGGCTCTCACTGCGGTATTGTATCACTTCCTGTTCCGGAGCACAGCGGTGTTTTTCTGTATCTGTTAGCTGTTTAATCTGCGCAGTTAGATTGATCTAGTTATCTAGATTACGATTTGTTTCCCAGTGTAATCTTTACGTGCCTTAACTAAAGCACTCCTTCTGCTGAATCACCTCTAAATTATTTACACATTATTCACTTTGCGTGTTTTTAGGAATCCGCTAGCTTAGCGTAGCTACTAGCTCTTAGTCGATTTAGCATGGCAGCTTCTCCTGTCTCTCCCGCACTTTTCTGCTCTGGGTGTGAAATGTTTAGTTATTCCTCGGCCTCCTTTAGCAGTAACGGTACTTGTAATAAGTGTAGCTTATTCGTAGCTTTGGAGGCCAGGCTGGGCGAATTGGAGACTCGGCTCCGCACCGTGGAAAATTCTACAGTTAGCCAGGCCCCTGTAGTCGGTGCGGACCAAGGTAGCTTAGCCGCCGTTAGTTCCCCCCTGGCAGATCCCGAGCAGCCGGGAAAGCAGGCTGACTGGGTGACTGTGAGGAGGAAGCGTAGCCCTAAACAGAAGCCCCGTGTACACCGCCAACCCGTTCACATCTCTAACCGTTTTTCCCCACTCGACGATACACCCGCCGAGGATCAAACTCTGGTTATTGGCGACTCTGTTTTGAGAAATGTGAAGTTAGCGACACCAGCAACCATAGTCAATTGTCTTCCGGGGGCCAGAGCAGGCGACATTGAAGGAAATTTGAAACTGCTGGCTAAGGCTAAGCGTAAATTTGGTAAGATTGTAATTCACGTCGGCAGTAATGACACCCGGTTACGCCAATCGGAGGTCACTAAAATTAACATTAAATCGGTGTGTAACTTTGCAAAAACAATGTCGGACTCTGTAGTTTTCTCTGGGCCCCTCCCCAATCGGACCGGGAGTGACATGTTTAGCCGCATGTTCTCCTTGAATTGCTGGCTGTCTGAGTGGTGTCCAAAAAATGAGGTGGGCTTCATAGATAATTGGCAAAGCTTCTGGGGAAAACCTGGTCTTGTTAGGAGAGACGGCATCCATCCCACTTTGGATGGAGCAGCTCTCATTTCTAGAAATCTGGCCAATTTTCTTAAATCCTCCAAACCGTGACTATCCAGGGTTGGGACCAGGAAGCAGAGTTGTAGTCTTACACACCTCTCTGCAGCCTCTCTCCCCCTGCCATCCCCTCATTACCCCATCCCCGTAGAGACGGTGCCTGCTCCCAGACTACCAATAACCAGCAAAAATCTATTTAAGCATAAAAATTCAAAAAGAAAAAATAATATAGCACCTTCAACTGCACCACAGACTAAAACAGTTAAATGTGGTCTATTAAACATTAGGTCTCTCTCTTCTAAGTCCTTGTTGGTAAATGATATAATAATTGATCAACATATTGATTTATTCTGCCTAACAGAAACCTGGTTACAGCAGGATGAATATGTTAGTTTAAATGAGTCAACACCCCCGAGTCACACTAACTGTCAGAATGCTCGTAGCACGGGCCGGGGCGGAGGATTAGCAGCAATCTTCCATTCCAGCTTATTAATTAATCAAAAACCCAGACAGAGCTTTAATTCATTTGAAAGCTTGTCTCTTAGTCTTGTCCATCCAAATTGGAAGTCCCAAAAACCAGTTTTATTTGTTATTATCTATCGTCCACCTGGTCGTTACTGTGAGTTTCTCTGTGAATTTTCAGACCTTTTGTCTGACTTAGTGCTTAGCTCAGATAAGATAATTATAGTGGGCGATTTTAACATCCACACAGATGCTGAGAATGACAGCCTCAGCACTGCATTTAATCTATTATTAGACTCTATTGGCTTTGCTCAAAAAGTAAATGAGTTCACCCACCACTTTAATCATATCTTAGATCTTGTTCTGACTTATGGTATGGAAATAGAAGACTTAACAGTATTCCCTGAAAACTCCCTTCTGTCTGATCATTTCTTAATAACATTTACATTTACTCTGATGGACTACCCAGCAGTAGGGAATAAGTTTCATTACACTAGAAGTCTTTCAGAAAGCGCTGTAACTAGGTTTAAGGATATGATTCCTTCTTTATGTTCTCTAATGCCATATAACAACACAGTGCAGAGTAGCTACCTAAACTCTGTAAGGGAGATAGAGTATCTCGTCAATAGTTTTACATCCTCATTGAAGACAACTTTGGATGCTGTAGCTCCTCTGAAAAAGAGAGCTTTAAATCAGAAGTGTCTGACTCCGTGGTATAACTCACAAACTCGTAGCTTAAAGCAGATAACCCGTAAGTTGGAGAGGAAATGGCGTCTCACTAATTTAGAAGATCTTCACTTAGCCTGGAAAAAGAGTCTGTTGCTCTATAAAAAAGCCCTCCGTAAAGCTAGGACATCTTTCTACTCATCACTAATTGAAGAAAATAAGAACAACCCCAGGTTTCTTTTCAGCACTGTAGCCAGGCTGACAAAGAGTCAGAGCTCTATTGAGCTGAGTATTCCATTAACTTTAACTAGTAATGACTTCATGACTTTCTTTGCTAACAAAATTTTAACTATTAGAGAAAAAATTACTCATTACCATCCCAAAGACGTATCGTTATCTTTGGCTGCTTTCAGTGATGCCGGTATTTGGTTAGACTCTTTCTCTCCGATTGTTCTGTCTGAGTTATTTTCATTAGTTACTTCATCCAAACCATCAACATGTTTATTAGACCCCATTCCTACCAGGCTGCTCAAGGAAGCCCTGCCATTATTTAATGCTTCGATCTTAAATATGATCAGTCTATCTTTGTTAGTTGGCTATGTACCACAGGCTTTTAAGGTGGCAGTAATTAAACCATTACTTAAAAAGCCATCACTTGACCCAGCTATCTTAGCTAATTATAGGCCAATCTCCAACCTTCCTTTTCTCTCAAAAAATCTTGAAAGGGTAGTTGTAAAACAGCTAACTGATCATCTGCAGAGGAATGGTCTATTTGAAGAGTTTCAGTCAGGTTTTAGAATTCATCATAGTACAGAAACAGCATTAGTGAAGTTTACAAATGATCTTCTTATGGCCTCGGACAGTGGACTCATCTCTGTGCTTGTTCTGTTAGACCTCAGTGCTGCTTTTTGATACTGTTGACCATAAAATTTTATTACAGAGATTAGAGCATGCCATAGGTATTAAAGGCACTGCGCTGCGGTGGTTTGAATCATATTTGTCTAATAGATTACAATTTGTTCATGTAAATGGGGAATCTTCTTCACAGACTAAAGTTAATTATGGAGTTCCACAAGGTTCTGTGCTAGGACCAATTTTATTCACTTTATATATGCTTCCCTTAGGCAGTATTATTAGACGGTATTGCTTAAATTTTCATTGTTACGCAGATGATACCCAGCTTTATCTATCCATGAAGCCAGAGGACACACACCAATTAGCTAAACTGCAGGATTGTCTTACAGACATAAAGACATGGATGACCTCTAATTTCCTGCTTTTAAACTCAGATAAAACTGAAGTTATTGTACTTGGCCCCACAAATCTTAGAAACATGGTGTCTAACCAGATCCTTACTCTGGATGGCATTACCCTGACCTCTAGTAATACTGTGAGAAATCTTGGAGTCATTTTTGATCAGGATATGTCATTCAAAGCGCATATTAAACAAATATGTAGGACTGCTTTTTTGCATTTACGCAATATCTCTAAAATCAGAAAGGTCTTGTCTCAGAGTGATGCTGAAAACTAATTCATGCATTTATTTCCTCTAGGCTGGACTATTGTAATTCATTATTATCAGGTTGTCCTAAAAGTTCCCTAAAAAGCCTTCAGTTAATTCAAAATGCTGCAGCTAGAGTACTGACGGGGACTAGAAGGAGAGAGCATATCTCACCCATATTGGCCTCTCTTCATTGGCTTCCTGTTAATTCTAGAATAGAATTTAAAATTCTTCTTCTTACTTATAAGGTTTTGAATAATCAGGTCCCATCTTATCTTAGGGACCTCGTAGTACCATATCACCCCAATAGAGCGCTTCGCTCTCAGACTGCAGGCTTACTTGTAGTTCCTAGGGTTTGTAAGAGTAGAATGGGAGGCAGAGCCTTCAGCTTTCAGGCTCCTCTCCTGTGGAACCAGCTCCCAATTCAGATCAGGGAGACAGACACCCTCTCTACTTTTAAGATTAGGCTTAAAACTTTCCTTTTTGCTAAAGCTTATAGTTAGGGCTGGATCAGGTGACCCTGAACCATCCCTTAGTTATGCTGCTATAGACGTAGACTGCTGGGGGTTCCCATGATGCACTGTTTCTTTCTCTTTTTGCTCTGTATGCACCACTCTGCATTTAATCATTAGTGATCGATCTCTGCTCCCCTCCACAGCATGTCTTTTTCCTGGTTCTCTCCCTCAGCCCCAACCAGTCCCAGCAGAAGACTGCCCCTCCCTGAGCCTGGTTCTGCTGGAGGTTTCTTCCTGTTAAAAGGGAGTTTTTCCTTCCCACTGTAGCCAAGTGCTTGCTCACAGGGGGTCGTTTTGACCGTTGGGGTTTTACATAATTATTGTATGGCCTTGCCTTACAATATAAAGCGCCTTGGGGCAACTGTTTGTTGTGATTTGGCGCTATATAAAAAAATTGATTGATTGATTGAAGAAACAAAAGCATGAATCAGGGTCTCAGCATCAGCCATAGACATGGGGTGGGGCGGATCCTCGCTATATTTAGCAGATGGAAAAAAGCAGTTCTAGTAACATCCCTGATGTGGAGGTCAAAAGACAACGTGGGATCAAAAATTACCCCAAGGTTCCTCATTTTGTCCGTATTATGTATGACACATGAACCCAGGCCGAGCGCCAGCTGGTCAAACATGCCGATGTCTTGCTGGACCAAGAACCATCATTTCAGTCTTATCAAAGTTTAAAAGTAGGAAGTTACTAGACATCCAACTTCTCACTGATAGAAGACAGTCCTCCAGGGATTTTATGGGAGTGAGATTTTCCGCACTTATCGGCATATACAACTGAAACCACCTTTTCTAAAATTTTGGAACAGAATGACAGATTTGATATCGGCCTGTAATTTTTCAATACAGTACGGTCAAGATTAAATTTCTTAAGTAATGGTTTAATCCCTGCGGATTTAAAACATTTCAGAACAGATCCCGAGGTTAATGACAGATTGAAAATTTCCAGCAAAGTCAGCCCAAGAGTGGGCCACAGGTCCTTAAACAGTTTTGTTGGTATAGGATCAAATAAACAGGTTGTGCTTTTTGTAGACGCCACAGGTTTCATCAGTACGCCTAATTAAATACTATTAAATTCTGTCAATCTAGGTAACACCTCAGTGGTAGCGCCCACCTCCATAGCAGGTTTTAATGGTTGGGCCAAGGCGTGCTGCGATATGCTCAGCCTAATATCTTCTATTTTCTTCTTGAAACAATCCAAGAAATCCTGCGCTGAAAAGGGAGAACGAGAAGGGAGTTCAGTCCTTTCTTCATTCATTTTAGCTGGTTGAGTTCACATGCTGCATGGCAGAGCAGCATGTGAATTCATCTTTACAAGCACTCTTAGAAATTGTAGTGTTACTTTGTAACTCATGACATACAATAGTGCTCCTGAGTCCACCATTTAAATAGCAATGTATGTTCCAGTGCATTACTCGTATAGGGAATGAAAGTTGACAATGGAATTTGTGTAATTCATGTTACTTCTAAGAACACATTAATTGCTCAGTTATAAGACTAAATACAACCCCTTTTCACACCGTGCCTTATTTTATGCATTCACATTATGTGACATGTAAATAGCAAAATGGAGTTGAACACACCTTAAATGCACTTGTGTTTATGCAAGATATAACCTCGGGCTGTTCTGCTGACAAACTAAATTGTGCAACACTATCTTAAAATAAATCAGTAATCAAAAGATGGTGCAATCTGGGAAATAAAACCATTAAACTGGGGCAATGATCATCCAAAAGGACAAAATAATGCTCATTTTTACCATTGCAGGGTGTTTTTATTCTTGCTGATTGTATGCAGTGTAATAAGCGAGCTTACAGTTGTGTCTTAGTTTCCAGTAGACATCTGCTTGTGAAAATCATATCTTGCAAAAAACAAAATGTAGGAAATCACATGTACATAAGTATTCCCATTTTACTCAATACTTTGTTGATGCACCTTTGTCAGGAATTACAGCCTTGTGTGTTCTTGATTATGATGCTGCATGCTTAGTGCGCCTATTTTTGAGCAATTTTGCCCATTCCTGTTTGCAACACCTCTCAAGCTCCATCAGGTTGGATAGAGAGCATCTGTCCACAGCCATTTTCAGATCCCTTCAGAGATGTTCAATCAAATTCAGTTCTGGGCTCTGGCTGGACCACTCAAGGACATTCGCAGAGTTGTCCTGAAGCCACTCCTTTGATGTCTTGGCTGTGTCCTTAGAGCCATTGTCTACTAAAAGATGAACCGCCACCCCAGTCTGAGGTCAAGAGCGCTCTAGAGTAGGTTTTCATCCAGGATGTGTCAAGAACCTGGACCCAAAAAGGCTGGGCACAAATGTAAGTCTCACACTGAAGCTTAGTGGGTAAAAAGGGTTAGGCAAAAAAAAAAAAAAAATCAATGACAAGAACTGTGGTACAAGGTAGGAACGAAGACACAAGGAACATAAACTGGCAAATGCATGGGGGAAAACAGAGGGAATGATTATGGGAAAATGAGATACAGGTGTGGGAGAACAACAAGGAAGGGCATGGGAACAAAAGGGACCAGCTACACCTAGACTCAATCCCAAACATTAGACAAGAGCTTGCTGTCAGACAAACACAAAGCAGACCAGAACATGAAGAAATACCCAAACAAGAATACCATGAAAGTACAAAAAAATCCCCACAAGACATAACCACTCACATGGCAGGATGTCTCTCTACATTGCTGCACTCATCTTTCTCTCAGGTCTCCCAGGTCCTATAGCTGAATGGCATCCCCACAACATGTTGCTGCTAGTATCATGCTTCACTGTGGGGATGGTACTTGGTTTCCTCCAAACATGACACATGGCATTCACACCAAAGAGTTGAATCTTTGTCTCAGCAGACCAGAGAATTTTGTTACTTACAGTCTGAGTCCTTCGGTTGCCTTTTGCCAAATGACATCCAGTCTGCCATGTGCCTTTTACTAAGGAGTGGCTTCAATCTGGCCACTCTACCATACAGGCCTGATTTGTATATTGCTGCAGCGATAGTAGTCCTTCTGGATGATTCTCCTTTCTCCACAGAGGAATGCGGGAACTCTAACCAAGTGAGCGTTGGGAACTTGATCACCTCACTGATTAAGGTCTTTCTCTCCAGATTGCTCAGTTTAGATGAGCGGCCAGCTCTAGGAAGAGTCCTGGTGGATCAGAACTTCTTCCATTTACGGATGATGGAAGCCACTGTGCTCATTGTGACCTTCAAAGCAGCAGAAATGATTCTGTACCCTTCCCCAGATTTGTGCCTCAAGACAATCCTGTCTTGGATGACTACAGACAATTTGTTTGACTTCATGCTTGGTTTGTGCTCTGACATACACTGTCAGCTGTGGGACCTTATATGTACACAGGCGTGTGCCTTTCCAGATTATGTCCAATCAACTGAATTTACACCAGGTGGACTCCAATTAAGCTGTAGAAACATCTCAAGGATGATCAGTGGAAACAGGATGCATCTGAGCTTCATTTTAAGGGCCCTGTCCCACTGGCGTTTAGGAGGATTTGTGGATGGAATGCGCACAAAAGTGGCCCACATTCACCAAACAACCACAATAACCGTGTAACATTCCTGTATGAGTCGGCCGCCATCCGAACACGTCCGTGATCATCCGCAGAGGCACGCATGTCCGCAGCCAGGATTTTTGAGCAGCTCAAAAATCCTGCTGCGGATGAGATCCGCATCACTGCCTGAACACATACTGAAGACATACGCAGGACATACACAACCAACGCGCCGCATATTCCCTGTCATCCGCTGATATCCGCAACCGACGGGTTGGCGTGGCTTGGCGGCGGACTGGGACAACATGCAAAACAGATATGACACGTGCCCAGCACGGCCACATCATGGTCGCAAATGGTATGTCGCGCATGCAGACAGAGTGGGCACGGATGGAGCGAGTGCATCACGGCCGCTGTGCCCCTCATGGGGGCGCCTCCGCGGTCGCCTTCGCTTCTGTTCCCTGTTATATCCGCTTTTCTTCCTCATGTATTCACTGATCTACCCCGGGACATTTGTCATTTCCGCCCACCTTTGTTGCGGACGCTCAGCTTTTGTCTCCTCATTTCATGCGCAAATCCTCCTAAACGCCAGTGGGACAGGGCCCTAAGGTTAAATGACAAAGGCTGTGAGTATGTACATGTAATTTCTTAGTTTTTAAAATTATTTTAATAAATTTGCAAAAATCACAAAATAGCTTTTTTCACATTGTCATTTGGGGGTATTGTGTGGCACATTTTGAGGAAAAAAATATTTTATCCATTTTGGAATGAGGCCGTAACTTAACAAAATGTGGAAAAAGTGAAGCACTGTGAATACTTTCCAGATGCCCCCAAATGCAAAGGAACTGTTGATCGTTGATATGTATGTGGCACACAGCCATCCATGTGCAGAGGATGTGAACACAGTGCGAACAAATCAAAAGCACCATGTTCACTGCGGGTCAATGTGTTGCACAACACTGTGCTGCAGATCTGGTCAGGCTGTTGTATCCACAATAGACCTTACAGTGCAGATAAAATTCCTCCCCATGGGCGACATAAAGAATGTGAAATATGGTGACCATCACATCTGAGACACCACAGAGGCTGGCGGGCAAGTGTGCACTCTGTCACACATCACGTCAGAGGCTCAGAGCTTAACGGATCTCACCGCAATTATTGTTTGAGCACATTTAATTCTGTCGGACATATGACGTGGAACTGTTTCACCATGACAACATATGAAACGTGAATCTCACCTCCAGGAGCATTTTGCAGCACATGTTGTCAGGAGCTAGGACCACAGCCTGTGGTGGAATGCTGGAAACAGCGACGCCATACATAAATCCTATGTGATCATCCAACTAGAAATTACAATGTAGAGTTGTGTTGTGGGAAAATAAAATAAATTAAAGTTTGCTGGAAAGGCTGCATCCTACGAATAGTGGGAAAGCTCACTGCAAACTTTTAAGCAAAGGTGTCCTTTGCTGAGAGGGGTCCTTTGACTCTCAGCTAAACTTTGCTGCGTGTGCGCGCACGCACACATGCATCTGCGCGCACATGCAGCAAGGTTTAGCTGACAGTAAAATTCAGGATTAAAAGCTGTCAAGTGACAGCTGAGCACATGCACACACGTGCGCCACACGCACACGCGTGCACACATAGCAGCTTATAATGAAAACACACACATTACTGAGTGACCATTTCCTCATGTCAGCAGTTCTACGCACACACACGCACGTGAGGTAAGTAAGCCTGGGAACAAGAGGACGAGTGAAGGAGTGACTGATTGGGAGTGGGTGGACTGGATGGACACATATGGCATGAGTCCGCTCCATACACTGGCTGTTCATTGATGTCCAGTACAGGTCCTGTAGAAAGCGAGAACACCACACTGCCTCCCACTCCGTCTGGTGTTTGCCATGCAGACATTTGGACATCGTGCAGTCTTCAGCGCCTTTTATGGCCATCTGACAGCAGTCTGTATCATCTGCATACTCTTTGATTGTGATCTGTTGTGCATAAGGCAGTCTGTCTGTATTCTGACACCGCTGACCACACCTCTTTTCCTCCTGACTCCATCCGGATTATGACCATTTTTGCTATGTCAGCCTGCTTCCTGCACATTCTGGCTATGTGTGACAGGGGCTTAAGCATTCTACACATCATGAATAGGCATATATGCCGAATGTGCATATGTATACATGTTTATCTTACTCAGATGTGGCTTTAGCATGGCAGAATAAATAGTAAAATCAACAAAGAAGTGCTTGAGTTGTTGATTAGTTGAAGATATTTTGGGGGAAAAAATGTACACATTTCTATCTTGTTCTTGTCGTTTGCTCCATTAATTATCAAAAATCCATTTTTTTTTTTTTTACAGTCGTGAAGGAATTCATGTTATGCGAGATGTGTTCATGTTTTGTGAGATATTTTTTTCAGTAGTCATGTTTTGCAGTTAATGGTTTTTGGATAATTCACGATTTTCAAAAGATTCACTTTTTGGTGTTAACAGTACACCTGGAGGGAACCCATGCAAACATGAGGAGAACATGCAAACTCTCCACAGAACGGACCAGGTTGTAATCGAACCTGTGGCGTTCTCACTTAGGAAATAGTGCAAACCAGTAAAACACTATTATTATTATTATTAGTAGTAGTAGTAGTAGTAGTAGTAGTAGTAATAGTACAGGTAAACTCTGTTAACTCGCGTATGCGGAACTCGGATTTTGGCTTTACTCATGGTCGATTTGTGGACCCCAAAAAGTTTAGGCTACTGTAGAGACTACTGTATTTTAGTCAACACCATTAACTTGCGGTTTCAGATAACCTGCAGTTCAATTTTGTGGATCCCAACTTGAGCGAGTTAAAGAGGTTCACCTGTAGTAATAGTTGTTGTAGTAATAGTATTCAACAGTGACATCAAATAGCCTCCAAGTGAATCTTGCATTTATTTGCCTCAGCCCCAACCAGTCCCAGCAGAAGACTGCCCCTCCCTGAGCCTGGTTCTGCTGGAGGTTTCTTCCTGTTAAAAGGGAGTTTTTCCTTCCCACTGTAGCCAAGTGCTTGCTCACAGGGGGTCGTTTTGACCGTTGGGGTTTTACATCATTATTGTATGGCCTTGCCTTACAATATAAAGCGCCTTGGGGCAACTGTTTGTTGTGATTTGGCGCTATATAAAAAAAAAATTGATTGATTGATTTGAAAATTACAACTGCTCTGATTGATATACAGAATCCCCTCAGCTAGGCATCATCACCTCCAGTGGAAATTTAGGTGACAGTAATGCAATCCCAAAAATCTTTCACAGAACTCCCACATGTCGTTTAATCAATCAATCAATCAATTTTTTTATATAGCACCTGGGGTTGTTCTTATTTTCTTCAATTAGTGATGAGTAGAAAGATGTCCTAGCTTTACGAAGGGCTTTTTTATAGAGCAACAGACTCTTTTTCCAGGCTAAGTGAAGATCTTCTAAATTAGTGAGACGCCATTTCCTCTCCAACTTACGGGTTATCTGCTTTAAGCTACGAGTTTGTGAGTTATACCACGGAGTCAGACACTTCTGATTTAAAGCTCTCTTTTTCAGAGGAGCTACAGCATCCAAAGTTGTCTTCAATGAGGATGTAAAACTATTGACGAGATACTCTATCTCCCTTACAGAGTTTAGGTAGCTACTCTGCACTGTGTTGGTATATGGCATTAGAGAACATAAAGAAGGAATCATATCCTTAAACCTAGTTACAGCGCTTTCTGAAAGACTTCTAGTGTAATGAAACTTATTCCCCACTGCTGGGTAGTCCATCAGAGTAAATGTAAATGTTATTAAGAAATGATCAGACAGAAGGGAGTTATCAGGGAATACTGTTAAGTCTTCTATTTCCATACCATAAGTCAGAACAAGATCTAAGATATGATTAAAGTGGTGGGTGGACTCATTTACTTTTTGAGCAAAGCCAATAGAGTCTAATAATAGATTAAATGCAGTGTTGAGGCTGTCATTCTCAGCATCTGTGTGGATGTTAAAATCGCCCACTATAATTATCTTATCTGAGCTAAGCACTAAGTCAGACAAAAGGTCTGAAAATTCACAGAGAAACTCACAGTAACGACCAGGTGGACGATAGATAATAACAAATAAAACTGGTTTTTGGGACTTCCAATTTGGATGGACAAGACTAAGAGACAAGCTTTCAAATGAATTAAAGCTCTGTCTGGGTTTTGGATTAATTAATAAGCTGGAATGGAAGATTGCTGCTAATCCTCCACCCCGGCCCGTGCTACGAGCATTCTGACAGTTAGTGTGACTCGGGGGTGTTGACTCATTTAAACTAACATATTCATCCTGCTGTAACCAGGTTTCTGTTAGGCAGAATAAATCAATATGTTGATCAATTATTATATCATTTACCAACAGGGACTTAGAAGAGAGAGACCTAATGTTTAATAGACCACATTTAACTGTTTTAGTCTGTGGTGCAGTTGAAGGTGCTATATTATTTTTTCTTTTTGAATTTTTATGCTTAAATAGATTTTTGCTGGTTATTGGTAGTCTGGGAGCAGGCACCGTCTCTACGGGGATGGGGTAATGAGGGGATGGCAGGGGGAGAGAAGCTGCAGAGAGGTGTGTAAGACTACAACTCTGCTTCCTGGTCCCAACCCTGGATAGTCACGGTTTGGAGGATTTAAGAAAATTGGCCAGATTTCTAGAAATGAGAGCTGCTCCATCCAAAGTGGGATGGCTGCCGTCTCTCCTAACAAGACCAGGTTTTCCCCAGAAGCTTTGCCAATTATCTATGAAGCCCACCTCATTTTTTGGACACCACTCAGACAGCCAGCAATTCAAGGAGAACATGCGGCTAAACATGTCACTCCCGGTCTGATTGGGGAGGGGCCCAGAGAAAACTACAGAGTCCGACATTGTTTTTGCAAAGTTACACACCGATTCAATGTTAATTTTAGTGACCTCCGATTGGCGTAACCGGGTGTCATTACTGCCGACGTGAATTACAATCTTACCAAATTTACGCTTAGCCTTAGCCAGCAGTTTCAAATTTCCTTCAATGTCGCCTGCTCTGGCCCCCGGAAGACAATTGACTATGGTTGCTGGTGTCGCTAACTTCACATTTCTCAAAACAGAGTCGCCAATAACCAGAGTTTGATCCTCGGCGGGTGTATCGTCGAGTGGGGAAAAACGGTTAAAGATGTGAACGGGTTGGCGGTGTACACGGGGCTTCTGTTTAGGGCTACGCTTCCTCCTCACAGTCACCCAGTCGGCCTGCTTTCCCGGCTGCTCGGGATCTGCCAGGGGGGAACTAACGGCGGCTAAGCTACCTTGGTCCGCACCGACTACAGGGGCCTTGCTAGCTGTAGAATTTTCCACGGTGCGGAGCCGAGTCTCCAATTCGCCCAGCCTGGCCTCCAAAGCTACGAATAAGCTACACTTATTACAAGTACCATTACTGCTAAAGGAGGCCGAGGAATAACTAAACATTTCACACCCAGAGCAGAAAAGTGCGGGAGAGACAGGAGAAGCCGCCATGCTAAATCGGCTAAGAGCTAGTAGCTACGCTAAGCTAGCGGATTCCTAAAAACACGCAAAGCGAATAATGTGTAAATAATTTAGAGGTGATTCAGCAGAAGGAGTGCTTTAGTTAAGGCACGTAAAGATTACACTGGGAAACAAATCGTAATCTAGATAACTAGATCAATCTAACTGCGCAGATCAAACAGCTAACAGATACAGAAAAACACCGCTGTGCTCCGGAACAAGAAGTGATACAATACCGCAGTGAGAGCCAACCACCAGTAGAGTCAAGTAAAAAAGTAAAAAAAAAAAAAAAAAAAAAAAAAAAAATAAAAAGGTAAAAAAGTAAAAAAGTCTTGAAAAAGACTATTAGTTCAAAGTCCAAAGCAGCAGGTAGCAGTCTCTGTGTAAACAGTCCCAACAGAGAGCCAAAATTAACAGATACAGCAAAACACCGCTGTGCTCCCAGTTTAAAACAGTAGTTGTGCCAACAAGAATAATAAAAAGATGAACTTTATTATCCCGAAGGAAATTATTTTGCCAGAATACCGAACAGTAAACAGTGAACATTTTTTTCTTTTTTCTTTCTTTTTTTATACAATAGGTACAACAAATTTATGTGAAATGACTGTGCTCATCCTCCTAGTCCCTGCTAATGCAGCCCGCAATGACAGAGTCATCTGAAAACCTCTGCAGATGGCAGGACTGTGACCAGAACCTGAAGTCTGAGGTGAAGAGTGTGACCAGGAAGGGAGACAGAACCATACCCTGTGGTGCCTTTGTGCTGTTTCTGATGGTGTCAGATGTAATGTCCCAAAGCCTTTGAGGTAGTTGGTAATTTAGGCCACCAGTGGATCCTCCATCTTCATGTCACTTAGGTTACTGCTGAGCAGGTCACCACAGATGGTGTTGAATGCACTGGAGAAGTCAAAGAACATGTCTTTCACAGTGCTGCCTGCCTATGGCATCCTCCACTCCCCTCTTGGGCTGGTTCGCAAACTGATGACTGTGTAGTGGTGCCTCAGAATGAGCCTCTCAAGTACGTTCATGACATGTGATGTCATGACCACAGGTCTGTTGTCATTAAGTGTGTTGGGGTTCTTCTTCTTGGGCACAAGGACCAGACATGAGGTTTTCCAGCAATGTGGAACAACCGTCTGGCTCAGGCTCACATTGAAGATGTGCTGGAACATCCCACACAGCTGGAAAGCACATCCCTTCAGCCCTTTGGGCTCCTGCATGTGTAATAATTGTTACCAGTATTGGCTCTGAAAAAGCCATATCAGCCAATCCCTGTCCCAGACCTGACGTGAACTATCCTGAAGTCAACATCCATTTCTTTTTTAATGCTCAGGAATAAGTTGCCAGCCTGACAGAACACAGTGCTGCAGTGATTAGCACTCTTAATTTGCAACAACTGTCGGGATCTGAGGTGAAGTGGCACGGCAGGCAGGTGGACACCAATGCAGACTTATTACTCAAATGGAGGATTAGTAAAGGTTTAATCAGAAACAGGCTTGGTCAGTGCACAGGAAGACAATCAGACAGGCGGCGGTACGGACGGTCGTCAGGCGGAGGCGTGGTCAGTAAATAAGCAGAGTTCCAGCACGGGCAAACAGGTACATAAGAGGTGGCAAAAAACAGAGTCAAAAACAGGCTGGGTTCAGACACGGAGAAGCAGGTTAACAGGCTCAGGCAAAAACGTAGTCAAGGACAAGCAGAAGTCGAGAATGGCAAAAACACGGACTAAGACAGGATACAGATGGCTTGGAACGAGGCTGAATGCACAACGAACTAGCAGTGAGCTGTGGAAGACAAGGGGTTTAAAAGCAGAGGATGATCAGGGCGTGATGAGATGCAGGTGCAGGAAAGAAGGCGTGGCTGAGTGAGACAAGAGTGGAGTGACAGGTGGGCGTGTCAGACAAAAGCAGTAAAAAGAGGAATGTGACAGTGACAGAACAAATTTTAAACAATTAGGAAATAATGATACCTAGAATCCAAATGTGAGAAACAGAATAACCAAATGAAAAGGAAGAAACAGAACAGAAAATTAAAGGCTGGATCTAAACTAGATGAGAACTCAATGTGTGGCAGGAGTGTACAGAAAAACCTGAAGGACTAATGTGCTCAACACAGAGTGACTGAATAACCAGAAAGTAAAGGATGAAGACTAAACTAGAACAGAACTCAATAAGTGGCTGAAGTGTAACAGATAATCCTCAAAACCTAATGTGATAACACATAATGACTAAATAAGAAACAGAGACTAGAACCAGAACCAAACTTAACGTGGGTGAAGTGTAACAAATCATAAAACCAAGACTAAAGTGTAAGAAACAGAAAATAAACACTCAGAGCTAAACAGAAAAACCAAGACAGGGAAATGGACGGAGACTGGGGAACAAAAGCAGGTTCTGGGCCGTTCCAGGACCAAAACATGACAACAACAAAATCCTTGGTTTAATTCCAGAAATGCCCCATTTCTTTGTTTGTGGACTTTAAATGCAATGATTAAAGCAAAAGTCTTCTGACTGAATTTTTTTTTTCAAAGCCAAATCTTAAGCTTCTCACCATCTACCTTTTTACAAAAGCCACTTTGCGATTGCATCCTAACATTTTAGGCACAACCCCAATTCCAATGAAGTTGGGATGTTGTGTAAAATGTAAATAAAAACAGAATACAATGATTTGAAAATCCTCTTCAACCTATATTCAGTTGAATACACCACAAAGACAAGATATTTAATGTTCAAACTGATAGCCTTTGTTGTTTTTGTGCAAATATTTGCTCATTTTGAAATGGATCCCTGCAACACATTTTGAAAAAGTTGGGACAGGGCAACAAAAGACTGGGAAAATTGATTAATGCTCAAAGAACACCTAATTGTAAACAGGTGAGTGTCATGATTGGGTATAAAAGGAGCATCTCCAAGAGGCTCAGCCGTTCACAAGCAAAGATGAGGTGAGGATCACCACTTTGTAAACAACTGCGTAAAAAAATAGTCCAACAGTTTAAGAACAATGTTTCTCAACATTCAGTTGCAAGGAATTTAGGGATTCCATCATCTACAGTCCATAATATAATCATAAGATTCAGAGAATTTGGAGAACTTTCTACACGTAAGCAGCAAGGCCGAAAACCAACAATGAATGCCTGTGACCTTCAATCCCTCAGGTGGCACCGCATTAAAAACCGACATCATTGTGTAAAGGATCTTACCGTGTGGGCTCTGGAACACTTCAGAAAACCATTGTCAGTTAACACAGTTCGTCGCTACATCTACAAGTGGAAGTTAAAACTCTACCGTGCAAAGCAAAAGCCATACATCAACAACATAATGAAATGCTGCCGCCTTCTCTGGGCCCGAGCTCATTTGAAATGGACAGACGCAAAGTGGAAAAGTGTGCTGTGGTCTGATGAGTCCACATTTCAAATTGTTTTTGGAAAACAACCATTCCAGAATGTTAAGAGGCACTAGGTTCAAAAGCCACCATCTGTGATGAATGGGATGATATGGATGGGTGTGTTAGTGCCCATGGCATGGGCAACTTACACATCTGTGATGGCACTGTCAATGCTGAAAGGTACATCCAGGTTTTGGAGCAACACATGCTGCCATCCAAGCAACATCTTTTTCAGGGACTTCCCTGCTTATTTGAGCAAGACAATGCCAAGCCACATTCTGCACGTGTTATAACAGCATGGCTTTGTAATAAAAGAGTGCTGGTACTAGACTGGCCTGCCTGCAGTCCAGACCTGTTGCCCATTGAAAATGTGTGGCACATTATGAAGCATAGAATACAACAATGGAGACCCCAGACTGTTGAACAACTGATGTCGTACATCAAGCAAGAATGGGAAAGAATTCCACCTACAAAGCTTCAACAATTACTGTCCTCAGTTCCCAAACACTTATTGAGTGTTGTTAGAAGGAAAGGTGATTAACACAGTGGTAAACATACCACTGTCCCAGCGTTTTTGAAATGTGTTGCAGGCATCCATTTCAAAATGAACAAATATTTGCACAAAAACAATAAAGTTTATCAGTTTGAACATTAAATGTCTTGTCTTTGTGGTGTATTCAATTGAGTGTAGGTTGAAGAGGATTTGCAAATCATTGTATTCTGTTTTTTTTTTTTTGTTTTTTGTTTTTTTACATTTTACACAATGTCCCAACTTGGATGTTGAACTCAGCTTTACAAGTTGAGTTGAGTTGTAAAGTGGAGTTCAACATGAAAAACCTGTAAGAGCTCTTTATGTTATGAGAGGTAGCAAGTGGACATAACTAAATGCAGATGCAATGTTTTAGAGTGTACACGTTATTTACATACTTCAGGATAAATACATTTTAAGGGGACAGTTTTTCTAGAGCTTTTACTTCATTCAATACTAACTTTTTTGGTGAAAGTGGACCTCTGACAGCAGGGGGTCTTGGGGAGACCCCCAGAAAATTTGGGGGGTTTTAATGTCCAGGGATGCATTCTGGTGGGTTTTTTCATGTCTACTTTCTCACCCGACCCCCCCCCCCCCCAAATTTAGTTGTACTGCTTAATGTGTGTTGTATTTATATTTTCTGTTGCACAGTATCACCTTTTCTTTGCCTTTAACCAATATTGATGTCACAACCTACATGTTTGATAAGATTACTAACTACAAGAGTCAATCAAAAATGATTATAATAATAATAATTATTATTATTAAGTAGTAGTAGTATGAAAAATGGGCAGCATGGTGGCTTTGTGGTTAGTACTGTTGCCTCACAGCAAGAAGCTCATGGAATTGTTTCCCACCTGTGGCCTTTCTGTGTGGAATTTGCATGTTCTACCCATGTTTGTGTTCTCTCCTGGTGCTCCACCTTCCTCCTACATGGAAAGAAATACAGGTTCGGTGGATTGAGAACTTTAAATTGACCATAGGTGTATGTGTGTGTGTTTGTCTATACACAGTCAATTTTGGTGAGTAAAATTTATTCTGCTGGGATAACATTTGATCCCAGTCTGACCAGAGTAAAAAACACTATTGTAGAGTGAAATCGGCTCTACTATTGTTGCCGACCGAATGCCCCCCCGTCATTTCGGAGCTCAGACACTCTGTTTTCGGGCTGTCTTCACCCAAAGTGAACAAATGGATTAATGGAATTATTAACAATGGAAAAAACCTCTTAAATCATTCTAACGTCAGTTTCAAGCAGAACCGAGGTGTTAATCCGTGACGCTTTGAAATGATGGACGGTCAGTGAACGCAACACCTAGCCGCTCATGTAGCTGTGGTGCTCTGATCGCTTCCTCCGCCTTTTTGTGATGAAATAATGCAAAATTTATGTTGAAATGATTGTTGTACAAAAGCTTCAGAGATAGCTGAGATAGCTGATGACTAGAGTGCAGTTTTAAGCAGAAATGAGGTGTTAATCAGTGAACCGTGGCTGATGACGCACGTGCAGTGAAGGCAGGGCAGATCGGGTTTTAGGGCGGTCGGTTCGCCAACATCGGCTAGTCAATGCACGTGATTTTACTCCAATAAGAGTTGATTTTACACTATGTTGAGTTGATTTAGCCCTGTAGTATATTTAAGTCCATTTAGACTGGGACCAAATGTTATCCCAGCAGAGTAAATTTTTCTCAGCAAAATTTCATGTGTATGTGGCCCTGCAACAAACTGGCGTTCTGTCCAGGGTTTACCCCGCCTCACACCATATGACTGCTTGGATAGGCTCTAACCCCCCATGTTCCTTAATTGGAGTAAGTGGTTGAAGATTTGTGAGTGAGTGAGTGAGTGAGTGACAGTGGCAATTTTTAGTATGGGCGATGTGGGCCGCCACCCAGGGCGGCATTTATGGCAGGGCAGCACCGTGGGCATGAGCAGTGAAAAAAAAAATAAGTCCACCGCAAAACTGTTTTCTTGTCACTGTGTGAAGAATTGGCAAATTGGCAGGTAGATGCAGGTGCTCCTGCTTGCTGTCTGAGAGTGCACAGAAGCAGTGAGAAGGTGAAAGAAAGGGGAGAGGCGCGCATGGGACAGTTCACCTCTTTGTAATGGAAGGGACAAGATGGGGGGTGTTCGTGGGCTAAAGTCAGTTACACCTCGATGTTCTTCGAAATAACGCACATCTCATTCATAATATTATAAATACAGGTCTATAATTCCTGCATGTTTTTCTGAATTGTGTGAAATGGCCTGTCACACACGGATAGGATTCGGCTGCATTCCCAACTGGGTGCAGCTGAATCCTCTGAGTGTGCAGCAGTAAACCGAGGACAGGTGCTCTCATCCCGTGCAGTCTGCAGATCATCCAACAACGAGGCAGGCAGTCTTTGAAAGCAGACAGACAAGGTGTAAGAACGGGTTTGAATGTCACCGGAGAGGACAAAGTGTCCACTGCAAAAAGGTCTGCAGAAAGGAGAGTCTGATTATTTGTAAAGACGGCTTACAGTTTATGCTGTGTTCACATTACTAGCTGAAGTGACTGAATCTGACCCTTTTTTTGTGTGCCTGCAAGAGTTTGTGTTTTTACAAAAATTTTCCAGTGGCCGGCAACTCTTTTTGTTGTCATGTATACTGACAAAATAATAATAATAATAATAATAATAATAATGTTTAAAAGGAGGATTATCTTCATATTTAACTGGTTTATTTGATGGATAAAAAGAATCACATTTATTTCATTGGCATGGGAATGCCAGTAACATTTCAGTTTAGATTTTCTTTTCAAATACTACATTATCAAATTTCTGTCATATCTGAAACTTTTGCATATTAGTTAATGCTAAGTATTTACACATTTATCTTAATTTTTACAAACGTTGAGCTAAATATTTAAATATTTTGAGACAAATATGCAGTTTAATAAAAGAGCTAATTGTTCTTCCCTGAAAGACAGATTAATAAAGCGTCTAATGACAGACATTTAGCATGTAAGGGCATGTTTATACAAATTTGCAATTCATGGATGTTTTGTTTTAGTGTTCTAGCCAGCAGTCTTTTGATGACAATTTCAATTGCAATTTCAGGGGCATTTCTAAAATATTAATAATAATTAAAAAATGGCTGTTTGTGCAAAGGTTTGTGTTTTTTTGGGGGGTGGGGGGGAGGGTGCTCGGGGGGGCGCTTACAGGGGGTCTTGTTCAGGGAGTAATTCAGTGTAGAACCACCACTGGTGAGTGAGTATGAAAAATGTCTTCAAAAGTTGACATTTAATCAAGGGGTGTTGTGGAGAGCACACCCCTCCATACAACGCTCTCTTTCCATTTGGATTTGCCCCTGGTTTCCAGTCTGAGCAGGAACAATCAAGAATTTGTGTATTTATGTGCAACCTGATTGAGAGGTAATAAGGTTTCATGAGCACATTTTACACCATTCCATCCTCAAGAAGAGATTTTAAGCGTATTTTGGGAAAAGTATTTGTGAACGTGTCACAGGTTCTGCAACTGTGTTTTAACCACAGGACATTCACAGAGACACTTTAGAAGAAAAGAAAAGTTTAAAAATATGTTTAAATTTCTGCAGTCTGCTCACTGTGTCGGTTGTCACCAAGCCGTGAGACACTCAGACACACTCCACATCCTCCTTCTCCCTCCGGCGGAGTGCACACAGCACACAGAGGAACAGACACGGGGGACTCACTGCGAGCAGAACACAAACCAACAAACAAACAAAACAGAGACATTATTCTAAAAATCATCTTTTGAATGTTTTGAACACAGCGCGGATGTGTCCCAGGCATGCGGTACATTTTATATCTTGCGTCCAGCCTTGATTTTGCATCAGCGCGAACACTGCCTTTTGGCAGCGCAATTGATGGAAATACGTCGTAGCAACAGAGAACTTTAATTCCTGTAAATGCTCTGGCCGTATCTCTGTTGGGTTTCCTCCAGCAATCAAAATATGCACATTTGTTTCATGCTACAAAAGCAAAAGAGTCAGTGGCCATTAGTTTTGGTCCATTTACATGTGCCGTATGTCTGTTAAGCATTGTCCTTGTTGAAATAAACTTAATCTCTCTGCCCAGCTGTTTGGGTTTTTCTGGATCAGGCCACCCCCACAATGATCTGTGAACTTTGCCAGTATGTTGGAGCTTTGTGTGTGCAGTTATTGGTGTAGAGGGAGTATTTGGGAGTGGGTGGTTGTAGGATGCATTATATTTCATGAGCAGGGTAATTGTGAAGTGTACCACTGCACTTCCCCTGGATGAACACTGGATGAAGTGAGACAGAGCAGGGTGGAGGACATATTTGTTAGACTCAGTATCCAGAGAGAAGCAGGTGTATGCTTTTTTTAAAAAAACTTTGCATTAATTATCCTTGCAGCCAAATAAAAACATCACTACATCAATAAATAAGGGAGAATCTGTTTCTTACTGTGTCTGATTATGGGTTTTCTTCAGTGAATTATCCTGTCATGGCATAGTGAAGTCACAGAGAAATGAAAACTACAGCCTTCATGTTCTTGTTGGGGGGTTTTCATGCTCTAACTATTTATGTTCTAAATCATGGGTATTCAATTAAAAGTTACTGAAGTCCAGTTATTAAATTTCCTCCAAGTAAAAGGTCCGAACTGAAGTCCAGCTTGTGTCTTATAGCCTTCCCCAATGTTCATATTGTCATATGGATTCAACAGTATTTATTGTCAATTTTCAACACAGGAAATGTTTAACAAAGTGCAGAGCTATCTCCTTTACCATAAACAAAATAGTCCCAGGCAAAATGTATGGCCTTTATTTCAGATTAAAGAAAACAGAAACCTCAGAATTAATTCTCTATTTGAATGCATTATTTTGAATCTAAATAATGCACGACAGGCTGTGCCAGGAGAAATGTACGCTGAGCTGGCAATATGAATATCACATCAACCATGTGTAAGCTTGAATAAATTAAACAAATAACGTGGGTATCTGCGGGATTTCCCCACATTGTAATAATTAAAACACATATCACATTGGCAACGCAGTCACCAGCAAATCACTACACGATGGACACGCCATGCCGTTGTTGTGTACATGACACGGGAGCTGGCTCTTTGTGACATGGGAGCTAGCTCTTCGTGAGACG
This sequence comes from Thalassophryne amazonica, assembly GCF_902500255.1. NCBI lineage: Eukaryota > Metazoa > Chordata > Actinopteri > Batrachoidiformes > Batrachoididae > Thalassophryne > Thalassophryne amazonica. The sequence goes on along the minus strand of NC_047103.1, from coordinate 114,986,612 downwards.
AGAGCCCAGCTGACGAGCACATTGGGTAATTAATGTAAAAAACATAAAAGGGAGAACAGTAAACCACATCATTTCAGTACTTCCTGGTGTTTGTCTCCATTCTTAACCCTGCTTTAGTTTTTCCACAAGCTAAAACTAATCAGGATAAGTTGTATTAACACAACACAGTAGTAGTTGTTACTCAAAATTATTAGTTCACATAAATGATTTCTCACTGGTGTATAAAATGACTATTTTAAATTAAACATATATAAACATATATAACAAATAACATAATAAACAGTATTAATCACTACTTACAACAATTTGTTAATATAAGTAATTATTTTCTTGTAATTTAATTAATTATGCCATCTTGATTTTGAGATTATAATGCGTTGTTTCAACAAAACTCTATGGAAGGGAAGGAATTAAAGAATCCTGTAGCAAGCGGTGTGGAAGAACGAGACGCTGTGAGCTTTTCTGCACTCTGCCGCAAGAAGGTGCTGTTTTATTTTCAACCCCAACAACACAGAATCAAACACAATACACGTTTCACTTATGGTGGCAACAGAACACTAAACCAAATCAATCAGCTATTTCTTTTCTGAAATCTGACCACATTTATTTCAATGCAGGTCTCCTTTAAGACAAAAAGTTAACTCTGCTTAACATGATTATTGCACTGAAATTTTCAGTTGATGCCCCCTGGACGCCTCGCTGGAGAGGTGTTCCGGGCACGTTCCATTGGGAGGAGGCCCTGGGAAAGACCCAGGACACGCTGGAGGGACTAAATCTCTCGGCTGGCTTGGGAACGCCTTGGGGTTCCCCCGGAGGAGCTGGGGGAGGTGTGTGTGTATCGGGAGGTCTGGGCGCCTTTGCTTGAGCAGCTGCCCCCGCGACCCAACTCCGGATAAAGCGGAAGAAAATAGATGGATGATGGAATTTTCAGTTGAATAGTGCAGTCAACTAATTTAGTTTAGTTATGAGGATGTTTTTTTACAAAACACAAAAAAATAATTAATGATCATTCAAAAGTTGAAATTAAAACAAAATCTGGGTTTACAGTGCAGGCAGAGGCTAAGTCCACTCTTTATAGCAGGAATTCAGTATTATAAATTGGCATGTTTTTTATGTTTTTACTCCGCTGCTGTGTGTGACTTTCCACATGCTCACACTGTGTTTATGAGTGTGAACACGAGCTTGGATGAATCTGTCGCCGTGGTATTGTGCACACCTGTCCAACCATGTGCCCCTCCCGACAGCAGGTGGAATGTTTCATGGTTACCCATTTTGATTTTTTGTTTGTGGATTTTCAGCTGGTTTCTACTTCTTTCGCCCATTTTCATGTTATGCGTGAAGGGGCCCTGAATCACTGCATCGTTGCACTGATTCCAGTATTGTGCTTAATTTTTTTTCTATACCCAGTAGTTGTGCTTTTTTATTGTTGACATATTTCCAGAGGATAAAGATTTCCTCTTATGGGCAAAAGACTGAATATTTTTATTTGCTTGAACATATGCTGTATCTGATTCTCCATCATCGTTCATCCTTCCATTCATCAAGTTTTATTTCAAGTCACTATTCCTCCCAGGAATCTTATTGGAACAGTCTAAATTTTCAATAATTTAGATCTGGAATTGTGTCAAAGGCCAAGGTCACGGGTGCATGGTCAAATTCTGGTGCAGAAATAGATCAGAAGAATTTTTTTTTAATTTTTTTTAGAAAGGAGAAGCAAGAGAGAAGCCAGAGCGATTCCCCGGGGGCGCAGGCTTTTAAAGGGTTAAAAGCCCCACCCCCAAGAATTCTGGGTACTGTAGTTTTCTTCTTCGCTCCTTTGTCTAGTTTTATAATAAATCAGTGTCTGTTATTCTTAAAATTCCCGCTTACAAACCAAGCAAGTCCTGTATTGCAAAACTCTAATAAACAATGTCCTTAGAACTATCACACACATGATTATATATGAAAAAAAGCACATTGGATAAATTTTCTACAATCTGTGATCAGAGCACAAAATACCAGATATATCAATTTCATGTGTGAGGTTAAATAATCACGTTTGTTTCCTTTTGCTCTGTTTTTTTCTTCTGGTTACAACAGCAAAGTACACTTTTTAAAGGTGGCTAAACTTTATAATACTGTAAAAGTTAGTTACATGCCTTCTTCTGCGAGCAATAGACTCGGATACCACTACATTCTTGGTGTTGTTAGATCTTAGTGCTGCTTTTGACACCGTTGATCAACATATTCTACTTGATAGGTTGGAAAATCATTTCGGAATTACTGGAACTGCCCATGCGTGGTTGACGTCTTATCTGTCTGGTTGTTCCCACTGTGTTTTGTGCAGTGACACTACCTCTGATTTAGGGGCATGAAGTTTGGGGTTCCGCAGGGATCTGTTCTGGGGCCCCTGTTTTTTCCCCTGTATATAGCACCCCTTGGGGACATTCTGCGGCATTTTGGGATTGCTTTTCATTGCAGTGCTGATGACACTCAATTATACATGCCAATCACTGCTGGAAACTCTTTAGAAAAATGCCTTGCAGCAGTGAGATTTTGGATGTCTAGTAACTTTCTACTTTTGAACTCTGATAAGACTGAAATGATGGTTCTTGGTCTAGTAAGACATCTGCTTTCTTCCATCTAAGAAATATAGTGAAGATTCATCCCATCATGCCTATGGCTGATGCTGAGACTCATGCTTTTATTTCTTCCAGATTGGACTATTGTAATGCTCTGTTTTCTGGTTTACTGCAGTCCAGCATCAGCGGTCTTCAAATGGTTCAAAATGCTGCTGCCAGACGTCTGAGACGAAGCAGAAGGTTTGACTACATTATGCCGGTTCTGGCGTCCCTTCACTGGCTTCTGGTCTCTTTGAGATCATATTTTAAAGCATTATTATTATTGGCCTATAAAATTGTTCATGGACTGGCACCCCCTACCTGGCCGGCCTGGTTGAGCCCTATATATCGGCTCAGGCCCTGTGTTCACAGGGTGCAGGCCTATTTTGTGTTCGTAGGGTGAATAAAAAGTCAGTGGTTTACAGAGCCTTTCCTTGTGACAAAAACCATCCAGGCTTTCCCAAATCAGAAACCCTGGATGACCAGCCAGGTCCGCTCACTCCTCAGGGCACTCAATGCTGCCTTCAGGTCAGGTGACAGAGCTCTGTATTGCGCTGCCAGAGCTGACCTGAAGAGAGGAGTAAAAAGAGCAAAGGCGGACCACAGGATGCAGATAGAGTCCCATCTGTCTGACAACAACGCACGGAGGGGGTGCAGGGAATACATGACATCACAAACCTCCGGGGCTGTGATGCTCCAACAGCGTACCTGAGTGCATCACTGGCAGAGGAGCTGCCAGTAGTGTGTTTTTAAAGCCCGGTGGCCCTCACTCCGGTAATCATGAAGTGCTTTGAGAGACTGGTTCTTCAGCACATCAAGGACCACCTGCCCCCAGACCTCGACCCTCACCAGTTTGCATACAGGGCAAACAGATCCACAGAGGACGCCATCGCCGTAGCTCTCCACTCTGCTCTAAACCACCTGGAGCAGCTGCAGAGCTACATCTGAATGCTCTTTGTGGATTATAGTTCTGCCTTTAACACAATAATCCCGGACAGACTCACCACAAAACTGGACACTCTCAGCTTGCACCCTCTCACATGCGCCTGGATTAAAGACTTTCTTTCCAACCGTCCCCAGACTGTGAGACTCGGCCCCCACCTCTCCTCCACCCGCACGCTGAGCATCGGCTCTCCACAGGGCTGCATGCTGAGCCCCCTCCTCTACTGCCTCTACACCTACGACTGCAGACCGGCCCACAAGAACAACTTATCGTCACGTTTGCAGACGATACCACAGTGGTTGGTCTCATCTCCGGAGGTGATGGGGCTGCCTACAGAGAGGAGATCCGACAGCTGGCAGCCTGGTGCTCAGAGAACAACCTCGCTCTGAACACTAGGAAGACCAGAGAGATCATCATTGCCTTCAGGAAACACTGCACCGACCCTGCCCCCCTTCTCAACAACGGTGAGCGTGTGGAAAGGGTCCATACCTTCAGGTATCTCGGCGTTCTCATCTCAGACTGCATCTCCTGGTCTGTCAACATCTCCTCTATCCTCAAGAAGTCTCGGCAGCGGCTACACTTCCTGAGAGTCCTCAGGAAGTACAACCTCAAAACCGACCAGCTGCTGGCCTTCTACTGCTCATCCATTGAGAGCCTGCTGACATACTGCATCACAGTATGGTTTGGCAGCTCCACCGTTGCTGACAGGGAGATAATGCAGAGGGTTGTAAAGGCAGCACAGAAGATCATCGGCCGCCCTCTCCCCTCCCTGTTGGACATCTACACCTCCCGCTGCCTCAGTAGAGCCAAAGCGATCTCCAAAGACTGCTTTCACCTGGCTCTGCCCTGTTTGACCTGTTGCCCTCAGGGAGGCGCTACAGGCTCACAAGGACAAAAACAAACAGACTGAAAAACAGTTTCTTCCCCAAAGCCATAACCACATTGAACTGTAGCATGCACTGATCCTCCTCGTGCAATCTTAACCATGTGCAATAACCCAATCACCCATGGACAATATACATTTCTGTGCAATATATTTATATCCTAAGCCACACCTTGCATTAGTGTCAATTGTATATATATATATTCCTTACATTGTTGAATTTTTTTTCTCTATATCTTGTTTTTGATATATATTCTTGCACTATTTTTTCTTTTTTTTTGGCACTATTTTATTTTTATTCTATTTTATTGCACTGCAATTGGATGGCCCTAATCTCATTGTACCAATGTATAATGGCAATAAAAGGCATTCTGATTCTGATTCTGATTCTCACCGCGCCCCAGCTCTGTGGAATAATCTAAACAGTCAGACTCTGTAGATACTTTTAAGGCTATATTGAAGACACACTTTTTTCCCTGTTTTATCATTAGTATTTTATACGATTGTGTGTCTTCTTTTATTGCTTTTATTTGTTTTATTCCTTTTACTTATTTATGTTTTAAATTTTTTTATTGTGTTTTTAATCTTTAGTTCATTTTATTCTGCCTTTTAAATGATGTTTGTGAAGCACCTTGAGGCGATCTGTTGTGATTTGGCGCTATATAAATTAATACATTTGATTTGATTTGACAAATTGACTTCATAGCCTGAAAGGAAGCTATGGGCCAACTGTAAGTGTGCGTGCGCACAACAATTGCATTATAATATGTATGAGAGTCTTACAAGAATAGAGCTGAAAGATGATAAACAGCCAAAGGACTACAAAGACAGATACAGTATCGGCTCAGACTACCTCATTTTGCCATTCAAAGTAAAAACATCTTACACATTTTTACACCATGGGAACAACTCCAGCTTCAATATCAGCTTACCCTCCCCAGATTCCAGTTTCCTACAGTATTTCTACTTACAGACTAGCAAGAACATTAAAAAAAGATGTACATACATTGTGCTCTTCCTGGCCCTGGGGTCAGGCCTCGCCGCTTGTCTGGGGGCTGGGCCCCGCCCTCGTGTGGCTCAGTGGTCCCTACCTTGTGCTTTGAATTTGGTTGTGGTGGCTCCTTTACTCCCCGTCCTTGCCACTGCTCGCTCCCGCCCTTGGGGGCCGTGGCCCGGGTGGTGTGGTTCTGGGGCTCCCCCTATTGGTGGGCCCATGCCGGCACCCTGTGTGCTTCCCTCGGGTTTGGGGCGGTTCTCTGTGACCCTGTGGGGGGGGAGGGGGGTGTTGTCGGGGGTGCGTTCCGGTTCCTGCCTTTCCTGGCCCCCGTGCCCTTCCACTGCCCCTTTTCTCCTGGCTCCCCCAGGGCCCTGCGTTCCGTCGTTGTTCGTGGCCAGCCGCGTGACTTCTGACGTGCCGGAGTGGTCCATGTCATATGGTAAGGTTCTGTACTCTTGTCTTGGCCCAACACACCAACCATAGTAGTGATCAGATATTTAGCTGTGATCTGGGTCTCTGTGTGTGGATGGTTGCGTGTTTGTTCCCGTCACCACAATTCGGTTTTTGGGTGCTCTTAAGGGGATTAACACTATGGTGTTCTAGATTAGGGTATGGATGCTCACTAATTAGACAACAGACTGTTGCTGTCACTGTTTGTTCATGTGTGGTTGTTTGTCATGGTATGTCGTATGGTTGGGGCTCCGTCTCCTTGGTGTCTCACATCACAGTTATTGTCTTCACCACTTGTCTCTCGTTCTTGTCTGTCTTTGTGTTGTTTTGGTGGTTGGCCCTTCCTGATAGAAGCTGTCGGTTGGCTTTGAATAGGACGTTGTAGGCTGATCGGGAAGGGTGGATGGGGGTCACACACACATCACATTCACTCATGCACTACATACCTTCTGTCTTGCAAGAATAAATTGCATATATGCGTATTAATGTTCATAAATGGTTCTGCCAGTGTGGCAGTATATATGCAGACAGGGAAAAAAAAAAGATGTACATAGTTTGGTGTGAAACAAACTTAACAAAACAGATAGTAGCTGTGTGCAGTGAAATGAGAGTAAATCACATTTGAACATGTCAATTTCAATACATTTGCAGTTAATTTCCACTCTGAGTTTAAGGATTTATCAACTTTACAATAGGAAATGACCTCAGTCAAGCATCGGATATGGTGTAGGATATAAACAGACGTAAAACACTGCAAATAAAGAAATTATTTTTCAATCCTACTAGTGCCCCCTAGCGGATGTTGCTCAAAAATAACCTCATGATGAGCCAGCAAGCAATGACCTACCATAAAAATGGCATGCCACCTTGCCTCTCATTTGTTACCGATCTCTGAAATTTGGGGGTCCAGCTCACAGACTAACAACACACAGTTGCTGGCATTTGCCAGGGTGTGCCCACTGGCTATGTAGTTGCTCCTTTACATGCCACTAACCCTACACACACTCCATAATACATCATTTCTGTGACAGGCACAGAAATGGAGGAAACCAGAGACAAAGTTGAAAAATATATACTGACAACGAAGCAGCAGGAAATGTGCTATAATTAATCACCACTGAACATGCATAGATACAGCATTCACACAAGTGCATGCTGTATATTGGCAGTCATAGATACTGGCAGTGAGTGAATGCATCTGTGTAGTGAGTACAGCAAACCAATGGCTGCACTAACATGCCATGCACTTGCTCTTTTCTATATGGGAGAAGCTTTATGGTGGTTTAAATGTGCTACATAGAGCACCATATACATCACACAAAATGCAAAGATTCAGCTGACAAAGTTTAATATGCTAAAAGATACCAATTAGAATGCTAAGAAAATACCTGTTGAAAATGCTATGAAATGAGTCGCAGTAATTGTGATCCCTGCCACAATTATAATGTGCTTTGTTTTTGTGAGTAAATATGATAATAAAACATTTTTATTATTTTGGTCAGCTAAGGGTGGTCGGGTACAATACCAAATGGTGCAGGTATTTACAACATATCTGCTATTTATCAGAATAAAAAAAAATCAAATTTCTTATGCCTCAATGGAGCTTTGTGGCCAACAGGTCAGCTTGTTGAGAAAGTTGCATGAATGAAACCAGAAGTAATATGTTTATTGACCCAGAGCTCACAGACAGATACCCCAGGAGCCAAACAAACAGATCACTTTCTATCTCCGTCTGTCTGGAAGCCCACACAAACAGCTATATATTCTTGCCAGAACTGAATTGCTGCTGAAGAGGTAAATTTATTTATTTCCTGTGAGGCAGCTGAAGACGCAGGACAGCCTCAGATCATACATGCAGAAATCCAGTCCTACCCTTACATAACGATGGAGTATTCCAACATCAGCTGCCACACTGCAGACCTCCAGAATGCTTCAAGCCTAACCAGGCACAGCTCCATCAACAAGAAGCATGCTCATTTGCATGATATCTGTGGGGTAGAGCGTTCCCAAGATGCACAGCAGATGAAAGAGTGATGTCGCTCAACAACTTTGAGGGCAGAGAAAGAGATGAGTGAGATGGCCGACCACCAAGTGGGCCAACAGAGCTTTGATGTTCTGAAGATTCAAGCACGCCAGCACCGCAGCTGGTTCTCTCCTTAATTACCCCATGTGAATCATAATGGATCTCAGCACTCCTTCAGTCACATTCAGCCAGGTCCTGAATTCTACAACCACAGTTCTTTTTATGTCACATCTAACCTTTACAAATCAGCAAGAATTGTAATGTGTCACATTAATCAGTCATGTGCCAGTTATGGCCTGGAGTGTGAAGTTTCTAGTGCTGTTAATCATTGCATTTGCATCAGTATAAGAATAATGTTCTTCAGTCACTGTTGCACAATATTTGTGTGAAATTTGAGTCTCTGTACAAGTATTACAGAATACATTGTAGATCATCCATTATCTAGACAAGGTCAAAACGTGAATGGGTGGTGGAACCATAAACTGCAATGTTGTGGTATTTTATTTTATTACTTTCTTATGGGCCTTTATGTGCATGTGTGGCTTTGGGCTCTTTCTGATTCTTTGTTTTACATGTAAGCAGTGAGCAGGCTGCTCAGTATTACCTTTGACAGAACAACTTAATGGTTTCCCCCTATTCAGCTCTTTCTGGCATGCTGATCCTGGCGCGTTAATGGTTCCTTATTGCCTAGCAATCTCTTGATTCTGTATTTCCAGTAGCGTTCTGTCTGAGACTTTCCGACAGAACATCTTCCCCTTTATAGGACATCTCATTCTCAGTATTCCTCGCCAGAATATAGTGAAATCACCATCATCTAACATGTCCCAATAAGTATTCTTCATATCAGCCTGAACTCTTCCTCGATCTCCTACCATGTTTTTTGATCCAGATTCTCCTTTGTTATTTCTGGACATTGTGACTTATTGCCTTTTTGATGAGTTAGATTTATGACTAACAGATTTGAGTTCTGAGCCTTATTATGGTCATTTGAAAAAGACTGCATTAACAGGACTTCCACCTGCTGGTCTCTGTTGATCATTTGGAACTGAGATATTCCAGCTTTCATTCCAGCAACTTTTTGTTTGGATCCTCAGAACTGATTGCCTCAGCTGTTGTGTTTTGGTAAATAAAACTTTTTTTTTTTTTTCTTAACTGTCACACTGCCTTGTCAATGCTTAGGGGTCTCCAGTCTGGTACAGGACACAATTATTGATAGTCTACTTTCAGTTCTAATATATAAATAAGTGCTTCCCAAATGAAAATACAAGAAAACGCAAACCACATTAAACACAGTGAATTAAAAGAAGTAAAAAGTGGCACATATACCAAACAAGAACAACTCCAAAAATTTAAATGAAAACAAACAAACAAAAAAAATATAATAATACGAGCGAAGCGGTGTGCAGTGGTACGAAGCTCGCTCATGGTACACTGTGGCCCAAACAGGAAGTGCCAAATTTTTAATCCACTGTGAAACAGGAAATGTCAAATGTCAAACACTTCCTGGATTGACACTTACTCGATTGACAGACAAGATTCCATGGAATCTTGCGGGAACTCATTGGTAGGGATGGGTATTGGGAACCGGTTCTTTACGGAGATCGTTAAGAAATGATTCGAGCCATCAACATCAATAGCCTTTTTGTTTAATGATTCCCTTATCAGTCTTTCAGAGTGGCCGTTGTTTTTGGGGGTGTTTGTCAGGAAAATGATCATTTCTCTAGCGGGTCTGTAATCAACCGTTTCTGCAGCACGGCTTAGCTTTGAACCTTGAACCAATGAAGCAGTGCTTCGATCTGCTGCTTCGTTGGTTCTTTGTTTTATTTCGCTTTATCTTAATTTTTCCCGCTAAAACCCTAAAGAGCATATGTCTGTGAGTAATAAGTACCTTTTTATGTTAAACCGACCTGTTATGGTCTTTTGAAACAGTTGATAGATGTATTTTATAACTTAGAAATGGGACTGATGCTAACACATTAGCATGTCTATGGCGTTTTCAATGTTAAAGTTAGCATTAATCTCAGCACGTTTGTGTGCATTTGTTTCCTGTATAATAATTAATGGCTCAGAGGGTGTTGTAGTAAAACAGTCAGATGTATTACAAATTGTATTTTTGTAATTTATTTTTATTTATATATTAATAATAATAATAGCAAAAACAACAACAATAATAGCAGTAACAACTAATAATGCTGCATTACAATTTTAGAGAAAGGCACAAAAACAACCTGTTAAAACAAAAACAACAAAAAAGATAAAACTAACAATGAACATGAATAAATCAATATAGAAATAAATAACTATTTCCTATGAACACCTAGTGACTCTTACACCTCCACTTCATCCCTGTTTTATTTAAGTTTAATGACAATTTGTTTTGAAGCATCCAGCCCCTCTCCAGGAGTTTCCTCCGCAGAGTGGCTGGGCGCTCCCTTAGAGATAGGGTGAGGAGCTCGGTCGCTCGGGAGGAGCTCGGAGTCGAGCCGCTGCTCCTCCATGTTGAAAGGAGTCAGTTGAGGTGGCTCGGGCATCTTTTCCGGATGCCCCCTGGACGCCTCGCTGGAGAGGTGTTCCGGGCACGTCCCATTGGGAGGAGGCCCCGGGGAAGACCCAGGACACGCTGGAGGGACTACATCTCTCAGCTGGCTTGGGAACACCTTGGGGTTCCCCCGGAGGAGCTGGGGGAGGTGTGTGTGGATCGGGAGGTCTGGGCGGCTTTGCTTGAGCTGCTGCCCCCCGCGACCCGACTCCAGATAAAGCAGAAGAAAATGGATGGATGGATGGACAATTTGTTTTGGTCAAACCATATTTTCAGTGTGTTAATTTCTTCAGTAATTTCCTCCAGAATTAACTGCCAAGCTAGAAAACTGCTGCATCCTAGTAAGAGCAGAACACTACTGGAATGAATTTGAATGACAAAAGTTGGGGGGTTTTTTCTCAGCAAAATGGATGCTGCACTCACTGCAGTTTATTGTCTGGAACAGGCCTATATTGCATTTCAGAGATTCTAGAATTTAAAAATTTTCATGCGGGTGGTGTTGGGGGATAATTTTGGGTTTCAGCTTTTTTTTTTTTCCACCACTTTCATCCCTGAATTTGTCAGTTGTGTCTTGTTGTGAGAAAGAAACAAGAACCGTCCTCCGTTATTTTTACACAGCTCCAAATGCTGCACGGCTCTGCCGAGTCAAGTTAGAACGATAGAATCCAGTTGGAATTAAAAACTTCAAAGCGAAACATCATTTAAATCAAATGACACCTCTTTCCAAATGTAATACAAACAAACTGCAATCGATCAAAACATTTTTTTCCTCCCAAAATGAGACGTTCTGCGCTTACATGCAGCAGCCAGCAGAGCTCAGCTCAGAGGTATGGAGAGACATTCATGCCAAAATGTCTGAAAGGAAATGTTTTTGACAAAACTACAGATTTTATTTATTTTTATTTATGTCCAGAGATCAAGGATCCAGTGACCAATTTAAAATGTTGTTGACATAGAAAACCTGTAAAGCCTACTTTTAGTACATAGAAAATTCAGCAGAGGTATCAATAAGGGAATCGATGAGGAATCGGATCGATAAGCGGAATCAATAATGGGATCGCTATCGATAAAATCTTATCAATACCCATCCCTACTCATTGGCAAGCTCACACTCAAACAGGAAGAGCCAAATTTTCAATCACAGTGAAACAGGAAATATCAAATGTTGAAACACTTCCTGGCATGGGTGGAGCTGGAGCAGAGGCAGGGGTTTCACTGGACTCCCCTGAAATCTGATTGTACACAGATGATTGACATGTCACGGCACCACACATCTGGTTGAAAGAGCTGTGAGTGCCTATCTCGGCTTTCAGTGCTTACCAGTCGAGTGAGTATAAGAGAAATTGTGGAGAGCTGGGCATGTCACAACTTGTCCTCTGGCACTCCGAAACGGAGGTGTTCCTTTGTCTCGCTTCATCAGCGAATCAGTCGTGACGCGCGAAGCCTCCGCGCAGCTTTCCATGACAAAATCTCTTGTTAAAAGTGAAATCTGCCAGAAAATGGCTGATGTCCAGCTCTTGTGATAACCAGAGAAATTGCACACGACAGTCCCGGCTCCACACAGCCATCCATTTAGAAATGATGTGGTGGTTTCTGCCTCTCGATTCATGTATTTATTTTAGGGGGTGTAACAATACACAAAAATCACGGTTCGATACGTACCACAGTATTGAGGTCACGGTTCAGTTCATTTTCAGTACAGTATGGGAACAAAATGCAAAACCGAAATTTGCTTATTGTTTAAACCAACAATTTATTGTAACATTATATAAACAGGAAAATGAAATAATTGCAAAGTGCTACCTGGTAATAAGTTAAATAAAATCTTCTCACATGAACAACAAATATGTCAACTGATGCTGTCAATTGATTTCCTGAAAGCTGCGCTCCTCATGTGGTGTGAACTCATGCACACACAGTGTAAATATAAGGTCTTACCTGTGTGTTTTAGTGAAGAAAAGTCACTTTGCGGCACTTTGCACCATCAGATCAGTTAGTAGAGTGGAGTCTTCTCTCCCCACCTTTCCACACCGGTTCTCTGTCTTGGCGCAACAAGTCGAAAAAGTCACAGTGCCTCAATAATGTCTCATTTACCACAAGCTCCATGCAATCCTGGCTGCACATGAAATCTCAAGTAAAAGTTTTAAAATTACTCAGTTCTCCGTGTGGAGCAGGGACACTGTGCACGTGCACTGGATGACATGCGTGTCAATATTTACTTCAGAGAAAAAAAGCATTTATGGCACATATTTAATTAAAAGTTAAAAATATATACGAGGGCTGTCAATAAAGTTACGGTCCTTTTTATTTTTTTCAAAAACTATATGGATTTCATTCATATGTTTTTACGTCAGACATGCTTGAACCCTCGTGCGCGTGCGTGAGTTTTTCCACGCCTGTCGGTGACGTCATTCGCCTGTGAGCACTCCTTGTGGGAGGAGTCGTCCAGCCCCTCGTCGGAATTCCTTTGTCTGAGAAGTTGCTGAGAGACTGGCGCGTTGTTTGATCAAAATTTTTTCTAAACCTGTGAGACACATCGAAGTGGACACGGTTCGAAAAATTAAGCTGGTTTTCAGTGAAAATTTTAACGGCTGATGAGAGATTTTGAGGTGATTCTGTCGCTTTAAGGACTTTTCACGGTGCGAGACGTCGCGCTGCGCTCTCAGGCGGCGTCGTCAGCCTGTTCAAGCTGAAAACATCCACATTTCAGGCTCTATTGATCCAGGACGTCGTGAGAGAACAGAGAAGTTTCAGAAGAAGTCGGTTTCAGCATTTTATCCGGATATTCCACTGTTAAAGGAGATTTTTTTAATGAAAGACGTGCGGACGGGTCCGCGCGTCGGGACGCAGCCGCCGCGACGCTCCGCCACAGGAAAAACACCTCTGTTGAAAGCCTTAAGGACAAGTTGGAACATGTCCTGCCTGTTAAACAATTTCTCATATACTCACTCCACTGAAAGCCATCAAAAGCCGCCTGGATTTTACAAATGGTTATCAACACGGAGGTGTTTTTCCTGTGCCGCCGCACCGCGTCTTTCATTAAAAAAATCTCCTTTAACAGTGGAATATCCGGATAAAATGCTGAAACCGACTTCTTCTGAAACTTCTCTGTTCTCTCACGACGTCCTGGATCAATAGAGCCTGAAATGTGGAGGTTTTCAGCTTGAACAGGCTGATGACGCCGCCTGAGAGCGCTGCGCGACGTCTCACACCGTGAAAAGTCCTTAAAGCGACAGAATCACCTCAAAATCTCTCATCAGCTGTTAAAATTTTCACTGAAAACCAGCTTAATTTTTCGAACCGTGTCCACTTCGATGTGTCTCACAGGTTTAGAAAAAATTCTGATCAAACAATGCGCCAGTCTCTCAGCAACTTCTCAGACAAAGGAATTCCGACGAGGGGCTGGACGACTCCTCCCACAAGGAGTGCTCACAGGCGAATGACGTCACCGACAGGCGTGGAAAAACTCACGCATGCGCACGAGGGTTCAAGCATGTCTGACGTAAAAACATATGAATGAAATCCATATAGTTTTTGAAAAAAATAAAAAGGACCGTAACTTTATTGACAGCCCTCGTATATTTCTGTCTAACATCTTTCTGTATAAATATCTCATGTTACAACGTGGAGACCTGTGGCTTGTAGACAAGTGTGGCTTATTTATGTACAATTTCTATGTTCTTTTTAAAATTGGTGGGTATGGCTAATATTCAGGTGCACTCTAGAGTCCAGAAATAACCGTAAACACATGCAACACAAGCTGAACAAGCATTTGGGCACCCCTGATAATTTTCATGATTTTCCTTTATAAATCATTGTTTGTCTGGATCAGAAATGCCAGTTAAATATATTATATAGCAGAGGAACACACTGATATTTGAGAAGTGATATGAAGTTTCTAGTATTTACAGAAAGTGTGCAATAATTATTTAAACAAAATTAGGCAGGTGCATAAATTTGGGCATCCTTGTCATTTATTGCTGAGCCCATGCGGTAAGATCCTTTACACAATGACGTTGGTTTTTAATGCAGTGCCGCCTGAGGGATCGAAGGTTACATGCATTCATTGTTGGTTTTCGGCCTTGCCACTTATGTGTACAAAGTTCTCCAGATTCTCTGAATCTTCTGATTATATTATAGACTGTAGATGATGGAATCCCTAAATTCCTTGCCATTGAACATTGAGAAACATTGTTTTTAAACTGCTGAACCCTTTTTTCACACAGTTGTTCACAAAGTGGTGATCCTCGCCCCATCTTTGCTTGTGAACGGCTGAGCCTTTTGGGGATGCTCCTTTTATACCCAACATGACACGCACCTGTTTCCAATTAGGTGTTCTTTGAGCATTCATCAACCTTCCCAGTCTTTTGTTGCCCTGTCCCAGCTTTTTTGAAACGTGTTGCAGGCATCCATTTCAAAATGAGCAAATATTTGCACAAAAACAAAAAAGTCTATTAATTTGATCATTAAATATTTTGTCTTAGTGGTGTATTCAGTTGAATATAGGTTGAAGAGGATTTGCAAATCATTGTATTCTGTTTTTATTTACATTTTACACAACATCCCAACTTCACTGAAATTGGGGTTGTAGCTGGTGTGGAGTACTTATGTAGTATTTCTGATGTAGGGTATCTGAGGGTACAGTGACCATGTGTCTTAGTGTCATTGCGTAGCCCTTATAACCAGGCCCCTAACCGGACTCCTTGTGTCAGGCGTAGAATGGCAGTACAAGCCCTTTTGCAAGACTTGTAGAGTTTGCCTGTGCAGCAATGAAGGTCTCCATGGGCAGTCTGTGACCTTCTACGGTGCTGAACACACGCACGTGATGCACATGTCTCATTCACAGTTTTGCATTTTTTTCACCCATAGACAGCCCGTAGCAGCATGTACAGTAAGTTGTGAGAAAGGTTTTAACAAGACCCATGCCAACAGAAGGTAAAACCAGTTGGGGAAACTAGTTACAGCAAAAATGGAACATTTCAGAGATCAAATCAAATGGAACCATTGATTCAGGAAAAGAGCTGATCTTGTGGATCAATTGGAACAGCTCCCAACAATGACATCTTACAGACAAATAATCTTATATGCTGGTGCAACACAGATGTCTGTGCAAAAAAATTATTAAAGGCACCAAACAAAAAAGGGACTGATGTTTTGATGTAAAGATTGCGTCTTCAGAGTCGCTGAAAAGCATGGATGTCACAGCCATAAATACTAATCATGAGCAGGTGTGATCCTGCATAAAGGGGGCGTTAGCCACTTAAAGATCCACCCGTCAGTCAAGGTGCTGCACTCATTACATCCATAAATAGAAGCAAACCATCCTCAAATTAATTAAAACAAGCATAAAATGTTGACAAAATCAAACTGAATTCCCCATTCAAGCCAAATGGTTCCAAAGTGTCTAATGTATAGATCCAAAATGTTTCCCTACACCAAAGTTTTTTTTTTTTTTTTAATAATGTCATGTTCTCTGGGTGGGGCTGTGATTTTCTTAATTCCCCAGAATTGAGCCAATCATACCTACAGAAAGATGCTATAGAGCCATGATTGGCCTGTTTGTAATGCCAATCATGTGAAGTTAAATTCTGATTATAGATTGCTGTCTTGTGTTCAGCTATACGTAGTTTGAGTTGAAATTTTGTTTGGCCAGTATAGGCCAGTCCACAGGCCAGTTCTGTCCTAACCTGGTATGACCTGGGTTTTCTTCAGTGGGGGAGCTCAACTCAACAGGTGAAATGCGCATGCACAGTTGTGCAGTGGAACTCATCTTGCCGCAACACCTCACCCATCGAGTTGAGGTCCCCCACCAAAGAAAACCTGCATAAGTTTTGTCTTTACATAAAAATACAGTAATAAGTCTCTATTCAATTTAAAAAAGTAAAGACTTGCATGTACTCCCTGTCTTTAAAGCAGAATATTGTCATTTGATAACGGGGAGCTCGACTCGACGGGGGAGCTCATCTCAACAGTATATTGCACCATTATCAAATCTAGAAATGATGTGGACAACTCTCAAAGCCAGTGGGTTAGAAATAACAACATATGACAGTGTTCACGCAAAATGCGCCAAGAATTTACATGATTATCGTTACTCACCTTCCAAAGCTCTGTGGATATGTCACTTTCGAAGGAAAGGGTGGGGAAAAGCATTAATTTGATTAATTAGCTGATTAATTTCTCAGCTGAATGAGAATCATACAGCCGAAGTGAAATTAAATTGCACACTGGGGACATTTAATGGTACCCTGGCAATCAGTGAGCATTGTTTCTGGCAGATGGAACATGAGTCAATCAAGGCTCATCCTGGGTTTGTGGGCTTTCATGCTGCACTGTGTCATTGGCTAAATGTATCACACTGAGCACTAAGCTCATGCTGTTCACATAAAAACAACACCAATGGAAAACATGGGTTTTCTCCCATTTGCAGCAGTTTGACAAGCATAATCCATGATTTTTGGGAGGCATGCAAAACTCTTTCTCTCTCTCACACACACACACACACACACAAACATGCCTTGCAAATTCGCCAAAACGAAAAACTCTCCCAGATGCCACAGGTTTTTGTGGGATTGAGCTGCTGGCATATTTGCTGTAGGAATGTCAACCAGAGCTGCTGCCAGTCATGAAGATCCATTTGTCATTACCTTTAACTGACTGCAGTGTTATTTTACAGCATTTCACAGCACAACACATGTCACTGTGCCAGACCAAAAATTCCATATCAGGTTCCTTCACATACTCGCTGAGCTGGATTAACTAATTGAGCACATGGACACCAGACTGTAATCACATATACAGTTATGCAAAAAAGGCAGGGTTGCCAAATTTGGGACTTTGGCTGGAGTGAGACTCTGTGCACATAGGGTGTGCCAAAAATCTTTGATAACCCTAAGCCTAATTTAAAAAAAAAAGTTTTTATTCACTAATAAAAACAATAATAGAAGGGAAACTCTGCTCTAAGGGCCCCTTCACACATAACACAAAAGATGCAGAAACCGGAGGAAAATCTGCAAACTAAAAACGAAATGGTGAACCGCGAAACATTCCACCTGCTGTCGGGAGAGAAACACGGTCAGACAGTACCGCGACGACAGTTTTGTGTATGCTCGTGTTCGCACACACAAACACAGTGCAAGCATGTGGAAAGTCACACACACAGCAGCGGAAGAAAAAAAAAAAAAAACACCATAATTTCTAATACTTAATTCCTGTTATAAAGAGTGGTCTCCACTTAGACATACGCCAGGAAGTAATGAAATGATGTGGATTACTGTTCTCCATTTTATGCTTTACATGAAATACCTGCTGTGCTCATCTCATGAAGAGCCGACTGGCTCCCGTGTCATGAAGAGTCAGCTCCCATGTCATGAAGAGCCGGGCTCTTGCGTCTTGAACACATCAGCTGGCATGGTGTGTCCAGCGCGCAGTGATCCGCTACAAATGTGATATGTTTTTTAATTATTACAATGTGGGGAAATCCTGCCATGACATGTGTCTTCACAGGGGTATCCCATGGGGTGATTTCCTGCATGGCACAATATTCAGCAGCTTTGCGGTGCACTGACATGGCAATCAGCTGAAGCAATGTGTGTTTTTATTGATTTCCATGTGAGGACAGCATGCTGATGTCTGCCCTTCATGCTGTAGTTATGCGACTTCATATCCTACAATACAAGTGTTCCCCAGCTGTGACTTGCAAGCACAGATATCTGAACAGCAGCATGTTGCAGGGGGACACACCCACCTCTGTCTGCGGACCTCGGCAGCTCACAGAAAAAAAGGCTGTTCCTTCATTTCGTGATTTTCATTTTATGTATGTATGTATTATTTGTTTGTTCTGCATCTGTCTGATGTCTGTGTTTGTAATTTACCACCTTGCATGCACGGTCATGTCCAGCTGACAGTTGGCGGTCAGCTGACAGGCACCATATGTCCACAGCAAAGCATATGAGCCAAGCAATCACAAATGAATGAATTCACACCTTTACCCTTATTTATGTTATTTAATCTCCACTCTTTCTGTCTGTCACATAAAGTACAATTTACATGGTGGAAGTGACATTAGCCTGCTCGGCCAGCTCATTAATTCCACACCGTGCCGCATGCTCAGATGCTGGCCGGTCCTCATGTGATCGTGTCTGTACATAATTATGTGTTTACCAGCTGTGTTGCAGTACACAGCACTCAGCTGTTCCAGCAGCACAAAGCGCTGGACAGCGATCGGACTCCAGGACTTTCAGGGGTCTCACATATAACCTCTTTGGTGTCACGTTTGTTTTGATAAGTTGACAGACATACAATGATATGTGCATGCATGCAGTTCGTTTATAGAACATGTCAATATTACAATATTACACACCATGTCATTCATGGCAGTCATAAGCTGATGCATGAAAATGGCGCCATCAACCACATTATAAATCGGCACGGTTTCTGGATATTGACAAAATAAATGTGTGCAAGAAACTGACAATTTTAGTCCATCTTTTATGTCCGTCTGAATATTTCTTTTCTGTGGGGAAATTGTGTAGAATGAACGGAGGTTTACAACCATATTTCTTCTTCTTTCCATCTTTGGGTGGACTCAGTGGAGCCTTGCAATCCTGTGTTTTCAGCCACCTTTCAAGCCTATAAATTCCATTTGAGCATTTGAAAACAGCACAATGCACACCTGTCATTATTGTATGCATCGCTTAAGGCTTACAGCCTTTGAAACAATCCCTGTAAGCCTAAACTTTCACAGTCCGCTAAAGCTACCGTATATGAAATTCAGTGGTAGTGGTGTGTGTTTGGTAGCTGGAATTTTTGACCCCATTTGGCCCACGCATGCACAGATGCATTGCGCGCTTTGCTTATTGTGTCGGTAGCATGGCCCAAGCAGAGGGTCACCCCTTTGAGTCTGGTCTGCTTGTGGTTTCTTCTTCAAATCATCATAAGGAGCTTTTCCTTATCATTGTCCCCTGGGTGCTTCCTCTAGGGGTTGGTAAGGTTAGACCTTGTGTGATGTGTCACAGAGGACCAGACATAGAAAATTTGTTGTGTTGCCTTTATTTCTTAAGAAATTCTGAATATATACATGTATATTTGTTCATACATTGTTCAGTGTAGCTGTTCACAGATGAGGTTAAACCCTCTCTTCAGCTGGTTTTTCCAGCTGGACGAGCCAGCTGGATGTCTTTGGGCGTGATGATGACCTTCATGGCATGGATGGTGCACAGGTTGGTGTCCTGGAACAGGCCATCCATGTAAGCCTCCCTGGCCTCCCGTAGAGCCATCACAGCGGAGCTCTGGAAGCAGAGGTCGGGCTTGAAGTCGTGAGCAGTTTCTCTCAGCAGGCGATGGAAAGGCAGCTTATGTATCAGTAGCTCGGTGGATTTCTGTTCGCTGCAGATCTCTCCCAGCGCCACTGTGCCAGGACTGTAACAGTGAAGCTTCTTCACGCCGCTGGTGGCCTGAGCACTCTTCCGGGCAACCTTGGTAGTGAACTGCTTCCTCAGAGCTTTTCCTCTGGTGGATTTACGGGTGGTCTGTTTGCTTCTGGCCATATTAAATTTACACTCTTCTTCCTGCTCAGACTGAAAAAAAAAAAAAAAACTTTGTTGGTACTCTGGCAAAATTACTTCCTTCGGGATAAATCAATCAATGAATCAATCAACAACTTTATTAATCCCACAAGGGGCAATTTCATTTGAGCAGTCCATTAAAAAAACAATAACATAACAATATATAACAACAATAAAACTAATAAAACAGACTTAAGAAGTTAAAATGAATAGCAAGAATAAATAAATAAATAAATAGCCACACCGTGCTGCGATGATCTTACATTATCTTAGCTCAAAATCAGGGGTGCCAATAATTGTGACCAAGACTGTACTTAACATTGAAAAAGAAGATTACGTTGTACTTTGTTCAAGCATGGAACTTGTCAAACACTGTGAAAAATGAGGTGCAAACTTGTTTCATCAAATTGTTTGGCTGTGGCAGCCTGAATCCCAAGGCATCTGACTCTGTGGGTCTTTGTCACTTCATAAATGTCAGTGACGTAGTCAAACTCTGAGCATGTGTCAGTCACAGTCTGCTTTCTTCTTCTCTGTTCCTTAACTTCATGCTTATCATGGGGAAGAGCTGCTGTAGCTCTGACACCCACATTATTAAAGTGTCATCATCATGGCCCGTCCATATGACTGTGCATGTGCGATTCAGACGAAATGCATGTGCAAGTCTGTCACGAAGCTGCTGGTAAAACAGTAAAGATAAGTGCAAATAGCGCCAACACATGCTATGCTCCAGGGAAAAAAAGTACAATGTGGTGCAAAAAAATACTACCAAACCCAACACACACACAATCAGCCATTGAGTGGAATGTCAGCCCCCTCTTAGGTTCCCAAATTGCTCCTGAGACCTAGCCAGCCATGGCAGATCTGCATTCGTCAGAGGACAGAATGAGGACACTAGGAGGGGAGTTTCCAAAGTGAGACATGTCGGTGCTACTGCCTGCATGATGGGAGAGAGTTTTTAAACACATTATACTGCAGTATAAAGCCGACCTTCAAGATATTCGTGTAAGGACAAGGAAGCGATTACTCGTGATTTGATTATCACTGAGCTGTGCATGCAGTCTTTTTGTCTGAAGCATGGCAGCCATGAATTAATCACACAAGAATTCAAATCAAAGTCAGAACTGCACACAGATCAGGAATCAATTAACCTCGTAATACTATTTTTTTCTAATTTTCTCATCACACTTCACATTTGTTTCATTATTTGCTTCCTTCTTATTTCATCATTTCTTAAGTTGATTCTTCAAAGTGTTGCATACTTTTTTTTTCTCCAAATTCCACTTCATCACATTTTGTTGTGTCCTGTGCTTTTCTTGCTAGATACCCACATTTGCTGCATTTTTTTGGACTGCAAGTTACATTTTTAAGCTAGTTTGGGAGCTCCTACAACTGAAGGAATTTAGGAATGAAAACAAATCTGGATTATTGTCTATGGCCACAAGATGGCACAGTCTACATGTATGACAAGCTGCACATGTATACCAAATGAGGTACTGTGATTCACACTCTGGAGCAAAAGGTGGCCACTGTTGAGGTTGATGCCAGCTGCTGTAAACACGACGAAGAAGAAGATCTGAATATGAATGCTCTCAAATGGAAAGACCTCAGTAAATATAATTACATATCTGAAAACTTCTATTCATTTTTAAAACATAATTGCTGTCCTGTTCATTGTTCTTTTTGTTGTCCAACATATATATATATATATATATATATATATATATATATATATATATATATATATATTCAGCTTTAATCATTATTGCTAGAAATTTTAGACAAAAAGAACTTTCACTTTAATGTGTGTGTGATGCTTTAGTCTAATGTGTGTACGTGTGTTCACGAATGTTCGCTTTCAACTTAAGGGCCCCAAAGATGTATGTATATATATATAGAGAGAGAGAGAGAGAGAGAGAGAGAGAGAGAGAGAGAGAGAGAGAGAGAGAGAGAGACCCCAAAAAAGACCATCCAGACTGTTACCAGCGCAAAGAGAGGGCACTATTGATTTAGCAAGTTTTCCCACCTACAAAGAATGGAGAGGTCTGTAATTTTTATCATAGGTACCCTTCAGTTGTGAGCCAGAAAAAAAAAAAAAAAATCAGATAATCACATTGTATGATTTTTAAATAATGAATTTGCATTTTATTGCATGAAATAAGTATTTGATACAATAGAAAAACTGAACTTAATATTTGGTACAGTAATATTTGGTTTCAGTGCAGAAGGTTCCCTGTTCAAACCTCACCCCTGCCACATTTCTCCATGTAATGTGGTGTTGTGTCATGAAGGGCATCCATTGTAGACATCCCAGTCTCACACTTTTTTTATTTGTGCTCCCATCACGAAATGAGTCAAATTTTTGTGACAGGGTTTTTAACTCACTATTACTAACCCTACCCCTACCCCCAACCCTAACCTTAATCATAACCTAACCCTACCCCTACCCCCAACCCTAACCTTAATCATAACCTAACCCTACTCCTACCCCCAACCCTAACCTTAACCATTACCTAATCCTACTCCTTCCGCCAACCCTAACAATAATCACCCTGACCCCCCCCCACTTTTAATTTCTTGCAGCCATCATGGAATGAATTAGAATGAATTTGTGCTGCTGTGATGAAAATGAGGCACTTTTCGTCACAATATCACGAACCAATAGATTAATGTATATTTCGTGCTGCTGAATTATGACTTGCCGTGAAACTGGGTTGTTGTAGAACCTGTAGACCCACCTTGGATCTGCTGTGGAGACATGAAAACATGGCAGCGGCCAAAGGGAGTTACTTTGTTATTACCTCCGACAAGGAGGTTATGTTTTCGTTCGTTTGTTTGTTTGTCTGTCTGTCTGTTTGTCAGCAGGATAACTCAAAACGTTTTGAACGGATTTTGATTAAATTTTGTGGAGTGGTTGGAAATGACAAGAGGAACAAGTGATTAAATTTTAGTGGTGATCCGGATTGCGGGATAGAGAGAATTTTGACATTCTAGTTTCTAACTCCACAAAACAAGGCAGAAAGGCTTGAAAAAAATGAGGGTGTAACATAGTCAAATGTTCTATCAAACAACAAAATTTGGTGATGATCGGATCCGGATTCCGGATTCCGGATCTGGTGATCCAGAATATGCAAAAATATAGGGAAAATAGAAAATATATCAGTGTGAGGTGACAAATGAAGCTAGAGATGCACAACTAACACCAAATTGTAGCTGAATCTGTACTGATTCAGTAAGGTGTCATCAGATTTGATGTAGCTTCAAATGTTATGGAGCTAGATCCAGAAGAAAACCACCATTACCGAAAAATCGTTTTTATACAATAACTTTTGAACTAATAAAGACATAAAAGTGATTCCAAGTTCTAGTGGTATGTTTTCATGGTCAAGGATGTCAAATATAAAGGAAAGAAAAGTGTATGTATCATAGTTTTGATTGTAACACTGAATTGTTGAATAGATCACTGTGCCAAGGAGGGAATCTCTTTAGGGTCAGTGACCCTATGGCCTTGTGTAGCACATGCAACACTTAAAAAATAGTTCTATTTCAGAATTTACTGTTATTTATTTAGAGAAGTGTTTTCATAAATGTTAAAAAATTCATATATTTGCAGTTTAGTTGAATAATAAATTGAATTTTGTGTATTTGTCATATGAGCACTATCAATATCAGTGCTCATATGACAGTAGCTTCTGGGAAAGGTGCAAGTTGCAATAAACTGTGATGCCAAGCGCTAAGGATACATGCTATCCAGTCACAGCAGATGAAACTTTTTTTACTAGCAAACATTGTTAGACTTTTTTAGGTTCAATGATTCCACAGTGTGTAGATGTTATGGCCTCAGTGACCCCATGGCCTTGGCGGAGGTTTGCACTCTCCGAGTGCTTCTAGTTTTTATATAATCCAAGCAAAAATGTTTAGAGAACATTCAACCTAACGTTCTGGGAAAGTTTGTGCTAAACTTTACTAAATAAATAAACTTTCACACCAAAATTGTTGTGTGGGCCGCCAGAAGAGGAGGTACTGCTGGCCCACCACCAGAGGGCGCCCTGCCTGAAGTGCGGGCTTCAGGCACGAGAGGGCGCTGCCGCCACGGACACAGCCAGGGGTGACAGCTGTCACTCATTATCTCATGACAGCTGTCACCCATCTACACTTCATCATACTACTCCATAAAACCCGGACGTCATCTCCACCTCGTTGCCGAGATATCATCGACCTGTTAAGGTAAACTCTCAGCCGTTTTCTGGTGCCAAACGCACAATTGTCTAGATTCTTTGCAGGCGTTCCTGCTTAATCTCTGCAGCTGGAGGCTGGGATTTGGGGATCATGAGGAAGACGACGGACTTCGCTCCTCACGCCAAATTGGGATAGGTTATCAGGCGCTGCACGTTATTGTACTGTGTTTGAGGTGGAAGTGGAATCTCCACCATTGTTGTTACTGGGTGTACACACACCCACATCTTATTGTTTCTGCTCCTCGCCAGCAGTACCAGATCCGACACTTGGAGATGGTGGCCACCTGGGGACTCGGGACTTGGTGGCTCCAGTATTCTCCAGGTTCGGTGGCGGAGGAAATCGTGTGGTTCCGGTTCTTCTCAGGACAGACGTCTTCTATCCTCGAGCCTGCCCACACGTCACCTTTGTGGATTGACTGTTTGCAAAATTCAGTATTCCTCTGTATTGTGGTTGTGCTCATTCACAACAGTAAAGTGTTCATATTCGACTCTTTCATTGTCCGTTCATTTACGCCCCCTGTTGTGGGTCCGTGTCACTACACTTTCCCAACAAAAATTGTCCATTGGCACGCATGCATGTGCACCCTACGCATGCTTAGTAGCTCATACAGCGGTTATGAATATACACACACACAGACACACGGCTGAGTGATCATTTCAGCCCCACGTGTGTACGCGAGGTGCACGTGCGCACGCGAGGTGCACGTGCGCCACGCACACATACATAGTGTGTTCTGAATGAGCCTGTTGAAGTGGCAGACAGACAGAGAGAAAGAGACCAGGTGGAGAGCAGGTCATGATCCCCTGAGCTCCTGGAAATTTTTGCTGAAAACTAGAAAAAGTACCTTCAAAGTGAAACAAACTTGGATATTCTTGCAAGGGTCTGAATATTTTTGCAAGCATGATGTCAAGCAAGACAAAAAGCAGCTCGCATTGTCCGGCAGTGCGGGGATTAAATTTGTGCAAGTGTCAAGGTGGCTTTAGTAAGCTTGGACTTAAATATTGTTCTCATGGTTACTATCGTAGCCCTAGGTTTTGGAACAAAAAATCTGAGTTTACCGCTTATACTGAGTTGACATAGAATTCTGCCCAAGAATCAAACGCATGTATAACGTGAACTGGATTTGTTTACTTGCCTGAAGGCATTTCACTCTTCATCTAGAAAAGCTTCATCAGTTCTAACTGGAGTAGTAAGTGACTGAAATATTCATCCTCTGTGGGTACACTGATGTAACAGATATGTAACAAAATTTGTTAACAGATATTGGTCATCAGAAGACACTTCCGTTCAGGTATGAGTTGCTAATGTTCTTACTTTGGTTTCATTTGAGAAAAGGTGAAGACAGGCTTTGCGTGTCTGTGGTATTGATGAACGAATAGTGTTATAGGTTGGGGGAGGGGGTGTTTCATCACTTTAACACAGATTGCTTCCTTGACACCTATTTCAAACCAGTCATCTTCCCTGTCTAAAATATGACTGTTCTTATCTTCAAACGTGTGTCGTGTTTCCTTCAAATGCAGGTAGATGGAGTCCTGACCAGCAGAACTGGCTCTCCTGTGTTGAGCCATTTGGTTGATGAGTGGCTGTTTGCACTCTGTGCTGTACTCACACCAAATTGCTTTTGTGTGTGTGTGTGTGTGTGTGTGTGTGTGGTCTGTGAAGTGAACCAGTTCCTGTCTGCTGATGCTGTTGTGTTTGAAGCAAACAAGAAATCAAACAAACAAGCAAGCAAACAAAAACAGGACTCTTGTCCTCATTTATGTGAACTTCACAGTAGGATAAAGAAGGAACAGGTGAGGTGTGCTGGTTCTCAGCTGCGTTGGACTTAGGAACAGGTGCTACAGCATCCTGTGGATTGCAGCTTCCCCTGGAGCATGCCCTGAGGCTACAGTTTTCCATGAAATGAGCCTGAGGCCTGGTTTGCATTTTCTCCTGGAGCTGTCATGCCAAATCTTGTCACTATTTTGTCCCAGGACCTGCTTTATACCACTTCATCATGAAGCTGTATAACTGGTGATACAAAATGTAAAATGTGCACTTCGCACAATTTCTCCAATCACAGCCAAAGAAGCCTGTAACTTATTTGTATTTGAACTGTCTACTCCACACAGATTTACCATAGAGCACCATGCTGTTTGTATTTCTTCATGACTGATGCAAATAAGGTTCAAGACATATTCCGTTATTTGGAAATGTTCATGTATCCATCCCCTAATTTGTCTGAAGAAAACTGGCAATAAAACTGATTATTTACAGATATTATACCAAAGGAGCCCATTATTTATGCACCCAATCATCTTGGCTTTTATATTTTTGATTAATTTACATCAGGTTATAGAGATTTGCTTTGAGGTTGAGTTTAAGGAAAATAATTTTAGATTTTTTTTCATATATATTTATTTATTTATTGAGAAGAGTGATTTTTTTTTTTTTTTTGTATTGGAAGTGGAATAAATAAATTAAAATGTGTGAAATACCAAGGGATCAAATACTTTTGCAAGGCACTGTATATGTGGGGAGGTGATAGTCTCGTGGTTAAGCAGTTGGCCAGACCAGAGGATACTCGCTTCAAACCCCCATCTGGCCAGAGAATCAGTAAGGGCACTTGGTCAAGGTCCTTAATCCCCAATTTGCTCCCAGTGTGTAGTGAGCACCTTGCATGGCAGGGCCCTGACATCAGTGTGTGAATATGTGTCAACATGTGAATGCGAGGCATCAGTGTAAAGTGCTTTGAGCTTCTGATATAGATAGAAAAAGCACTATAAAAGCATTCCATACAAGGAACTAAACAAATAAAATACACTTAAAGATCAACAGTGCTTTAACTGTTGTCTCAAGAAAGAGTCTGAACGCATATTTTTTTTCCTATTTGTTTTCTTTTACTCTTACAACAAAACCTTCCAAGTGAAGGATAAGAATATTACTGCAGCACATGGTGCATACAGGGAGATGCTGAGGAGTAGTTCTGCTGTCATCGCAACACTTTTCACTTGTCATTTGGGAAATCTGCTGCAAGAAAAGAGGAAAATTGGTGGAAATACAGGGTTGCAGAAGTGACAGTCGACCTGGTAGTGAGGCTTAACAAGCTTTCAGCTCTGACCTCAGCTGTACTCAGCTCCTCTCCAGACTCCTCTCCAGTGATGGCGTACATATTGCAGGGGTGTATGATGTGTGACAGAGCTGTCACAGGTATCAAGCCTCTGTGTGGAAAAATCCACAGACTGTAGCAAGGAGCACAGGGAGGGTAGGAAGGACAGTTGGAAATAATGGGGGGGCTGAAGCTGGTGTGAGGAAGGTGGAAATGACATGGGAGGGGGATTTTGATTAGCGTGACAGCTCGTCCAGGTGGATGACAGCTGGATGACATTGATGGAGGGGGTGCAGCTCTACCACAAACTGTCATCTTATTCGTGACTGCCTTGCAGGCTTTGTGTACTGCTGAAATCCTGAGATGTTACCAATTTGTGTAGTAAAAGTACATAATGCTGTTGCTTAGACACACTGTACAGTAGGATGTAGCTCTAGACGGAGGGTATACTGGGCAAAACTTCCAACACAAACACAGCACCCAAAAATATGCCTATTTACTTGGTAATGCTGCATTTACACATAGGCAAGACGCATTACGAATGTCATATTTGCATCATTCTTGGCACATTCCTGACATTCTTAATGTGACTTAATGCATCTGAATAGGTTTCTTAATAGTGAGTGTTGGTGCGTGATATTTGTGATTTTCGTGGAGCATGTTTTGGCTGTCAGAAAATCTTCCACGAATGTCACGCACCACCCTCATTTCACCTCATATAGTGGAGGTCTCAACTGACCGTTTTGATCCATCTTGATTAGTAGTGATCCTTAATAGAGCATGACAGCATTCTTCTCTGACGTGCACACAATTAAACCACATTCCGTTTCATTTCTGCAGTATGATGAAGAAAGACAGTGATGCCAAGTTGGCTAGAAGTTTCATTCCAATGCTTCTCAGCGTGCTCCTGCAGGTGTTCCACCTGGTGCATGTGCCTGATGTTTGGGAAAAAAAGCAAGACAAAAGCTGCGTGAAGTCACACATCTGGCTCTCTCAGTTTCCTCCTCCTTTCTGTGCCACTCCATGGCACAGAGCCCAACTAAGTATGCAATCACAAAGCTCTTCTGCTGTGGATTTTGAGGAGCAAACTGGAGCAATCTGAACTGTTCAGCAACTGACGATTGGATGAATAAGGGGCTGTGTGTGGAGACAATTCGCCTCATTCACAATGTGACAGAACTTAACAATGTGCTGTTACACGCGATAGTGCGCAACAACGCGGAACATTATTCTTGACCGTGCGTAATGGCTCCTAATAATTCTCCTGCAACACATGCCATTAATTGTAATGCATGGTAACAGGTTGCGGCAGTTCCTGAGGACACCTGACGCCTCTCCCCCAAATCATCACATTCATGATCAGCGGCCAAGAATGTGTACTTCATGGCATTCGTGACTTGCTGTCGTTATGTGTAAATGCAGCATTAGGTTTATAACATATTGATTTTGGATAATGATTCCTTTGACATGTTGAGAAGTCATAGTGAAAAGAAAGTACCACTGCTGGTAGGTACCCCCCCCCCCCCCCCCCCCCCCCCCCCGTGCCTCCGCAGTTTGTACAGTTCACTGACTGACTCACATTTATGGATTTCTCACTGGTCAGTCGTGGAGCATAATATCAGTGGGATAAAGCATATATATAGACCTGGTTTTAATTCTCAGTCATACTACTTGGATGAGACATACTCATTGGATGAGACACTTCCTCTGCATTGTCAGTCCAGCGCTAAAAGGGTACCAACATGTTTTGTAATTCAAGTACTTTTATTAGTTTTTAATATTTAACATTAGGAAAGAAAGAGAGAGAGAGGGAGAGAGATAGAGAGAGAGAGAGAGAGAGAGAGAGAGAGAGAGAGAGAGAGAGAGAGAGAGAGAGAGACTATAGAACAGGCTGTGTTGGTCACAGATTGTCAAAAAATAAAGTTTATAATATAGGGAAGGCAGTCATTGGGTGCAAGACATTTCACCAACTTTCACATGTTTACATTGTTATTCTTCACACATATTCTCTAAAACTTTCCCATTGCTCATCAGCCTCCATATTGCCCCATTCAATCTTGTCAGCATTTTTGTTCATATGCAGCTGTTTCCATCATTCCAAATATCCAGTGTGGGAGTTTCTTATTCCTTCCAACATCTTAGAAACAGGCGTATGCAGGTTAAAAGTCCAGCTTTCAATATTCTGGATTTAAATTTATATAAGTGTGGCAATACTGTTCTGTCTCCAAGGAGACACAATATCAGTGATCTTGGGAGTTTATAGCTCAACCAATTCCCTAAATAGCCCAAAATGATTTCCCACAAAGGAAAAACCTTGGGACATTCGCACATCCCATGCATGTGGTGCCACATTCTCCCCTACATTTCCAGCATAAACCATGTCCCATTAGCTTCATTTTATAAAGTCTTGCTGGAGTATAACAATATCTGTGTATTATTTTATACTGAATAAATTTATTCCTGCCTTCTCTGATGTACTCCTCAGTGTTGGAAAGAATCCCTCCCCATGTTTCCTCATCCAATGTGCAACTCAGGTCTTTTTCACAAATCCTCCTTAAATAACCACAGCCCTGGTTATTCTTCCAAGGGCATATTTCCTACCACTCGGATGCTTTTTTGGGATATTTGTGGTAGTTGTAGGTAATGCCTGATTATGCGCATATCTTGATTTACAGAAATCTTTTCTCTAATGCAGTGTCTAATCTGTAAGTATTTCCAGAAGTGACCTCTTCCATCCAGATTAAATTTTTCTCTTAACCTCTCAAATGAGAGAAAATTAGCCCCCCTCAAACAGGTCGTCCAATATTCTAATATCTTTTCTCAACCATTGGGCCCAATAAATTGTCTGTTTTCTGATTTTTATTTTAGGATTGTGCCAGATAGATGCACATGTATGGTGTTGTGGGCAATTTAGCATCTTTTTTGTATCTCTTGTCAAACTTTCCTGGAATATCTTTTAATGAATTCATTATATTGTTGTTCTTCTGTTTATTATTTGAGTAAGGGTTTCAGTGGGTTTAAAAGGCAAGGTAAGCTCTTGCTCAATCAGAATCCAGTCCAAATCACAATTTACTCCACCACGTTTTGTCATTTCAAAAGAGATACGGTAATAACATCTTTGGTAAAGACAAGTCCCCTTCCTTCTTTGGTTGGTATAGTTTGTGAATTCTGGGTTTCCTTCCAGCCCAAAGAAAGCAATTTATCATCTTTTTATATCTTAACAATAGTTGTTGAGGGATGCATAAAGGTATCAATCCAGTTAGATAATTTATTTTCGGGGCAACAACCATTTTAATTGTATTTATTTTCTGCTGCAATGGACTTTTAAACTCTCATCTGTTTCAAGATACAGAATCCAGGAATAATCCCAGGCACAAACAGACCTCAAGGCCTATACAGTGGAACCTTAGTTTTAGAACTTAATTCATTCCTAAATGGTTTCCTTAAACTGAGTTGTTCTCAAACCAAAACCAATTTTCCCATAAGAAACAATGTTAAATGGATTAATCTTTTCCGGGCCCCAAAAAGAACACTGTGTTTTTACTTTTTAACAGCACTTGATGCATAAAATGCAGACAAAAAAAACAAAGCATATGCATAATCTTATACAAAATAATGTTCAGTAATTATAATAAAATAGATCATTAAATTTTGCCCTACCTGTACAGAAGAGACTTGATGTCAGTTCCTCCATCATCTTCCTCTGCTTCTCTTTCTGAAGGTGTTCTATGTCCTCCACACTGAAAAAAGTGAAACACAGTGCACTTCATTCAAAGTACTTATTTATACTCAACAAAAATATAAACGCAACACTTTTGGTTTTGCTCCCATTTTGTATGAGATGAACTCAAAGATCTAAAACTTTTTCCACATATACAATATTACCATTTCTCTCAAATATTGTTCACAAACCAGTCTAAATCTGTGATAGTGAGCACTTCTCCTTTGCTGAGATAATCCATCCCACCTCACAGGTGTGCCATATCAAGATGCTGATTAGACACCATGATTAGTGCACAGGTGTGCCTTAGACTGCCCACAATAAAAGGCCACTCTGAAAGGTGCAGTTTTATCACACAGCACAATGCCACAGATGTCGCAAGATTTGAGGGAGCGTGCAATTGGCATGCTGACAGCAGGAATGTCAACCAGAACTGTTGCTCGTGTATTGAATGTTCATTTCTCTACCATAAGCCGTCTCCAAAGGCGTTTCAGAGAATTTGGCAGTACATCCAACCAGCCTCACAACCGCAGACCACGTGTAACTACACCAGCCCAGGACCTCCACATCCAGCATGTTCACCTCCAAGATCATCTTAGACCATCCACTCGGACAGCTACTGGAACAATCGGTTTGCATAACCAAAGAATTTCTGCACAAACTGTCAGAAACTGTCTCAGGGAAGCTCATCTGCATGCTCGTCGTCCTCATCGGGGTCTCGACCTGACTCCAGTTCGTCGTTGTAACCGATTTGAGTGGGCAAATGCTCACATTTGCTGCCGTTTGGCACGTTGGAGAGGTGTTCTCTTCACGGATGATGCGAAGGAGATGTGTTGCACTGCATGAGGCAAATGGTGGTCACACCAGATACTGACTGGTATCCCCCCCAATAAAACAAAACTGCACCTTTCAGAGTGGCCTTTTATTGTGGGCAGTCTAAGGCACACCTGTGCACTAATCATGGTGTCTAATCAGCATCTTGATATGGCACACCTGTGAGGTGGGATGGATTATCTCAGCAAAGGGGAAGTGCTCACTATCACAGATTTAGACTGGTTTGTGCACAGTATTTGAGGGAAATGGTGATATTGTGTATGTGGAAAAAGTTTTAGATCGTTGAGTTAATCTCATACAAAATGGGAGCAAAACCAAAAGTGTTGCGTTTATATTTTTGTTGAGTATACATTGGTGTAATGGAAAATTGTGGTTTCCAGTTTAAATCTGCTGGAATCACTTTACAAAATCCTAAATATACATTGTGAGAAACTAAAAAAATTAGCTGTAACAAGTTGATCCAAAGTAGCATTTTTTTTCAGTGCATAGAGGGATCAGTACGGTGGTCACCAGCTAACTGCTTTTCATTAATCCAGATCAGCAACACCCTTTCCACCTCTTCCAGTATCTGTGATTTTTGTTTGGTAATCACTGTCACTCCTGAGCAACATTAGCTCCGTTTTTTGCCACTTTGCTTTTCTGTATGGTACTGATTGAAGATTTTACCGTGACGTATTGCAAAGCAGGATCCGACACACGGACGCCAATTTCATGCTTCAAAATGATGTCTTTCTCACAATGTTCTTCTTCAGTTTTTCCACCTTTGCCTTCTTTCTTTGGCCCTCATAATGAAGGCATTATGACGGTCAAAGGCCCACCTTTGCCTTCATAATGGCTTCTTTTCAGGCAATACCAACAAAAAACTAAAAATCCAATGTGCGTAATCCACAATCCTGTTGATCGTGTGTCTTTACAGAGTGTTCACACAGCAAGGGCTGCAGTGTGACTGACGCATGTCTCTGCCAGAAGCTGGACATTCTTGCTTCTCCTTCTTCTTCTTCTTTCGAGTTTATTGGTAGATGGCAAACCAACATGGTGCATTACCACCACCTACTGCAGCACATGTTGTTTGTGAACCAAGACTTTGTTCAAAATGCGGAGCATCAAAAACCGAGGTTCCACTGTATATGACTTCTTTTTCTTTGGTCAACCTATTTAAAGTTGTATTAATAAAATTCCATGTCAGTGTTCACATAAAATGAAATTGTGTGGAGAAGTTACTGATAGTGTGATGGTCTAAAGGAAAAGAAGGACATTTGTCATGTGTCTTGGTATTATCTCACAGTGGCAGGTTTTTCGGGGTTTGGTGTCAACACGACGACACGTGACATGAATGAATGACCATGTGTAACACCTCATCAACAGTGTCATATCCTCCTTCCAACACTTGTGACATCACTTCCTCTGACTGTAAATTCTGCATCAGTTAGCTGACATCACAGTGACTGATTTTGTTTTGTTTTTTTTAGGAAGCTGGTTTGTAAATTTACCCAGTTTGTTGTTCCAGGACTTTAAAAACTAACTGTAGGAATAATAGTTATTTTGAGATTTGTATTTGCAGTCAACTGTACAGAATTATGCTGAATATTTAAAGCAGAGCCAATTAAGTAAGTAAGTCTTAAATATAAGTAACAACATACAATTAAGAAAGGTACACATATGAAAACACACAAACATAATTTCTTTTGCAAATTTGTAAATGGTTCAAATGGAATACATTGTGCAAATGGAGTAAAAATATGCAAAAATATATAGACAGATGGGTGAGTATTTACAAGTGTGGAAGTAAATGCAACTGTTTCAATCATGAGATGAGTAATAATATAATGAAAACTAGAAAAAGTAACATATTAAAAATGTTTAGGTGGATTGCAAGCTGTAGTATAACAAGACTAGAGCACTGCACTCGTAGAGTGCAAACCTTCACCAATTTCACTAAATTTTACCTTGGAAAAAAATTTCAAGGTCAAAGTCATTAATTAGTAACGCGTTACTCTAATCTGACGTCTTTTTTCAGTAATGAGTAATCTAACATGTTAATATTTCCAAATCAGTAATCAGATTAAAGTTATTTCTCCAAGTCACTGTGAGTTACTATTATTTTTGCATTGCAGGTCGAACGCAGCATTAAACTTGTTCCGTGGGCAGGGGGAGGTTGGGGTTCTGAACTCTTTCAGTGAGCTGCAAGCTTTTCCTCCGCCGTTTTCAGCAGCTGCTCTGAGTTGAAAAAACAGTTGTCTCTCAAAGTGTGGTGTCAATAGCGCACCTGCAGGTGTGCTGTCGACACCATGCTCTGTGTGTCCTCGCTAAAAACAGCTAATCCATGGCTTTTTCCCACCCAAATGTACCTAAACGCTCTTTCTGAGGATGGCATGAAAACTCTGATATAACTTTCTTACCTGCCAATCTGGTCGTGTTCTGCAAAAATAAACAGTATCCATTCTTCCTGCTCAAAGGCTGCTCAAATGCCAAAGCAGGGGTGAATCCAGATGGAAAGGGGGCAGGGCAGGGATGCCCCACCCCAACACCCCTCAATTTTTTTGAAGCCTTTTTATTTTTTGCATCTACTACTACTACTCATAATAATAATTTCAACAACTAAAATGTTTAGAGAGAATTTAAATTAAAAAAAAGTTCTAAAAAATGTTCAAATTACATTTATAAACAATGTAGGTTAGAATTACAAGTTTTACCATTAGAGTGCTGTCAACAGTTAAATATGAGGTCAAGAAAGATGTATTTATTTTATTTTTTTTTTGTAAAACTAGTATTTATGTTCATTGAAGTCAAGAAAGGGTGACTATAAAATGAGCATTCGCAAAATGGGTTATCATTTTCATGTTGAGGTGGTGGGGGGTGCTGTCGGCAGCTGCTGAAAGTAACTAATAAAGTAACTAGCAAACTAACTTACTTACTTTTGAAAATGAGTAATCAGTAAGTAAGTCCCTTCGGCTGCTCCCTTGTTGTGTACTCGGGGTCACCACAGCAAATCCAAGGTGAATCTGCATGTTGAATTGGCACAGGTTTTACGCCGGATGCCCTTCCTGACGCAACTCCATATTACATGGAGAAATGTGGCAGGGGTGGGATTTGAACCCAGAACCTTCTGCACTGAAACCCAGCGCATTAACCACTTGGCCACTGAAAATGAGTAAGGAACTAAATTACTTTTTAAGGAGTAATCAGTATTTGGATTACTTTTTCAAAGTAACTGTGGCAACACTGGTCGGGAGTATGTATTTAGTTTCTACATTTGAATCAAAGTTTGTTTGTGGTGTTGTCAGGTTTTTTTTTTTAATTTGTCGTTTTCTGAATTATTTTTCAGATCATTTTCACAGAACATTGGCTATATCTGCTATGGACAATTTGTCATTCCTTAATGGCACTTGGTTTCCGACTGATAACTGGAAGATACACAAACAGGCATAAAATGGGAACCTCCATCCAATTTTGGTGATGTAGATCAATCCATAAGAGAAAAAAATGAGAGTGACTGAGGCACTTTTGATTGAGATATAATGCAAAATGTACACCAAATGGGCTTTTCAATGGTAAATTCAAATATACACAAAATCCACAATATGGATCAGATCCAGATGAAACTGATAGTGAGTGTGTCAGTCTGCACCTCACTTTCAAATATTAGAGTGATTGGACATGTTTGATTACAACCACAATTCCAATAAATTTGGGACGTTGTGAAAAATGTATATAAAAACAGAATAAAATGATTTGCAAATCCTCTTCAACCTATATTCAATTGAATACACCACAAAGACAAGATATTTAATGTTCAAACTGATAAACTTTATTGTTTTTGTGCAAATATTTGTTCATTTTGAAATGGATGCCTGCAACACGTTTCAAAAAAGCTGGGACAGTGGTATGTTTACCACTGTGTTACATCACCTTTCCTTCTAACAACACTCAGTAAACATTTGGGAACTGAAGGACACTAATTGTTGAAGCTTTGTAGGTGGAATTCTTTCCCATTCTTGCTTGATGTACGACTTCAGTTGTTCAACAGTCCAGGGTCTCCATTGTCATATTTTGCTCTTCATAATGTGCCACACATTTTCAATGGAGCATGCTTCAGTCCTATGAAAACAGTTTATTGTCTTTGGGAGTTGAGATAAGAAACAGCCAAATGTTCCCCAGACCGAAGACATTCCTCTGGAGGAAAACAGTCGGGCAATTTGACCTTCAGGCTTGATAAGCCTGTAGTGTTGTGGTTTGAGCAGTGAAAAACACTTTTACCAGTTCCACTTGAACAACCAAATCCCACTTATGAATTAAGAATATTCCCAATTATAAATTAAGAATATTCACCGGCCTCTGAAATGTTCAACTTCAACTGCAAGACACGCATCTGCTCCAAGATGTCATCCCAATTCGCGTCTGAGTTCAAGAGTCATCGCAGTCTGCAAATGCACTGCCTTGCCAACCTGGTTAATCATGATGGACAAGCGAGGGGCCGTGGTTCTTGATGCCACCGTCTTGCCAATTTTCCGGCAGATCAGGGCAGCACATAAGCCAGAAAGTACCAGCCCTGCTACCATAAGACCAAAAATGAATAAATCCTTGACGTCCTCAATGGAGAAAGGCACCAAGCATGCAATACGCCAAGACCCCCAGGAGTCGAGAACATAGCCCGCAGGATACGTTCCATGTGGGCAGGTAGGATGTCCTGTCAATAGCGTTCAGAGACCAGCTGATCAATTCCATGGTTAATCCAATAGTAGTCCAATAGATCCAATATCCAATATAATTTGAGGAATTCACAGTCTGGTAAAGTAGGGACTCGAAGGTTAAAGCAGAAAACAGAGATAAGGGAGAGTGGAGGAGATGTGACCGCCCTCGTCAGAGTCCCAAGCTGAAAGAACAGACCTTCAGTTAAGCTGGAACCTGCGGAGTAACAAAATGATCAGATATGTGGACAAAGAGCTTCTTCTGTGGCAAGACGTGGCAAAACAATCAACCAGCCCCAGCCCTGATCCAAGTGACGCTTAAATAACAAACGGAATTAATGACAACAGGTGTGAACGGAAACACAGGAAACACGTGGAAAACAAATCAATCAGTATTGAAAGATAACAAGATAATCTGATTGGGTGGAGAAATAAACAGAGCAAGAAATCTAGAAATGTATAACAATATCGTGATGACTCACAGAAATGATGAATAGGGAAAGCTTCAGAATGTTTCACACAAAAGGAAATAAACACTTCATGTGGAAGGGGCGGAGCTATCGCATGACAGCTGTCAACAAACCCCGTGCTCGGCTGACAGCATGAGAAGGCGGAAGCTGCACAAAGAGAGCTGTCAAAACAAACCACCGAGCACAGACTAACACAGAACCTGAGGGGACATAACAAACCTAAACTGAGGAAGAAATAACTAAAAACCAAAACCCTGGGCGGACATAAACTGGGTCGCAACAACTGGGGAAACCCCCAGAAGCAGCACACAAATGAAAGGAAACCCCAGTCCACGTACACAGTGGAAATGAATAAGAATCACGCCACACATTAACATCACCGACACACATTCTTACGCACGACAGTACTCTGGATCAACCACAACACTTCACTTCACTTCAACATCAACACATTCACCCCTACTCGCACGCACACATACCGACAGACAGAGTTACCAGACTCCACAAACAACACATGCACCGACTTCACAGTCACAACAACTAATGCAGACCACTAACAGAAGAGAGAGCGAGAGACATGGTCACTCACAAACCTTCAACCAGAAAACATCATGACACACTAAGACACGAAAGAACATGGGGACCAGGAACGCATCCAACACAATCCCCAGAACTGAAACCCAACAGGCACTAACACACCCCATACCATCACAGATGCTGCCTTTTGAACTTTGCACTGGTAACAATCTGGATGGTCTTTTTCCTCTTTTGTCCAGAGGACACAACGTCCATGATTAAAAAAAACAGTTTGAAACGTGGACTCATCAGACCACAGTACACTTTTCCACTTTGCGTCTGTCCATTTCAAATGAGCTCGGGCACAGAGAAGGCAGCAGCATTTCTGGATGTTGTTGATGTATGGCTTTTGCTTTGCATGGTACAGTTTTAACTTGCACTTGTAAATGTAGCAACAAACTGTGTTAACTGACAATGGTTTTCTGAAGTGTTCCTGAGCCCATTGTGTAAGATCCTTTACACAATGATGTTGGTTTTTAATGCAGTCCCGCCTGAGGGATCGAAGGTCCAGGGCATTCAATGTTGGTTTTCGGCTTTGCCGCTTATTTGTTGAAAGTTCTCCAGATTCTCTGAATCTTCTATATTATGGACTGTAGATGATGGATTCCCTAAATTCCTTGCAGTTGAACATTGAGAAATATTGTTTTTAAACAGTTGAACTATTTTTTCATGCAGTTGTTCACAAAGTGGTGATCCTCGCCCCATCTTTGCTTGTGAATGGTTGAGCCTTTTGGGGATGCTCCTTTTATACCCAATCATGACACTCACCTGTTTCCAATTAGGTGTTCTTTGAGCATTCATCAACTTTCCCAGTCTTTTGTTGCCCGTCCCAACTTTTTTGAAATGTGTGGCAGGCATCCATTTCAAAATGAGCAAATATTTGCACAGAAACAATAAATTTTATCAGTTTGAACATTAAATATTTTGTCTTTGAGGTGTATTCAATTGAATATAGACTGTACAGGATTTTCAAATCGTATTCTGTTTTTATTTACATTTTACACAACGTCCCAACTTCATTGAAATTGGGGTTGTACATCAAAAATTGTGGGCTCCAGGCTGTTCACAAACAAAAAAAAAAAAAACGGCAAAAACGTAACTTCCTCCAACTTCTTTGGCAGAGATAAATATAATATCCATAAACTTCAAATCAATATGGTATACTCACAGCACATTATTTGTAGGATTGTCCATGCATCCATTTTCTATACCCACTTACTCCAACTAAGGGTCACAGGGGGCTGAACCTTATCCCATCAGTCACAAGGCGTGAGGCAGGGTACACACTGGACAGGACACCAGTCTGTAGCAGGACCAATCTGTAGAATTAAATAAACCAAAATACAGAGTGGCCATGCAAGAACGAAACTAATGACGTGTAAAGGAGTTATGTTTTTGTGGCTGATTGGAGACATTGTGCACAGTGAGACTTTTCAGAATCAGGAAATGGTTTAACAAAGTAGTACAGTTTTTTTTTTTTTTTTGATTTTATGGAGTTCACCAAAATGGTTAACAGGACTGAAAGAAAAAGAAAATCCCAGGATTTGCTTCTCTTAAAAAACAAACAAACAAAACTGGGACACAAGGCATTAAATCCCATTGTTTTATCCATCTGTGTGCACTCATGCACGCACACACACACACACACACACACACACACACACACACACACACACACACACACACACACACACACACACACACACACACACACACACACACACACACACACACACACACACAAACCCACTACCATCACCTCACTGCAGACCATCTGTCCACCAAAAGCTGCACTACCAAATCCATCAGGGTCCCACAGGTCAGCGTCTGCAGCATTGCCAGGAACACATAAACCAGCCATCTGACCACGCCCACCCCACTGATAACACACAGCCCACTGACTGCACACGACCCACTGCACTTTCATCAGTCCTTGTTTAGTGAAATTATCCACTTGCATGGAGCAATAGGTCAAAGAATACATTGCAATGTGTATAAAGTAGCTTTCATTTGCAGCTCATTCCACCTTAACCATAATTGCATGGAAACACGCTGAATTATTGTTTCAGTGTAAAATCCAACAAGATTTCATTAGCTTAAACTGTTACATTTAAACTTTAGAAACCTCTGAAAGCTGAAAACAGGCCCATGAAAACTGCATTAAAGCAAAAAAAGAAAATGCACCAAAATTCCAATGAGGGTGTAATGTGGTATAATTACACTGCTACTGTCAGTGCCATCTGTTTGCTGGTATCATTTCCCTTGGCCAGTACAATGGCTGTTATGATATTTTATCTTAAAACATATGCAATTTTCTTTTGTAATGATACAAAATCACAACACACCCCAGTATATTGCACAACACATCTCAGGTATAGAAGTACTGATTTTGGAAAAAAATTCTCAGCACAGCACAAGTGTATTTGGACTGACTCTGAAAGTAGGCATCATTGAAGAAAAAAAACAAACAGTAGGCTCACATCAAGCAGTGTTATGAAAGCACATTTATTTCAGGAAAATAAAATAAATTGGTCTGCAAACAGGATTTATTAAAGGTGTTGAACTCTATTTGCTCAGATCCCGTTAGTGATGGGGACTAAATGAACACAGTATTGTTTGCTGTAGTTTCAGTTATCTGAATGATGATCTTCTCACCAGAGTGATGTAAGCTACATGTACAGAAACAGAACCCATTCCATTCTTCTTCTTCTTCTTTTGTTAACTATTGTGATTACGACAAGGGCTTCGTCATCGTCTTCTTCTACAAAGTGCGATACAGTAATTAAGTCTGGAGCTGATGAAAGAATGAATGGCCTTCTCAAGATCATCTCTCTTTAATCAGAAGATCAAGGTAGAAAAAAACTTGTTTTAAATGGACTGTATTTATATAGAGCTTTTCCATCTGCATCAGATGCTCAAAGCACTTTACAAGTAATGCCTCACATTCAACCCGATGTGAGGGTGCTGCCATACAAGGTACTTACTACACATTGGGAACAACTAGAGGATTAAAGACCTTGCCCAA
Source organism: Thalassophryne amazonica (assembly GCF_902500255.1). Lineage (NCBI taxonomy): Eukaryota > Metazoa > Chordata > Actinopteri > Batrachoidiformes > Batrachoididae > Thalassophryne > Thalassophryne amazonica. The sequence continues at coordinate 114,945,973 of NC_047103.1, read as the reverse complement.
GGGTCCTTAGTGATTTTCCAGTGAGGGTGACATTTGAACTGAAGATCCTTTGGACTCAAGCCCAACACTTTAACCACTAGACCTTCACCTCCCATTGTTTTGACAGCAGAGTTATTCTGTTGATCAAACCTCAAATAGCTGTCAGAAATCACTCCCAAGTTCTGAACAGCTGGTTTTAAATAACCAGAACACCAAAGTTTGTGACAGCCACTACTTTATATGATCAATACAATTAAATTAAGAATTCAATGCATCACTTCCATTAGTCCTCATAGGCAGACAGATTTGAAGATCTGTGTAACAATGAAAGGGCACATTGTGCTCAGATATATTTGACCCAAAATCCAACAAGTACAATGAAAACAGTACAGGGCCAAGATTAGAACCTGGTGGCACTCCATAAGAGCCCCATCACACTAGAGCATGAATGCCGTATGAATCACACAAATTGGAAAAACAAACAGAATTTGAGCTGCATTCGTATAGGATAGAGATTTATACAGCTGTGTACAAATACCCAGAATGTGCTACAAAGCTGGTGTTCTGTCAAGATAAATTGTGCATCTTGTGGCATAAATTGACAGTTTAGCATCCCAATAATATTAATATTATGCTGTAAATACAGCATGTACATGCAAATTTTAACTTTTTAAAATTGAAAAGGCACATATTGCTGTTGTATTTTCATATAAAGATAAAACTTATGTGCGTTTCCTTCAGTGGGGGAGCTCAACTCCATGTGTGAAGGTTCTGTTGAGCTGAGATGTCACGTTGAGCATCCTGACAATATTATGCTGTAAATACAGCGTGCACATGCAAATTTTAACTTTTTAAAATTGAAAAGACACTTATTGCTGTTGTATTTTCATTCCTCAGTTGCTCAGTTGGGGAGTTCAATACGGTAAAAAGAGGCACGTCAACACGATGGGGGAGTGTGGATGGGGGAGGTGTGAAAGTCTGGGTAGAAAGAACTGCTGCACGGAGGGCTGGCCTCTTGACAGGAATATCTTGTCAGAACACCGGCTCAAATGATTTGCGCAATTTGGAGTGCAACAGCACCTGAATCCAGGTTGACTATCCACAGTGCAGGACGAATGTGGATATCAACCTTCCTCCCAGCCCAGTCTCACCTTTTTTTCGTGCTTCCTTATCAAAATGAGTCAAATTTTCGTGACGAGCTTTTTTATTAACTCACTATTCCTATATATATATGAAAAAGTGCTATCTGCACATCTTCTGCCATTTCTCTGGTAGTCAGATGACGTCCCGGATCAACACAGCATTCAGTTTGGGAATGATCTGGTTGTTTCAGCCTGTCGATCGCCGCTCGGAGTGCGGCGCGCCCTCCGCCATTGTGCGCCGTCTTTAAACCGGTTCTAACACTCCTTAATCTGTGTAATCCCCATAGAATCGTCCCTGAAAGCCGTATGAATCTTCCGAATGGTTTCCACCTGGCTGTCTCTCACAGTTTCTGGAAAAATTTGATGCAGCAAAGCTCCAAATCATTCAGACATTTTCCTCGCAATGAAAATCCGACGAGGGGGGTGGACCACTGCTCACTCAAAGCCTGCTCACAGGCGAATGACGCAACTGACAGGTGTGAAAAAACTCACGCATGCGCACGAAGGTTCAAGCTTGGCTGATGCAAGTGCACATGATTCAAATCCATATAGTTTTTGCAAAAAATAAAAAGGTCGGATAGTTTTCTAACAGACCCTATATATACCTAATCTTGTCTATTTTCTTTTGGAAGTCATCTAAGAAATCCTGAGTGACTTACAGGTGGTTGTCCTTGAATAAATGTCAAATAAGAACTTTGAATTATACTTGGTGTTGTTAATCAAATCAGAGTAGTAGGTCCATTTTGCAGCCAGTTGTGCGTAGGGATGGGTATCGAGAACCGGTTCCTTTCGGGTATCGTTAAGAAATGATTCGATCCACCGACATCAATAAGCTTTGTGCTTAATGATTCTGTTATCGGTCCTTCAGAGTGGCCGTTGTTTTGGCGGGTGTTTGTCAGGAAAATGATAATTTCTCTACATTGATTACAGACCCTGCAGCGGGTCCTTAATCAACTTTTCTGCAGCGCGGCTTTGCTTTGAACCTTGAACCAATCGAAGCAGTGGTTCGCAGATTGAAGCAATGCTTCGATCGATTGCTTTGTTTATTTCTTTCTTTCGCTTAATTTTCCCCCGCTAAAACCCTAAAGAGCATACGTCTAGTATGAGTAGTAGAGTATTATTTACCTTTTCTATGTTAAACTGACCTGTTATGGTCTTCTGAAACAGTTGATAGATGTATTTTATAACTTAAAAACGGGAGCGATGCTAACGTGTTAGCGTGTCTATGGCATTTTCAATGTTAAAAGTTAGCATTTAGCAATTGCAGCCGTCGTCACGTTCGGGTGCATTTGTTTTCAAATTGTAATATTCCTTAAATTTATTTTTGCTTATATATTAATAATCTAATGATTATTATATACAATTTTAGAGAAAGAGACAAAAAGAACCTGAATAGAAACACAACAGAAAATATATAATAGCAACTAACAATGAACATAAATAAATACATAAATAAATAAATACATACAGAAATAAATAAGTGTCTCCTGTGAACACCTAGTGACTCTCACACCTCCATTTCATCCCCGTCTTATTTAAGTTTAATGACAGTTTGTTTCGGTCAAACCATATTTTCAGTTTGTTAATTTCTTCAATGATTTCCTCCAGACCTATCTGCCAAACTAGAAAACTGTTGCATCCTAGTAAGAGCAGAATACTACTGGAATGAATTTGAATAAGGAAAGTTGTATTCTTTTTTTCTCACCTAAATGGATACTCCATTTTATTGTCTGGAATAGTCCCAGATTGCATTTCAGAGCTTCTAGAATTGAAACATTTTCGTGCAGGTGGTGTTGGGGGGTAATTTTGGGTTTCAGCTTTTTTTGTTTTTCACCACTTTCATCCCTGAATATGAGTTGTGATTCACTTTTGTGTGGATTAAAGTTACTAACTGGGGCTCTTGTCTCATTGCGAGAAAGAAACGAGAATCATCCTCCGTTCTGTTCACAGAGCTCCAAACGTTGCGCGGCTCTCTGACAAGTCAAGCTAGAATGATAGAATCCAGTCTGAATTAATAACTTCAAAGCGAAACACCGTTTTGTTTATTTTTATTTATGTCCAGAGATCAAGGGTACAGTGACCAATTTCATATTTATTTACTTTAAGACTCAAGGAAATACATAGAAAACCTGTAAAGTCTACTTTTAGTACAAAATTCACAAGAGGTATCGATAAGGGAATCGATAAGGAATCGGATCAATAAGCAGAATCGTTAATGGCATCGATATCGATAAAATCTTATCAATACCCATCCCTAGTTGTGCGTGTTTATAGTCCAGAATAGCATTGCAAGGTGGAATAGTTGTTTTGAGCTATTTTTGTTCTGAACAATTAGACTTATGCTAAAGTCCACGTAAATGAACACTGAGCCAAGGAGAGTATGTTTTTTTGTTGTTGTTGCTTTCCTGTTCCCCACCTCCACCCCATTGGAAGGCAACTTTGTTTTTAGTGACATGATTATTTTCAAATAAGACAATCTCACAATATTACATTCACAACAACAACAAAAATCCAGCGCTTCCTCTACAATCCCTTTTCAATGATAAAATGCTTATACATAGAATGGGGGCTCACATATAACAACAAAAGTATACAAAATATGAGATGAATAACACAGAAAAATGTGAGAAAGACAAGAGACAATACATGTTGGTAATACAGGGGGGACATAGTTTTAGGGTAGGTGGAGCAATCATGCCCACTGTGCTCGTCAGCACTGAGTTTAAGCTGTCCACAAAGCTCTCTACTGCATGATCATGTTCCGAAACTGACGCTGATTTATCAGGCAATCTGGCTGCAAGTTCATTTATTGTTGAGGAGTTGATGTGCTGCCATCATGATAAACCAGTGTCTCATCCCAGTGGAGAAGGCAAAGACATCTGCAAATGAAACGAGTGATCTACAACCACCGATGCAAGAGATACAATATCTATATCTGTGACAGTAATACCATGAGCGAGGACCAAATCCAGGGTATTTTTACTAAAGTGAGTTGAACTCTGAATGCACTGCTGGAATTCTAATACATCTATAATGTCCATGAATGATTTGCAGAGGTTATCAGAAGGCTTGTTTACATGAATTTTGAAGTCACCAACAATCAGAATGTTATCTGCATGCATTGACAAACTGGACTCACTGTGGACACATGCTTCTACGAATTCAGAATATTGGCCCAGGGACCTATATACTGTACAATGACAAAGTTAACATGTTTGAGATTTATTCTTGGCTATATGGGGCATCCTGAGCAGAGCAGAGTGTCAAATGATCAAATGATTTATATTTTAGACCCCCAAAAGCCAGTAAGATCAATTGTCATTGTGGCTCCCATCAGTAGTAACTAGTAACCTGGACATTCATGGTCGTTCAGTTTTTGAGAACTGCCAACCTCTGGCACATTTACCATGCAGTAACGTACTGTTTGTATTTCATAATTAATGATGTAAAAGAACCAGGGCTGTGAAATGAAAATTGTGAAATCTGAGGAAAATTCGCAGGGGGTTTGGGGGGTGCACCCCCCCCCCCCAAGGAGCTGGGGTCTAGGGCCTTGTGGGGCCCCAGAAACCAAATTAAATTTTCATCTACTGATATATTGTCAGCATCTCCTGGAAGAACAAATCTAAAAAAAAAAAAAAACAAAAAAAAAAAAACAAAACAGTGCATATTTCAATTATCCTAGATTCAACCTTTCATTTGATCCATCAATCATCATGTTGAAATAACAGAATATGATGTGGAAGTAGGTGTTGTGAAAGTGTAGGAACACGGACCCACAACAGGGGGCGCAAATGAACGGACAATGGAGGAAGTCAAATAACAACACTTTACTGTTGTGAATAAGCACAACAAACACAACGGATAACAACAATAGACAAAGAAGTCAATTCACAAAATGTGTCACGTGGGCAGGCTCGAAGATAAGAGACGTCTGTCCAAAGCAGAACCGGAACCACACGATTTCCTCCACCACCGAACCCCGGGAATACTGGAGCCGCCAAGTCCCGAACTCCCAGGTGGCCACTGCCTCCGCGTGTCGGATCTGGTACTGCTGGCGAGGAACAAAAACAGTTAAATGTGGGTGCGTTTGTACCCAGCAACCCGTATGGCGGGAAAACCACCTCCACCTCTCGTTGGAAGAATGTCTGCTATTTAATGCACAAAAGTAACAAAGGGTTAATGTAAAAAAACAGTCAGCTGAGAACGGTACCTTCTAGGTAGAGCGATATCTCGGCAAAGAGGTGGAGATGTCGTCCTGCTGATATACCCCTGCTGATCAGATGATTGGTGACAGCTGTCGTAGGCGATAAGTGACAGCTGTCACCCCGGCTGCTCCTGTGAGGCGGCAGCGCCCTCTGGTGCCTGGAGCCCGCACTCCAGACAGGGCGTCCTCTGGTGGTGGTGGGCCAGCAGTACCTCCTCTTCAGCGGCCCACACAACAGGACCCCCCCCTCAACGGGCGCCTCCTGGCGCCCGACCAGGCTTGTCCGGGTGGCGGCGGTAGAAATCGGCCAGGAGGGCCGGGTCCAGGATGAAGCTCCTCTTCATCCAGGAGCATTCTTCGGGTCCGTACCCCTCCCAGTCCACCAAATACTGGAAGCCCCGGCCCATCCTACGGACATCCAAGAGCCGGCGCACAGTCCAAGCCGGCTCGCCATCGATGATCCGGGCAGGAGGCGGCGCCGGACCCGGAGCACAGAGGGGTGAGGTGTGATGCGGCTTTATCCGGGACACATGGAAAACAGGATGGATCCGCAGTGAGGCCGGAAACTGAAGCCTCACTGCGGCTGGACTGATGACCTTAAGGATTTTGAAGGGACCGATGTAACGGTCCTGTAGTTTGGGGGAGTCCACTTTCAGGGGAATGTCCTATGTGGACAACCACACCTCCTGCCCTGGCCGATACGCAGGGGCCGGGGTCCGCCGACGGTCTGCATGGGCTTTTGCCCTCGTCCGGGCCTTCAGCAAAGCAGAACGGGCGGCGCGCCACACCCGACAGCACTTCCGCAGGTGGGCCTGGACCGAGGGCACACCGACCTCTCCCTCAACCACCGGAAACAACGGGGGCTGATACCCCAGACACACCTCAAAAGGGGAGAGGCCGGTGGCTGAAGACACCTGGCTGTTATGGGCATACTCAATCCAGGCCAAATGGGTACTCCAGGCCGCCGGGTGCGCGGCCGTCACGCAGCGCAGGGCCTGTTCCACCTCCTGATTGACCCGTTCTGCTTGCCCGTTGGTCTGAGGATGATACCCGGACGAGAGACTCACCGTGGCCCCCAGTTCCCGGCAGAAGCTCCTCCAGACTTGCGAGGAGAACTGGGGACCGCGATCGGAGACGATGTCTGTTGGAATCCCATGCAGCCGGACGACGTGGTGGACCAGGAGGTCCGCTGTCTCCTGGGCAGTCGGAAGCTTCGGGAGGGCCACGAAGTGGGCCGCCTTGGAGAATCTGTCCACTATCGTGAGGATGGTGGTGTTGCCCTGGGACGGCGGGAGGCCCGTGACAAAATCCAGGCCGATGTGGGACCAGGGGCGATGAGGCACAGGCAGCGGCTGGAGCAGTCCCGATGCCCTGCGGTGGTCAGCCTTGCTCCTGGCGCAGGTGGTGCAGGCCTGGATATAATCCCGGACGTCGGCTTCCAGGGACGCCCACCAGAAGCGCTGCCGGACAACTGCCACGGTCCTACGCACCCCTGGATGACAGGAGAACTTGGAGCCGTGACAGAAGTCCAGGACTGCAGCCCTGGCCTCTGGTGGGACGTAAAGCTTGTTCTTTGGCCCAGTTCCGGGATCCGGGCTCCGTGCCAGGGCCTCCCGGACGGTTTTCTCTACATCCCAGGTGAGGGTGGCCACGATAGCGGACTCCGGGATGATAGGTTCCGGTGGATCCAACAACTCCGTTTTGACTTCGTCTTCATGTACCCGGGACAAGGCATTCGATCTCTGGTTTTTGGTCCCGGGACGGTAGGTGATCCGGAAGTCAAAACGGCCGAAGAACAGTGACCAGCGGGCTTGCCTGGGGTTCAGCCGCTTGGCGGTCCTGATATACTCCAGGTTCCGGTGGTCAGTGAAAACTGTGAATGGCACGGACGTTCCCTCCAACAGATGTCTCCACTCTTCAAGAGCCTCTTTCACCGCAAGGAGTTCTCGATTGCCGACGTCATAGTTCCGTTCGGCTGGGGTCAACCTACGGGAAAAATAGGCACACGGGTGAAGGACCTTATCGGCCTTTCCGCTCTGGGATAGCACGGCTCCTATCCCTGAGTCAGAGGCGTCCACCTCAACCACAAACTGGCGACTAGGATCGGGCTGCACCAGAACAGGTGCAGACGAGAAGCGCCGTTTCAACTCCTTGAACGCGGCATCGCACCGATCCAACCAGGTGAAGGGAACTTTTGGTGAGGTCAGGGCTGTCAGGGGGCTAACTACCTGACTGTAGCCCTTAATAAACCTCCTGTAGAAATTTGCAAAGCCGAGGAACTGTTGCAGCTTCCTACGGCTGGTGGGTTGGGGCCAGTCTCTCACCGCCGCAATCTTGGCCGGATCAGGAGCGACGGAGTTGGGGGAGATGATAAACCCCAGGAAGGACAAAGAGGTGCGGTGAAACTCACACTTCTCGCCCTTCACAAACAGCCGGTTCTCCAACAACCGCTGCAGGACCTGACGTACATGCCGGACATGAGTCTCAGGATCCGGAGAAAAGATGAGTATATCGTCTAGATATACGAAGACGAATCGGTGCAGGAAATCCCGCAAGACATCATTAACTAATGCTTGGAATGTCGCGGGGGCGTTTGTGAGGCCGAACGGCATGACCAGGTACTCAAAGTGACCTAAGGGGGTGTTAAATGCCGTCTTCCACTCGTCTCCCTTCCGGATCCGAACCAGGTGATACGCATTTCTAAGATCTAGCTTAGTGAATATCTGGACTCCATGCAGGGGCGTGAACACTGAATCCAGCAAGGGCAACGGGTATCGATTACGAACCGTGATTTCGTTCAGCCCCCTATAATCGATGCATGGACGAAGTCCGCCGTCTTTTTTACCCACAAAAAAGAAACCTGCACCCATCGGGGAGGTGGAATTCCGGATCAACCCGGCGGCTAAAGAGTCCTGGATGTAGGTCTCCATTGATTCGCGCTCAGGTCGTGAGAGGTTGTACAGCCTGCTGGACGGGAACTCAACGCCTGGAACCAAATCAATGGCACAATCGTACGGACGGTGCGGGGGAAGGGTGAGCGCCAGATCCTTACTGAACACATCCACAAGGTCATGGTACTCCACCGGCACCGTCCCAAGATTGGGCGGGACTCTGACCTCCTCCTTAGCCTGGGAACCGGGAGGAACCAAGGAACCTAAACATACCTGATGGCAGGTCTCGCTCCACTGAACCACTACCCCGGACGGCCAATCGATCCGGGGATTGTGTTTTAACATCCACGGGAACCCAAGAATCACACGGGAGGTGGCAGGAGTCACAAAAAACTCGATCTCCTCCCGGTGGTTTCCTGACACCACCAGAGTTACTGGTGGCATCTTATGTGTGATTAGAGGGAGCAGGGAGCCATCTAGTGCCCGCACCTGCACAGGCGAGGTAAGCGCCACCAGAGGGAGCCCTGCCTCCCTGGCCCATCTGCTGTCTAGCAGATTCCCTTCAGAGCCCGTGTCCACCAGTGCTGGGGCCTTCAGGGTTGAATCCTCATAAAGGATTGTAACTGGGAGTTGTGTGGCAATATGGGTATGTCCCACGTGAATGTTTTGGCCCACCCCTAACCCAGTTTCTAGGGGCGGGCGTTGGTGTTTAACCGCTCGGGGCAGGTCCTCACTTGATGCTCTATTGAGCCACAAACAAAGCACGCTCCGCGGACCAGCCTCCTCTGTCTATCTGGTGGCCTAAATGTGGCCCTGCTCGTGTCCATAGCTTCGTCAGCAGGGGGAGCTGTAGCCACATGGAGTGTAGAGGCCGTGGAGCGTGGGGAGGGCGGAACTCGGTCGGAACCGGAAGGGAGAGGGATGGCGCGTGCCCGGCCACGCCCTTCGTCTCGTTCCTGACGGCGTTCTTCTAACCGATTGTCTAATCGTATAACGAGATCAATAAGCCCGTCTAAATCCAGCGGTTCGTCCTTGGCCACCAGGTGCTCCTTCAGGACCAACAACAGTCCGTTTACGAAGGCGGCACGGAGGGCAGTGCTATTCCAGCCGGACCTCGCAGCCGCGATGCGGAAGTCGACTGCATAAGCAGCTGCGCTCCGGCGCCCCTGTCTCATTGACAGCAGCACGGCTGAAGCGGTCTCTCCTCTATTTGGGTGATCGAACACTGTTCTGAACTCCCTCACAAACCCATCATATGTCAGAAGGAGCCGTGAATTTTGCTCCCAGAGCGCTGTAGCCCAAGCGCGTGCCTCGCCGCGAAGCAGATTAATCACATAAGCTATCTTACTAGCATCAGTCGCGTACATGACGGGACGTTGTGCGAAGACGAGCGAACACTGCATAAGAAAGTCCGCGCATGTCTCCACACAACCCCCGTACGGCTCTGGAGGGCTTATGTATGCTTCAGGGGAAGGTGGGAGGGGTCGTTGAACGACCTGTGGAACGTCACTGTTGCGCACAGGATCGACAGGAGGGGGAGCTGCAACAGCGCCCTGAGGGCGCGCTTCCACCTGCGCGGCGAGAGCCTCCACCCTGCGGTTAAGGAGGACGTTCTGCTCGGTCATTAGATCCAACCGAGCCGTAAAAGCGGTGAGGATTCGCTGCAACTCACCGATCATTCCTCCTGCAGACGCCTGTGTGCCCTGCTCTTCCATTGGCTGTTCAACAGCCGGTTGACGCCCCTCGGGGTCCATGACGTTGGCCGAGATATCCTGTTGTGAAAGTGTAGGAACACGGACCCACAACAGGGGGCGCAAATGAACGGACAATGGAGGAAGTCAAATAACAACACTTTACTGTTGTGAATAAGCACAACAAACACAACGGATAACAACAATAGACAAAGAAGTCAATTCACAAAAATGTGTCACGTGGGCAGGCTCGAAGATAAGAGACGTCTGTCCAAAGCAGAACCGGAACCACACGATTTCCTCCGCCACCGAACCCCGGGAATACTGGAGCCGCCAAGTCCCGAACTCCCAGGTGGCCACTGCCTCCGCGTGTCGGATCTGGTACTGCTGGCGAGGAACAAAAACAGTTAAATGTGGGTGCGTTTGCACCCAGCAACCCGTATGGTGGGAAAACCACCTCCACCTCTCGTTGGAAGAATGTCTGCTATTTAATGCACAAAAGTAACAAAGGGTTAATGTCAAAAAACACAGTCAGCTGAGTACGGTACCTTCTAGGTAGAGCGATATCTCGGCAAAGAGGTGGAGATGTCGTCCTGCTGATATACCCCTGCTGATCAGATGATTGGTGACAGCTGTCGTAGGCGATAAGTGACAGCTGTCACCCCGGCTGCTCCTGTGAGGCGGCAGCGCCCTCTGGTGCCTGGAGCCCGCACTCCAGACAGGGCGTCCTCTGGTGGTGGTGGGCCAGCAGTACCTCCTCTTCAGCGGCCCACACAACAGTAGGACCTGGTATGATTTTCCTTTTAATTGTAAACCAAATTATGCATTAACTCAGAACAATTAAACTACATGAAATTCATGAAGACTGAAAAGATTGTTAAACCATGTCAAAAACCAGAGCTAAAGATTGTAGAATATTTTAAAAATCAGGGTAAAATATCAATAAAACACCTTATAATAAAAAGCCACACATTCTTGTGTAAATTCCTGTAAATCCACTCAAAGCCACAATGTCTTTTTTCCCCATAAAAAAGTCTACATTAATAAAAACTAATTGACATTGTTGTGTAAATTCATGTTGCCTAAATTCATTCAAAGCCACAACGTCTTTTTTTTTTCAATGAAAGAAAGTCTAGATTAATGAAAGGAAAAAAGGCACATAATCTTTTCTGAAATTCTGTTTGAACAGCACAATGTTTATTTTCCAGAGAAAGAGAAAAAATTCTTACCAGTTCGCTTTTCCCGTTTATCTTTCAGGTGTGTTGATGAAGCCAGCAACAATTCCACGGATTCTTGTCCTTATCAGACTTTTTCAAAACATCTTTCTCGCCATCTTCGCTCTGTCTGATGTCGCTCCGTGACACAGACATGCTGCAAAGTTCTTCTTTTAAAAACTTGAAAGTTCTAAAAGTTTGCGATGTCCACATGCTACTTTTAGCTAGCTTCGCACAGGAGCCACACAGCGTCACCGCAGCAACCAACCAGTCCCGCTTTACGACAACTGTCGTAACAGCCAGGCTTTGAGTGGCATTTATTCTCCTCGAAACTCCGCGGATTCGAGGAAACTGACTTGTATCTGTAACACACAGATCAGTGTCCGCGGACTTATAAAACTTGCATGATGTCGTAAAAAAGAACGCTTTGCGATAAGCATTTAAAAAACCCAGTAACGATCACGATTAAAGAGTACAACACTAACACTCCATCCCCCCTCCCCAAGATGAAATCTGCGGAATCCCACGGATCCGCAGAGTTTTCACAGCCCTGAAGAACTGCAAGACATATTCAGTGACTTAGAAACATCCCAATATCCATCCTCTGTGAGCATGTGTTAGTGCTGTGTGTCACCACATTTCCCATAGAAACCAATTGCTCAGGTTCTTGTATGGCAGACTCCTAGGCACACAATCAGGTGAAATGTGGGCATGCCCTTGGCTTTCTCCAGCCACTGGTGTACTCAACACCTCAGTATGTGTGGGCCCATAAAAATCTGTCACATGGCCAAAATGTCCTGGCTGACATTCGTTCCCAATGCACGTGATACTCTCTTGCTGGATTGCTTGCCTACAAATTAAATTCCAGACATTGTGATGAATCACTGTGGTTGGAAATGTAGACAGTTAAACTGTAACATAAAAACTCACTGCGGACACATGCTTTAATAGAATTCACTTGTCCAAACAGCTGGTTTATGATTTATGAAAATCTGACATGAAATTAGATTCATGCAGGAAGTTAAATTCAATTTTACCAGCCTGTTGATGTTACTTTTATTTTTATGGATGTTTAATATTTCAAGTTTTCAACTTCTGTCAAGGCTCCTAGAAAAGACAAAATCCACCAATATGTGCATTAAACACAAGATTATTTTTGATACCTTTTTATCTTTCCTCATTATTAAGAACTCAAAACAGCCTTGACTGTCCAGACTGAATCTATCATCAGGATTTTCTCTCATTAAAACCACAGTCACGTGGGAATTGTCTTTGGGCACTTAAAGGATAAGTTCACTTTTTAAGTACTTAATCACATTAAAACATTGTTGAAAATCAAGCCTTGACTTTGAAAGGAATGACTAAGGATCAGTGGGCAGATATCTAGGGAGTGACAAGAATCTACTGTATGCTCAAAAGACGAACAAAATAATACTAACACTCCATCTTGCAGTGATCTACACCTTAGTACAACAACATCTGAAGAAATATGTCAAGCTAAGTGTATTTTTTTACTAATATACCAGTTTATAAGGGCAAGTAATGGATTAGAATTAGAGAACTGGGCTTTTGTGCTGAGAGTCATAGGTTCAACCCTACAGTGAGACAGAAACTGGAGGCAAGGAAGGTGTAAGAGAATGGTCATCAGCATGATGTGCCTTTGGGCAAGTTTTTTAATCCTCAAATTGGTCCTTTTTACAGTTGAGTGCCTTGTATGTCAGCTCCCTGAGATTGTTGTGTGTTTGTAAATAGTGAGGTTGAGCCAGATACTAGTTTCAGACGAGTATCCAGTACAGATAAAGCATTTTTGATGAGTATGAGCATGATCCGAATAAAACTCATCGATATCTGTGCTCGTGCTGAAGGAAAATTCTCATTGGCTAACTGACTGTCTTCACACTCTGTGATTGGCCAGTCACACACAGCGCCCACTCCTGTCTACACAGACACGTCTGTCTGCAGTTTGTCTCACACACACAGACAGGATCTCTCTCTGTGCTTGGCTTGATTCTACCTAAATTTTTTTCACCTCGTTTCTTTTTTGGTTTGTATATTTAAAGTTACTTCGTGAACTTGTTTCATATTGTACAAGGTGCATTTGACAAGATAGAGCTGTAAACTGCTCATGTCGCATCGGTCACAGCCTCCACTCCGGTCGGGTTTTTTATCTGTTTATTTATTTTTTTAGCTGTGTGTGGGTGTGTGTGTATGTGTGTGTGTGTCTGTGCAGGCCTGCATGCATGTTCATGTTTTATTTGGGGGGTTTTTCTCAATTTTTGTTTATTATGTTGGTTTTAAATTTAATTCTGACAGGCATTAAAAATGTCTTAAATCTACTTTGAATTAAACTGTAGTAATGAAATAGTTATAGTGTTGCTCAGAAAAGTGCTCAACCTGTGGACTTATGAGATCTGCTTGTGTTTCTGGAATGTATCTGGGTAGATTTAAGGATTAGACTACTCTGAGGGATTTGCAAAAAAATGGACACACCAGATTATCAAATCAAATCAATTTCAAATCAATTTTATTTATATAGCGCCAAATTACAACAACAGTTGCCCCAAGGCGCTTTATATTGCAAGGCAAAAGCCATACAATAATTACTGAAAAACCCCAACGGTCAAAACGACCCCCTATGAGCAAGCACTTGGCGACAGTGGGAAGGAAAAACTCCCTTTTAACAGGAAGAAACCTCCAGCAGAACCAGGCTCAGGGTGGGGCAGTCTTCTGCTGGGACTGGTTGGGGCTGAGTTGAGAGAATCAGGAAAAAGACATGCGGTGGAAGAGAGCAGAGATCAATCACTAATGATTAAATGCAGAGTGGTGCATACAGAGCCAAAAGAGAAAGAAACACTCAGTGCATCATGGGAACCCCCCAGCAGTCTAAGTCTATAGCAGCATAACTAAGGGATAGTTCAGGGTCACCTGATCCAGCCCTAACTATAAGCTTTTTCAAAAAGGAAAGTTTTAAGCCTAATCTTAAAAGTAGAGAGGGTGTCTGTCTCCCTGATCCAAACTGGGAGCTGGTTCCTCAGGAGAGGAGCCTGAAAGCTGAAGGCGCTGCCTCCCATTCTACTCTTAAAAACCCTAGGAACTACAAGTAAGCCTGCAGTCTGAGAGCGAAGTGCTCTATTGGGGTGATATGGTACTATGAGGTCCCTAAGATAAGATGGGACCTGATTATTCAAAACCTTATAAGTAAGAAGAAGAATTTTAAATTCTATTCTAGAATTAACAGGAAGCCAATGAAGAGAGGCCAATATGGGTGAAAGATTATCCAAATGGAATGTGGAAGTTCTTTGGTGACAACAAAGAAAGATGCTGGTAATTCCATTGAAGTTGTCCATGGTCACAGAAAGAGGTATTTCATCTCTGAGGGCGCTTTGAACATAATCCAGATTTTAGTTTGTACAGTTTGGCTGTGAACGAACTGGGGGTAGATTACAAGGTATCTGTGAACAGGTGACACTTTGTGGTTTCTTGACTCTTGGCCTGCTGGCAGAAGGATCAGAGCACTGCATTTATCCAAACCTACAAATAATCTCATCATAGTCAAGGCAAGAGATGCCCAGTTCTGACAGATTATTCTGCTACACTGTTCCGTACACTGCTCCACTGTTGCAGCACTGCACAGTTGTTTGGATGCTAACTGTCTCTAATGTCAGGGTTCTCATGGTATATCTCTGCCAGTCAGATACAAACAGCCAGAACTGGGGCAGAACTCCTTCAGGTAGGTACAGTGAGGAAAATAAATATTTAATCCACTGTGTGATTTTCTTTTTTTTACCTTCTGTATCTCACAGTTGAAGTGTACCTGCACTCAACATTACAGACCTCTCCATTCTTTGTAGGTGGGAAAACTTGTAAAATCGATAGTGTATGAAATACTTATTTGCCTCACTATATAGAGGCTGTTCTTGAATTGCAAGCAATCACTGGTGCAATGTTTGCAATAAATGTTATCTCAACAGACTGGAAAAAAAGGAATTTCTGTACCCTTCCGGAAAAAAAGAATGTTGAATGCCTGGATTGTAACTACAGGAAGATTAAGTCACTCTCATTGTGGTTCTATTCTCAATGTAGTTCAGTTCCAGCTACTTGCAACAATGTCCATAACAGACTGGCTTGACACCCGAGAAGTCTGAATCAGCTATATCTTAGTTGTGTAACTGTACCTGTAGTGCTTCTTTGCTATTTATTTATTTTGCCGAGGTCACTACAGCCGGTGAGGTGGAGAGGTGATCAGCAAGTAGCTGATCACTTCTGATGTCAAGCGCCCAACCCCGCAGGGTGTGCCCCGCTCTGGGGACAGTGTCAGGTGAGGAGTTTGAGGAGTTTGATTGGAGGAAACCAGGCACCATCCCTACAGTGAAACATGGTGGTGGCAGCATGTGGGGATGTTTTTCACTGGCAGGTACTGGAAGACTATGAATGCAGCAATGTACAGAGATGTCCTGGATGAAAACCTGTTCCAGAGCACTTTTGACATCAGACTGGGCAACGGTTCATCATTCAGCAGGAATTCAGCAGCACACAGCCAAGATATCAAAGGAGTGGCTTCAGGACAACTCTGTGATTGTCTTTAAGTGGGCAAACCAGAGCCCAGACCTGAACCTGACTGTTGAACATCTGAAAATGGCTGTGCACTGATGCTCCCAATCCAACCTGATGGAGCTTGAGAAGTGCTTCAAAGAGGAATGGGCAAAACTGCCCAAAGATAGGTGCTCTGTGCTTCTGGCATCATATTCAAGAAGACTTGAGGCTGTAATTACTGCCTAAGGTGTATCAGCAAAGTATTGTGCAAAAGGTGTGAATACTTATGTACACGTGATTTCTTAATTTCTTTTATTACATCTGCCAATAAAATGATCGCCATTTATTTATTTGTTTATTTTAATTGTTAGCAGGATTAAATCAAAACTACTCCACAAATTTTGTCTATATTTTAACCACAGATACTCAACAAAAATATAAACGCAACACTTTTGGTTTTGCTCCCATTTTGTATGAGATGAACTCAAAGATCTAAAACTTTTTCCACATATACAATATTACCATTTCTCTCAAATATTGTTCACAAACCAGTCTGAATCTGTGATAGTGAGCACTTCTCCTTTGTTGAGATAATCCATCCCACCTCACAGGTGTGCCATATCAAGATGCTGATTAGACACCATGATTAGTGCACAGGTGTGCCTTAGACTGCCCACAATAAAAGGCCACTCTGAAAGGTGCAGTTTTATCACACAGCACAATGCCACAGATGTCGCAAGATTTGAGGGAGCGTGCAATTGGCATGCTGACAGCAGGAATGTCAACCAGAACTGTTGCTCGTGTATTGAATGTTCATTTCTCTACCATAAGCCGTCTCCAAAGGCGTTTCAGAGAATTTGGCAGTACATCCAACCAGCCTCACAACCGCAGACCACGTGTAACCACACCAGCCCAGGACCTCCACATCCAGCATGTTCACCTCCAAGATCATCTTAGACCATCCACTCGGACAGCTACTGGAACAATCGGTTTGCATAACCAAAGAATTTCTGCACAAACTGTCAGAAACTGTCTCAGGGAAGCTCATCTGCATGCTCGTCGTCCTCATCGGGGTCTCGACCTGACTCCAGTTCGTCGTTGTAACCGATTTGAGTGGGCAAATGCTCACATTTGCTGCCGTTTGGCACGTTGGAGAGGTGTTCTCTTCACGGATGATGCGAAGGAGATGTGTTGCACTGCATGAGGCAAATGGTGGTCACACCAGATACTCACTGGTATCCCCCCCAATAAAACAAAACTGCACCTTTCAGAGTGGCCTTTTATTGTGGGCAGTCTAAGGCACACCTGTGCACTAATCATGGTGTCTAATCAGCATCTTGATATGGCACACCTGTGAGGTGGGATGGATTATCTCAGCAAAGGAGAAGTGCTCAATATCACAGATTTAGACTGGTTTGTGCACAGTATTTGAGGGAAATGGTGATATTGTGTATGTGGAAAAAGTTTTAGATCGTTGAGTTAATCTCATACAAAATGGGAGCAAAACCAAAAGTGTTGCGTTTATATTAGGCCATGGAAGACTCCATGAAATATGGAGGAATACGTGAAAACTATTTCACGGATTTTGATGAAATTTTCACCACAAATAGATATTAGGGCATGGAAGACTCCGCTGAATTTTGGAGGTGATCTGGATCTGGATTGGCGGATGTCAGAAATCTTGAATTGCTCATGTTTTTAATTAATTTGCAAAAAAAAAAAAAAAAAAAAAGCATTTTCATGTTGTCATTATGGGGTGTTGTGAGTAGAAGGTTGAGGGAAACATGAAGTTTGGAATAAGGCTGTAACATAAAATGTGGAAAAAAGTGAAGTGCTTTGAATACTTTCATGTATTGCACTTCATGTAAAACAAATGAAAAGGTGGGCTTGATAATCAAATCACTTTATTGTTATTATTATTTATTCAGCTTTTCCACTTTGTTAAATTACATGATTGAGCAGGACCAGTGCCCAGCAGCACCGTCTTCTCTAAGTTTAGAAATAGGATGTTGCATGACATCCACTTTTTCACTCGAGACAGATAAGCATTTTCCTTCTTTTAATGGACTTCCACATAGGAATGCATCCATATCAAACCTTACCATGCTTGGTCAGACTGAGTTACTTACTTTAAATGACTGTCAGAGAGACCGATGGGCCGGCTGATGGGAATGACCATAAAAAGGAGAACAGGGAGGGAGAGCAGAGATTAGGACAAAATAAATTTGACAGCTTGGAGGAAGCTCAAAAAAGAATACCCTTCACACTGTCAAACTAGTTTCCGTAATGTACTACATCGTGGTGATGGCTATAAATGGTACGTAATGAAATATCTTGAATACCAAACAGGTTGAGCTCTGCATTGAAGCGCCCTAAAGGTCTGTTTATATATGTAATTCTCACATGTGATATATCAAATAAAATGACTATAGTACAGTTGTGCCATTGCATTTGCCCCTGAAAGTGTGTCAAAAAATATTTTCATAGCATATCTCTAAGAACTAAGAAATCTTTGTTCATCCTTATAGTTTTCAGGTTGGATGTTTAATGTTTGCACATCCAATTCCCTGTAGAATTTGTGGTGAGGATGATTAAATGTGTCTTCCTGCCGGTTTATCTGTAATTTAAAAAATGCATGAGCAGTAGTTCAGGAGGTAAGCTAATCCACATAAAAGTTTTTTTGAGAATTAAAAAAACACTGCCTTGAAAATGGAAACAAATGCTATTTTTTTTTTGTTAAAGTCAGTTTCGTTAAGTGTCATGTTGTCGTTGTGATGAGTGAAAAGAGTGTTGCTTTTGATGGCTTTGGCCACCATCTGTTTGTGTGATTGTGTATGTGTAAAAATTTAAAGCTCCTGCTTGCAGCAGAATGCAGACAAAAACAAGAAGCTCTGCATGCATGCGACTGGGGACAGCTAACATTTGCCGTTTGGTATGTATGTATTTATGTATTTTGTATGTTATGTATTTTGGGTACAGGATGAACACTACGACATTGTAAAGTTGATAAGACTAATATTTTTGGAGAAATTAGCAATTTAGAAAGATAGTAAATGGACATTGTGTTGCAATGTGCCATGGGAGTTGAGGGTTTTAAATGTTAAGTTCAATTTCAATTTATTTTCATTTATATCACGCCAAATCACAACAAATTTACCTCAAGGCACTTCACACAAATAAGGTCAAACTTTACCAACCCCCAGAGCAAGCACACAGGTGACAGTGGTAAGGAAAAACTCTCTGAGGAAGAAACCTCAAGCAGACCAGACTCAAAGGGGTGACCCTATGCTTGGACGATGCTACCAACAGAAATTACAAAACAATTCACAAAATGAATATATAGGAAATGTTGTCAGTGCACAGGACAGGAGGGTTTCAGGAACAGATACCACACCCATCTCTGGATGGAGCTGCACCTCAAACAGAGAGAAAAAAAAAAACAGAATCAGACATCAGAAAGACAACAAATACAGTATAATTTGTCAGCATTAAGCAATATGGAAAACAAAAGAAATAATAAGGTGATCGCTGGCCACTAGCCCTAAGCTTCACTAAAAGACCCAGAATTTACATAAAGTTGAGGCCATGGCCCGCTCCGTTTCCTAATAAAATCAATTTAAAAGAATAAAAAGCATAATAACATACTATGCCAGTATGCTAGCTACACAAAAGGGAAAATAAGTGCATCTTAAGTCTGGACTTGAAAGTCTCTACAGAATCTCACTGTTTTATTGATGTAGGGAGGTCATTCCACAGAACAGGGGCACGATAAGAGAAAGCTCTGTGACCCGCAGACTTTTTATTCACCCTAGAGACACACAGTAGTTCTGCAAAACGAGAAAGCAAACTCCCGGGCCGGGACGCAGGGTTTAATTAGGCCAGCGAAGTAGAGAGGTGCCTGTCCGTGAACAATTTCATAGGCTATTAGCAGAACCTTAAAATCTGATCTCACAGGGACAGGGAGCCAGTGAAGAGATGCCAAAATGGGTGTAATGTGGTCAAACTTTCTGCTTCGTGTCAAAAGTCTGGCAGAAGCACTTTGAACCAATCGGAGAGCCCTACAACTGGACTTTTCACTGGACTTGACTGGGCTTGTCACTGGGCTGGACTTGTTATCTGCCACGACCGGACCAGTCTCTGAGCACACTGCTTCTGTGGCACCAGCCGCCGGACCAGCCTCAGCGCACGTTGCTTTTGCGGCACTCGGTGGGTTAACCTCAGAGCACGCCGCGCCGCAGCCAGTCTCGATGCCTGACAGTGCGTCGATCGTTCGCACAATGTCGGAACCTTCCTCTCCTGAGCCTCCTCATCCTGCTCCAACTTTACTGTTGGCTCAGAAGACGACGCCCGAGGACACAAACCGAGGGACGGTTAGTGACTTTTCATTTGAACTCTGTTTTTTACGGGTTTATTTTGTGCTTTCTTTATGTGCCTCATTGAATAAGCTGTTCAAAGCCCCATGCCCACTCCTGGGGTGGGTCATAAATGACCATGACACACAGTTATTGAAGGTCCTGACTTTGATACTCGATAAAATAATTGTGTTCCTAGGGATCTCTCCAGGGTTTGTTGTGGGTTTCTGGAAATTAATTCCACCCAACATCTGGTAAAGTCCTCTCTCTGCTCCCTGATTACATCGATTAATCCTGATTACCCACAGAGTTTGATTAACCATTTTTCGCAATACATTCGGCACTCCGAGGAAGCACAGGTTATTCTGGTTGGTTCTTTTGTTAGTCTGCTCTTGGTTTTTGTTTTCTGTTTGCATTACAGCTCATTAATGTGGGTTCTTTGCTTTTTATGGTTTTTGTTCAAGTACATTTATACTGCATATGACTGTTCTTTTCGGTCTCTTTTTAGTTATTTCCTTAAGGTGTTATGCATATATCTGAATATCATGTGTTTTGGAATCTTACGTTGGTTTGATCTGGTCTGTAGCGGGGATGTTGATGCACTTTATTTTTCTTTTTATGGGCTTTTTGGCATGGCGCTTCTCCTTATTGCCCAGTGGCTTCTCCATTCTGTGGGACTCTTCCTTAGGAGGTTGGTTTCTCCACTTTGTTGTTTTTGGGTACTTCATCACAAATCTGGCCCAGAGTGTTCCTCTGGCACTGCCCTAGGGGTCAGTTCATCCCATAATCACACTTCTAATGTGTCCTTGCTTGATGTTACATCCCAGGTCCACCCTCCTGACCCAGTAGTTACTCACGACCCGGTTGTATGTCGCGGGCCCAGGCCCTGTGTTACGCAGCATGGTCGCCCTCCTGAGCCACCTGTAGGTCTGTTTTCTGCCATGACGATGCACTATTTTGGGTCCCACGGCCGCCTGCCAGGTTTTTGTTGTTTGAGTTTTCCCCCGCCTGTTTTTCTGGGGTCTTTCGGCCATCCTTGGGGCGTCCTGTTTTTTTGGCCCTGTTATGGCTCTCCTGCCTCTGTGTGCCCACCGTCCTGGGCCCCCGGCCGCCCACCCAGTGTCGGGTCATTTTTGGGCGGAGCCGAGTCTCCAATTCGCCCAGCCTGGCCTCCAAAGCTACGAATAAGCTACACTTATTACAAGTACCATTACTGCTAAAGGAGGCTGAGGAATAACTAAACATTTCACACCCAGAGCAGAAAAGTGTGGGAGAGACAGGAGAAGCCGCCATGCTAAACCGGCTAAGAGCTAGTAGCTGCGCTAAGCTAGTGGATTCCTAAAAACACACAAAGTGAATAATGTGTAAATAATTTAGCGGTGATTCAGCAGAGGGAGTGCTTTAGTTAAGGCACGTGAAGATTACACTGTGAAACAAATCGTTATCTAGTTAACTAGATAACGTTAACGCCAGTTATCTAGTTAACTAGATAACGATAACTGCCAAGCCATCACTTGACCCAGCTATCTTAGCTAATTATAGGCCAATCTCCAACCTTCCTTTTCTCTCAAAAATTCTTGAAAGGGTAGTTGTAAAACAGCTAACTGATCATCTGCAGAGGAATGGTCTATTTGAAGAGTTTCAGTCAGGTTTTAGAATTCATCATAGTACAGAAACAGCATTAGTGAAGGTTACAAATGATCTTCTTATGGCCTCAGACAGTGGACTCATCTCTGTGCTTGTTCTGTTAGACCTCAGTGCTGCTTTTGATACTGTTGACCACAAAATTTTATTACAGAGATTAGAGCATACCATAGGTATTAAAGGCACTGCGCTGCGGTGGTTTGAATCATATTTATCTAATAGATTACAATTTGTTCATGTAAATGGGGAATCTTCTTCACAGACTAAGGTTAATTATGGAGTTCCACAAGGTTCTGTGCTAGGACCAATTTTATTCACTTTATACATGCTTCCCTTAGGCAGTATTATTAGACGGCATTGCTTAAATTTTCATTGTTACGCAGATGATACCCAGCTTTATCTATCCATGAAGCCAGAGGACACACACCAATTAGCTAAACTGCAGGATTGTCTTACAGACATAAAGACATGGATGACCTCTAATTTCCTGCTTTTAAACTCAGATAAAACTGAAGTTACTGTACTTGGCCCCACAAATCTTAGAAACATGGTGTCTAACCAGATCCTTACTCTGGATGGCATTACCCTGACCTCTAGTAATACTGTGAGAAATCGTGGAGTCATTTTTGATCAGGATATGTCATTCAATGCGCATATTAAACAAATATGTAGGACTGCTTTTTTGCATTTACGCAGTATCTCTAAAATTAGAAAGGTCTTGTCTCAGAGTGATGCTGAAAAACTAATTCATGCATTTATTTCCTCTAGGCTGGACTATTGTAATTCATTATTATCAGGTTGTCCTAAAAGTTCCCTGAAAAGCCTTCAGTTAATTCAAAATGCTGCAGCTAGAGTACTAACGGGGACTAGAAGGAGAGAGCATATCTCACCCATATTGGCCTCTCTTCATTGGCTTCCTGTTAATTCTAGAATAGAATTTAAAATTCTTCTTCTTACTTACAAGGTTTTGAATAATCAGGTCCCATCTTATCTTAGGAACCTCGTAGTACCATATCACCCCAATAGAGCGCTTCGCTCTCAGACTGCAGGCTTACATGTAGTTCCTAGGGTTTGTAAGAGTAGAATGGGAGGCAGAGCCTTCAACTTTCAGGCTCCTCTCCTGTGGAACCAGCTCCCAATTCAGATCAGGGAGACAGACACCCTCTCTACTTTTAAGATTAGGCTTAAAACTTTCCTTTTTGCTAAAGCTTATAGTTAGGGCTGGATCAGGTGACCCTGAACCATCCCTTAGTTATGCTGCTATAGACTTAGACTGCTGGGGGGTTCCCATGATGCACTGAGTGTTTCTTTCTCCTTTTGCTCTATATGCACCACTCTGCATTTAATCATTAGTGATTGATCTCTGCTCCCCTCCACAGCATGTCTTTTTCCTGGTTCTCTCCCTCAACCCCAACCAGTCCCAGCAGAAGACTGCCCCTCCCTGAGCCTGGGTCTGCTGGAGGTTTCTTCCTGTTAAAAGGGAGTTTTTCCTTCCCACTGTCGCCAAGTGCTTGCTCACAGGGGGTCATTTTGACTGTTGGGGTTTTTACGTAATTATTGTATGGCCTTGCCTTACAATATAAAGCGCCTTGGGGCAACTGTTTGTTGTGATTTGGTGCTATATAAATAAAATTGATTGATTGATTGATTGATTGAAAAGACAATGTAGGATCAAAAATTACCAAAGGTTCGTCACTTTGTCAGTGTGATGTATGACACACTAACCTCGGCTAAGCGTTAACTGGTCAAATTGATGCCGATGTCCCACTGGGCCAAGAATCATAATTTCAGTCTTATCAGATTTGAAAAGTAGGAAGTTGCTCAACCTCCAGCTTCTCACTGATGCAAGGCAATCCTCAAAAGATGATATGTGGATGAAATTACCAGCAGTTATCCCGAATCCCAAAATGCTGCAATATGTGCCCAAGGGGTGCTATATGAAGGGAGAAAAGCAGGGGGCCTAAGACAGATCCCTGTAGCCTTATGCTTGAGGTCACACAACTTATCATTGAACCAAGGTGACTGTGTGCTGGAGGGGCGTAGTTTTAACAAAGGAGGCACAATCATGTCGGGTGTAGTTTTGAGTGCTGAGTTTAAACTATTCACAAGACTGTCTACTGATCGGGCATTTGCCAAATGTGAAGCTAAGAAATCAGGCAGTCTAGCTTCACGTTCAGTCGTAGTTCAGGAGTTGATGCATCACCACAGTGATAAATAAGGTTGTTGTTCCACTAAACACTGCAGCGAAACTGTAAACCTAATAAGTGAGTGATCAGAGACCACCCATGCAAGATGCATGATTTCAGTATTCATGACAGCAATGCCACATGCAAGAACCAAATCCAGGGTATTTCCACTAATGTGCGTGGAGTCCTGAATGCATTGCTGAAATCCTAATGCAGCCATAATTTCCATAAATGATTTGCAGAGGGGATCAGAAGGCTTATTTATGTGAATGCTAATGTCACCAATAATCAGAATGTTATCTACACTAGCTGACAAGTTAGAGATGAGTGCACCAAATTCATCTAAGAATTCAGAGTATGGGCCGGGGGCCTATATACAGTGACAAGATAATATTGCTGATTTTTATTCTTCTGACCTTTGCAATACGTAGCATTGTGGGCAGAGCGGAGAATCAGGTGCTCAAACGAGTTATATTTGTGATCCCCAACAGCTAATAAGCTAACCCTATATTTATAAATAACAGTAACACCCTTGCCTTGCTTTGCATCACGAGGGATGTGACTAAATTTGTATGCTGGTGGGCAGGCCTCATTTAAGGAGACGGCAGCTGTAGGTTTAAGCCAGGTTTCACATAACCCAATCATATCTAAGTGATGATCAATAATTAGATCATTAATCAACAATGATTTTGAGGATCGTGATCTTATGTTAGTCTGAGTCTCAGACTGAGGACCTCATTGGGGTTGACAGTTGGACTGTTTGGATTTAGGGGTGGTTCCAGAGTAGCATATACAACCCCTGGCAAAAATTATGGAATCACCGGCCTCAGAGGATGTTCATTCAGTTGTTTAATTTTGTAGAAAAAAAGCAGATCACAGACATGACACAAAACTAAAGTCATTTCAAATGGCAACTTTCTGGCTTTAAGAAACACTATAAGAAATCAAGAAAAAAAGATTGTGGCAGTCAGTAACGGTTACTTTTTTAGACCAAGCAGAGGAAAAAAATATGGAATCACTCAATTCTGAGGAATAAATTATGGAATCACCCTGTAAATTTTCATCCCCAAAACTAACACCTGCATCAAATCAGATCTGCTCGTTAGTCTGCATCTAAAAAGGAGTGATCACACCTTGGAGAGCTGTTGCACCAAGTGGACTGACATGAATCATGGCTCCAACACGAGAGATGTCAATTGAAACAAAGGAGAGGATTATCAAACTCTTAAAAGAGGGTAAATCATCATGCAATGTTGCAAAAGATGTTGGTTGTTCACAGTCAGCTGTGTCTAAACTCTGGACCAAATACAAACAACATGGGAAGGTTGTTAAAGGCAAACATATTGGTAGACCAAGGAAGACATCAAAGCGTCAAGACAGAAAACTTAAAGCAATATGTCTCAAAAATCGAAAAATGCACAACAAAACAAATGAGGAATGAATGGGAGGAAACTGGAGTCAACGTCTGTCACCGAACTGTAAGAAACCTCCTAAAGGAAATGGGATTTACATACAGAAAAGCTAAACGAAAGCCATCATTAACACCTAAACAGAAAAAAACAAGGTTACAGTGGGCTAAGGAAAAGCAATCGTGGACTGTGGAGGACTGGATGAAAGTCATATTCAGTGATGAATCTCGAATCTGCATTGGGCAAGGTGATGATGCTGGAACTTTTGTTTGGTGCTGTTCCAATGGGATTTATAAAGATGACTGCCTGAAGAGAACATGTAAATTTCCACAGTCATTGATGATATGGGGCTGCATGTCAGGTAAAGGCACTGGGGAGATGGCTGTCATTACATCATCAATAAATGCACAAGTTTACGTTGATATTTTGGACAATTGAAAGGATGTTTGGGGATGATGAAATCATTTTTCAAGATGATAATGCATCTTGCCATAGAGCAAAAACTGTGAAAACATTCCTTGCAAAAAGACACATAGGGTCAATGTCATGGGATAGGGTCAGTATCAACGAGCAGATGTGATTTGATGCAGCTGTTAGTTTTGGGGATGAAAATTTACAGGGTGATTCCATAATTTTTTCCTCAGAATTGAGTGATTCCATATTTTTTTCCTCTGCTTGGTCTAAAAAAGTAACAGTTACGGACTGTCACAATCTTTTTTCTTGATTTCTTATAGTGTTTCTTAAAGCCAGAAAGTTGCCATTTGAAATGACTTTAGTTTTGTGTCATGTCTGTGATCTGCTTTTTTTCTACAAAATTAAACAACTGAATAAACATCCTCCGAGGCCGGTGATTCCATAATTTTTGCCAGGGGTTGTATAAAATGCCTGGAAGTAGGTTTAGGTTTGAGACATTCCACATGAGTTGTAGGTAGCAGACATAAAATATTTAATATTGCTGGAATAGCCAATGGGCCATCCTCAATTTCAACATCATCCAGTGTATTAATGGGTATTAAGTTTGCAAAGCATATCTTTCTATGATTTTTATGGATATGTCTACTGAAGCAGGCCACAGTCTCAACTTGTTGAATTTCCCTCCCTGGCAGATAAACTAAACTATCACCATAGTGGATTTTCTGGATTTTGTGGGTCAATTTCGTTTAACAGTGTTATTAGTGTTACTGATTTATTGTGTTTTTGTAGTTCAATTGGTTTAGTTAATTTAGTTAAATGTCATGTTGCCGTTACCATGAGTGAAAAGCTTTTGATGTATTCCAACACCATCCCTGTTTGTGCGCAAATATTTTACACATTTGTGTTATACTAAATGTGCTTTTAATATTAAATATTAAAAGCACCTGCTTGCAGCAAAATGCAGAAAAATTTTTTTTTTTAAAAAGCTCTGTGTGCATGTGACTGGGGCCAGCTGCCATTTGCCGTTTGGTGTGCTTATGCATTTTGGGTCAAGGATCAATGCCACCAAAACGGAATGTTGATAGGACTAATATTTTTGTAGAAACTACTGATATCAATGAATATTGTTAATTAAATTTTGGACTAAAACCCCATTCTAGCAGGAGGTGGTAAATCATCTTTATATTAAAACAGTGAGTGCATATGTGCATACATGATTTTATTTCATAAGTCAAATATGAGTACATAACAAAATTGTAAATACTTTAAAAATACATGAATGACTCAGGAATGTGAAAAGACTTATTTCCATTGTGGTCCATTTAAAAATCAAAAAACAAAATAGAAGTAAACATAAAATATAACAATAATAAAAATAATGATAATAATAATAACAGTGTGTATATGATAACAAGAACTGAAACAATTCATTAATACATTAAGACAGTAAATTAACATTTAAAAAAATACATAATTAATAGGAAATCAAAGGATTGAGTTCTCCTTCTAAAAATTGTTGAGGTCTAAGATTCCACAAACATTTTGGTCTCACACACCATTCCAACTCACTATACAATCTTTGAAAAATGCTAGTTATTTATTTTATGAACTCTAACCAATCTAGAGCCTGTGGATCCCCGCGGGCAACACATTAGTTAATGTTAATCCAGCAGCATTTTGTTATGGTCAGTTAACATTATCATGATGTTTTAAAACTAACTATTTCCATATAATTTCATATAATGCAGTTGTTATTGCCTCTACCAACAAAGTTGGAGGAGGTTATGTTATCACGTCTGTTTGTTTGTTTGTGAAAAAGCCTGGGGCCCACAATTTTTCATATAGCCTTATCAATTTTTTACTGACGATTCGTATTCTGATAGCCAAGAACTGAGTCAATAATCAAGGACATAGGTCCAAGGTAAAGCTCAGGAAAAATCTTGGAAATTTGGAAAAATCCCTATCTTTAACATTGAATTATGAATTTTCAAAAATTCATAATTGTCAAAGAAGATCAAATTTCTTTAATATTTGAGAGTCTTATGTAGCATAGTATCCTTTATCCTTTGACAAAGTTTGATTTGGATCTGATCCTATTTAAATTTAACTTTGAAAAACCCATTTAATTTAGATTTTACATTATATCTCAAATGTCTCAATGATAATTATTTATAATATATATTGTAATGGATTGGCAAAACAGCTGCATTTTCATTCCTTCTTATGAGTTAGATAATGTATTTGTAAAGTTCTGTTTATTATAGATGTAGCATCTTGTCATAATCGTTCAGATGCCCTGCATGCAATGACACAGTGGTAGGTTATAGGTTGCACAATGTTCACAACTAGTTCATGCCAGTGGCATGACAATAATGCATGCCAGAAATTTTTAATATTTCAAAATGTTGTTTGAGCACAGTTCACACACAGTTTACAACAGTTTATGATGGGTTTAATCATTGGCATGCCAGATAGCATGCCAGTGTGAGGATCAAATTAGTACAAGAATCAAGGTGCCTTAAGTTTGAGCCGCATCTCATCCATATTGTGGATTTACTGGACATTTGGTTCTTTTTAATATTGAAAAGCCCTTTTGATCTACAGTGAGGAAAATAAGTATTTGAACACCCTGTGATTTTACAAGTTCTCCCACAGAAATCACGGAGGAGTCTGAAATTTTCATCTTAGGTGCACGTCCACTGTAAGAGACATAATCAAAAAAAAAAAAAAAAAAAAATCCGGAAATCACAATGTATTATTTTTTTTAAATAATTTATTTGTATGTACTGCTGCAAATAAATATTTGAACACCTACCAGCCAGCAAGAATTCTGCTCACACAGACCTGTTAATTTTTCTTTAAGAAGCCCTCTTATACTGCACTCTTTACCTGTATTAATTGCACCTGTTTGAACTTTTTACCTGTATAAAAGACACCTGTTCACACACACAATCAATCACACTCCAACCTGTCCACCATAGCCAAGACCAAAGAGCTGTCTAAGGACCAGGGACAAAACTGTAGATCTGCACAAGGCTGGGATGGACTACAGGACAACAGGCAAGCAGCTTGGTAGAAGACAACAATTGTTATGATTATTTATTAGAAAGTGGAAGTAACACAAGATGACTGCCAATCTCCCTTGGTCTGGGATTCCATACAAGATCTCAATTTGTGGGTTAAGGGTGATTCTGAGAAAGCTCAGAACTACACAGGGGGACCTGGTCAATGACCTGAAGAGAGCTGAGACCACAGTCACAAAGATTACATTAGTAACACATGATGCTGTCATGGTTTAAAATCCTGCAGGGCAGCAAGGTCCCCCTGCTCAAGCCAGCACATGTCCATGCCTGTTTGAACTTTACCAGTGACCATCTGGATGATCCAGAGGAGGCATGGGAGAAGATCATATGGTCAGATGAGACCAGAAAAGAGTTTTTTGGAATCAACTCCACTTACCATGTTTAGAGGATCTTATTTGATTGGGCCCACCCTCTCCATGGTGAATTTTGTTATTTGCCATCTTGAGCGAGGCTTAGGTTTTCTACAGTGAGGAGCAACAGATATAAGCACTCCTGTGTACCTGTGGCTATTTCTGTTCTGAATGCTGACCAGAGGAGAGAAGCAGGTACTTAGGGTTGATGGTAAACCGCGTTAGGTAACTCGGTTCCGTTTCCATCAATTCAGGTCTGTACTGTGACCCCCTTGTGTACTGAATGTCTGGTGTGTTTTTCTTTTCTTTTCTTTTTATATTGTACTTTCTGTGTACCCATTGCTGTACAGCTCGTTGCTCCTTTGGAGACATTGAATAAATGAAGTGAAAGTGAAAGAGGATGAGAACAACCCCAAGAAAATCATCCCAACCGTGAAGCATGGGGGTGGAAACATCATACTCTGGGGGTGCTCTTCTGCAAAGGGGACAAGAGGACTGCACCGTATTGAAGGGAGGATGGATGGGGTCATGTATTGTGAGATTTTGGCAAACAACCTCCTTCCCTCAGTAAGCGCATTGAAGATGGGTCATGGCTGGGTCTTCCAGCATGACAATGACCCTAAACACACAGCCAGGGCAACTAAGGAGGGGCTCCATAAGAAGCATTTCAAGGTCCTGGAGTGGCCTGGCCAGTCTCCAGACCTGAACTCAATAGAAAATCTTTGGAGGGAGCTGAAACTCCAAACCTGAAAGATTTGGAGAAGATCTGTATGGAGGAGTGGACCAAAATCCCTGCTGCAGTGTGTGTAAACCTGGTGGAAAAACTACAGGAAATGTTTGACCTCTGTAATTGCAAACAAAGGCTACTGTACCAAATATTAACATTGATTTTCACAGGTGTTCAAATACTTATTTGCAGCAGTAACATACAAATAAATTATTAAAAAGTATACAATGTGATTTCTGGATTTTTTTTTTTTTTTAGATTATGTCTCTCACAGTGGACATGCACCTAAGATGAAAATTTCAGACCCCTCCAAGATTTCTAAGTGGGAGAACTAGCAAAATCACAGGGTGTTCAAATACTTATTTTCATCACTGTATATTTTGTATCATATTTTAAGCTTATGAAAATCCTCTTCTAACAGGAGTTTGGTCTTGAAAAAAATTCCAAGGTAAAAATTTGTGGAACTGGAAACTTGTGTTGGCGGAGGACTGCACTGTTCAAGTGTGGTGCTCTTGTTTGTTTGTTTGTTTGTCTGTTTGTAAACAGCTTGGAGCTCACAATTGTTTTATATAATATTATGAATTTTTTACTGAAGATTCATATCCTGATAGGAGGAAATGATTCAGTTTTCAACATGATAGGTCAAATGGCAAATTCAGGAAAATTCTTGGAAAAATCCCCATATTTAACATTGGATGTGTATGTTGTCATTTCAGCTGCTTCCGTCTCGGGACGGGGTCACCACAGCGGATACGGCCAGATCCACATTGGTAATAGGCACAAGTTTTAATACTGGATGCCCTTCCTGACGCAACTCCAGTTTCACCTCGAGAAACACACACACAGCCACTGGTGTTCTGCAGTGGTCTCCCATCCAAGTATTAACCAGATGCTGCACTGCTTAGTTTCTGAGATCTGACCCGGATCAGGCTGACACAGAGCAGACAGGCTGCATATGTAACATTGAATGAATTTTCAATAAAGGGTATAGGCAGAAGCAAAGCTTATTAACGCTTACCCCTTTAACCAAAAATAAAATTATCTAGTCCAAAAGGAGTGGGGGGAAGTAAAAAAACAAAACAAAACAAAAAAGCATTTATTCCCGTTTCCATTTTCAACCACTTCAAACTCTTTAGCTTAAAGGACACAATCCGAATGCTACCAAACAAATTTACTTTAACAAATTCACATTTACAAATTTACATATACATTTGGCAACACACAAAACTCACCCTTCTTCAGCAAATACACATCTTGAAAACATCATGTCTTTATATTGATTTTTAAACTGATTGATATTTGCACATCGTTTGAGTTCATCTGCACTGTAAATTGTGATTATTTTCTGTTATCTTAACATATTATTCTATGTCATTAAGACACACGATTACTGAGGTTATTATAATAACATGAAATTATTAGTTAAAAACGTCTCAACTACAAAATAAATGCTAATTTGAAAATCCAGGCCCAACTGAATTAGAAATGTAAATCAACTTGACTTTGGGGATAAAAACGCCTGCGTCATCATACTTTTCTTGAAATGCATTGTGGGAATGCAGCTGCGGGCGGGTGAACATGTGCTCCTTTCCTCCCTTCCTCCATTTTGGACGCAACTTGGAGGGCATTGTCGACCGCGTGTTTCTTCAGAGGTAAAACTTTCACTCGGTGAAATTAATCGATTTCATTTAAGTATGTGTGTGTGTGTGTGTGTGTGTGTGTGTAAATTCAAATCACAACCAAGCAGGTCAATCAATTAATAAATCCAAGTCAAGTTAACTGACACAAAAGGTTTACACAACGTACAGTTTTAATTAAAATGAAACAGATTTGCCAGTTCAGCCAACTACCCTAAATAGTTAAATCAATTGACAAATCCAAGTCAACTTAATTCAAACAAAAGGTTTATAAAATTGACCATTTCAGATTCAAACAACTACTTGAATGAGTTAAATCAATTATGAAAGATAAATCAACCCAAACTAACACAGGTGTTTACCCAACAAGGAATATCTAACCTAGATAACAACTTACTTTCTTTCACTTAACTTGAAATTTTAAGGCAGCCCCTTCACTCGTATTTTTAAGTTGAAACGACACATTAGATTTTACATTGTGTCAGGTTATTCCATATTTTAGGGCCACACATGGAGACACAGAAACCTTTCCTGGTCATCTGAGCACCAGCAATTTTAAAATGATACAAGCCCCAAAAATTACATTTTCCCTCTTTCTCAGTAATAAATAAATAAATAAATAAATAAATAGATAAATAAATAAATAAATAAATAAATACAATAATTCTAAAGGGCAGTTGTTTATTTTTCACTTTGCACATTAATTGAACAGACTTGAACAAAGTCATATTGTGAAGTTTTAATATTTGAGATTTAATGAACAATGGGTTGGTGTGGTCTCGATAACCTGCATTATGAGTTATTCTCAATGCACTTTTTTGAAGAATGCATAATGGTTGCACTGTAGTTTTATAACTGTTGCACCAAACCTCAGCACAGTAAGTCAGGTAGAGTGAACTCAATGAACAATACAAAGTATGTAGTGCTCTGCAATCAAGAACATGCTTTGCTTTATTTAATACTGCAATACTCTTTGATACCTTCTTTTGAACATGTTTAATATGAGCTTTCCAATTATTTCATCAGTAATAACACCTAAAAACTTAATTTCTTTGACATGTTTTATGTTTACCCCATGTATATTTAACGGTATTTGTATGTCTTTTTTATAATTTCCAATTAACATTAGTTTCGTTTTTGACAAATTTAATGATAATTTGTTGATATCAAACCATATCTTTAACTTCCTCATTCAGTTCCTAAATCAGATAACAATTGTTGCAGATTTTCTCCTGAGCAAAACAGGTTTGTGTCATCTGCAAAGAGAACTGCTTTAAACATATTGGAAACTTTACATAACTCATTGATGTATAAAATAAATAATTTTGGTCCCAACACAGAACTCTGTAGAAGCCCACAAATGATGTCCAGACATGAAGAACAGTCGTCCCAGAGTTTAACAAACTGCTTCCGATTTTGTAAGTAACTTTTAATCCAACTCAGAGCAACCCCTCTGATCCCATACAGTTCCATCTTTTGAAATAATATATTGTGATCAGTTGTGTCAAAAGCCTTTCTTAGGTCAATACTATTTCCCTTTGGCCCACATGTTTATTGATCTCTCCTATTGAATTGAGCAGTCCCAGTGCAGTGGACCTTTTCGCTCTAAAACCATATTGACTTTCATCAAGCAAGTTGTGTTGTTCTATAAATGTATCCAGTCTGCTGCTGTAAAGTTTATCTTAGAAAATCGTGACAATAGAGACACAGGCCTGTAGTTAGTAAAAAGATGCTTGCTAGCAGATTTAAATAAAGGTATCACTTTTGTCACTTTCATACTGTTAGGAACAATTCCAGTTTGAAATGATTTATTAAAAATATACGATGATGGTTTTGCAATTTCAGTAATTATTTGCTTTACTAAGGACATATGTACATCATTATGATCCATTGACTTTTTACTTTTACATGTACTAACTCCATTAATAATTTCCCTTTCATTACTTGGCCAAAAAACACTGCGTGTGGATTCACGGCATGTCTTTTTCCTGGTTTTTTCCCTCAGCCCCAACCAGTCTCAGCAGAAGACTGCCCCTCCCTGAGCCTGGTTCTGCTGGAGGTTTCTTCCTGTTAAAAGGGAGTTTTTCCTTCCCACTGTTGCCAAGTGCTTGCTCATAGGGGGTCGTTTTGACCGTTGGGGTTTTTTATAATTATTGTATGGCCTTGCCTTACAATATGGAGCACCTTGGGGCAACTGTTTGTTGTGATTTGGCGCTATATAAGAAAAAAGTTGATTGATTGATTGATTGATTGATTCCTGGTGATTAATTGCTGATTTTCCCATGTACTGTGTGGAATTTCAGCTGCCAGATCTGGCCCAACATTAGTAAAAATAATAATGAAATTATTATTTTATTTTATTTTATTTTCACTACTAGTAGTGAAATTATTCACTACTTGGCTCATGTTATATTCATCTTTGTTGTTATAAGTAAAGTATGTTGGGTAGTTATTTAACTTACGTTTATTAGCTATAATACTGTTCAATATTTTCCATGTTTCCGTTTTGTTGTTTTTATTATCATTTAGTATTTTTTCAATTTATGATTTTTTTTTACAGTTCCGCATAATAGTTGTTAGTTTATTTTTATACTCCTTATATTTAACCTCTGCCTCTCTTGATTTACTTTCAATGAATTCTCTGTATAGCATATTTTTCTTCTTACAAGACTTTTGAAGACCTTTTTCTATCCATGGGTTAACTTTATATTTATTCTTATTATTATACTGTATAATTGGACAATTTTTGTTGTATATATTGAGAAATATGTTTTCAAATTTGGAATATGCTAAATCCATATCTTGCTTCTCATGAATGGGATTCCAATCCTGTTGTTGGGAAAGTGTCAGTACACGGACCCACAACAGGGGGCGCAAATGAACGGACAATGGAGTAAGTCAAATAACAAGGCTTTACTGTTGTGAACGTGCACAACGAATACAACCAATCACGAAATGGACAACAGTCAATTCACAAAAGTGTCGTGTGGGCAGGCTCGAAGATAGGAGACGCCTCTCCAAGGTAAGACCCGAACCACACGGCTTCCTCCGCCACAGGACCCTGGAAATACTGGAGCCGCCAAGTCCCGAACTCCCAGGTGGCCACTGCCTCCGCGTGTCGGACCTGGTACTGCTGGCGAGGAACAAAGAACAGTTAGATGGGGGCGCGTTTGCACCCAAGACTCCGAACAGCAGGGAAGTTACCTCCACCTCTCGTTGGAACAGTAATCCACAAGCTGTGCACTAATCCAAAAGGATACACTCCGTCAGCTTTGATACGTTACCTCATAGGTAGAAACGATATCTCGGCAATGAGGTGGAGGTGCCGTCCTGCTGATATACCCCACAGATGATTGCCGTCAGCTGTCTCAGGTGATGGGTGACAGCTGTCACCGTAGCTGCTCACGTGAGGCGGCGGCGCCCTCTGGTGCCTGGAGCCCGCACTCCAGGCAGGGCGCCCTCTGGTGGTGGTGGGCCAGCAGTACCTCCTCTTCAGCGGCCCACACAACAGGACCCCCCCCTCAACGGGCGCCTCCTGGCGCCCGACCGGGCTTGTCCGGGTGGCGACGGTAGAAGTCGGCCAGGAGGGCCGGGTCCAGGATGAAGCTCTTCTTCACCCAGGAGCGTTCTTCGGGACCGTACCCCTCCCAGTCCACCAGATATTGAAAGCCCCGGCCCATCCGTCGGACGTCCAACAACCGGCGCACTGTCCAAGCCGGCTCGCCATCGATGATCCGGGCAGGAGGTGGTGCCGGACCGGGTGTACAGAGGGGCGAGGTGTGATGGGGCTTGAGCTTTGACACATGAAATACTGGATGGATCCGCAGTGAGGCTGGAAGTCGAAGCCTCACTGCGGCGGGATTGATGACCTTGTGAATTTTAAACGGTCCTATGTATCTGTCCTGCAGTTTTGGGGAGGCCACCTTTAGCGGGATGTCCTTCGTGGACAACCACACTTCCTGCCCGGGGCGATATGTAGGGGCCGGGGTCCGCCGCCGGTCTGCATGGGTCTTTGCCCTCATCCGGGCCTTCAACAAAGCAGAACGGGCGGCACGCCACACCCGACGGCACTTCCGCAGGTGGGCCTGGACCGAGGGCACACCGACCTCTCCCTCAACCACCGGGAACAATGGGGGCTGATACCCCAAACACACCTCAAAGGGGGAGAGGCCGGTGGCTGATGACACTTGACTGTTGTGGGCGTACTCGATCCAGGCCAGATGAGTACTCCAGGCCGCCGGGTGCGCGGCTGTCACACAACGCAGTGTTTGCTCCATTTCTTGATTGGCCCGCTCTGCTTGCCCGTTGGTCTGGGGGTGATACTCGGACGAGAGACTGACCGTGGCCCCCAGTTCCCGGCAAAAGCTCCTCCAGACATGCGAGGAGAACTGGGGGCCGCGATCGGAGACGATGTCTGATGGTATCCCATGCAGGCGGACGACATGGTGGACCAGGAGGTCCGCTGTCTCCTGGGCCGTTGGGAGCTTCGGGAGGGCCACGAAGTGGGCCGCCTTGGAGAATCGGTCCACTATCGTGAGGATCACGGTGTTTCCCTGGGACGGCGGGAGGCCCGTGACAAAATCCAGGCCGATGTGGGACCAGGGGCGATGAGGCACGGGCAGCGGCTGTAGCAGTCCCGGAGCCTTGCGATGGTCGGCCTTGCCCCTGGCGCAGGTGGTACAGGCCTGGATATAGTCCCGGACGTCGGCCTCCAGGGACGCCCACCAGAAGCGCTGCCGGACAACTGCCACGGTTCTTCGCACCCCTGGATGACAGGAGAGCTTAGAGCCGTGACAGAAGTCCAGGACTGCAGCCCTTGCCTCTGGTGGGACGTAAAGTCTGTTCTTTGGTCCAGTCCCGGGGTCCGGGCTTCGTGCCAGGGCCTCCCGGACGGTTCTCTCTACGTCCCAGGTGAGGGTGGCCACGATAGTGGACTCCGGGATGATGGGTTCCGGTGGATCCGACAACTCCGCTTTGACCTCGTCTTCGTGTACCCGGGACAAGGCATCCGATTTCTGGTTCTTGGTCCTGGGCCGGTAGGTGATGCGGAAGTCAAAACGGCCGAAGAACAGTGACCAGCGGGCTTGCCTGGGGTTCAGCCGCTTGGCGGTCCTGATATACTCCAGGTTCCGGTGGTCAGTGAAAACCGTGAATGGCACGGACGTCCCCTCCAACAGGTGTCTCCACTCTTCAAGAGCCTCTTTCACCGCAAGGAGTTCTCGGTTGCCGACGTCATAGTTCCGTTCAGCCGGGGTCAACCTGCGGGAAAAATAGGCACACGGATGAAGGACCTTATCGGTCTTCCCACTCTGGGACAGCACAGCTCCTATCCCTGAGTCCGAGGCGTCCACTTCAACCACTAACTGGCGACTAGGATCGGGCTGCACCAGAACGGGTGCAGACGAGAAGCGCCGTTTCAACTCCTTGAACGCGGCCTCGCAACGATCCGACCAGGTGAAGGGGACTTTTGGTGAGGTCAGGGCTGTCAGGGGGCTAACAACCTGACTGTAGCCTTTAATGAACCTCCTGTAGAAATTCGCAAAGCCGAGGAACTGTTGCAGCTTCCTACGGCTTGTGGGTTGGGGCCAGTCTCTCACCGCAGCAACCTTGGCCGGATCAGGTGCGACGGAGTTGGGGGAGATGATGAACCCCAGGAAGGACAAAGAGGTGCGGTGAAACTCACACTTCTCGTCCTTAACAAACAGCCGGTTCTCCAATAACCGCTGCAGGACCTGACGTACATGCCGGACATGAGTCTCAGGATCCGGAGAAAAGATGAGTATATCGTCTAGATATACGAAGACGAACCGGTGCAGGAAGTCCCGCAATACGTCGTTAACCAAGGCTTGGAACGTCACGGGGGCGTTTGTGAGGCCGAACGGCATGACCAGGTACTCAAAGTGACCTAAGGGGGTGTTGAATGCCGTCTTCCACTCGTCTCCCTTCCGGATCCGAACCAGATGATACGCATTTCTAAGATCAAGCTTGGTAAAAATCTTGGCTCCATGCAGGGGCGTGAACACCGAATCCAACAGGGGTAACGGGTATCGGTTGCGAACCGTGATTTCGTTCAGCCCCCTATAGTCGATGCATGGACGAAGTCCGCCATCTTTTTTACCCACGAAAAAGAAACCTGCGCCCATCGGGGAGGTGGAATTTCGGATCAACCCGGCAGCTAACGAGTCCTGGATGTAGGTCTCCATTGATTCGCGCTCAGGCCGTGAGAGGTTGTACAGTCTACTGGACGGGAACCCACTGCCTGGAACCAAATCGATGGCACAATCGTACGGACGGTGGGGGGGAAGTGTGAGCGCCAGATCCTTGCTGAACACGTCGACAAGGTCGTGGTACTCCACCGGCACCGTCCCCAGATTGGGCGGGACTCTGACCTCCTCCTTAGCTTGGGAGCCGGGAGGAACCGAGGAACCTAGACACACCCGATGGCAGGTCTCGCTCCACTGAACCACTACCCCGGACGGCCAATCAATCCGGGGATTGTGCTTCAACATCCAGGGAAAGCCTAAAACCACACGGGAAGTGGCCTGAGTCACAAAAAACTCGATCACCTCCCGGTGGTTTCCTGACACCACCAGCGTTACAGGTGGTGTCTTATGTGTGATCGGAGGGAGCAGGGAGCCATCTAGCGCTCGTACCTGCACAGGCGAGGTAAGCGCCACCAGAGGGAGCCCTATCTCCCTGGCCCATCTGCAGTCCAACAGATTCCCCTCAGAGCCCGTGTCCACCAGTGCTGGGGCCTTCAGGGTTAAATCCTCATACAGGATCGTGACTGGGAGTCGTGTAGCAATGTGGGTGTGTCCCACGTGAATGTCTCGACCCACCCCTAGCCCAGTCTCTAGGGGCGGGCGTTGGTGTTGTAACCGCTCGGGGCAGTCTCTCACATGGTGCTCTAGTGCACCACAAACAAAACAAGCTCCATGGGCCCGTCTCCTCTGTGCAGCTGGTGCCCTAAATGTTGCCCTACTCGTGTCCATAGCTTCGTCAGTAGGGGGAGCTGTGGCCCCACGGAGCGCAGGGGCCGTGGAGCGTGGGGAAGGCGGAGCGCGGTCGGAACCGGAAGGGAGAGGGACAGCGCGTGCCCGGCCACGCCCTTCGTCTCGTTCCCGCCGACGTTCTTCTAACCGGTTGTCCAACCGTATGACAAGATCGATAAGCCCGTCTAAATCCCGCGGTTCGTCCTTAGCCACCAGGTGCTCCTTGAGAACCAAAGACAGTCCGTTTACAAAGGCGGCGCGGAGGGCAGCGTTATTCCAGCCGGATCTCGCAGCCGCGATGCGGAAGTCGACTGCATAAACAGCTGCGCTCCGGCGCCCCTGTCTCATTGACAGTAGCACGGCTGAAGCGGTTTCTCCTCTATTAGGGTGATCGAACACGGTTCTGAGCCCCCTCACAAACCCATCGTATGTCAGAAGGAGCCGTGAATTCTGCTCCCAGAGCGCTGTAGCCCAAGCGCGTGCCTCACTGCGAAGCAGGTTTATGACATAAGCTACTTTACTAGCATCGGTCGCGTACATAACGGGACGCTGTGCGAAGACGAGCGAACACTGCATCAGAAAATCCGCGCACGTCTCCACACAGCCTCCGTACGGCTCTGGAGGGCTTATGTATGCTTCCGGGGAAGGAGAGAGAAGTCGTTGAACAACCAGTGGAACGTCAACGTTACGCACAGGATCTACGGGAGGGAGAGCCGCAGCGGCGCCCGGAGGGCGCGCTTCCACCTGCGCGGCGAGAGCCTCCACCCTGCGGTTCAGGAGGACGTTCTGCTCGGTCATGAAATCCAACCGAGTAGTGAAAGCGGTGAGGATCCGCTGCAACTCACCGATTACCCCTCCCGCGGACGCCTGCACGTCCTGTTCTTCCATTGGCCGTTCAACAGCCGGTTGACGCCCCTTGGGATCCATGACGTTGGCCGAGATATCCTGTTGGGAAAGTGTCAGTACACGGACCCACAACAGGGGGCGCAAATGAACGGACAATGGAGTAAGTCAAATAACAAGGCTTTACTGTTGTGAACGTGCACAACGAATACAACCAATCACGAAATGGACAACAGTCAATTCACAAAAGTGTCGTGTGGGCAGGCTCGAAGATAGGAGACGCCTCTCCAAGGTAAGACCCGAACCACACGACTTCCTCCGCCACAGGACCCCGGAAATACTGGAGCCGCCAAGTCCCGAACTCCCAGGTGGCCACTGCCTCCGCGTGTCGGACCTGGTACTGCTGGCGAGGAACAAAGAACAGTTAGATGGGGGCGCGTTTGCACCCAAGACTCCGAACAGCAGGGAAGTTACCTCCACCTCTCGTTGGAACAGTAATCCACAAGCTATGCACTAATCCAAAAGGATACACTCCGTCAGCTTTGATACGTTACCTCATAGGTAGAAACGATATCTCGGCAATGAGGTGGAGGTGCCGTCCTGCTGATATACCCCACAGATGATTGCCGTCAGCTGTCTCAGGTGATGGGTGACAGCTGTCACCGTAGCTGCTCACATGAGGCGGCGGCGCCCTCTGGTGCCTGGAGCCCGCACTCCAGGCAGGGCGCCCTCTGGTGGTGGTGGGCCAGCAGTACCTCCTCTTCAGTGGCCCACACAACACCTGTAAAAGTAAATCATTTTTTAAGGCAGTGATGGCTTCTTCAGATTGCAGGCGCTTGCAATATTGTATTTATCCCATAGATTTTTTATTGAAATTTAGATCAGTTACTATAAAAATTGGTAAATTGTCACTAATATCATCAATTAATAAGCCACTTAATGTTTTGGTATCGATATCATTTGTAAGTATATTATCAATGAGAGTAGCTGAATGTGAAGTGATTCTTGAAGGCCTAGTAATTTTTGAATATAAATTTAAACTGTACATAGTATTAATGAAATCCTTAGTTACTTGCTGATACGGGTTTATGAGATCAATGTTTACAGTGGGGAAAATAAGTATTTGACCCCGTCAGTTTTGCAGGTTTTCCCACCTACAAAGAATGGAGAGGTCTGTAATTTTTATCATAGGTACACTTCAACTGTCAGAGACAGAATCTAAAAAAAAAAAAAAAAAAAAAAAAAAATTAAATAATTAATTTGCATTTTATTGTATAAAATAAGTATTTGATTCCCCTACCAACCAGCAAGAATTCTGGCTCTCACAGACCTGTTAATTTGTCTTTAAGAAGCCCTCTTATTCTGCACTCTTTACCTGTATTAACTGCACCTGTTTGAACTTGTTACCTGTATAAAAGACACCTGTTCACACACTCAATCAATCACACTCCAACCTGTCCACCATAGCCAAATTTCTACAGGAAAAAACACAAATGCAAAATAATAATCCATGTTTAGAAAAGTGTTCATACCTGTCACTGGAGGACTCTTCATCAGAAAGGAGAAAACTGAAAGTAACATAGAAAGTAATGTAATCTGTTTTATTGGGCAGAAACACAGTAATTTTAGCAATATTTATATTTTATGTTCAAATGAAATGCATATCTGACACTTAGCAAATGGTATAATAACACCTATACAATAAAAACTGACAACATAGATATTCATGCAAGTTCACATTTACATACCTCTCTTCAGAAGAAGCATCCTCCAAATCACTCTCCTCCTGAATATATCTGAGCGGCCGCTTGATGGCTCTAGACGGCCGTTGCAAAGCCATCACACCCACACAAACACGCACACACACCTTCACAAATAACACTAACACCCTGCCTTTTCCTCAAAAAATTACTACATTTATGTTTGCTGTCTGTCTCTGTACTTTTCTGTCACTTTTGCGCTCTTTTTCATACTTTTTCCTCGTTTCAAAAGTCACCGAACACACTTTACCGTAATATATGCAACATATAGCATACTGTTGGAAAGCACGGGTTCTTGGCTTGCTGTCAGTGTTGAAATTTTTCAGATTGAGGGCTTACATGAGAACTTACGTTAATGAGAATCAGCGGCGCACTAGTGTGAAACGTCCGTGTTTTTCCTCTGTGTGATGACGTTACAGCCTTACATTTACTGTAATACACCATATATCATTGGAAAGCCCTTGGTGTTAGCTTAACAATGCACTTTGAATCATTTGGATTGGACAAACTATGGCGGAGTTACGGTAAAAAAAATACGCATATGGAAAATATGGTGTGGGCACCATCGCCGTAGATAAAGGGTTAAAATCCTGCAGGGCAGCAAGGTCCCCCTGCTCAAGCCAGCACATGTCCAAGCCCATTTGAAGTTCCCCAGTGACCATCTGGATGATCCAGAGGAGGCATGGGAGAAGGTCATGTGGTCAGATGAGACTTTTTGGAATCAACTCCATTTACCATGTTTAGAGGATGAGAACAACCCCAAGAAAACCATTCCAAACGTGAAGCATGGGGGGTGGAAACATCATACTCTGGGGGTGCTCTTTTGCAAAGGGGACAGGATGACTGCACCATATTGAAGGGAGGATGGATGGGGTCATGTATTGTGAGATTTTGGCAAACAACCTTCTTCCCTCAGAAAGAACACTGAAGATGGGTCATGGCTGGGTCTTCCAGCATGACAATGACACCAAACATACAGCCAGGGCAACTAAGGAGAATAGAAAATCTTTGGAGAGAGCAGAAACTCCAATCCTGAAAGATTTGGAGAAGATCTGTATGGAGGAGTGGACCAAAATCCCTGTTGCAGTGTATGAAAACTTGGTCAAGAACTACAGGAAATGTCTGACCTCTGTAATGGCAGACAAATGTTTCTGTACCAATTGTTAAGCTCTGTTTTTCTAGGGGTTCAAATACTTATTTTATGCAATAGCATGCAAATTAATTATTTAAAAATCATACAATGTGATTGACTGGATTTTTTTTAGATTCTGTCTCTTACAATTGAAGTGTACCTACGATAAAAATTACAGACCTGTCCATTCTTTGTAGGTGGGAAAGCCTGCAAAACTGACAGGTGGTCAAATACATATTTTCCTCACTGTATATCTCCACAGACAAATACTTTCTTATTACACATCTAGTCATTTAATAGTCATTTAATTTTGTAGTCAAGCCTTTTGTCAACATACAAAGCCACTCCTCCTCCTCTATTTCATCTATTCAGATGATTGAATTCATAACCCTTCAACTCATAGTTTCTATCATCACCCTCTGCAAGCCAAGTTTCCATTATAGCAATTATGCTGAAGTGTTGACAAAATTGTTTAAATAGTCTTTGATACACCCAAAATTTTTGTACAGACTCCTACTATTAAAGTGGATTATTGATAATTTCCCATCACATGTAATGCAGTTATTGTATTGTTCCTCTGTATAATACTGACAGTCAGTATTTGTGAACTAACAGAAATGATTGTCTGGATCTATTGTCTGGAAATG
The DNA here is from genome assembly GCF_902500255.1 of Thalassophryne amazonica. Taxonomy (NCBI): domain Eukaryota; kingdom Metazoa; phylum Chordata; class Actinopteri; order Batrachoidiformes; family Batrachoididae; genus Thalassophryne; species Thalassophryne amazonica. The sequence goes on along the minus strand of NC_047103.1, from coordinate 114,903,143 downwards.
ATTGTCTGGAAATGATTGTCTGGATCTATCTCATCCTGTATATGATGCTCAGTATACTGAAAAGGTTGTCATTCCAGACTCTCATAACCATGTATCGTCTCGATTATACTATTACTGTTCAGAAGCACCAATGAATGGTGTGTATTTTTGTCAGTCATTATGGAAGTCGGTTGCCTTCACTTACCATGTTTTATTCATATTTTGCCAATTCCTCCATGCTTCTTCGCATGGACTACAAACTGTCAAGTATTCAATTTGATGAATACTTTACAGTTTGTAGTCCATGTGTTTTGATTTTTTTTTTGTTGTTTTCTTAAGTATCTTGCTTTCTTTGCTATATCTACATTGTGTTTAGTGAGATGCTCATTTAAGTAAACATTGGATCCTTTAAGTTTATATCCTTGTTTGAGCAGAGTTATTTTGTCTTTCCTGTTGACAAATCCCATGATGACTGTATGTTTGTCTGATGAAGTCTTCCTGGTTAACGGGTGACATGCTTCAATACTGTTAATATCCAAATCGATCCCCTTAGTTTGCAGAAAAGCAGCAACTTGTTGCTCCATGGAGCATGCGTCTTGCTCATCGGGCTCTCCCCTGTTACCAGAGGCCACTGCCCGAGCATACAATCTGGGCCTGATGTAGAGCCCAGATACAACAACATTGTTCATTCACATATACTGCTCCATCTCAGTCACCCTTCTTTCCAACGACGCAATATGCTTGTCCTTCTCCTCAATAAGGCCTTATCAAAGAGAAGGACAAATACAAATCCAATACTTTTAAAAATATCGGATTTGGATTTGTTTTATATGTGTTTCCCCAAACCTCAATGCAATAGGTCAGATATGGGACAAGTAATGAATGATATAGCGTAAATAACGAATGCTGGGAGAGGACGTTTTGTGCTTTATACAGAATTGCAATGGCTTTTGAGATTTTAGACTTAACATCACTCATCATCACTCATCTTCAACCGCTTATCCGGCATCGGGTCACGGGGGCAACAGCTCTAGCAGAGGACCACAGGCCCTTTCCCGGGCCACATTAACCACCTCTGACTGGGGGATCCTGAGGTGTTCCCAGGCCAGTTTGGAGATATAATCTCCACCTAGTCCTTGGTCTTCCCCGAGGTCTCCTCCCAGATAGACGTGCCTGGAACATCTCCCTGGGGAGGTGCCCAGAAGGCATCCTTACCAGATGCCCAAACCACCTCAGCTGGCTCCTTTCAATGCGAATGAGCAGCAGCTCTACTCCGAGCTCCCCACGGATGACCGAACTTCTCACCCTAACTCTAAGGGAGACACCAGCCACCCTCCTAAGGAAGCCCATTCCGGCCATTTGTACCTGTGATCTAGTTCTTTTGGTCATGACCCAAGCCTCATGATCATAGGTGAGAGTAGGAACAAAGACTGACCAATAGATTGAGAGCTTCGCCTTTTGGGTCAGCTCCCTGTTCATCATAACAGTACGGTAGAGTGAATGCAACACCGCCCCTGCTGCACCAATTATCTAGCCAATCACATGCTGCATTGTCCCCTCACTCATGAAGAAGACCCAGAGGTACTTGAACTGCTTCACTTGTGGCAAGACCGTTTTCCCTACCCGGAGTAGGCAATCCATCAGTTTCCTGCTGAGAACCATGGCCTCAGATTTAGAGGTGCTGATCCTCATCCCAGCCGCTTCACACTCGGTTGTGAACTGATCCAGTGAGTGTTGGAGGTCACCAGCCTATGAAGCCAACAGGACTACATCATCTGCAAAAAGCAGTGATGAGACATAATTTAACATAATGTAACATAATTTACTTACATAAAATACTTATGTAGATGTGATTTTTTTTGTAATAAATAGGAAAAAAATCAAAAAACAAAATTCATGTTGTCACTATGGGGTGTTGTGAGTAGAATTTTGTGAGAAAACATGAATTTACTTTGGAATAAGGCTGTAACACAAGATGTGGAAAAAGTGAGGTGCTGTGAATATTTTCCAGATGCATTGTGGATGGGAGATACTGATGTGCAGTATCTCCACCGTCACGTTTTAACACCCCCCCCCCCCAAAAAAAATAAATAAATAAATAAATAAATAAATAAACTGGAAGTAAGTACAAATAAACTATACAACTTATCTGAAACACAGTAAAGAACTCTTAAGGGCATGGCATATGTTCCATGGACTTGAAGGATGTGGTCCAACTTTGGACATGTTCAAAAAATATGCAGCGAGGATGTGATCGAGTCAGGATGCAGTGAATTAGATCAGTACATATTCTTGACTTCAGTGATGTATTAATGCCTTAATCAACCCTAGCAGGGCCTTCACTGACACAGACGTGTGGCACTGACAGGCTCATTCAGCAGCTGTCTGTGGGCTGAGTGAAATATGCTGATAGGAATCCATGGTATTGATATGAATCCAAAAAAAAAAAAAGAAACCCCCCACCACCTGCACAAATTGATGTCCACCTCAAAATATGCATACATATCCGCATGCATGGAGTGTATTTGTTTAAATAATACACTATTTTGTACATCTGGCCAGTTGAGGCCTCATGAAGGTTTTTCCTTCTTTTTTTCTGAGCCCATGCTGTTGCTGTACCTTTAAACCCAGGGTTCAAAGCAATCTGTAGTAGAATGTGCTTTAAACCCTTTTTTGGGTTCAGAAAAAAAATAACAGCAAATGCTTCATGAGGCCTCGTTTGACCATCACTTGTACATCTGCCTGGAGTAGGTAAATCTCAAGAAATGAGAATCTGCAAGAAGGAGAGCCAGCAAGAGTTTTGGTGGCTTCCTGATCAAGAATCCTCTATCCATGAAATACAGTGGGGAAAATAAGTATTTCACCCCTGTCAGTTTTGCAGGTTTTCCCACCTACAAAGAATGAGAGGTCTGTAATTTTTATCGTAGGTACACTTCAACTGTGAGAGACAGAATCTAAAAAAAAAATCCAGTAAATCACATTGTATGATTTTTAAATAATTAATTTGCATTTTATTGCATAAAATAAGTATTTGACCCCCTAGAATAATAGAGCTTAGTTCTTGACCAAGTTTTCTGTCAGGTCCGTCGCCCTAACTGGACCTGGCACTTAAACTGTGCCTGAGATCGTATCTGCAAAACACAGTTTCTCAAAGCACAATCACACATAAAGAAGACAACTGTTAGACAGAGATCTCTTTTGTGAGCTTTGCGCAAAGGGGAGAAGCTTCGGAGAGCGCGTACAAACCTACGACCAACCTTGCTTCTCCTGCTCTTCTCCGCTGCCCCTCCGGCGCTCTGCTCTTTTATTAGAAAAAATCATAAACAATACAACATAGCATCAGGGTACATTGTGTTTGGGGAAGGGAGGGGTGAACGGTTGCTTGTGAGTTACGGTTTCCTGTGAAACATGCTCGTCTCTTTCACCGAAAGAAGGGAGTAAGCTCTTAAGTTTCGATGTCAACAGAGTCCTGAAGCAACCTTTAGTTCATCACTGTGGCTGAGCAATCATTTAGCGTAAGTGCAGCATATATGAATGGGTACATAATTATTATGATTAAATGAGTAAATGAAGTATAAAAGAATATAATTCAGACAGTAATAAATGTAGAATCCTTTAACAAGTCAGCTAAGACACATATTCTTTCAGTCTTGTGGCTGGTTTCACTCCCACATCACACAGATAACAGATAGTTGATACAGTTAATTTCACAAGAAGCAGAAACTTAACTCAGACTACTTTTGATTACATTGAATATCATGTAAGCAGGCAATGATTAATTAAATAAATGATAACAACTCATAAAATCTCCATCATTTCCCTCCTCTTTTAGCATTTATTTGCAGTTAGCTAGTGTAAAAATAAATGTATTTACAGTGTATGACAATAATTCAGCATAATTTCACTCATCCATCATGAGCACTTGTTTACACATTTTCACTCATAACTTCATTACTTTACACTTTCAATTATCATCATAAGTGTCCTGTCCTTAGTCCACATTATCACATCCTTCCTGGGGCTCCACGAGGTTCAAAAGTTCATAGGTTGGTGTGTGAGCCAATTGTAATTGCACAAACAGCTTGGTTGTCAGCCTGGTAACCATTGCCTTAATACAGGGTATGGCACAGCAGGAGAAAACAATCAAAACTCCAATCAAAATCAGAACCAGGGTAAAGAATTTTAGCAATATTTGCCATCAGGTTGTCCTAAAAGTTCCCTAAAAAGCCTTCAGTTAATTCAAAATGCTGCAGCTAGAGTACTAACGGGGACTAGAAGGAGAGAGCATATCTCACCCATATTGGCCTCTCTTCATTGGTTTCCTGTTAATTCTAGAATAGAATTTAAAATTCTTCTTCTTACTTATAAGGTTTTGAATAATCAGGTCCCATCTTATCTTAGGAACCTCGTAGTACCATATCACCCCAATAGAGCGCTTCGCTCTCAGACTGCAGGCTTACTTGTAGTTCCTAGGGTTTGTAAGAGTAGAATGGGAGGCAGAGCCTTCAGCTTTCAGGCTCCTCTCCTGTGGAACCAGCTCCCAATTCAGATCAGGGAGACAGACACCCTCTCTACTTTTAAGATTAGGCTTAAAACTTTCCTTTTTGCTAAAGCTTATAGTTAGGGCTGGATCGGGTGACCCTGAACCATCCCTTAGTTATGCTGCTATAGACGTAGACTGCTGGGGGGTTCCCATGATGCACTGTTTCTTTCTCTTTTTGCTCTGTATGCACCACTCTGCATTTAATCATTAGTGATCGATCTCTGCTCCCCTCCACAGCATGTCTTTTTCCTGGTTCTCTCCCTCAGCCCCAACCAGTCCCAGCAGAAGACTGCCCCTCCCTGAGCCTGGTTCTGCTGGAGGTTTCTTCCTGTTAAAAGGGAGTTTTTCCTTCCCACTGTAGCCAAGTGCTTGCTCACAGGGGGTCGTTTTGACCGTTGGGGTTTTACATAATTATTGTATGGCCTTGCCTTACAATATAAAGCGCCTTGGGGCAACTGTTTGTTGTGATTTGGCGCTATATAAAAAAATTGATTGATTGATTTATGGGGTGTTGCAGCAGAATCCACTTTGTTGTTGGATACGAATCTCGTGGGCGTGGTGTTTATGGGGGTTTGCGCCTGAACTCTTCATATATATATATATATATATATATATATATATATAGCAAGCTGTGGTGGGTAACGGGTTTACCAGTTGAGGTAATCATAGCCCGCTGTTCCCACTGCTTAGCAAAGAACCAGACCGTAGAAAAAGCATACTGTGAGTCAGTGTAGATTGTCACAGTTTTCCCTTCTGCAAGACGGCAAGCTCTAGTCAAGGCAATTAGCTCAGCAGCTTGAGCCGAATGCCTGGAGGGCACTTGTTTGGCCTCGATAATCGTGCCAGGTAGCATTATGATCAGTGATGCCGGTAACGCGTTACTTAGTAACGCGTTACTTAGTAACGCGTTACTCTAATCTGACCACTTTTTTAGTAACGAGTAATCTAACGCGTTAATCTTTCCAAATCAGTAATCAGATTAAAGTTACTTCTCCATGTCACTGTGCATTACTATTATTTTTCATTGTGGGTCGATAACAGCATTAAACTTGGTCCGTGGGCAGGAGGTCGGGGTTCGACTGAACTGCCCACTTTAAGCGAGCTGTGAGCTTTTAATCCGCATTTTTTTGCAGCTGCTCGACTCGTCCTCACCTCTTAAAGCGCGGTGATCAGCACACCTGCACTGAACTTTACAAAGACATTTTTATACTTTTTTTCCTCCTTTATTTAGAATTCTGAGCCGAGCTGCTCTGTATCGTCTCGTTAAAAACAGCTGATCCTCCGCGACGCGTCAACAACTAACACTATTTTCCACTCAAATGCACCTAAACTCTCTTTCTGAGGACCACATGATGTGAAAACGCAATAAAACTTTCTTACCTGTAAATCTGGTCATGTTTTCTGCATAAATAAATGTTATCCATTCTTTGTGCTCAAACGCCAAAGCAGGGGCGAATCCAGATGGAATGGGGGCGTGGGGCAAGGATGTGCCCCCTCCCCCACAACACCCCTAGATTAAAGGTGCAATTTTGAAGCCGTTTTTTACTATAACTAATATTGCTTAAAATAATAATAATTTCGACAAGTAAAATGTTTAGAGAGAATTTAAATGTTAGAAAAATGTTAGAATTTAATAGTTACCTTTATAAACAATGTAGGCTCGAAATTGCAAGTTTTACTGTTACAGTGCTGTCAACAGTTAAATATGAGGTTAAGAAAGACGTCTTTATTTTACTTTTTATAAAACAAGTATTTATTTTCATTGAAGTCAAGAAAGGGTGACTATAAAGTGAGTTTTGGCAAAACAGGTATCATTGTCATGTTGAGGTGGCAGAGGGTTGTTGTCGGCAGCTGGGAAAAGTAACTAAAAAAGTAACTAGTAATCTAACTTAGTTACTTTTACAATTGAGTAATCAGTAAAGTAACTAAGTTACTTTTACAATTGAGTAATCAGTAAAGTAACTAAGTTACTTTTTCAAAGTAACTGTGGCAACACTGATTATGATTGCATAACCTGAACATGTTCTTCCTTTATCATCTCTTGAACAGGAACCATCCACGAACCAGTAAAGTCCATCTTGGAATGGTTCATCTGACAAGTCTGGCCGTGGGAGCTGGAGATCATGTGTCACTTGTTCACAATCATGCGGTGTTTCACTATCCTGTGTTGGTAACAGTGTGGCTGGATTCAATGTGGTACACCTTTTAATAGTTATGTGTGGCTGCGACAACAACACAGCTGTATAAGCTATTTGTCTAGCAGGCGATAAGAACGCCATTTTGGATTGGAGCAGCAACACACTAACTGCATGTGGAACCATAACAGTCAGAGGGTGGAACAAAACTAAATTAGCAGTGGCCTCAACAGCCATGGCTGTAGCACAAACTGTTTGGACACACGGTGGGAGTCCATGGCTAACAGGATCCAGTCTTTTAGAAAAATAGCCAAGTGGCTTTAGCTTATCTCCATGTTGTTGTAGCAGTACAGCACACATAAAACCGTGTTTGCAATCTGTCATCAATGTAAAGGGTTTACTGTAGTTTGGTAATGACAACACTGTGGAATTGACAAGTTCAACTTTCAGTTTTGTGAATTGGTCTTCTGCCTCGTGAGTCCATGTGATGGGGTCAGAGAGAGCCATCGGAGTTGAATAAATTAGATCCAACAACAACTGTGTCTTTTCTGCATAGCATGGGATCCATGACCGGCAGTAATTACAAAGTCCAAGGAACGCCATCATGTCTTTCTTGAGCACAGGTTTTGGAGCTCTGAGGATGGTGTCCTTCCAAGTTGTTTGAATGCATAGGCCATCCTTAGACAGAGTATGTCCCAGATACATCATGGCTGTTTGAACATACTGCAATTTAGACATTTTGACTTTGTTGCCAGTCACAGCCAAGTGTTTCAAGATTGCAATCGTACATGCTTTGCATGCATCTTCAGATTTCCCTGCGACCAAAATGTCATCAACATAAACCAAAAACTGGGAATTCTCTGGGGGCTCAAAAGTGGACATGCATGCATTGATTGCTTGTGTGAAAATGGTAGGACTGTCAGTGAAACCCTGAGGTAGCCTGGTAAATGTGTACTTCACTTTCCTGAAGGTAAATGCAAACCAGAACTGAGAGTCAGGGTGCAATGGTACTGAGAAAAAGGCATTGCTAATATCAATCACGGAGAAATGTGTATACCCATATTCAAGGGAATTCAGGAGGGTGTGTGGATCCGGCACCAATGGGGCTCGGGTCTCCACAACAGCATTTACTGCACGCAGGTCTTGTATCATTCTCCAATTTACTCCATCCGCTTTCTTAACGGGGAAAATGGGCGTATTACATGGGGAGTCAGGACATTACCTGATTACTCCTGCTGCCAGTAATTCTTCTATTACTGGTGCGATTCCCCTCTCCGCATCTGGTTTCAGTGGATATTGTCTAACACACGGTCTCCAATCAGACTTTGGGGTTATGCGCACTGGTTCCACACAGGTGAGGAGTCCCACATCCGTGGGAGAGGTTAAACATAAATTTGAGGGTACTTCCTACAATTGTTCCTCTTCCTGTCGGGACAGTGAGGCAACAAACACACCTAGTCAATCTACATCTGGAAGGTCCGCTACAATGGGGGTAACCTCAAAACTGCAGAGCAGCAACTTCCTATACAAGTGAATAGATGGACTATACTCATACGGGCCGAATACTTTGCATGTAGGTTCTGCACCCTGCCAGTCAGTTGCTGCTTCGCCTTTAGCAGCAATGTTAGCCAAATCCCTCCATGGCATAGCAGCAGGTTTTGCCACGGACAGATGTGGTGTTTGTCCCTTGAAGAGAAGTTGGGCTGTGGGGGACAACACTACTCCACAGACTGCTGTGTCTTTAAAGTTTGTATATACATATTTCATAGTCTGCATTCCAGGGTTAAATTTATGGAATTGTTGGACATATTTAGCAGTTGGGTTGTTCGTGACCCACATGGTTACGTGCAAGTCCAACAAGTCCATAACATCTCCTGGATCTGACAGGTGTTGGACAATATCACACACGTGTTGTGACACTTGAGCGGGGTCCGTAACATCCAATTTGAAAATCGTGTGACGTTCTATCTTTGACATAAAAATGTCGGGCGTACGAACTGGTTTCATGCCATCTTTCATTGGACAGATGCTAATTTGCAGTGCATTCATCAAATCTCGTCCCAACAAATTAACAGGACATGAAGGTGAGTAAACAGCACTCTTACTCACCATCATGTGAGTTTCTGGGTCACAAAAGGTGACATGTTTAATCACACGTTCTTGGTTCGTCACACCATTGGCTGAGGTCACCCAAATTCCTGTTTGAGCAAATGTAGTTTTCGGGGGTAATTTATTCAAGACCGTTCTACAGGACCCTGTGTCACAAAGGAAATCAAACTCTTGACCATTAACTCAAAGATTAACCATTGGCTTCACATTTAAATGGGCCAACGTTATTGCTCCACAAATGTTCACAATCTCTGCTCCAAATTGGGGGGGGCTGTGACTTTGTCTAATTCTAACTCTGGCTGGCTCTTTACATCCAAGGAATCAACTTCAACCTGTCTTGAATTAGCTTATTGGGCGGCTAGTCATTGTGGAGGAGGAGAAGGAGCCGAGGGGCGCGCATACCCTCTGCCCCGTTCCTGCCTGGGCATTGGACAATTGCGTGGCCTGGCTTTCCACAATTCCAACAGACTTCAGGTTCGTCAGCATTCTGTGGGAAATATCCTCGTCCTCTATCACGAGGACCAGAGCTTTGTCTATAGCCTCTTCCCCGTCCCCGGAACGGTTGGCAGCCTCGTCCTCCTTGATAGAAAATTTCGTCATCTCCACTATTTACAACAAATATGGCGGAGGATGTTTGTTTATTTTCCTTCTGGGCCTCTAATATTTATATGCATGACGGACGTAGGACATAAGGTCGTCTACACTCTGGGTATCTACAGTTACATCATGTTTCCTAACCCAGGCCTCCACAGATGGTAATACCCCTTCTAACAACGCTCATTTGAACTGACTTTGGAAAGCGCTGTTTACAGCTGCGTCAAATGGGATGCCACTGTGTGCTCTGAAAACTTTCATCATTCGTAATTTGAAATCATCAGGTTCCTCATCAGGCCTTTGTTTTGTGGCTGCAATTCTACCATAATCAGCCGTTGGCCTGAATTTTTCTCTGATACGGGTAACCAAATCCTGAAGAGGAACAAGTAAAGGAGCTTGGAATTGCCCTTGTGCATTTATCCTAAACGGGAGTACATCCTCTTGTGCATCTCTACCTGTAAATTCGCCTTGGACATGATGAAAGTCTTTTGTCAAGGCTGCTCTTACAATTTCAGCAATTTCCTGTCCATTCAGACGGTATGACCGGATTAACCCATCCATGTGTCTTAACCATTCCTCTATATCAGCTCTTGGGTCTGGAAGGCCAGCTGCGGCTTTGGTAGCTTCCTCTAAAGTCCAAGGTCTGTGAACATAAATAGATGGCGGTTGTCCCTGTGCTGTGTTTGGGTTTGCTACTTCAATCATTGGGTATATGTTGGTCGCACCCCATGTTTGTCCCGATCGTGTGTGCGATGGTGAGAAGTCGAAATCAAACGATGTATCTAGGGTCGGATACAGTGTGGTGACAGTCTGATTATAGGATGGTGGATTACCACCAAATGGACTTATAGCTTTATAATCATCATTAATTGGAATTTTTACTCCATCCAACGGGACCGTAGGCGTTACAGTTACAGGTGGTGGGGTTACATTCACAAATGGATTATTTGACAGTGTGTAAACTTTTGTTAGAGTTGACGGACGTCTGGGTGTTGTCGGAGTCCCTACTTTGGGCCTCACAACTTGCTGTGATTGTTGTTGTTGTACTTGTGAATTCTGCTGTGTGGATCCCGGGGAAACCCTTTCCATATATTTGGGGTCGCCCTCGAGTTTTAATGTACCCTGTGTGTTTCCCAATTTAGACTACTGAGAGGGTTAGGCCTAGGGCCATCTAAATCAGTGGTATTTCAAGACCCCTTTAATGACTCTGGCGCGTCCGCAAGGTGCCGACCAAGCTTCTACCAAATCCTTAGATTGGGCGGGTCGACCTTGCCTCTGCTTCCTTGCGGTCGCTGTTGAGTTTTTGTGCGTATGGAAAAACATGCAAGCTACACTGCAACTGGAGTTACAGGAAGTCGCTTACGATCGTTCCCAGTCATACATTCCATTCATTCATCATTCATTACCCCTTCAGATAAACTTGGGTTTTCAGTACTTTTTAAAGTGTCCAATTAGAATTTGTGAAATCATTTGAAAAAAAAAAAACAATCCTACACGTTGTCACAGTTGTCTCTCTTTGACGTAAATAATAGTTTAGAATTGCCCTCCAGGTCAAGTATTAACTGTCTTCCTGTGGTAAATGTCACATCGGGTCAAGAATAAATCTGTCTTCCCGTTACAGGTCACGTGTTAAACGGTCTTCCTGTGTTTTAGTCACAGGTCACGTGTTGAACGGTCTTCCTGTGTTTTAGTTACACTGCAGTGATTAATTTAAAGTTCACAATCTCACACAAAAGACTCCTTACTTACATCAAAATTGTGATTCTAGTGGCTTCGTAGAGCGTCGTCAATCCCTCCTCTGAGCCACAAGTCGACTTCAGTCTAGAACGCCGGCCACGTTTGAAATGGTGGTCTTTTCCTCCGTCTGACGGGGTTGCGGCGTGTCATCTTCTGGTTACGGAGGGAGGATGTGTCGACGCCCCACGTTGGGCGCCAGGAAAATCTCAGGTCCGTCGCCCTAACTGGACCTGGCACTTAAACTGTGCCTGAGATCGTATCTGCAAAACACAGTTTCTCAAAGCACAATCACACAAAGAAGACAACTGTTAGACAGAGATCTCTTTTGTGAGCTTTGCACAAAGGGGAGAAGCTTCGGAGAGCGCGTACAAACCTATGACCAACCTTGCTTCTCCTGCTCTTCTCCGCCGCCCCTCTGGCGCTCTGCTCTTTTATTAGAAAAAATCATAAACAATACAACATAGCATCAGGGTATATTGTGTTTGGGGAAGGGAGGGGTGAACGGTTGCTTGTGAGTTACGGTTTCCTGTGAAACATGCTCATTTCTTTCACCGAAAGAAGGGAGTAAGCATTTAAGTTTCGAAGTCAACAGAGTCCTGAAGCAACCTTTAGTTCATCACTGTGGCTGAGCAATCATTTAGCTTAAGTGCAGCATATATGAATGGGTACATAATTATTATGATTAAATGAGTAAATGAAGTATAAAAGAATATAATTCAGACAATAATAAATGTAGAATCCTTTAACAAGTCAGCTAAGACATACTCTTTCAGTCTTGTGGCTGGTTTCACTTCCACATCACACAGATAACAGATAGTTGATACAGTTCATTTCACAAGAAGCAGAAACTTAACTCAGACTACTTTTGATTACATTGAATATCATGTAAGCAGGCAATGATTAATTAAATAAATGATAACAACTCATAAAATCTCCATCATTTTTACACACTGCAACGGGGATTTTGGTCCACTCCTCCATACAAATCTTCTCCAAATCTTACAGGTTTGGAGTTTCAGGTCCCTCCAAAGATTTTCTATTGAGTTCAGGTCTGGAGACTGACCAGGCCACTCCAGGACCTTGAAATGCTTCTTACGGAGCCACTCCTTAGTTGCCCTGGCTGTGTGTTTGGGGTCATTGTCATGCTGGAAGACCCAGCCCTAACCCATCTTCAAGGAGGTTGTTTGCCAAAATCTCACAATACATGACCCCATCCATCTTCCTTTCAATAGTTTGCAGTCGTTCTGTCCCCTTTGCAGAAGAGCACCCCCAGAGTATGATGTTTCCACCCCCATGCTTCATGGTTGGGATGGTTTTCTTGGGGTTGTTCTCATCCTCTAAACATGGTAAGTGGAGTTGATTCCAAAAAGCTCTATTTTGGTCTCATCTGACCACATGACCTTCTCCCATGCCTCCTCTGGATCATCCAGATGGTCACTGGTGAACATCAAACAGGCTTGGACATGTCCTGGCTTGAGCAGGGGGACCTTGCTGCCCTGCAGGATTTTAAACCATGACAGCATCATGTGTAACTAATGTAATCTTTGTGACTGTGGTCCCAGCTCTCTTCGGGTCATTGACCAGGTCCTCCTGTGTAGTTCTGAGCTTTCTCAGAATCATCCTTACCCCACAAAGTGAGATCTTGCATGGAATCCCAGACCGAGGGAGATTGGCAGTCATCTTGTGTTTCTTCCACTTTCTAATAAATAATCATAACAGTTGTTGTCTTCTAACAAGCTGCTTGCCTGTTGTCCTGTAGTCCATCCCAGCCTTATGCAGGTCTACAGTTTTGTCTCTGGTGTCCTTAGACAGCTCTTTAGTCTTGGCTATGGTGGACAGGTTGGAGTGTGATTAATTGAGTGTGTGAACAGGTGTCTTTTATACAGGTAACAAGTTCAAACAGGTGCAGTTAATACAGGAAAAGAGTGCAGAATAAGAGGGCTTCTTAAAGAAAAATTAACAGGTCTGTGAGAGCCAGAATTCTTGCTGTTTGGAAGGTGTTCAAATACTTATTTTATGCAATAAAATGCAAATTAATTATTTAAAAATCATACAATGATTAGATTCTGTCTCTCACAGTTGAAGTGTGCCTACGATAAAAATTACAGACCTCTCAATTCTTTGTAGGTGGGAAAACCTGCAAACCTGACAGGGGGTCAAATACTTATTTTCCCCACTGTATATATGAGTTTGAAAAGAGGACCTGTGCATAAATGAAATTCTTGTCTGTTGCAGCTTCATGTGGCACACAAAAGGATTTTCTTTAAAACAAGATGTGAAATTCCAGCTACATTTTCCCGTAAGGCAGATGAGAAACCCAAGCCTAGATCTGATCTGTTTTGTTGTAGGAAAGTCCTTATCTGAGTGGTGGCCACAAGGTTAGATGAGTGAACTTTGGCTCAGACCAGCATAATAAATCTCTGTGGGGAAGTGACAAATTATTTCCAGGTGTTACTGTGTACTTTCAAAGAGCATGTAGCTCTCATAGGAATTAGCCTGGTTAAAGCTAAATAACTGCATTTGTTATGCTCACAGATCTTTACATTTGTTGTTATAATTCTGCATGAGATGTAACCATAGAACACAAATAAGCAGTATTAATATAAAGTGTCAGTGTAAGTAATTTGTCTCGATAGTGCAGGTGTCACAAAGTGCTCCACAATAAAACCTGTCTTGATTAGATTGTTAAATAGTGATCAGCAGCAGTACTTTGCATGCAGTGATGATTAATGAGACATTTCATGTCTTCAGTCATTTACTTTATTTACTTAAGTCTTGCTGTGATGACATCTTTTCCTCTTTGCAGCGGCTGCAGTGTGCATGGATGCTTGTGCTTGTGAATTGTTTGTGCAGTTTTGCAAGCCGTGCAGATGTCTCCCCTCGGATGTCAAATAGATTCTAATTAGCTTTGCAGAATTTAATGAACATACGCTGGTAGATCATCGGGGTAGTGCTGTGGCTAAATTGAGTATAAGCAGTCAGACTTTTCACAGTTCAGAGGGCCTCAGCAGCAGAATGACTCTCTGGTGCAGTCATACTGTCACTTTTCGGTGTGTTTGTGTGTCTGCTGAGGCGAGGAGTGGCTAACTTTAAAGATGGCACAAAACAAACTCATGTATACATGATACAACAACACACTAAGTGGAAATAAATATGTGTTGGCATCATGAATATGAGGACACATCAAACACACCCCTTAATGTCAGACATATGGCACCTGCCCACCCTCATGCTTCATCCTCTTCTTGTTTGAGCTTCTTGCTGTTTACATATTGCTTTGGAGCAGCCATGCCCACATTGAAATCTGAAAATCATTTGGGGCCAAAACCCAAAACCTTTAATCACAATTTTGATACATGAGAATAAGTATTAAGTATATTCAGATACAATTTTTTAAACTACATAGAACATCAAATATGTTTTTTTTTTTTTGTTTTTTTTTTTTACATTTAGCTTTAGTGACCTCTCATGGTGTTCTTGTAGTACCTTAATGGCTCACCAAGAGGATGCGGCCCACCTGCAGTACTGTTGCCGGCTCATCAGAGGTCCACAGCCCATTGTTTTGCAACCACTGCTTTAAACAAAATATGTATCTGCATCCCTACATTTTGATTTGAAGCCACATTAATGTCAGATTTTTCACATCCAAAACAGTCTTCTGTCTTTTGTTCTGTAACTTACCACAGTGGATCAATCTGAAAATGCAGGTAACAGCAAGACATGTTTCTCATTAAAAACACATACTGTAAGTGCGCATGCATGCATGCACATTGAATGGCTGACCAGCAGGAAAGCAGACAGCATCTGATGAACCAAACAGGGTGATTGAGCATTATGGAGATGAGTGGTTGAACTGCAAATGTTGATATACTGCTGGGTTGGTGAATGGATGGATTGTCTTTTGTGCTTGTTGCAGATTTATCATTTCCAAACGGAACTGAAACAATTCAGTTCTGATTGGCTCTTGTTTGGATGGGCTGAGAAATATTTCTTAATAACCTTTGATCTTTTAGCTGGGTCAAAGACACATTAAGCATTAAGGTCACAAACTAGTGTGTTGCCCATGGGATCCACAGACTCTGGATTTGGTAGTGTTTATAAAATAGGTAGCTGACATTTTTCAAGGGTAGTAATAAATTAAGCAATGAGTTGGAATGGTGTGTGAGTCCAGAATTTTAGAACCTTAGCCCTCACTAATTTTTAGAAGATGAACTTGACCCTTTTATTTCCTGTCAATTATGCCGCCGCAACGCTCCGTCACAGGAAAAACACCTCTGCTGGAAGCCTTAAGGACAAGTTGGAACATCTCCAGCTGATAAACAATTTCTCATATACTCACTCCACTGAAAGCCATCAAAAGCCAACTGGATTTTAACAAATAGTTATCAACACGGAGGTGTTTTTCTTGTGCCGCCGCGCCGCGTCGGCTGCGTCCCGACGCGCGGACCCGTCCGCAACGTCTTTCATTAAAAAAATCTCCTTTAACAGTGGAATATCCGGATAAAATGCTGAAACCGACTTCTTCTGAAACGTCTCTGTTCTCTCATGACGTCCTGGATCAATAGAGCCTGAAATGTGGAGGTTTTAAGCTTGAAACAGGCTGATGACGCTGCCTGAGAGCGCTGCGCGACGTCTCGCACCGTGAAAAGTCCTTAAAGCGACAGAATCACCTCAAAATCTCTCATCAGCTGTTAAAATTTTCACTGAAAACCAGCTTAATTTTTCGAACCATGTCCACTTCGATGTGTCTCACAGGTTTAGACAAAATTTTGATCAAACAAAGCGCCAGTCTCTCAGCAACTTCTCAGACAAAGGAATTCCGACGAGGGGCTGGACGACTCCTCCCACAAGGAGTGCTCACAGGCGAATGACGTCACAGACAGGCGTGGAAAAACTCACGCATGCGCACGAGGGTTCAAGCATGTCTGACGTAAAAACATATGAATGAAATCCATATAGTTTTTGAAAAAAATAAAAAGGACCGTTACTTTACGGACAGCCCTCGTATATATATATATATATATATATATATATATATATATATATATATATATATATATATATATATATATATCCTCTACAGTTGTCGGGGGGGAGACTAGTGTTAGAGACTAAAACCATTTTTTGTACCAGGCTGTAAACATTTATATTTTAACATAGACTTGAATGGGAACTTGCACACTTTTGCAGCCAGCCTTAAGTGGACAGTCAAGGAACTACAGCTTTTTTCTTCAGTTTCTTCATGTGGTGCTATGAAAACCTAGCACTTACACCAAAGAAACACAATTTGCCTCTAATAGCTGTGGTCTTCATAAAGAAATACATTTCATTGGGTTGAACACCAGAACTGCATTGCATATATTATAGTAATAATACAATCCATGGTTTCCACATTCCATGGTACGTGGAAACCACGGATTAATCTCATTCTGCAAAAGTTACCCCAAAGACTCCCATTATGTCTGGACATTATGTCTGAAATGCACCAATGGTATAAACAAAAAGAAAAAAGACACCTATCACTCTTGGAGGAATGCTTTGGGATTTTGGGAAATATGTTTGTTTTTCATCTTACTCCAAGACAGAGAGATCAAAGCCAGTTATATGTCTGTGATTACATTATAACCAAATGATGTTCTGAATGAGATCTGTCAGAATTATTCACATGTTGTAACATATTTATATGTCAAAATGTAAACACAAGAAATCATGGCATGTTTATCGTGTCATTTAATCAAATTTGCATTTTAGGTCAAAAGATGCAGTTTGAAGGCAGATGAAGGTGCGTCGTGAGTTTGTGTGCTCGGTCTGCTGGTTAGGACATCTGTGTTAATAACAGCCCGCAGACCGCCGTGCTGTCACCCACAGGCTGCACTGAGACACAGCTCATGCATTCGTTTTGTGTATTTGTTGTCCCAGATCAACAAATGAACTCAATGTCAGATCCCTTTGATGATGTGAAGCTGACATTTTTCGTTGTCACAGTAAACAGCACAGAGAAGACTTTCGCCTTGTTACTGGGACAAAAGTCACATCTCATCAAAGAGTTTGTTGCTGAAAAAAGAAAGAGTAAATGAGAGGAAGAGGGATGCAGACACAGGATGCACATTGTTTACCTGCATTAAAAACATGCCCATTAATTAATGTGTGCAACATCTGTGTTGTTGTGACTTAAGACATTGATGATACAGTTCAGACTACCATCAGAGGATTCTTTTTTCTAGCCGTCTGTTTGCTCTGATGTTAGATTCATACTTATTAAGCTCATAATATTTGATCAGAGGTAGCCTTGAAGGATGTCTCTGGTGCACTTGTGCTTGAAGAATTCTTTAGTAGTGTATTTTTGATAGTGAAAATGTTTGTTTTGATGCAAGTTTATCACAAGAAACTGGTTGTCTCTGTGATAAAAAAAAAAAAGTATTCAAACCTGCTCAGAGACATAATTTGTACCATGCAGGTTTTCAAAACAGTTTTTTCTTCCATATCTGGGTTTGAGTTAGTCAGGATGCTGCCTGTTGCTATGGAAAGTAACTTGTTCAAAACATTACTTTTTCACATTTAGCCACACCTTTTTTCATGTTCATGTGAGGTTATTCAGTTGGGGCTGCTTTCTGGAAGGTTGAGTGTTTGTTGAATGGTATAATCCAGTGGTGTCCAAAGTATTGTAGAAAGGGCTGAGAGGGTGCTGGTTTTTCTTTCAGCCACTGACTCCAGCAGGTGATTTCACTGATGTGGTTGCAAAGAAAACCAGCACCCTCTCAGCCCTTTCTGGAATGTGTTTGGACATAACTGGATAATCCATCTTTCACCTAATGAAAACATTCTGTCAATTGCACAAATGGAAAACATTATTTGTTTTATATAACACCTCAACTGATCATTTTATTTATTTTGACATTTTACTTAAAATTTGAGGTGTTGTTTCTTGAAACAGGAATCAGAAGGCAGCAGGACCCAACAGTTCATTCTGGCCCATTTTGGAATGTCTTTGCTGGCTTCCTGTCTCTGTGATGTCAGATTTTAAAGTTTTCAATTTTTAATTTCAATTTATTTTCATTTATATAGCACCAAATCACAACAAAGTTGCCTCAAGGTGCTTCACACAGGTAAAGTCTAACCTTACCAACCCCCAGAGCAACAGTGGTAAGGAAAAACTCCCTCTGAGGAAGAAACCTCAAGCAGACCAGGCTCAAAGGGGTGATCCTCTGCTTGGGCCATGCTACAACCATAAATTACAGAACAATTCACAGAACAATTCATGGACAAATATATAAGAAATGCTGTTGGTGCACAGGACAGGAGGATCGCCAACACAAATACAACTCCCATCTCTGGATGGAGCTGCACCTTAAACAGAGAGAAAAAACAGAATCAGGCATCAGAAAGACAAAAATACTGTATAATTTGCCAGCATTAATCAACAAGAAAAACAGAAGAAATACTAATGTGATCGCCGGCCGCTAGCCCTAAGCTTCACTAAAAGACCCAGAATTTAGGTAAAGTTGAGCCCGCGACACACTCTGTTTACTAATAAAATTAATTAAAAGAGTAAAAAGTGTAAAACAAAACTGCACCAGTATGCTAGCCATATGAAAGGGAAAAGAAGTCTGTCTTAAGTCTGGACTTGAAAGTCTCCACAGAATCTGACTGTTTTATTGAAGCAGGGAGATCATTCCACAGAACAGGGGCACGATAAGAGAAAGCTCTGTGATCCGCAGACTTCTTATTCACCCGAGGGACACAAAGTAGTCGTGCACCCTGAGAAAGTAAAGCCCGAGCCAGTACGTAAAGGTTTAATTAGATCAGCTAGGTAGGGAGGTGCCAGTCCATGAATAATTTTATACGTTAGTAGCAGAACCTTAAATCTGATCTCACTGGGACAGGAAGCCAGTGAAGGGATGCCAAAATGGGTGTAATGTGGTTGTACTTTCTGCTTCATGTCAAAAGTCTGGCTGCAGCATTTTGAACCAATTGGAAAGCCCTAATGCTAGACTGCAGTAAACCAGAAAATAGAACATTGCAGTAGTCCAATCTAGAAGAGATAAATGCATAGATCAGGGTCTCAGCATCAGCCATAGACAGGATGGGACGAATCTTCGCTATATTTCGCAGGTGGAAGAAAGCAGTCCTAGTAATATTTCTAATGTGGAGGCCAAAGGACAATAAAGGATCAAAAATTACCCCAAGGTTCCTCACTTTGTAAGTGTGATGTATGACACACGAGCCTAGGGTGAGCGTCAACTGGTCAAATTGATGCCGATGTCTCACTGGACCAAGAACCATCATTTCAGTCTTGTCAGAGTTTAAAAGTAGGAAGCTTCTAGACATCCAACTTCTCACTGCTGCAAGGCAGTCTTCTAAGGATTTTATGTGAACATGATTACCAGCAGTTATTGGCATGTTTAACTGAGTATCATCTGCATAGCAGTGAAAGGTAATCCCAAAACGCCACAATATGTGACCAAGGGGTGCTATATAAAGGGAATAAAGCAGGGGGCCTAAGACGGTCCCCTGTGGAACCCCAAATTTCATGTCACTAAGGTTAGAGGTAGTGTTACTGTACAAAACACAGTGAGAATGACTGGTCAAGTATGACGTCAACTATGCAAGGGCACTCCCAGTAATCCCAAAATGATTTTCCAGCCTGTCAAGTCGAATATGATGATCCACTGTGATGATCATCATGAAAGTTCCACTATTAACTCTCTGGAGTCTCTGGGTATAATTAGGCTTTTGGCTTTACCTTCATAATTTACCTTAAACTGTTTACCTGGCCTTGTTTAGTGTTTTTTTTTTTTAGCACAACCTCACCTGTGTGACTTTACATTTTTTTTCTGTCATTCTGACATACTGCATTAAAACAGTGACCCTAAATTCACACCAAAATCTAAAATTTAAATCAGAAAAAATCTGTTTTTTTTCCTGTGAAAACCAGAAGTGTGTTTAACAAACTATTTTTATGAGTTGGAATGCAAATATAAATTGTACATTTCAAAAACATATGTAAAAATGGAGCATAAACAAAGTTATATGCAACAATGCAGGGAATGCTTCAGGTTTTTTGTGTCTTTTTACATGGAATAAGATGCCACACAAATTATATTTGTGCCACTCAGAAAAATAGTTCCTGTCCAATGGACATCACAAGCCCAAAAAATTTATACAAGTTTTCCACCTCAATATCCATGTGTATTTTTCTCTAATTTATTGTTTTTTGTAGCATTTTTATTGGTGTTGGTACAGACTGTCCTGACTGTGTCCTGACAAAAAAAACCCAAAAAACAAAAAAAAACAATTTACTTTATTCAGCACTGCCCACTTTTACAACAGAGGCATTTCCATTTTGTCTCGGGACTTCCGCTGACCGGTGTTTTCAGTATAGAACAGTGGAAGATATTACACAGGTAGAAACAAAAACCTTTTTGAAAAGCTCAAAGGGAACAACTCTGGCTCACCCACGGGTCATAACAGAGTGGGAAGAGGACATGAGAAAGTGGCCCTCGATTATTTTTAATTACTTTGTGCTGTCACTCGGCATGGACAGTTTGGCTAAGAGGAACTACGAGCTTCATGCTGCGCAGCTCATATAAAAGCACAATCAAGTTAAAATACTACCTGGCAAGTAGTATCATTGTAATGCCAAGATTACGTAACGTTAATATACGTATGGTGTTATTTCATACAGTGCTTGTATCAAATGCCAGAAAATGAGTAAATTAGATAGTAGCTAATGCTACAAACACAGATTACCCATTTGTGTCACTAGCATCCACAGTGGCTTCTTTAACGGAGCGTCGTAGCCCAAGCATTTCTCTGGGTAAGGATCCAGTGGTGTGGGTTTTTTCTCCACAAAATGAAAATAGCAGACATTGGGACGTTTGTGTGGATTTTTCAAATTCAGCGCATTTAGCGAGCACCGGAGATCCAGGTCTTTCAATGGAGGAGGGAAAAATTTAAATGCTTGTACACAGCACTCCGATCTCTCCTTTCCATGTTCAAAACATCGTTCTGAAAGCGATAGTTTCCTCTTCTTCCAGTTGTTGTGGCACCCACGAACTGTACAATTAATGTTGCTCATGTTTGGACACTTCTAGCGTACTGTGTCCCCATGTAGCTAATCATCAACGCAGTGACAAACCGGAAGTTGTTTGGAGCCGCCCACCCTGACTTCCTGAATAAGGTGAATAGAAAAAGGTGTTTTCGACTTGGGGTGGGGGGGGGTTCTAACTGGATTCTTGTGTTCTGCACACCTGGTGCCTGCGTACTGCTGGGACAGTGTGTGTCTGCACCCTGCTCTGTGCTCCAGGACTTGGTGCTGGGTCAGAGCTCTGCAGCACATGCCAGCGGAGAACTGGAGAAGCTGGAAAAAGTAGCACATGATCCGAGCCACTGTGCAGATCTGTGCACACAGATCGGCACACAAAACTTAACAAGAAAATACAAGAAAAACCCACAACAAAAACCAGAACAATACATACCACCTCTCATGCACAAAGACAAACAAACAATGGGCCCCCAAGGCAAAACAAACAGAAGGTTTAAATAAACTGGCTAAATGAGTAGCACCTGGGAAGAGCTGCAGCGTAATCAGGAAAATACATGTCATAACCTAAACTAAACAGAAGTGGGCAGCAGAACCAAGGTATCTCTGAAAGACAAAACAACCTCAGACCAAGGCGGGACTCAAATAATATGAGGTGAATGCAAACAAAACCAAAAACACCCCTCACAGAAAAATCCTAAAAACACTGAGAAAGAAACACAATGCATATTATAATAACAGAGTAAACCCAAGACTGGAAATTAACCTAAAATACTGACTACAATAAATTCCACTCAGAACATAAAAAACAACCATGGATGAAAACACATCACAAAACATATAAGTAAATCAAAACACATAACTCAAAACCTGGACTGCAAAACTGACAAAAAACTATGAATAATCAAATGACAACATAAAACCGAGACACACCGAGGGGAGTGTGTCTTGTGTCTTGTATGGAAAAAGGAGGGACATAAGCAGACTTTAGATTAACGTGACCCAGTGGAGGGATGGAGGACGTGACAGTCAACAGAACAGCACTACATCCAAACATATACACATACACATATAAATTCCAGATAAAGACAAGACTACACCAGACGGCAGGTGACTACACAACAGACGGAGAGTGTAAGAAACAGACACGCCTAGTGCAGACAAGAGGGACACGCCCCCCACAAAACAGAACTGAGGCACACACATAAGATGACAGGTAAATGTCCAAGCCACACACACACACACACACACACACACACACACACACACACACACACACACACACACACACACACACACACACACACACACACACACACACACCTCCAGACACATGAAAACTGATAATGCAGGCAAGACATGCTGGGAGAGGAAACAGCTCAGCGATACACCAAGAGCTTGGACATGCAACAGGAAAACAGACCCTCAGATGACAGACAAGACACCAAACTAATAAAACCCCATAGCATAACAGAGATTCAGAATGGAGTGGATTGTGTGCTACATCCACTTAATTAGGTCATGTGACTTTTTACACGGTGGCACGTCAGTCGACTCTAGAGGGTTAACAGATAAAATTATTCACGGACTAGAACCTCTCTACTTAGCTGTCCTAATTACATACCGGCCCAGGCTCTACGTTCTCAGGGCACAGGATTACTTTGTCTCCCTACGGTGAATAAAAAGTTTGGGGGCCACAGAGCCTTCCCTTATAGTGCCCCTGTTTTGTGGAATGAGCTCCCTATGGAGAAAAAAAAAAAAAAACAGTCAGATTCTGTAGAGACATTCAAGTCCACACTTAAGATGCATCTATTTTCCCTCTTGCATGGCTAGCATACTGCCATAGTGTGGTATGGCAGTGTGGCTGGTTATACATCGTGCAGCTGCTGTGAAAAAAATAAAAATAAAAATTACATGTCAGCCACGAGAATCGAACCCACGCAAAAGCTGTAATTACTAGTTAGAAACATTAGCACTGAGCTATGATTGCTGTCCTGTAAAAGCTGCAGGAAACTGCCTGATATCAGGAAGGACATGGACGTATTTAAAAAAAAAAATCGCACACCATATAAAAAGACTGCATTTTATTGAATACCTCTTATCAAGCGGGTAATACAAATATGATCCATCTGTTTCTCTGTAGATGACCCATGGTGACATACAGTCATGAAATGACATGAATGATGAAGCAGTTCACTCTTCTCATGTCCACAGCTGTTGGTACGGTGTGTCCAGCTGGCTGCGTGCACATGTTCTGCCCGACGCACGTGTCTTATGGACGCCACACCGCAGGATTGACACCGCGTCATGTGGAACAGAGCTCATGTGGGTGGTGTGACAGTTAGATCGTCCACTGCGTGTTATGATCTGATGGTCCATTTTGACCTGGAAGCAGCCTGTCCATGTCGACAAGCGATATATATTTTTATTTGGTTATTTTGCTTGCTTGCCTCTACTAGTTGTTGGCTCTCACTGCGGTATTGTATCACTTCCTGTTCCGGAGCACAGCGGTGTTTTTCTGTATCTGTTAGCTGTTTAATCTGCGCAGTTAGATTGATCTAGTTATCTAGATTACGATTTGTTTCCCAGTGTAATCTTTACGTGCCTTAACTAAAGCACTCCTTCTGCTGAATCACCTCTAAATTATTTACACATTATTCACTTTGCGTGTTTTTAGGAATCCGCTAGCTTAGCGTAGCTACTAGCTCTTAGCCGATTTAGCATGGCGGCTTCTCCTGTCTCTCCCGCACTTTTCTGCTCTGGGTGTGAAATGTTTAGTTATTCCTCGGCCTCCTTAGCAGTAATGGTACTTGTAATAAGTGTAGCTTATTCGTAGCTTTGGAGGCCAGGCTGGGCGAATTGGAGACTCGGCTCCGCACCGTGGAAAATTCTACAGCTAGCCAGGCCCCTGTAGTCGGTGCGGACCAAGGTAGCTTAGCCGCCGTTAGTTCCCCCCTGGCAGATCCTGAGCAGCCGGGAAAGCAGGCTGACTGGGTGACTGTGAGGAGGAAGCGTAGCCCTAAACAGAAGCCCCGTGTACACCGCCAACCCGTTCACATTTCTAACCGTTTTTCCCCACTCGACGACACACCCGCCGAGGATCAAACTCTGATTATTGGCGACTCTGTTTTGAGAAATGTGAAGTTAGCGACACCAGCAACCATAGTCAATTGTCTTCCGGGGGCCAGAGCAGGCGACATTGAAGGAAATTTGAAACTGCTGGTTAAGGCTAAGCGTAAATTTGGTAAGATTGTAATTCACGTCGGCAGTAATGACACCCGGTTACGCCAATCGGAGGTCACTAAAATTAACATTAAATCGGTGTGTAACTTTGCAAAAACAATGTCGGACTCTGTAGTTTTCTCTGGGCCCCTCCCCAATCAGACCGGGAGTGACATGTTTAGCCGCATGTTCTCCTTGAATTGCTGGCTGTCTGAGTGGTGTCCAAAAAATGAGGTGGGCTTCATAGATAATTGGCAAAGCTTCTGGGGAAAACCTGGTCTTGTTAGGAGAGACGGCATCCATCCCACTTTGGATGGAGCAGCTCTCATTTCTAGAAATCTGGCTAATTTTCTTAAATCCTCCAAACTGTGACTATCCAGGGTTGGGACCAGGAAGCAGAGTTGTAGTCTTACACACCTCTCTGCAGCTTCTCTCCCCCTGCCATCCCCTCATTACCCCATCCCCATAGAGACGGTGCCTGCTCCCAGACTACCAATAACCAGCAAAAATCTATTTAAGCATAAAAATTCAAAAAGAAAAAATAATATAGCACCTTCAACTGCACCACAGACTAAAACAGTTAAATGTGGTCTATTAAACATTAGGTCTCTCTCTTCTAAGTCCCTGAAGATCTTCACTTAGCCTGGAAAAAGAGTCTGTTGCTCTATAAAAAGCCCTCCGTAAAGCTAGGACATCTTTCTACTCATCACTAATTGAAGAAAATAAGAACAACCCCAGGTTTCTTTTCAGCACTGTAGCCAGGCTGACAAAGAGTCAGAGCTCTATTGAGCTGAGTATTCCATTAACTTTAACTAGTAATGAGTTCATGACTTTCTTTGCTAACAAAATTTTAACTATTAGAGAAAAAATTACTCATAACCATCCCAAAGACGTATCGTTATCTTTGGCTGCTTTCAGTGATGCCGGTATTTGGTTAGACTCTTTCTCTCCGATTGTTCTGTCTGAGTTATTTTCATTAGTTACTTCATCCAAACCATCAACATGTTTATTAGACCCCATTCCTACCAGGCTGCTCAAGGAAGCCCTACCATTATTTAATGCTTCGATCTTAAATATGATCAATCTATCTTTGTTAGTTGGCTATGTACCACAGGCTT
This sequence comes from Thalassophryne amazonica, assembly GCF_902500255.1. Classification (NCBI taxonomy): domain Eukaryota; kingdom Metazoa; phylum Chordata; class Actinopteri; order Batrachoidiformes; family Batrachoididae; genus Thalassophryne; species Thalassophryne amazonica. Next base: position 114,877,664 of record NC_047103.1, on the reverse strand, counting down.
TTAAGGTGGCAGTAATTAAACCATTACTTAAAAAGCCATCACTTGACCCAGCTATCTTAGCTAATTATAGGCCAATCTCCAACCTTCCTTTTCTCTCAAAAATTCTTGAAAGGGTAGTTGTAAAACAGCTAACTGATCATCTGCAGAGGAATGGTCTATTTGAAGAGTTTCAGTCAGGTTTTAGAATTCATCATAGTACAGAAACAGCATTAGTGAAGGTTACAAATGATCTTCTTATGGCCTCAGACAGTGGACTCATCTCTGTGCTTGTTCTGTTAGACCTCAGTGCTGCTTTTGATACTGTTGACCATAAAATTTTATTACAGAGATTAGAGCATGCCATAGGTATTAAAGGCACTGCGCTGCGGTGGTTTGAATCATATTTGTCTAATAGATTACAATTTGTTCATGTAAATGGGGAATCTTCTTCACAGACTAAAGTTAATTATGGAGTTCCACAAGGTTCTGTGCTAGGACCAATTTTATTCACTTTATATATGCTTCCCTTAGGCAGTATTATTAGACGGTATTGCTTAAATTTTCATTGTTACGCAGATGATACCCAGCTTTATCTATCCATGAAGCCAGACGACACACACCAATTAGCTAAACTGCAGGATTGTCTTACAGACATAAAGACATGGATGACCTCTAATTTCCTGCTTTTAAACTCAGATAAAACTGAAGTTATTGTACTTGGCCCCACAAATCTTAGAAACATGGTGTCTAACCAGATCCTTACTGTGGATGGCATTACCCTGACCTCTAGTAATACTGTGAGAAATCTTGGAGTCATTTTTGATCAGGATATGTCATTCAAAGCGCATATTAAACAAATATGTAGGACTGCTTTTTTGCATTTACGCAATATCTCTAAAATCAGAAAGGTCTTGTCTCAGAGTGATGCTGAAAAACTAATTCATGCATTTATTTCCTCTAGGCTGGACTATTGTAATTCATTATTATCAGGTTGTCCTAAAAGTTCCCTAAAAAGCCTTCAGTTAATTCAAAATGCTGCAGCTAGAGTGCTGACGGGGACTAGAAGGAGAGAGCATATCTCACCCATATTGGCCTCTCTTCATTGGCTTCCTGTTAATTCTAGAATAGAATTTAAAATTCTTCTTCTTACTTATAAGGTTTTGAATAATCAGGTCCCATCTTATCTTAGGGAGCTCGTAGTACCATATCACCCCAATAGAGCGCTTCGCTCTCAGACTGCAGGCTTACTTGTAGTTCCTAGGGTTTGTAAGAGTAGAATGGGAGGCAGAGCCTTCAGCTTTCAGGCTCCTCTCCTGTGGAACCAGCTCCCAATTCAGATCAGGGAGACAGACACCCTCTCTACTTTTAAGATTAGGCTTAAAACTTTCCTTTTTGCTAAAGCTTATAGTTAGGGCTGGATCAGGTGACCCTGAACCATCCCTTAGTTATGCTGCTATAGACGTAGACTGCTGGGGGGTTCCCATGATGCACTGTTTCTTTCTCTTTTTGCTCTGTATGCACCACTCTGCATTTAATCATTAGTGATCGATCTCTGCTCCCCTCCACAGCATGTCTTTTTCCTGGTTCTCTCCCTCAGCCCCAACCAGTCCCAGCAGAAGACTGCCCCTCCCTGAGCCTGGTTCTGCTGGAGGTTTCTTCCTGTTAAAAGGGAGTTTTTCCTTCCCACTGTAGCCAAGTGCTTGCTCACAGGGGGTCGTTTTGACCGTTGGGGTTTTACATCATTATTGTATGGCCTTGCCTTACAATATAAAGCGCCTTGGGGCAACTGTTTGTTGTGATTTGGCGCTATATAAAAAAAAAATTGATTGATTGATTGATTGATTATTTATGTCCACATGATGACAGCAAGCAGACACATGCTCGTCACAGTGGGCAGTTGTTAGCCCATGTCTGTCCAAACACAATACATGTTGTCCTGCTGGGATGTCCAGAATGACAGATCTCCACAACTGCTTCTGTTGGTGGCCACACCTCCTGTCAGTTTAGCGCACACACCGAAGCCACACTCGTGGGGCACTTAGACAAATTTCACTGCCAGCATGACAAAGATCGTCTGCTGACTGTTTTTGTGTTAATAGTGTGAATGGCCACACATTTTCTAAGTGCCATAAGAGTGGTGTTAGATGTTCGTGGATGTCACCTAGTATTTGGCCGACACCTGCCACAAGAAGGTTTGATAGGCTCGCACAGCATACACTCTGTCTTTCAGCTGCTGATGTTTGCAAATAGATCTAGCAACAGGTGTATGAACCAGCTGCGATTTTACACATTTTGCACACGATTCCTGCTTCATGCGCACGTTATGTGCAAATCGACCCAATTCACACTATGTGTGAAGGGCCCCTTAGATTCTATCCCACACAGACTGTCAAATTAACTCTGAAATCCACCATATGTTGACATTACAAACAACAAATGAATTGTATTTCTAACAAGAATTACTGTGTTGGCCTTTGCAGCTGATTTCTCCAGCTCTGATATGCAAAAATCATTTTATATATTTCATTGTTGCTCTGCGCCAAGCTTTTCTAGGAGCCTTCCACTGCCCACCAAAAGTAAATAACAGTGCACAGTAATGGAAAAAGTTTAAATGCTCCCCATTAGACTGGTAATTATCTGGGTAATAAAGTTGTCGCAAGACAAAACTGCAAAACGTGTATTGTTGAACATGATGGATTGCATTCATCAAGGCAGCAGTGTGGCTATGTGAGCTGTTTCCTGTGAATTTTTAAGACTTTTTAGAAAGTAAGCTAATCCTGCAATGGCATCTGACCATGGCAAAAACTTTAGATGGAAATTTAATTTATATTTTTGTTTCATTATTTTGAGGTGCATGCACTTATTTGTGTTTTGCCATGTCCCTATGGAACCATGCAATGTCTCAAAGGAGTGCATGTCCACCAGTCTCTACATCATGTGGCTTATGAGATAGGTGAACTGTTACACTGCCACCAGCACAGTGCAAAGGTGCTGACAGGTTGGGGACCAGCTGCATCTAATTCAGCAGGTGGTACCCAGGATGGATATCCATGATAGAGTAATTTGTTGTTCAGTGTCTTGATTCAGGATATTTTGGCAATGACAGGGATAAGTGGGCTCAGATCTTATGACCCTTTGGATGGAGGGCAACCCCACAACCCAGTGATCTATGGTGTGAGATAGGAAATGAATGTTAATTACTGTTTTTTTTTTCCTCTGTCCAAGATCCTGCCTGGAGGAACAGTGGTTCTACTGGCTGTGCATGTTAGATGACGTAAGAGAGTGAGTGTGAGAAGGCACAAACAGGACCAAGTGGTTCCCCTAATGCCTTACAGGCAGGAGCAGAGGAGTGGCAGGGGGGCATGAGTGCCTGCTGTGAGTTAGTGCCTGTTAATAGCACATCTCAAGGATGTATTCATCCAGGACTAGGACATGTGGTATCAAACTCTGAGCTATTTGAATTCCAGAATGTGCCTATAGGATAACGGATGATGCTGTGATCAAAAAACTGATGAAGTGAAAACACTGATCAGTTGTACTCCATTTTACAAGGACTCTTGTTTGCCTTTTGAGTCATTAGTCATTGTGAGAACGTGACTCCATACATATATGATTGCTCAAGTGCAACATTTATCTCTGCATGGTTGAAGATTTATTGTTGTGCTGTTGCTTTATTTTGTTGTTTTATTTTTGTTGGCATTGCCAAAACAGATGTTCACCCCACTGAGTCTAATCTGGTTGAGATTTCATCCCACAATCAAGAAATAAGCTCTGGGGGGAAAGTTTCAAACCTTACTTGTGTGTAGTGCCTTGAGGTGATCTGACACAGCACTAGATTGTTGTAGTACAGACTGCTGTATACTCAGGCCAAACCTGAATAAAAAATGAAGCTGATAGCAGAATGTCCACATTTGTCTTTATCACTAATTACTAAAATGTCATTCTGAGTGTGACTCATTCTCTGCTGTCATCTGAAATCTAACACATGATGTGACCTTCAAATGCCTTGATGTGGGCTGACGTGTTTTGACAGCTGTGCTGTGTTTGATCACTGATATGCTTCATGTGGCTTTTGATGCTTTGCCCTAATTAGATGTCAAATACAAGAAAATGCTTCATTTTTGATTCTTGTGCTTACCTTCCCTCTTTTGAAATGATGGTGTGCAGTTCGGCCCTACCTCATGGCTGTTAGAATATCTGATCAGTAAAATGCTTGAGCATGGCTGAGGCTGAACTGTTCTTGTTGGAGCATTCCAGACTTTACCCATCTTTCCATCTTTCCCTTTGACAATTTGCTCTGGACACCAAAGGAGAGAGTATCTTCAGGACAGACAGCATAATTAAGTGTTGTAACTATCACATTGTCTGTATACACTTGCTCTTCCCACTGACAAAGCATAAATCTTGCTTAAAAAGAAATGTCCAGGTTTCATTCATCATTGTATCCATAATTATAACTATCAGACCCATGAAACTGAAGAGCTCAAGGCTTTCTAATGTGTGGGCTACAGAAATAATCCACTTATAGTTTATTTGTCATGGACTGTGTGGATATTTGTTTGAGCTTTTGTATCAAAAGAATGATAATTTTTCATAATCATGGTAACCACCATGAAGCAGAGAAAAGTGCCTTTAATGAGATAAAGTACCAAGACTGCAGCGCGCACACTTCAAAATACACATTACCACATCCCGATGGCAATGACATCTTAGTGCTATAAAGTCTCTGACATCGTGGTTTCAAACTGAGTGAAATCAACTTGTAGTTTATCATTGCCTTGAGTGTCAATCCGGCGCTGTTCAGACATGCCTCTCTGTGCTTGTTTAAATGGCACAAGTAAACCAGTGAAGCCTTGAGGAAACCCACACAGACACAAGGAGAAAATGTAAACACATAGAAAGGAACTGGACTGGGGAGGGATGGTAAATAAACTGCATTTTTGAAGCACTTTTCCATCTCATGCACATGCTCAGAGTGCTTTATACTCCAGTCACACATATGCCGATTGAGGCTGAATGGTGTCACAATGGCACATCCAGCCACAATCAGGAAGTGTTGCCCTGCTAGAGCTGTTGCTGCAGTAGAGCCACTGCTTCTTCGCGTCGAAATGAGCCAGCTGAGGTGGTTCGGGCATCTGGTAAGGTTGCCTCCTGGTCGCCTCCCTAGGGAGGTATTCCAGGCACATCTATCTGGGAGGAGACCCTGGGCAAGACCCAGGACCGGGTGGAGAGATTATATCTCCACCCTGGCCTTGGAACGCCTCGGTATCCCCCAGTCAGAGGTGGTCAATGTGGCAGGAGAAAGGGAAGTCTGAGGTCCCCTGCTACTGCTGCATTTCCTTTGCCCTTCCTGGCTGGGGTCCAGTGGAGGTGGACATACGTGGCACAACATGCCGGCAGGGTTTGCCGTGACCGATCCATGACAACATTATTAAACATGAAACTTACCTCCAGCATGAAACCAGGATCGTTTCACAGTGCAGGGCACGCATGATCCAGGAACCACAGCCTGTGGTGAAAAGCCTTTCACCCGGCTGCTCTGTGCTGCAAACAGCCACGGCAAACATAAATCCCATGTGATAATCCAACTGACAACACAAAGTTGTGTTGTGCTGCTGAAGTGAGCAAAAAAGAAATTAAAGCTTGCTGGAAAGGCTGTGTCTGACGCATGGTGTGAAAGCTTGGTGCACTGCCAGCAAAGTTTCAGCAAAGGTGTCCAGTGGCTGGCAGTGCGTGCATATGCACCCCACACACTCGCGCATATCTGTGCCCGCGCACATGCTTAGTGGCATTCAGCCATTATGAACACACACAAAGTTGCGTGATCATTCCAGCATCTGTTCTGTAACGTGCATGACAATGACGGCTTTGACACATATGGCATGACTCCGGTCCATATGTTGGTTGTACTCCGATGTTCAGTGCTGTCAGGTCCTTTGCAAAGGGAGGACACAGCGCTGCCTCCCACTCCATCCCGTGTTTGCCATCCAGATGTTTGGACATCGGATAGAGTTCAGCGCCTTTTATGGCCATCTGACAGCAGTCCGTGTCATATAAACTGTTGTCTAAATACACTTTGGATGTAATTGTGCAGGTGTGGATGAGGGAGTCTGGGTGGGATCCGTCCACATTCTACATGCCTCTTTCCTTCCCAGCTGTGTCCGGATTATGGCCATATTTGCCGTGTTGGGCTCGTTCCTGCAAATTCTTGCTACGTGTGATGGGGGCTTTACAATGATGCCTCAAGTGCGCCAAAATATGACATTCTTGATTTCCTGATTGAAAAACCAAGTCCACACTTGTTTATCAAGCCTTCTTCTCTGTGCCACTCCACAGGAAAGCTTTATAAATGGTGATATATCAGACAAACTCTGCACTGTGCACAAGTTGTCCAATCACAGCCACAGAACCCTATAACTACTTCAGAGTTGTCATGGTTGTCTTGGTGGCTTCCTTCACGAGTCTTCTTGCACAGTCACTAAAGTTTTGATGAGTGCCTTTTCTTAACACATTTGCAAAACACTACCATGGTGTTTGTATTTCTTAAGGATTAATAGAAATGTAATTGAAGCTATTCAGTGACTTAAAAATTTTCATGTATCCATCTCCTGACCTGACTTAAGAAAACTGGCTGTAAAAGTGGTGATTTGTATTTAAAATAAACCATATATAATTAGTTTGTCTAATTACTTATGTTCACTGAAAAGGGAGAAATGTGTATTAAAATAATTCCTAAATGGTCAAAATACATTTGTTAAAACCCTGGAAACAATACTGACAACTTCAATCACATTTTCATTTTCATTGAAACTAATTAACCTAACTGTAAGTGTACAACAGTTCAGTATCTGTTATTACAATGGACAAATTTCCACTTTTATTCAAAACCCAAACATCTTTGTAGTTATTTAAGATGGACTGGAAGCATATTTTGTAATACAGCACATATAAAAAAGGAAGCATTGATCCGTGTAAAGCATTTATCTGTGTTATTTGGGTCTGGTGTAAACACCAGACTTCTCCATTTTCACTGTTTGTTGTTGTGGTTCCAGCCCGTCTCCTGACTGTGGTGGAAATTCATCCAGTTTATTTCCACACACAACATGACAACACAAGGGTGAGAGTGCAGAGGGGAGCACATTAAAAGGCCTCTACGTCAGCTTTATACCCATAATTGTTTTACTGAGTTAGCCAACAGTATCACTGATGTGCAGCATTGTGCATACTCAGGTCCAAGGTCAGCCTCTTTTCATTCCTTCCTCTACTCTGTCACAGCTCCAGCTGACTTGTAAACTGGCTCCCTCAGTCACTAACTCTCTCATTCCCTGGCTGCCTCCCTGAGGGCCCCTTCACACATAGTATGAATAAGTACAAAATGACACATTGTTCATATTTGTTGAATAGTGAACAATGCATCATTATTAGTAGAAAAAGATCAGTTAAGACCAATACTGCACTGTACTGCACCAATACTGTTTTAACAACTATAAAAAACATAAACAGCCTTCTTAACATGGTTATCTGTGCTCATGGAAAAGCAGCAAATTGCATTACAGATCAATTGTCAGTGCATGTGGGAACCATCGGTTGATGCCTCAAAAGGTCAAGTTTGACAGTCAGTGTCAAAACAGCAGTGTCCATATGTTTTTATTCTGTAAAGTGAGTTGCACAAACTGAACTAGGTGTTAGAAACATGATTGTTTAGCTGGCCATTAATTTTGAACAATGTTAGCCCATGTAAGGGCTAACATTGTAAGGGCCCCTTCACACATAACACGATTGAGGCAGAATGGCACACGAAGGAGGAGTCAAATGCCACTCGTGAAAAATCGGAGCTGCCTCACATGCCTCTGCTACAACTGTCGTGACAACCATTCGTGCATACCAGTGGCTGAAAGACAGTGAATGCCCTGCAAGTGTCCATTTGACTCCTCTCTCTGCATGTGTCGGACAAATTCCAGGTGTCGCACACAAACATCCAACACTGCTCGTTGGACATTTAGAAAAGGCAGGGCTATTTGTTCTCCCAGCACAAGAGTAGAGAGCAGGCGACCACATTCGAGCTGTTTGTGAAAATGTCTAAGTGCAGCACGAATGTGGTGTAACCTATTAACACACATGGACGTGACTGTGCCAACCCCCCCATGTCCATGTCATTTCATTACTTCCTGGTGTACGTCTAGGTAGAGTCTAAGTCTGCTCTTTATAAAAGGAATTGAGTATTATAAATTGCGGTCTTTTTTTTTATATTTTGCAAGCATGCATGACACCGTCACCCCTGTATTGTGCATGCCTCTCTAACTGTGTGTCCCTCCTGACAGCAGGTGGAATGTGGTTCCCCATTTCATTTTTTGATTGCAGATTTTCTTCCGGTTTCCGCGTCTTTCACTCAGTGTTATGTTGTGTGTGAAGGGGCCCTTACACTTGTACCAAATCAACATCAACCACCTCAGCTCTGCTGTGGCAACCCTGAGCGAAAAAACGGAGGAGTCAAAGGGACTTAATATTGTCACATTTCAGCTCCTATGTTACTTCATGGGTTAATGTGGGTGGGGAGGGAAGGGTGGGTGGGTGATTGGATGTCCATTGGTTAGGGTTGGGTATCGAGAACCGGTTCTTTTCGAATATCATTAAGAAATGATTCGATCTACCAATATCAATAGCTTTTTTGCTTAACAATTCCCTTATCAGTCCTTCAGAGCACCCATTGTTTTTGAGGGTGTTTGTCGGGAAAATTATCATTTCTCTACATTAATTACAGACCCTGCAGCGCCTCTGTAATCAACCGTTTCTGCAGCGCAACACCACTTTGAAATGTGAACCAATGAAGCAATGCTTCAATCCACTAGCTTGTTGGTTCTTTGATTCACTGCTCTTCAGAAACGGAAAGTCTGCTTCTTAACCCCTCTCAAAGCCATTAAAATATCGTGAGTCACTTTTGTGTGGATTAAAGTCACTAACTGTGACTCATGTCTTGCAGTCAAGAACTGAAAATCGTTCTCCGTTCCGCTGCTCCAAATGCTGCACGGCTCTCTGCTGAGACAGAGTCCAGTCGGAATTAATAACTTCAAAATGACACCTCTTACGCTGTAATACAGGCAAGAAACTACAATCAACTAAAATGTTTTTTTTCCTCCTAAAATGAGATGTTCTGCATTCTTTATAAATTACATCCTAACGTGCAGTGCAGCACAGCTGCAAGAGCTCAGCTCAGAGGTATGGAAACACATTAATGCCAAGAATGTCTGAAAGGAAATGCTTTTGACAATAAGTACAGATTTTGTTTATTTCTGTTTATGTCCAGAGATAAAGGATCCACCATGTCGAGTTTATTATGTCCAAAGTTTAAGGATCCAGTGACCAATTTCATATTTATTTACTTTAAGACTCAATGAAATGTTGTTCAATTTCAATTCAGTTTCTATTTAATCAGCTTATAAAGCGCCAAATCACAACAAAAGCTGTCTCAAGGCGCCTCACATAGAACAGTTCAAAATAAAAAATAAATAAATAAATAAAATTAAAAATATTCAAATACATAATTAAAAACAGAAGTAAAAGAATAAAACAGAAAAAAATAAACTATTCATAAGACAGAGAATAAAAATAGGGTTTAAGCCTTGACTTAAAAATGTCCATGGACTCCAACTGCCTCACGGTCGCAGGAAGCCCATTCCACAGATGCATGATAAGAAAAAGCTCTTTGACCCGCTGACATAGACAACCTGTAAGGTCTACTTTTAGTACACAAAAAATTCACAAGAGGTATTGATAAGGGAATCGATAAGGAATCGCATCGATAAGCGGAATCAATAATGGTATCGATATCGATAAAATCTTATTGATAACCATCCCTACCCTTGCTTTACTTAGGTGTAGCTGAATCTGTACATGTAAGTACAATGGTCGTGTGTGTATGTAAGAAAAAAAAAAAAAGCTCTCCCAGTGATGGACACTGGAAATGCTGTGATGCATCACACAGGTAATAGTGGGAAATTGTTATTCAGTTATCTGTGTTAACTGCATCTGTCCATGTCAAATAAACTATAAATTAAATAAAAAGCAAACATTTCTCCATTTTCTTCATATTTTCTTTGCTGTTATGTACTGAAATTGAAAGAACTTCATTATAAGATGGCACTTTACCCTGTGAATGTTTTGTGCTGTTTCACTTTGAATCAGACCATTGATATTGATTTATTTATCTCAGATAAATGTTGCACAGTAATGTGCTATTGGATTTGAAGGACATCCTGCCGGTGTTAAGGTACTGGTAAAAAAGTCATTTTAAATTTCAGATGAGATCATTTGTAGAGACTCCCTCAGTTGTCAAAATGTGCTCCTATTGACCATGGTAAAAAATAAATACATATCTCCAAAATGCCAATACCACATTAAGTTGTTTAAAACTGTTGTAGAGCATCACGTCAATATTTACAATTTTCTAATTTTTCGAGCTGTTTCTTCTCATTTCTGCTTTGCATGATGCATGATCACATAAGTACATTCTGTTCTGCATTATATATATATATATATATATATATATATATATATATATATATATATATATATATATATATATATATATATATATATATATATATATATATATATATATATATATATATATTTTTTTTTTTTTTTTTTCCCCTCTACATAGCCAAATCAGACTTCAGATGCTGATAATTAACTGAGAGCAGAAAAGCCACCATCAGGTGAGCTTAAAATCCCAACTAAAAACATAACTGGAAGAGACAGTTGACAGGGTCCATGCATGATTTACACAATTCAATCAATGACCAACATGAGCCTGGCAGATGCACATTATACTCATTAAAATGAGTATAATAAAATCTTCATTTGTATTGTGCTCACACCATCTCAGTGTCACCTGAATTTCCCCCCCTCTCGCTCCCTCACTCACTCTCTCTCTCTCACACACACACTGCATTTCCATCTGCATCAATACTCACATTCACCCGATGTCAGGGTGCTGCCATACAAGGCGCTCACTACACACCGGGAGCAATAGGGGATTAAAGGCCTTGCCCAAGGGCCCTTAGTGATTTTCCAGTCAGGCAGGGATTTGAACCCATGATCTTCTGGACTCAAGCCCAACACCTTAACCACTAGATCTTTACCTCTCCTATGACATTTAGATGTCATGTTTTTCTATTTCCCCGAAGTTAGAATATTATTGGTTTTCTTTTTAGGTTGCATATGAAGCCACAGCAAACAATACTGTTATATCTCCAATGGTGTGGACAGCTCCACCTCCAAGTATAACGTACTTGCAGTGCATCCGGAAAGTATTCACAGCGCTTCACTTTTGCCTCATTTTGTTATGTTGTAGCCTTATTCCAAAATGGATGAAATTAATTTTTTTCTTCAAAATTCTACACACAGCAGCCCATAATGACAACATGAAAAAGTTTTTGAAAGTTTTGATAATTAAAAAAAAAAAACTAAGAAATCATGTTTACGTAAGTATTCACAGCGTTTGACAGGAAGCTCAGAATTGAGCTCAGAGGCATCCTTATTTCCTCTCATCATTCTGGGTATGTTTCTACAGTGTAATTGAGTCCACCTGAGGTAAATTCAGTGAATTGAACATGATTTGGAAAGGCATACACCTGTCTACATATAAGTTTCCACAGTTGGCTCCTGCATGTCAGAGCACAAACCAAGCATGAAGTCAAAGGAATTGTCTTTACTCCTGTGGGACAGGATCATCTGAAGGCATAAATCTGAGGAAGGGTACAGAAACATTTCTGCTGCTTTGAAGGTCCCAATGAGCACAGTGGCCTCCATAATCTGTAAATGGAAGAAGTTCTGATCTACCAGGACTCTTCCTAGAGCTGGCAGCCCATCTAAACTGAGCAATCAGGGAAAATGACCTTAGTCAGGGAGGTGACCAATAACCTGATAGTCAGTCTGTCAGAGTTGCAGCATTCCTCTGTGGAGAGAGGAGAACCTTCCAGAAGGACAACTATCTCTGCAGCCATGCACCAATCAGGCCTGTATGACAGAGTGGCCAGACAGAAGCCACTCCTTAGTAAAAGGCACATGGCAGCCCACCTCGAGTTTGCTAAAAGGCACCTGAAGAACTCTCAGATCAAGAGAAACAAAGTTCTCTGGTCTGATGAGACAAAGATTGAACTCTTTGGCATGAATGCCAGGTGTCATGTTTAGAGGAAACCAGGCACCATCCCGACAGTGAAGTATGGTGGTGACAGCATCATGCTGTGAGGATGGTTTTCAGTGGCAGGAACTGGGAGACAAGTCAGGATGAGGAAGATGAATGCACCAACATTCAGAGGAGACATCCTGGATGAAAACCTGCACCAGAGCGCTCTTGACCTCAGACGATGGTTCATCATTCTGCAGTACAATGACCCTAAGCACACAGCCAAGATACCAAAGGAGTGGCTTCAGGATAACTGTGAATGTCCTTGAGTGGCCCAGCCAGAGCCCAGACCTGAATCTGATTGAACATCTCTGGAGAGATGAAAATGGCTGTGCATCAACGCTCCCCATCAAACCTGATGGAGCTTGAGAGGTGCTGCAAAGAGGAATGGGCAAAACTGTTCAAAGATAGGTGCACCAAGCTTGTGGCATCATATTCAAGAAGACTTGAGGCTGTAATTACTGCTCAATATCAACAAAGTATTGAGCAAAGGGTATGAATACTTATTTATTTTTAATAAATTTGCAAAATTTCAACAAAAAAAATTTTTTTTCATGTTGTCATTATGGGGAGTTCTGTATAGAATTTTGAGGGAAAAATGAGTTTACTCCATTGTGGAACAAGTGAAGTGCTGTAAATACTTTCCGGATGCACTTTAAACCTATGTAATTCTCATTTATGTCACATCCTCTCCAGTCATGTGAATGTGAAGAGAATATATTTGGACCAGAATCAGTACCTATGTGCCTCTGCCATGAGAACATGCATTTGAACTTCATTGCCTTCAAATGCAAGGGTGGTGGGGGATTTCCATTGCAGCTGTGCTAAATTCGGGTGTGACATTGCATGCCTTCTTTGAAATGGCAAACAAAACATTTTCAAGGCACATTCATTTTTATTTGATACATTTTCAATAAATAACATTTGCAGTTAAATTGTGTGCATTTACCTAATTTTGCACATAACTGCAAGTTGCTAACACTAGAACTACCGGATTGTTGCCAAATGGCACCTTTCATGACCAAGGTGGTTCCAAATGGCACTGCTGGGATAATTTACAACTCATTAGTCCACCTTTTCTTATGTAAGTGCAGCCATTCAATCGGAATGTGGCAGTACCAGAGTGACCGGCAGTTTGAGCCTGTAGAACGTTCAGTTTTTAACCCCTGTATTATTGTGAGACATAAGTTTATTATGTTGCGGGTCATTTTGACCCATATTGTTTAAATCCACTCAAAACAGTCAAAAATGAAGTTAAACCAATCAGAACTTTATTTTAGGTTATACAACCATTTTGAAGAGATGAAAAGAAGAGATATACAATTCAAACACTATATCAAAGAACTCCTGTTTTCAATTTTTCCCTCTTCATGAACACTTTTTTTTTTGTTTTATTTAACTTGCCCCATTTTCTCAGACTTTCAATGTTCAACGTTTTCCCCACATGATGGACAGAATGTGACTTTGTGCACCTCACACAACAGGTACTTGTTTTATTGTCATCTTAATAGGGACAGACTTGGCATCTTTTATGTTTCTTTGCACCTGTATCCAAAGGATCCACTGTGGGTTGGTCAGATGCCCTTCCCTGGACCTTTGCGATGAAAGCTGCAGCTGCTGAGGATTGAGCTGGCCTGGCCTGGTTCTGGATCTTGGGAGTGACAAGTGCTTTGCCTAGTTCTTCCAGGAAAAGTCGACGTCTGTACAGTTTGCCGGCATTCCACTGCTGGTTGATCTCAATCCACAGCACATAGGCATTGTACACAGACACGTCCACAATGTTGTAGAAAACCACCAAGGGCCAATGGGCAATGTTGCGCTGGCAGCTATATGTTGCTGTGACTTTGTCAAGATTGTCAACTCCTCTTTTGGTGGAGTTGTAATCCAAGTTCATCTGCAGCTTCCTGTCCTCTCTCATGCTCAGAGATGCATCTTTGTGCATCGTGCTCACCACAAGAACATTCTTGTTTCTCTTTGGGCAGTAAGAAACAAGTGTTGTTTTCTCTGTGAAAGCAAATTTGAGGAATGCAGCGGTCTTCCTTGCATCTTCAGAATCTCACGAGGAAGTTCTGGCTTATTTTTTCTGACTGTTCCCAACATACTCAGCTTTCTCTCCTGAAGTTCATCTGCAAGATGGTACGAGGCAAAGAAGTTGTCACATGTTATGTTATGACCTTGCAGCCCTTCAGTCATCTCCAATACCACACACATTCCCTGATTCTTCTCAGGTGCTCCTCCAGGTGGCTTTCCAGTATATATTTGCAGGTTCCATGCATAACTGGATTTTGCATCAAAGGCTGCCCATATTTTGATGCCATATTTCGCAGGCTTGTTTGGCATATACTGTCGGAAAGGACAGCGTCCTCTGAACGGAATGAGCCGCTCATTGACAGTGACATTGAGGCTAGGATTATATAATAAAGGCAGGATTTTGACCCATTTATCCCAGACATCTCTGATCGCTGCAAGCTTGTCTCTCTCTCCCATTGACCAGCTTTGGTGTCACAGTTGTCAAATCGGATCACACAAGAGATCATGTGACATGTCTGCAAAGACACTGTTGCTCGGAAGATTGGCCTTCCATTCTCTTCATTCCATAAACTTGCAGTTGCTTCGCTCTTTGACCTGTGTACTCCAGCTAACACCAGAATTTGAAGGTAAGCATGCAAGACAATTGGATCCAGTGACTTCCATTTCTCTTGAAAAACATGCCTCCCCTCCAAGTTCGTCATGTCGAGGATTATCTTGTTACAGCAAATCTTGTCGGACCAGGAGTCACTTTGATGACATTAGAAGATGACAATCTGCCTCGACTTTGGTGTGGTGATGTTGACCATTTTATTTCACTGTCTTTAGATGTCCATGTCCCCTGTGTGGATGACAATTGTTGGATTTCTTGGTTTTCATCTGATGAAGGGTCACCGGCAGACTCATCCTCTGAATCCTCCTCATCGTGGGAAAACTGACAATTTGGATCATCAATAACATTGTCCTCTGGCTCTGAAGGATCCTCCGTCTCTGAAATCTCTTCCTCTGCTTCACTATCCCAGTTCATAAGCTGCAACAAAACGTCTTCAGATGTAAATTGTCTGGAGCTCATTTTTGGTGTATTTCTCAAAGAAAGGGCATGGAAACATTGACAAGAACAGGGAAGAGAAAGTCCCTCTTCCACCACACCTGGTTCTGAATGGCTATTCAGAGGCAATCAAAATCAAGTAGAGCAAAGAGACATGTTTATTTTGGATTTGAACAGCCACTTTGTGTCTGGGTCAAAATGACTTGCAACATCATCTTTGTATACAAACTCTGTCCAGACACTCCACAACACATCAAAGTGTTCAGATTTTACACAGCAGTTCATGACCCTAGATGAGGAAAAGTCATAAAATTTCATGGGAAAAAAGTGAGGATAACGTGCACTTTGGCCAACACAAAAATTGAAATAGGTCAAATTGACCCGCAACATAATACAGGGGTTTTAAAAAGTGGTGCAGAGGAAGAGATTTCAGAGACGGAGGATCCTTCAGAGCCAGAGGACAATGTTATTGATGATCCAAGCTTGAGCAGAAAGCTCAAACTGCCAGTCACTCTGGTACTGCCACATGAGGGCCATAAAAGATAAATAGACTCCCATCCACCCCCCCCCCCAATCCTGAGGATGTCATCAAGAAAGCCTGAGTACAAAAAGTATAAAGCGGTCAGAATTCTAATTTTGATTAAAGCTCCCCATGTCATGAATATTCAGAATATATATAGTTTTTAGGGCTACATATTATACACTCAACAAAAATATAAACGCAACACTTTTGGTTTTGCTCCCATTTTGTATGAGATGAACTCAAAGATCTAAAACTTTTTTCCACGTACACAATATCACCATTTCCCTCAATATTGTTCACAAACCAGTCTAAATCTGTGATAGTGAGCACTTCTCCTTTGCTGAGATAATCCATCCCACCTCACAATTGTGCCATATCAAGATGCTGATTAGACACCATGATTAGTGCACAGGTGTGCCTTAGACTGTCCACAATAAAAGGCCACTCTGAAAGGTGCAGTTTTATCACACAGCACAATGCCACAGATGTCGCAAGATTTGAGGGAGCGTGCAATTGGCATGCTGACAGCAGGAATGTCAACCAGAGCTGTTGCTCGTGTATTGAATGTTCATTTCTCTACCATAAGCCATCTCCAAAGGCGTTTCAGAGAATTTGGCAGTACATCCAACCAGCTTCACAACCGCAGACCACGTGTAACCACACCAGCCCAGGACCTCCACATCCAGCATGTTCACCTCCAAGATCGTCTGAAACCAGCCACTCGGACAGCTGCTGAAACAATCGGTTTGCATAACCAAAGAATTTCTGCACAAACTGTCAGAAACCGTCTCAGGGAAGCTCATCTGCATGCTTGTCGTCCTCATCGGGGTCTCGACCTGACTCCAGTTCGTCGTCGTAACCGACTTGAGTGGGCAAATGCTCACATTCGCTGGCGTTTGGCACGTTGGAGAGGTGTTCTCTTCACGGATGATGCGAAGGAGATGTGTTGCACTGCATGAGGCATATGGTGGTCACACCAGATACTGACTGGTATTCCCCCCCAGTAAAACAAAACTGCACCTTTCAGAGTGGCCTTTTATTGTGGGCAGTCTAAGGCACACCTGTGCACTAATCATGGTGTCTAATCAGCATCTTGAACACTTTTTTTTTTGTTTTATTTAACTTGCCCCATTTTCTCAGACTTTCAATGTTCAACGTTTTCCCCACATGATGGACAGAATGTGACTTTGTGCACCTCACACAACAGGTACTTGTTTTATTGTCATCTTAATAGGGACAGACTTGGCATCTTTTATGTTTCTTTGCACCTGTATCCAAAGGATCCACTGTGGGTTGGTCAGATGCCCTTCCCTGGACCTTTGCGATGAAAGCTGCAGCTGCTGAGGATTGAGCTGGCCTGGCCTGGTTCTGGATCTTGGGAGTGACAAGTGCTTTGCCTAGTTCTTCCAGGAAAAGTCGACGTCTGTACAGTTTGCCGGCATTCCACTGCTGGTTGATCTCAATCCACAGCACATAGGCATTGTACATAGACACGTCCACAATGTTGTAGAAAACCACCAAGGGCCAATGGGCAATGTTGCGCTGGCAGCTATATGTTGCTGTGACTTTGTCAAGATTGTCAACTCCTCTTTTGGTGGAGTTGTAATCCAAGTTCATCTGCAGCTTCCTGTCCTCTCTCATGCTCAGAGATGCATCTTTGTGCATCGTGCTCACCACAAGAACATTCTTGTTTCTCTTTGGGCAGTAAGAAACAAGTGTTGTTTTCTCTGTGAAAGCAAATTTTGAGGAATGCAGCGGTCTTCCTTGCATCTTCAGAATCTCACGAGGAAGTTCTGGCTTATTTTTTCTGACTGTTCCCAACATACTCAGCTTTCTCTCCTGAAGTTCATCTGCAAGATGGTACGAGGCAAAGAAGTTGTCACATGTTATGTTATGACCTTGCAGCCCTTCAGTCATCTCCAATACCACACACATTCCCTGATTCTTCTCAGGTGCTCCTCCAGGTGGCTTTCCAGTATATATTTGCAGGTTCCATGCATAACTGGATTTTGCATCAAAGGCTGCCCATATTTTGATGCCATATTTCGCAGGCTTGTTTGGCATATACTGTCGGAAAGGACAGCGTCCTCTGAACGGAATGAGCCGCTCATTGACAGTGACATTGAGGCTAGGATTATATAATAAAGGCAGGATTTTGACCCATTTATCCCAGACATCTCTGATCGCTGCAAGCTTGTCTCTCTCTCCCATTGACCAGCTTTGGTGTCACAGTTGTCAAATCGGATCACACAAGAGATCATGTGACATGTCTGCAAAGACACTGTTGCTCGGAAGATTGGCCTTCCATTCTCTTCATTCCATAAACTTGCAGTTGCTTCGCTCTTTGACCTGTGTACTCCAGCTAACACCAGAATTTGAAGGTAAGCATGCAAGACAATTGGATCCAGTGACTTCCATTTCTCTTGAAAAACATGCCTCCCCTCCAAGTTCGTCATGTCGAGGATTATCTTGTTACAGCAAATCTTGTCGGACCAGGAGTCACTTTGATGACATTAGAAGATGACAATCTGCCTCGACTTTGGTGTGGTGATGTTGACCATTTTATTTCACTGTCTTTAGATGTCCATGTCCCCTGTGTGGATGACAATTGTTGGATTTCTTGGTTTTCATCTGATGAAGGGTCACCGGCAGACTCATCCTCTGAATCCTCCTCATCGTGGGAAAACTGACAATTTGGATCATCAATAACATTGTCCTCTGGCTCTGAAGGATCCTCCGTCTCTGAAATCTCTTCCTCTGCTTCACTATCCCAGTTCATAAGCTGCAACAAAACGTCTTCAGATGTAAATTGTCTGGAGCTCATTTTTGGTGTATTTCTCAAAGAAAGGGCATGGAAACATTGACAAGAACAGGGAAGAGAAAGTCCCTCTTCCACCACACCTGGTTCTGAATGGCTATTCAGAGGCAATCAAATCAAGTAGAGCAAAGAGACATGTTTATTTTGGATTTGAACAGCCACTTTGTGTCTGGGTCAAAATGACTTGCAACATCATCTTTGTATACAAACTCTGTCCAGACACTCCACAACACATCAAAGTGTTCAGATTTTACACAGCAGTTCATGACCCTAGATGAGGAAAAGTCATAAAATTTCATGGGAAAAAAGTGAGGATAACGTGCACTTTGGCCAACACAAAAATTGAAATAGGTCAAATTGACCCGCAACATAATACAGGGGTTTTAAAAAGTGGTGCAGAGGAAGAGATTTCAGAGACGGAGGATCCTTCAGAGCCAGAGGACAATGTTATTGATGATCCAAGCTTGAGCAGAAAGCTCAAACTGCCAGTCACTCTGGTACTGCCACATGAGGGCCATAAAAGATAAATAGACTCCCATCCACCCCCCCCCCCCAATCCTGAGGATGTCATCAAGAAAGCCTGAGTACAAAAAGTATAAAGCGGTCAGAATTCTAATTTTGATTAAAGCTCCCCATGTCATGAATATTCAGAATATATATAGTTTTTAGGGCTACATATTATACACTCAACAAAAATATAAACGCAACACTTTTGGTTTTGCTCCCATTTTGTATGAGATGAACTCAAAGATCTAAAACTTTTTCCACGTACACAATATCACCATTTCCCTCAAATATTGTTCACAAACCAGTCTAAATCTGTGATAGTGAGCACTTCTCCTTTGCTGAGATAATCCATCCCACCTCACAATTGTGCCATATCAAGATGCTGATTAGACACCATGATTAGTGCACAGGTGTGCCTTAGACTGTCCACAATAAAAGGCCACTCTGAAAGGTGCAGTTTTATCACACAGCACAATGCCACAGATGTCGCAAGATTTGAGGGAGCGTGCAATTGGCATGCTGACAGCAGGAATGTCAACCAGAGCTGTTGCTCGTGTATTGAATGTTCATTTCTCTACCATAAGCCATCTCCAAAGGCGTTTCAGAGAATTTGGCAGTACATCCAACCAGCTTCACAACCGCAGACCACGTGTAACCACACCAGCCCAGGACCTCCACATCCAGCATGTTCACCTCCAAGATCGTCTGAAACCAGCCACTCGGACAGCTGCTGAAACAATCGGTTTGCATAACCAAAGAATTTCTGCACAAACTGTCAGAAACCGTCTCAGGGAAGCTCATCTGCATGCTTGTCGTCCTCATCGGGGTCTCGACCTGACTCCAGTTCGTCGTCGTAACCGACTTGAGTGGGCAAATGCTCACATTCGCTGGCGTTTGGCACGTTGGAGAGGTGTTCTCTTCACGGATGATGCGAAGGAGATGTGTTGCACTGCATGAGGCATATGGTGGTCACACCAGATACTGACTGGTATTCCCCCCCAGTAAAACAAAACTGCACCTTTCAGAGTGGCCTTTTATTGTGGGCAGTCTAAGGCACACCTGTGCACTAATCATGGTGTCTAATCAGCATCTTGATATGGCACACTTGTGAGGTGGGATGGATTATCTCAGCAAAGGAGAAGTGCTCACTATCACAGATTTCGACTGGTTTGTGAACAATATTTGAGGGAAATGGTGATATTGTGTACGTGGAAAAAGTTTTAGATCTTTGAGTTCATCTCATACAAAATGGGAGCAAAACCAAAAGTGTTGCGTTTATATTTTTGTTGAGTATAGTTTGCATGGGGTGGAATTAGAATTGACCACTTTATACCAACCAATAATTTAATGCCTTAATCTATTCTCTTTATCTATTTATCTATTACAGAATTCAGCTTTAATCATTACTGCCAGATATAATCTATAGATCTATTACAGAATTCAGCTTTAATCATTATTGCTAGACATCTTAGACAAAAAGAACTTTCACTTTAATTCTTTATGGTTACTGGACTAATGCTTTAATTTATTCTCTTCTTCTATTCTCTATGATTCATTGATATTTATATTTACTGTTACCTATCTTTTGTGTGTAATTTTGTTATAAATTTGATTGCAAAACAAAGTCTGCATGAATGACTTCAAATGTGTTTGTCTTTTAACCAAGTATTTCCACTTAGTTTGGGGAGTCCACCTCTTATAGTTCTGCTGGACAAACTTTAGCCCATTAAATATTACATTTGTAAGACATCAGCATTACAAAACAAATGACTGGCATTTGGCCGCTATCTAAAACAGGTTAACCCTGTTTTTTGTGGGAGCATTACAGTGCCACATACAGGCCTGGTGTATGTAATACAGCTTTAAATGAAGCCTTGAGGCAAAGAATTTGCATTGAACATTTTTTGTAATTGAATTATTCTAATTACTCGATTAATGGTTTCAACCCTAGTCTTTAGGATTTTCCTGTTGGTGTAGGTGGTCAGCTTAGTTATATGCATAAGGTATTTTCAGGACAGGCAGTTTTTAAATGGGGCATTGATGAATTTTCATACATGCATTGTGGTGAGGGATGAAATCTGAGTGAGAAAAATGAGGGAACATGTCATGGGTGAGAAATGAGAGAGGTAGGGGGCAGAGGTGAAATGAAAACAGGAGTGCCAGGGCCTGTGGTCATCCCACAGGGTGCATGAGACTGCCAGGGGTCTTCTAATCATCTTGTACTTTCACCCCGTCTTCCCTTCTGCCAGATCATAAAAAGCGTATCTACTCTGTATCAAACACTGAGAATCTACCTCTCTTCTTTTCCTTTTTTTTTTACCCACAGACTGTCATCCCGTTCATCATTTACAGTGAGTCCATCTTGGTCACTGCATGGGGAAAGGCTGCTGCCAGGCCTGGCACTGAGGAGTGGCACTTACCAAGTGGCAGCATTTAGACAGCCTCATAATGGGTTTAGGCATATTTACTAATTTGTCAATAAGTTTGTGATATGGCTCAAGCTGCCAAGCTGGTTGGTCTGGCACTTGACCAAATGGAGTCTCTACTGACAGTCAATTACTAGAGTCAGAGTTAAAATTCTATTCAACCACTGCATACTTGACTTCATTGCCTGAAGCACCAGACGTCTCAGAGGCTGACAAATTATTATTGTCCTGGAATTTAATTATTCTGAGATTTTTTTCTCTGCAGAAAATAAAACATTTATTGGAGGATTGTTGCAATATGAAAATCATATATATTATAAAAATCACATAACATCTCCATCCATCCATTTCTTCCGCTTTATCCGGAGTTGGGTCATGGGGAGCAGCAGCTCAAGCAAAGCCGCCCAGACCTCCCGATCCACACACACCTCGCCCAGCTTCTCTGGGGGAACCCCAAGGCGTTCCCAAGTCAGCCGAGAGATGTAGTCCCTCCAGCGTGTCCTGGTTCTTCCCCAGGGCCTCTTCCCAACGGGACGTGCCCGGAACACCTCTCCAGCGAGGCATCCAGGGGGCATCCGGAAAAGATGCCCGAGCCACCTCAACTGATCTCAACAGATCTCCATCTGGAGGTTTAATCCAGAAAGTCCAATACTGTAACCAGGCTATTTTTATGAATAGTGCAGGATTATTTTCATAAAACTGAATATTTGCCAGGGCAGCACAGTGGTTAAGTGGTTAGCACTGTTGCCTCTCAGCAAGAAGGTTATGGGGTCGCTTCCCACCTATGGCCTGTGTGGAGTTGCATGTTCTCCCTGTGTTTGTGTGGGTTCTCTCTAGATGTTCCAGCTTCTTCCCTCATCCACAAGCTAGTTGGGTGAATTGGAAACTTTAAATTGACTGAGGGTGTGAATGTGACTGTCTATATGTGGCCCTGCAATAGACTGGTGTCCTGTCCAGTGAGTACCCTGCCTCACACCCAATGACTGTTGGGATAGGCTCCAAATCCCCTGTGACCCTTTATTGAAGTAAGGTATAAAATTAATGAATAATTGTCAGATGATGACACAGACATTTCACCCTGGATGTTTTCACATGTAAACAGCTGTAATCAAAGTATCCTCCATTTTATGTGCATTAAAAACAAGTGTTCACATTAGGCCAAACCGTATACACTTCATACACTGCAACACTGCATGACCTTTAGAAGTCAGACATTTATTGTTTTCGGTTGATCTTGTACTCAAAATAAGTGAGCAGAAAAGTGTAGAGGGCCAAAAAAATGGGAAAGAAACAAAATGCTGTTTTCTTGCATAACCAGGTACACTAACAAATTCAAACTAAAGGCCCTGTCACACCTTGACGATTAAGCCAGTGTATGCCAACTGAATTAAAAAACACTGACATAAGTCCAATAAGTTAAGGGTAAGTTTTTTAAAAGTTTAGAGCAAGTTGAAGCATGTTGAAACACACTGAAGCTCGCTCGCCAAAAAATTTTGGGCATGCTGAAAATTTTCAACACATGCCAGCATGCGGGGCGTAGGTTGTAGGAAAGTTATGTGATTGTTGCCACACATTTCTTGTAATTTACTCGTACGTCTAATGCTATCCATTAATGATGTCCACTGATTGGCTGAAACCTGCAGTCCTCATGCGAACAGACTGTTTCATTCACACATGAAAAAAAAAAAAGTCTAACCCGTTCATTTCAGTCCAGTTCACCATCACAGACAAACATGAATCCACATAAAGTTCCTGATTTTTGAAAATGATGTCTGAAAATACTTTAATCATGGCTGGAAATGCAGTGTTTTAAAGCAAGTCCCTCTGTGGTTTTTCTGCTGCAGGTGCGTTTCTCATGCCTGTGTTGTGCACTGATCACACAGAAGTGCTGTAATGATTTAAACTTTTAAAGCGGCATCACTGTGATGTTTTCATCAGACAACCTGATCGATTGATGAGGGTGATCACGCCTGATGAATGCGCTGTTTAAACATTTAAAGCGGCGTCACTGTGTGATCACCACACTGACAGATCACACAGCACTTCATTCAGATCACACCTGATCACGGTCAACTGGCACTTAAGTTTAAAGCCCCGTTTACATAGTACCGGTAAGAGCTCCCGGAAGCATCCCGGAAGAGTTTTTAGGGATCACATGCCGTTGTTAACGCCGGCGCTAGGGGGCGTGGCTTAGTTCCGGCTTTACTGGGAATCATCGAAAAAATTATTCAACATGTTGAATAATTCCGGGGGCGCTCCTGGAGAAGACCGGAGAATTTGCATGACGACGGAGACAACGCGAACAACGGCGTTTGATACTTTTTAATCGCCGTTTCATCCTTTCTCTTCCTGTAGTGCCGTAGTTTACACCGCCATTATTCGGGGGCTGGCGTTGTATCCATAATCAACGGTGTATAGAACGGCGACAGAGGCGGTCAAAACGGCGGCCCTAGCGGACAGTACTCCATTCTATACGCCACCTCCCGGTTAAAATGGCGTTCCAGTATAAAAAGTATAGCATGAAAAGAAGAAACAGAAGAAGAAGAAGAAACAGAAGAAGAAGAAACAGAAGAAGAAGAAGAAAAAACAGATAATAATAATAAAAAAATATATATGATCCTGGAGTAATGCTGGATTTACCCTGTTTGCCTGGGTAAAAACCTGGGTATTAACCAGCGGTATACAGGGCTTTATCGGCGTCAGCAGAACACCGCCATTCTCACCCGCGTCTTAACCTGCGATTGTAAGGGATAGAACTGGGTATTAACCCCCGTTGCCTGATGTGTGCCGGATGCTACGGCGTCAGAACATCGCTTTATTTGGTAGATTTAGCGGCGTTTTATCCGCCTATTTGCAGATAGTACAGCGGTCAAAACGGCGGCAAAGTGCTCAACCCCTTTCCACCGCGAAAACAGCCGGAACTACCGCGAACTTTGGTCTACGTACTACCTGCCGACTAAACCATCTATGTGTAAACGGGGCTTAAATCATCACAACATGTCATTATTCAGGTCTGTGATGATCTGATCAGGAAGCAGCCAGCACTTTCAACATTTAGAGTCACAGCCCTCCATTCATTCACAGCAGTGTTTTCCACAGCCAGTCCACTCATCAGCATTCTGTACACAATGAAAGTGGTCCACCAAGATCAAAAATGAAAATAAAAAAAATAAAATAATGAAATTACTCTGTTTCTGACGTGCACCACGCCGTATAGTACCAACCCGAACCACTGGGTGGAAACGGGGCTGTCAGCATACGCTGGATAATCATCAAGGTGTGACAGCTGTGTTAATTTATTAGATGTGTGGCAGCATGCGCCAAAGTTTTTAATACCGTCGGCATATGCAGGTTAAATCATCAAGGTGTGACAGGGCCTTATACCATCTCAGAAAATGATTCAACTTTGATTACTTGCAGCAAGATTTGAAACTATAAGTCAGCAGCATGAATGAAAACACCCTCACTATGAATATGAAGTGGGCACGTTAGATGGACTCTCAGTCAAAATTTGGGTTTCAACTTCAAACTGGAGCACTGCGCTCATAAAGTGCAAACCTGCACCAACACAAAATGTACATCAAATGGGCTTTTCAATATTAAATTCAAACGTCCATGAAATCCATAATCCGGATCAGATCCGGATCAAAATTCGTCAGGCGATAGTGAGTGTCGGTTTGCACCTCACTTTTAAATATTAGCGTGATTGGGCATGTTTCTTTAAGCTATAATTTGCATTAAATAGGATTTTCAATATTAAATTTAAATGGCCACAAAATGTGCAATCCGAATCACATTCGGATCGAACTTTGTAAGTCGATAAAGGATACCATGTATATAATGCTCTCATATATGAAAGAAATTAAATCTTTTTTGACAGTTAAATTGGGGCTTTTTCATGATTTTTTTGAAAATTCATTCAGTGTTAAAGGATAGGGATTTTTCCAGTTTTACAATATATTTTCCTGACTCTGGCCTTGACCTATGTGTGTGTGTAAAATTGTGGGTTACAGGCTGTTCACAAACAGACAAATAAACAAAAATAGGGGTAAAAACTGTCAAGATCTGTGATACTGCTGCTAACTGCAGTTCATGATGGTCCTTGGTAATTTGGCTTGAAAAGTGCCCCACTCACAGTGCAGTCACAACACAAGTTAGACATTGATGCAATGCCTGTAAAATTGTTTATTCATGTTGACAAGGCTACGCCACAATACACACACAGCAACAGCCCACCTGTCCAGGGTGCAACCTACTTCTTGCCCAATGCTGCTGGCTGAGATTGACTTTGGCCTCCCGTGACCTGAACCTGGAATAAGCAGATTCAAAAAAATGGATGGATGAATGATGTATTTTCATTATGTAATATGAACTATATGTTGCGACCTGGAAACATTTGGAGAGATGACAGATAAAGCACAATAAAAAGCACTTTAATTTGATTTTTGTCCATTAGTATTTTTTTTTAATTATTATTATTCTGCTTTATAGCTTAATTATTCAATTATTCCGAAAGGAGTAGATGATAGTGTGATGAGTGACAGTGTACATACTCGGTGTGTGTAGGTGTGCGGCAATTGTTGAGCTTTACCTTGAGATGGTGTGATTGAGTGAACTCCCGCTGCCTCCAGAAAAAAAAAAAAAAACATAAAAAATGTATATGTGCAGCACCAGGGAGAATGACATTGCCAAAATTAAGATTGCAAGAAATGCTTAGGGCCCCATCACACCAGAGCATGAATGCTGTATGAACCACACAAATTGAACAACAAACAGAATTCAAGCTGCATTCATATGGGACAGAGTTCCATATAGCCATGTATGAGGAAGCAGTCACACAGAGCTGTATGCCTGCCATACGAATATTTCCCAGTTTGAATGCAGCACAACAGCAGTGTGCATGTTCTACATTCATGCTGGCTGTACCAATTTGGCGTATTTTCCTAAGTGCCACACAAATGCTGTCTGAGGAATTCCAATGCAGCTCGAATTCAAATTGCACAAATGACGTTTGAATGTCCATTCATATGACAGTAAGAATGTGGTATGACTGCAATTTGACCACCGCTCGTATGTTTTCCAGCACGAACAACACACAAATGTGCCGACTGCTGTAGGAATGATGTAGGAGGCATTCGAGTGCACTTTGAATGCAGCACGAAGGTTGCGCGAATATCGTTCGAACGTCAGTTTGTACGGCATTCATGCAATTCATGCTCTGGTGTGACTGGAGTATTACGAATGAATGACGCTGTTGCATTCAGCTGTTAATATTCATCACTCAGCAAGATGCTGTCATGACACCACCAATTGTCAGAGTACATCAGTGCTTGCACGGGTTCCCTCTGGTTGCTTCGGCTTCTTCCCACATCCAAAAATATGCAGGTTAGGTGAATTGGAAACTTTAAATTGCCCATAGGTGTGTGTGAGTGTGAATGTGCTTGTCTAGCTATATGTGACCCTGCGATTGATTGGCATCCTGTCTAGGGTGTACCCCGCCTCACACCCCATGACTGTTGGGATAGACTTCAGCCAACCCCCATGACCCTTGATTGGAGTAAATGGGTCTAGAAGATGGATGGATGGATGGATGGATGGATGGATGGATGGATGGATGGATGGATGGATGGATGGATGGATGGATGGATGGATGGATGGATGGATGGATGGATGGATGGATGGATGGATGGATGGATGGATCATGGGGCCTCCCAGCCATAGCTACTGTATAAATGTTTAATATGAGATCCTCTCACAATAGGACCCTGAGCCCATGTACTAAGTTTATTTTTGATATATCAGTGCTTTGTAGTGATATGAGCTTACTTCCCAGTTGGCCACTTCATGGCCAAGTTCAACTGGATGAACACTTTGAAAACGCAAACACTCATATAGATAAAACTGAGAGGCTTTGTCTTCATACCAACTATGCCAATTTACGCACAGCGACCAGTGAAAGTGAGCAGACTGAGCAGGGCCTCTGATGACAATCTCACATGCTCAACCACAGAGTGTGTGAGTTTTAGAGATGCTCCACTCCTCATCACCTGTGAATGTTATTGAATAAGCCTGTGGCAAGCTCTCTCGTTCCAGCGTAAAGCACTGTTTACCATATCAATGGAGCGAGAGGGGAGGGGCCGCTCCTCAGAGTGTAAAAAGCTGCTTTCAGAGCAGGACAGAACAGTCCAAAACACAGTAGAAGTAGAAGTTTGTGATGTGACCTTTGTGTAATAGCAGACAGAAATTGCTTTGAGATGAAGACAAACAAAATGTATCGACCATTTTGTATATATTGTTCAAAATGTGCAATTGTGTTTATTGTTTGAACCTTTTTGTTGTAGTGTTTCACACAACAGCCCAAATTACATTTATAAAGTGTCAAAACAGTTGTTTATTATAGTTTACTGTGTGTTTTGAATAAATGTGTGCGGAAAATTATTTTCCGCTGATTGTAAACCTTTATTACATTTATAAAACACAATTATAGCATATATACTCTGAAAGTACAGGTTGTCCTGAAAAAAGAGAGACATAAAACTTGATTGTGGGATGCAGGGAGAGCTATTAACAGCAGTAATAAAACATTTATGCCAGGTGAGTGAACTGTCCAAAAAATGCCGTCGGACCCCAGAGGGTTAAGTATGTTTCTTTTCTTTTCTTTTTTTTTTTTTTTTTGGTGGTTTTGTGTTGAATTTTGTAAATGAAGAAAAGTGCCAATGTATTCAGAGTGGGAATGCCATCTAGTGTTCGAGAGATGAAACTCCATCCTCTGACCCAAGAGCAAATAAATTAAATTCTTTCACCAAAACATCAAATCTAGGCTTGCATCTTAGATATACCTTCCGGCAAATTGTACCTGTATCTTTGAGATCTGTACAATAAATGTTTTCAAAATTACAACATATCTGTTTTGTTTTTTGTTGGTTTTTTATGTATTTATTTTGAGCAATTTACCTTTGCTAAAGGACTCATTCAGAAACATGTGATTTTTACACTTAACTTTATATCACAATGTATACAATTACTGTGAAGGGATTCAATTTATACCATGATATGAATTTTAGGTCATAGTGGATCTGCATGTTGACTTGGCATGTTACACCTTCCTGGTGTAACCCTATATTACATGAAGTATGGGCAGAGGTGAGTTTGAACCGGTGTTCTGTCGAGATGAGGTGCGCCGTCAAGATGAGGTGCCTCGCGTAACTGCACATGTGCACTGAAAAAATTACTTGACGAAGTTTGCTTATTTTGATGGGCAAGTAAATGTATAAAAATCCCAGAAGAAGACCGTAGAGCATGTCTATAACTAATGTAAGCGCTAATCAATGTAGCAGGCGATGCTACAAGTTTACAAAGCCACATGCTGAGTAAAATAAAGCCTTTTAAGAGAAAGGGTCTGTGCTGATCGTCTGAAACAGACTTGTGCATTTAAAGTGAAGCACTGTGTTTCTATATATATATTTTTTAAAAACGTGGTTTGCTCCACTGGCTGTTCTCCACCTCCACAGATGAAGTGCACTTCTCGGTGGTGGGTACAGGAAAAAAAAACAAAATGCGCATGCGCAGTTGCACATCAAGCGAGTTGCATCATCTCTACATGTGCAGTTGCGCGACACACCTCATCTCGACGGGTGACGTCTTCAAATCTGGGGTAGAGTGATATGCGCATGCGCATGCATGCGCAGTAGCGCGACGCACCTCATCTTGACGTTCACCTCATCTCGACGGGACACCGGAAAACTTTCACAGTGGAAACAAGTGCACTTAACTGCTTTGCCACTACCCTGCATCCCAATTTCGGTAAAGATTATTCAAAATTTATGAACAGTGAAAAACTTTGAGGCTTTTCCCTGAAGTTCAATATGATAGAGTGATGTAATCCAGCACGTCATATATCCAAAGGCTCAAATGTGGAGGTGGTGAAGCGCTGGTGGTGCACACAGTAAGTGAAGAAAAATGACAGGGCTGTCCCCAGTATGAGTTCCAAATTTTTGTCAGCATGCACTGATGGACAAAGAACATTACTATACCCCCATCCCAGTCTAACACTCAGCAGGCAAAGCTGTGGCAAGTGGGGGTGCTGCAACCATATGACAAAAATATAACAATAAAATAAATTAAAAATACATTAAAACATTTCAAATTGTTTCCCTGTTGTTATTTACATTACAAAAAAATATGTTCAATGTTTTTGAAAAAAATATGACACTGTGGCCTATTTGGTAAGTGGAGTTGTAGCAATGGCTCACATTCTTTTTCAGCATCTGTTGAGTTTTTGTTGTTGATAACATATGTGTGTGCGTATGACCAATATCTTTCCTCTGTGGTAGAGTGGGGGTTTCAAATGAATTGTATTAAGTGTTGTGCTGTTTGAGTATTGTGTGTAACCTTTGTGGATGTGTTGTTGTTGGCTTAGCAGGTCACCCTGCTACAGCACCCCTAACCTAAATCTTTTTCAAACAGCCATGCCAGTAGGGGATAAAAAAAGAAGCCCTAGCCTATTTCAGGCTATTATTTGAACATAGCTTATATTATTAAGGAAAATAATTCAGTTTTGTTTCCTAAAATGAAAACATTTTTTTTCAATAAGCATGATTGGCATCTGTTTCTCTTTTTCTGTTTTGTCTGTTCAGGGTTTTTAAGCACAGGAGACCAGGCAGCCAAGGGCAACTACGGGCTGCTGGATCAGATTCAAGCTCTCAGGTGGATCAAAGAAAACATCCAAGCCTTCAAAGGAGATGCAAAGAGAGTGACCATTTTTGGCTCTGGAGCCGGGGCATCATGTGTCAGCTTACTTACCCTCTCTCATTACTCAGAAGGTTTGTGTAATTGTTCACACACATGCAACAACGATTTTTTACATTTCTGTGCTTCTTTTGTAAATGTGAGTCTACCCATGTCACATACCCACCATGGTTTGAGGCAGCAATGGCTTCATATCAAGAGTGCATTCTCTGTAGCTTGGGTTTTGATTAATTTCGACCAGGTATAAAAAGGACTTAAAATACAACTGCATCAATTTGATATGCATGGAAAGCCAACATAACAGTGAAGTAACGACACATACACAGGGTTAATTCATGAGTTCTTTTTTTTTTTGCCATTAATCTACTGGTTTGAGTATCCAGTCATTTTGTGAACACTGACATGACAGAACCATTACCTGCATGGTCTGCAAAATGGCCAGGGCTGGAAGCTTGATAAATGTAATAACTTCTTAAGCTTAACCTTTCTCGTACAGACACTATTATGCAGATATGTGGTGGATCATAAAAGCCAGTTTGTATCAGACACAGCTTCTAAGCCACAGATCAGATCATTTTGAAATTAATAAAAAGATAAATTCTAAATTGCTTTCTGTTCTTAAAAAGAACTAGAGCACTGTGCTCATAGAGCACAAACCTCCGCACACAAATTTTTACCTTGGAAAACATTTTCAAGGTCAAAGTCCTGTTCGAAGTGACTTTTCATAAGCTAAAATATAATACAAAATATAGATCAAACTTTTTCAATGTTAAAATCAAATATCCCCTCAATCTGCAATAAGGGTTAGATGCGGATTAAATGTTGTACAAATGTCCATAAATTGAAGAATGTGGTAAGGACAAAATAATGAGAGGTCATAGATCATAAAAAGAACAATGAATGTATCATTTAAATGTAAGATAGTCATGTTGCTGGTAATGATGTTTATTTGATGCTTGGTGACCTGAGCTGGGACAACATCTGTGTTAGAATTGAGGAAATAAATGGATCTTTTCTTGTCTGTAAAAATATTTAATTCCTGTTATAAAGAGAAGAGAATACAAGAATTATTGTCCTTCCATTCATTTTTGTTCATGAGCCATGCCCATGGAAGTAAACAAGGAATTATTGAAAATACATGCAATGAGATGAAAAGAAATAAAAATATCCCTTCCTCCCTCGCACACGCAGTGACCGGAGGTCAGGCCAGTGAAGTTCATGTGGGCTGCGGGCCATCATGGTGCAGCTCTGGCTGCATGAGCATTGCTGTGCACGCTAAGACATGACTGGGGGGGGCATCCAAATGTTATCTTGGTTGGTTTTTACTTTTCCCCTGTCATCATCGTTTGCAGACATGCATGCACCACTGTACCTTGAGCATGGGTGATTGCACAGCTTTCTCCCTGCTTCATTTCGAATGACATCCCACCTATGACGTAATTACATGTCAATCACAGCCCCCTGACAAAAACCTAACTGTAGTGTATACGATCATGTGTGATCATGTCAATATGGACATCACATACCGAGAAGCGACACCCCCCCCCCCATCCAGAGAAGCAAAACACTCACAAGAATGGGCTCACTCGCGTGTACACAGTGGTCACGTGCAACATTTTTTTTTTAGATTAGGCGGGATTAGATGAGATTTATTGTCATTGTCATTACACGAGTGCAACAATAATGAAATTACATTTACACTCCAGTTACCTCAGACAAGATACAACAATTAATCCACAATTATTACTTGTTCACCATAATAATGGCACACATCAGAATTAAAGATAACACGCATACATTTGATATTGTTTATGTGTAAACTTGAAGCAGTCCGTCATCTGAATTGAGGCAAAGTGGGTGACGGATGCAGCAGGAGGTGCCAACGCCGCCCAGCTTGGGGAGTTGAAGGCTGCAGCAGTAAAAAAAAAAAAAACACGCTGCCTCCAGGGTGGCAGGGAGGAAGCCAGAGTGAGGGGAGTGGAGAGACATGGGGGTGGACATGGGGGGGTGATGTGTTGTGATCTGAGTGATGTGCCCGCCTGTCCAGATCAACAAAGCACTCACATGAATGGGCATGCACACTGATACAGGCATGTGTCCTGGCTGACCTGTCCTGACAATGTTGGTCTGTCTATTAGCGTGTTTATTAGTCTTGTCAAAGTAGTATTTTTAGAAAATAAATGAAAAGTCACTTGTGGGCAAACACCATAATTACAGCTTTCTGTTATCAGATGGTGCTGCCTGGTGGCAAAAACCAGAAGTACAGCTTGCTGTTATTGCTGTGACCTGTGCTTCAAGGTGGTGCCACCTAATGGCAAACACCAGAAGTATAGGCAGAGGGGCTCTGTCTTTGGTTCATCACACCCAGGGATCTATGTGAAGCTTGTTTGTCTAGTTTGTACAATTGAAGTTCTTTTGTCACTTTTTGCACAACATGTTAATTCCTCTCCATATGCTAACATTTGGAGAGGAATTAACATGCAGCTGAAGTGAAACTGACCGGGCCTTCAAGTGTTAATTGGCACATTCCAAAGAAACAATAGGCTGCTTTTCTCTGTTGACATCTGTGTCCAGGCCACATTCCACTGTCATGTCTGATTGAGCCTGAGTGCTGTTCAATCAATCAATCAATCAATTTTTTTTTTATATAGCGCCAAATCACAACAAACAGTTGCCCCAAGGCGCTTTATATTGTAAGGCAAGGCCATACAATAATGATGTAAAACCCCAACGGTCAAAACGACCCCCTGTGAGCAAGCACTTGGCTACAGTGGGAAGGAAAAACTCCCTTTTAACAGGAAGAAACCTCCAGCAGAACCAGGCTCAGGGAGGGGCAGTCTTCTGCTGGGACTGGTTGGGGCTGAGGGAGAGAACCAGGAAAAAGACATGCTGTGGAGGGGAGCAGAGATCGATCACTAATGATTAAATGCAGAGTGGTGCATACAGAGCAAAAAGAGAAAGAAACAGTGCATCATGGGAACCCCCCAGCAGTCTACGTCTATAGCAGCATAACTAAGGGATGGTTCAGGGTCACCTGATCCAGCCCTAACTATAAGCTTTAGCAAAAAGGAAAGTTTTAAGCCTAATCTTAAAAGTAGAGAGGGTGTCTGTCTCCCTGATCTGAATTGGGAGCTGGTTCCACAGGAGAGGAGCCTGAAAGCTGAAGGCTCTGCCTCCCATTCTACTCTTACAAACCCTAGGAACTACAAGTAAGCCTGCAGTCTGAGAGCGAAGCGCTCTATTGGGGTGATATGGTACTACGAGGTCCCTAAGATAAGATGGGACCTGATTATTCAAAACCTTATAAGTAAGAAGAAGAATTTTAAATTCTATTCTAGAATTAACAGGAAGCCAATGAAGAGAGGCCAATATGGGTGAGATATGCTCTCTCCTTCTAGTCCCCGTAGCACTCTAGCTGCAGCATTTTGAATTAACTGAAGGCTTTTTAGGGAACTTTTAGGACAACCTGATAATAATGAATTACAATAGTCCAGCCTAGAGGAAATAAATGCATGAATTAGTTTTTCAGCATCACTCTGAGACAAGACCTTTCTGATTTTAGAGATATTGCGTAAATGCAAAAAAGCAGTCCTACATATTTGTTTAATATGCGCTTTGAATGACATATCCTGATCAAAAATGACTCCAAGATTTCTCACAGTATTACTAGAGGTCAGGGTAATGCCATCCAGAGTAAGGATCTGGTTAGACACCATGTTTCTAAGATTTGTGGGGCCAAGAACAATAACTTCAGTTTTATCTGAGTTTAAAAGCAGGAAATTAGAGGTCATCCATGTCTTTATGTCTGTAAGACAATCCTGCAGTTTAGCTAATTGGTGTGTGTCCTCTGGCTTCATGGATAGATAAAGCTGGGTATCATCTGCGTAACAATGAAAATTTAAGCAATACCGTCTAATAATACTGCCTAAGGGAAGCATATATAAAGTGAATAAAATTGGTCCTAGCACAGAACCTTGTGGAACTCCATAATTAACTTTAGTCTGTGAAGAAGATTCCCCATTTACATGAACAAATTGTAATCTATTAGACAAATATGATTCAAACCACCGCAGCGCAGTGCCTTTAATACCTATGGCATGCTCTAATCTCTGTAATAAAATTTTATGGTCAACAGTATCAAAAGCAGCACTGAGGTCTAACAGAACAAGCACAGAGATGAGTCCACTGTCCGAGGCCATAAGAAGATCATTTGTAACCTTCACTAATGCTGTTTCTGTACTATGATGAATTCTAAAACCTGACTGAAACTCTTCAAATAGACCATTCCTCTGCAGATGATCAGTTAGCTGTTTTACAACTACCCTTTCAAGAATTTTTGAGAGAAAAGGAAGGTTGGAGATTGGCCTATAATTAGCTAAGATAGCTGGGTCAAGTGATGGCTTTTTAAGTAATGGTTTAATTACTGCCACCTTAAAAGCCTGTGGTACATAGCCAACTAACAAAGATAGATTGATCATATTTAAGATCGAAGCATTAAATAATGGTAGGGCTTCCTTGAGCAGCCTGGTAGGAATGGGGTCTAATAAACATGTTGATGGTTTGGATGAAGTAACTAATGAAAATAACTCAGACAGAACAATCGGAGAGAAAGAGTCTAACCAAATACCGGCATCACTGAAAGCAGCCAAAGATAACGATACGTCTTTGGGATGGTTATGAGTAATTTTTTCTCTAATAGTTAAAATTTTGTTAGCAAAGAAAGTCATGAACTCATTACTAGTTAAAGATAATGGAATACTCAGCTCAATAGAGCTCTGACTCTTTGTCAGCCTGGCTACAGTGCTGAAAAGAAACCTGGGGTTGTTCTTATTTTCTTCAATTAGTGATGAGTAGAAAGATGTCCTAGCTTTACGGAGGGCTTTTTTATAGAGCAACAGACTCTTTTTCCAGGCTAAGTGAAGATCTTCTAAATTAGTGAGACGCCATTTCCTCTCCAACTTACGGGTTATCTGCTTTAAGCTACGAGTTTGAGAGTTATACCATGGAGTCAGACACTTCTGATTTAAAGCTCTCTTTTTCAGAGGAGCTACAGCATCCAAAGTTGTCTTCAATGAGGATGTAAAACTATTGACGAGATACTCTATCTCCCTTACAGAGTTTAGGTAGCTACTCTGCACTGTGTTGTTATATGGCATTAGAGAACATAAAGAAGGAATCATATCCTTAAACCTAGTTACAGCGCTTTCTGAAAGACTTCTAGTGTAATGAAACTTATTCCCTACTGCTGGGTAGTCCATCAGAGTAAATGTAAATGTTATTAAAAAATGATCAGACAGAAGGGAGTTTTCAGGGAATACTGTTAAGTCTTCTATTTCCATACCATAAGTCAGAACAAGATCTAAGATATGATTAAAGTGGTGGGTGGACTCATTTACTTTTTGAGCAAAGCCAATAGAGTCTAATAATAGATTAAATGCAGTGTTGAGGCTGTCATTCTCAGCATCTGTGTGGATGTTAAAATCGCCCACTATAATTATCTTATCTGAGCTAAGCACTAAGTCAGACAAAAGGTCTGAAAATTCACAGAGAAACTCACAGTAACGACCAGGTGGACGATAGATAATAACAAATAAAACTGGTTTTTGGGACTTCCAATTTGGATGGACAAGACTAAGAGACAAGCTTTCAAATGAATTAAAGCTCTGTCTGGGTTTTTGATTAATTAATAAGCTGGAATGGAAGATTGCTGCTAATCCACCGCCCCGGCCCGTGCTACGAGCATTCTGACAGTTAGTGTGACTCGGGGGTGTTGACTCATTTAAACTAACATATTCATCCTGCTGTAACCAGGTTTCTGTTAGGCAGAATAAATCAATATGTTGATCAATTATTATATCATTTACCAACAGGGACTTAGAAGAGAGAGACCTAATGTTTAATAGACCACATTTAACTGTTTTAGTCTGTGGTGCAGTAGAAGGTGCTATATTATTTTTTCTTTTTGAATTTTTATGCTTAAATAGATTTTTGCTGGTTATTGGTAGTCTGGGAGCAGGCACCGTCTCTACGGGGATGGGGTAATGAGGGGATGGCAGGGGGAGAGAAGCTGCAGAGAGGTGTGTAAGACTACAACTCTGCTTCCTGGTCCCAACCCTGGATAGTCACGGTTTGGAGGATTTAAGAAAATTAGCCAGATTTCTAGAAATGAGAGCTGCTCCATCCAAAGTGGGATGGATGCCGTCTCTCCTAACAAGACCAGGTTTTCCCCAGAAGCTTTGCCAATTATCTATGAAGCCCACCTCATTTTTTGGACACCACTCAGACAGCCAGCAATTCAAGGAGAACATGCGGCTAAACATGTCACTCCCGGTCTGATTGGGGAGGGGCCCAGAGAAAACTACAGAGTCCGACATTGTTTTTGCAAAGTTACACACCGATTTAATGTTAATTTTAGTGACCTCCGATTGGCGTAACCGGGTGTCATTACTGCCGACGTGAATTACAATCTTACCAAATTTACGCTTAGCCTTAACCAGCAGTTTCAAATTTCCTTCAATGTCGCCTGCTCTGGCCCCCGGAAGACAATTGACTATGGTTGCTGGTGTCGCTAACTTCACATTTCTCAAAACAGAGTCGCCAATAACCAGAGTTTGATCCTGGGCGGGTGTGTCGTCGAGTGGGGAAAAACGGTTAGAAATGTGAACGGGTTGGCGGTGTACACGGGGCTTCTGTTTAGGGCTACGCTTCCTCCTCACAGTCACCCAGTCGGCCTGCTTTCCCGGCTGCTCGGGATCTGCCAGAGGGGAACTAACGGCGGCTAAGCTACCTTGGTCCACACCGACTACAGGGGCCTGGCTAGCTGTAGAATTTTCCACGGTGCGGAGCCGAGTCTCCAATTCGCCCAGCCTGGCCTCCAAAGCTACGAATAAGCTACACTTATTACAAGTACCATTACTGCTAAAGGAGGCCGAGGAATAACTAAACATTTCACACCCAGAGCAGAAAAGTGCGGGAGAGACAGGAGAAGCCGCCATGCTAAATCGGCTAAGAGCTAGTAGCTACGCTAAGCTAGCGGATTCCTAAAAACACGCAAAGTGAATAATGTGTAAATAATTTAGAGGTGATTCAGCAGAATGAGTGCTTTAGTTAAGGCACGTAAAGATTACACTGGGAAACAAATCGTAATCTAGATAACTAGATCAATCTAACTGCGCAGATTAAACAGCTAACAGATACAGAAAAACACCACTGTGCTCCGGAACAGGAAGTGATACAATACCGCAGTGAGAGCCAACCACCAGTAGAGGCAAGCCATGCTGTTCTTCTCAGTTTGTCTGCCACCATTAGTTTCCAATGCCCCTGCAACATTATTTTGCAGTCATATCTTATTTCATGTACTAAGAGTAACATTTTTCATTTTATATTTTATTTAACCAACAAACAGTTTTACCCTATTGTTATCATTTGATCCAAGATATGTTTTGTATTTGTCATAAAAAAAACACTTATTTTAATAATTGCCTGTCACTTTAAGAAGGGCAGAAGTATTTCTGATGAAAACCCTTCATGAATGGTAATTTGGTTGGAGGCTAAACACCAATTACAATGACAATTTACTGTAATAAGCTCACAATGTCATAGAACTGGGATAGGCACACCCCTCCCCCCCAAAAAAAAACAAAAAAAAACACATTTCATCTTGGAATAACAACAAACAGAAGTTATAATATTCTGTAACTCCCTTCTGTCTGATCATTTCTTAATAACATTTACATTTACTCTGATGGACTACCCAGCAGTGGGGAATAAGTTTCATTACACTAGAAGTCTTTCAGAAAGCACTGTAACTAGGCTTAAGGATATGATTCGTTCTTTATGTTCTCTAATGCCATATACCAACACAGTGCAGAGTAGCTGCCTAAACTCTGTAAGTGAGATAGAGTATCTCGTCAATAGTTTTACATCCTCATTGAAGACAACTTTGGATGCTGTAACTCCTCTGAAAAAGAGAGCTTTAAATCAGAAGTGCCTGACTCTGTGGTATAACTCACAAACTCGCAGCTTAAAGCAGATAACCCGTAAGTTGGAGAGGAAATTGCGTCTCACTAATTTAGAAGATCTTCACTTAGCCTGGAAAAAGAGTCTGTTGCTCTATAAAAAAGCCCTCTGTAAAGCTAGGACATCTTACTACTCATCACTAATTGAAGAAAATAAGAACAACCCCAGGTTTCTTTTCAGCACTGTAGCCAGGCTGACAAAGAGTCAGAGCTCTATTGAGCCGAGTATTCCTTTAACTTTAACTAGTAATGACTTCATGACTTTCTTTGCTAATACAATCTTAACTATTAGAGAAAAAATTACTCATAACCATCCCAAAGACGTATCGTTATCTTTGGCTGCTTTCAGTGATGCCGGTATTTGGTTAGACTCTTTCTCTCAGATTGTTCTGTCTGAGTTATTTTCATTAGTTACTTCATCCAAACCATCAACATGTCTATTAGACCCCATTCCTACCAGGCTGCTCAAGGAAGCCCTACCATTATTTAATGCTTCGATCTTAAATATGATCAATCTATCTTTGTTAGTTGGCTATGTACCACAGGCTTTTAAGGTGGCAGTAATTAAACCATTACTTAAAAAGCCATCACTTGACCCAGCTATCTTAGCTAATTATAGGCCAATCTCCAACCTTCCTTTTCTCTCAAAAATTCTTGAAAGGGTAGTTGTAAAACAGCTAACTGATCATCTGCAGAGGAATGGTCTATTTGAAGAGTTTCAGTCAGGTTTTAGAATTCATCATAGTACAGAAACAGCATTAGTGAAGGTTACAAATGATCTTCTTATGGCCTCAGACAGTGGACTCATCTCTGTGCTTGTTCTGTTAGACCTCAGTGCTGCTTTTGATACTGTTGACCATAAAATTTTATTACAGAGATTAGAGCATGCCATAGGTATTAAAGGCACTGCGCTGCGGTGGTTTGAATCATATTTGTCTAATAGATTGCAATTTGTTCATGGAAATGGGGAATCTTCTTCACAGACTAAGGTTAATTATGGAGTTCCACAAGGTTCTGTGCTAGGACCAATTTTATTCACTTTATACATGCTTCCCTTAGGCAGTATTATTAGACGGCATTGCTTAAATTTTCATTGTTACGCAGATGATACCCAGCTTTATCTATCCATGAAGCCAGAGGACACACACCAATTAGCTAAACTGCAGGATTGTCTTACAGACATAAAGACATGGATGACCTCTAATTTCCTGCTTTTAAACTCAGATAAAACTGAAGTTATTGTACTTGGCCCCACAAATCTTAGAAACATGGTGTCTAACCAGATCCATACTCTGGATGGCATTACCCTGACCTCTAGTAATACTGTGAGAAATCTTGGAGTCATTTTTGATCAGGATATGTCATTCAATGACCATATTAAACAAATATGTAGGACTGCTTTTTTGCATTTACGCAATATCTCTAAAATTAGAAAGGTCTTGTCTCAGAGTGATGCTGAAAAACTAATTCATGCATTTATTTCCTCTAGGCTGGACTATTGTAATTCATTATTATCAGGTTGTCCTAAAAGTTCCCTGAAAAGCCTTCAGTTAATTCAAAATGCTGCAGCTAGAGTACTAACAGGGACTAGAAGGAGAGAGCATATCTCACCCATATTGGCCTCTCTTCATTGGCTTCCTGTTAATTCTAGAATAGAATTTAAAATTCTTCTTCTTACTTATAAGGTTTTGAATAATCAGGTCCCATCTTATCTTAGGGACCTCATAGTACCATATCACCCCAATAGAGTGCTTCGCTCTCAGACTGCAGGCTTACTTGTAGTTCCTAGGGTTTGTAAGAGTAGAATGGGAGGCAGAGCCTTCAGCTTTCAGGCTCCTCTCCTGTGGAACCAGCTCCCAATTCAGATCAGGGAGACAGACACCCTCTCTACTTTTAAGATTAGGCTTAAAACTTTCCTTTTTGCTAAAGCTTATAGTTAGGGCTGGATCAGGTGACCCTGAACCATCCCTTAGTTATGCTGCTATAGACTTAGACTGCTGGGGGGTTCCCATGATGCACTGAGTGTTTCTTTCTCTTTTTGCTCTGTATGCACCACTCTGCATTTAATCATTAGTGATTGATCTCTGCTCCCCTCCACAGCATGTCTTTTTCCTGGTTCTCTCCCTCAGCCCCAACCAGTCCCAGCAGAAGACTGCCCCTCCCTGAGCCTGGTTCTGCTGGAGGTTTCTTCCTGTTAAAAGGGAGTTTTTCCTTCCCACTGTCGCCAAGTGCTTGCTCACAGGGGGTCGTTTTGACCGTTGGGGTTTTTTACGTAATTATTGTATGGCCTTGCCTTACAATATAAAGCACCTTGGGGCAACTGTTTGTTGTGATGTTGATTGATTGATAATATCAGTAAGAAAACAAAATTATATTTCTCCCAAAGAAAAGACTTGTTACATATGGAGGCTATACAAAGCACACAAATGTAGCATACAGTTGTCTTAACTAGCAGTTGCCACATTCCCAAGGTGCGTCTTTCCTGCATTTGCCACAGGTGTATTTTCGGCAGTGTACACAATGTTCAGTGCTTCTGTTATTATTGCAGAGTATGCACACCTGGCACTGTGTCTTTTCTTCTGAGAAACTCTCATCTCACAACGCTGCTGTTTGTGCTCTTCCCCTCGTGCCTTTTCCTTTAAATCTCTGTTTTGAAGTTCTTCGCCGAGCTCCAGCATGAACAATTGCTGACTTTCTTTTGACCCTGTGCATGTTGTGTATGAAATGTGTGCATTTGTGGCAGCCATGTAACACAGCCATGGGCCATCTCTGTGTTCCTGCACATACGGAGTAATTGCATAATTTCTGGTCCATGATATCAACACCGCATTTGACAGACAGATTTTCTTTTTTTTTTTACTTTTTTTTTTTACGTACACCATCAGCAAGGCACTTCCAGATGTGAACACCTGTGTTGAGTACAATAGTCGGCCCGAGGTTTATTTGGCAGTTGCTGGTAGCTCCCGACAATTTTTGTTGATGGTGCCAAGCGGAGTTGTTTCTCGTTGAAGAAGCCTGTTAGCCAAAGACAGAGAAGTAAAGAAATTGTCCATAGTTACAGTCCTTCCCTGGTCCATAAATGGTTCCATCAACTTCAAAACAACATTCTCTGAAAGCCTCTCTCCCGCCAGGCGAGTGGGATCTTTTCCCAAGTAAGGGATGACATTACACATGTATTTCGTGTCCAGAACTTCTGCAATCCAAAACTTGATTCCAAACTTGTCAGGCTTGGATCCCATGTACTGCAGAAAGGGACAACAAAGCTTTGATGGAAATAACTGCTCATCCACGACAACATGCTGCTCTGGACTGTAGGACGACACACACTTCTGACCAAACCACTGCCAGATGTCAGAAATTGCTACAAATTTGTCTGTTTGTAAGCATTCCTTGTGGGTGTCCTTGTTGTCAAAGCAAATGTAATGCTTTATTTCAAGAAAGCAGTTACGGGGCATTATGGCTTTGATATCTGGGTTGCTGAATTTATTGGCCCACATGAATGGCATGGCACCAACGTAGCCCTTGGCAGCCCTTCAGAAAAAGATCGCAAGGGACGCCATCAGCTCATAGATGCTCATCTGCCAGCTGGGGTTCGTTCTATGGCCCTCCTGGACTGTGCAGTCTCTGACGGTTATCAATATGCTGATATCCATCAAACACAGAAAGCTTTGAAGGCGAGTTGTGATTTTGTGTTTTGCAAACTCTGTTGGCCCTCCAGGTCAACTGAATACTGTCTGTGTAGTTTCATGAGCAGAATAGTCTTCAATGTTGCGGTCGAACCAAACAGTGGTTTCTTTCGCCTTCTCTGTGTA
Organism: Thalassophryne amazonica; assembly: GCF_902500255.1. Taxonomy (NCBI): domain Eukaryota; kingdom Metazoa; phylum Chordata; class Actinopteri; order Batrachoidiformes; family Batrachoididae; genus Thalassophryne; species Thalassophryne amazonica. The sequence goes on along the minus strand of NC_047103.1, from coordinate 114,835,570 downwards.
TCCAGGTGTATTGCTCAATTCAGCAACTTTTGTTTTTGCTACAAGGGGGGTTGCCATGTATTGTGCCTCTGTGTAGCCTCTGTATTTGAACTGTCCTGCTCAATCACATATTTGAGCACCTGAGGAGGTTGGTGCTGAAGTGAAACTGCCTTCAAGTGTTAATTGGCACATTCCAAAGAAACAATAGGCTGCTTTTCTCTGCTGAAACTTGTGTCAGCCTCCATATGCTGTTACGTATGGAGGCTATACAAAGCACACAGGGACTCAGCTCATTTACATATATAACAAAGGGAGGAGGTTGGTCATATGCCGTGGTAGGCACAGCTAACCAAAAAGTTAGCTTCGATAACCATTAATCAGAAAACTGAAAAGTTATCTTTTATGATGATAAACCGTGAAACTGCTAAAAAAAAAAATGTATCTTTATTACAGATAACCAATAACTTTTAGCATTCATTCGGACGCGGCCACATCAGATTACACTGTTGGCTTCTGATAAATCAGTTTCACTTTAAGCACCGCAGGGGCTGCTGGGTAAATTCAAGAATCACAAACATACAATAATGCATGAAAAATGAATGAGTTAAAAAATAAAACCCCAAACACTGTCATCAGCTTTCAAAAGCAGTAAAACACAGTATTAGAAGTCACAGTTTATCTTGGTATTATATACACCGCCACTTACAAACTAAAAAGCTGCTGCTTTTTTCACACTCTTTCAATCCTGCGGCTTAAATAACCAAAATGCATCCATTAATGCATTGATTGACAGAGTAAAATACACGTAGTGAATATAAATTCCTGTTAGTTTCAGTGGGATTCATCTGAAAAGTAATCATCCAGAGATTATCCAAAACAGTCTAAATGGTGACGAAACGTCTCTCTGTACACATCTGCACCATGAGAGCTCCTCTCCCACTGAGTCTTGGTGATACCATCAGCCACAAAGAAATAAAATAAAATAAAATTAGTCCGTCTTTTGTGTCGAGCGGACGCTAACACTTCTTCTTCTTTTTTCGGATCCAATGGCGGGCAGCACCAGCTTAAAGCGCAGGTTACACATAGACGGTTTTGTCGGCGGGCAGTACGTAGACCGAAGTTCGCGGTAGTTCCGGCTGTTTTTGCGGTGGAAAGGGGCAGAGCTTTTCGCCGGCGTTTTGAGCGCCGTACTAGCTGCAAATACGGGGATAAAACGCCACTAAATCCTCTGAATAAAGCGGCGTTTTGACGCCGTAGCATCCAGCACACTTCAGGCAATGGGGTTAATACCCAGTTCTATCCTTTACAATCGCAGGTTAAGACGCGTGTGAGAACGGCGGTGTTCTGCTGCCACCGATAATGCCCTGTGTACCGCTGGATTTATCCAGGCAAATACTGTGTTACTCCAGGAACTTTTGCATATAGGCACCGCCCCCAGAGTATAATAGGCTGAAGCAGCTGTCACTGCCGGGGGAGGGAGCTCATCTCTCAGCCTTTTATTCTCCTTCCTTTTTCCCCTGCTCAACGTCTTGCTCATCTCCACCACAGGGCTACACTCTGCTCCTGAACCAGACCTCTTGGTAAGTCCTTGCCGCTGCCAATTTTCTTTTAGTAGGCATACTGGAGCTTATCTGCAAAAATATCTGGAGCTGTCCGTGAGTGAGAGGCCTGCATGCAGCGCGCTAGCATTTTTGTACTGACCGCCGCCTATCGGCCGTTTGGAATGCCGTTAACCGGGAGGTGGCGTTTAGAATGGCATACTGTCCACTAGCGCCGCCGTTTTGTCTGCCTCTGTCGCCGGTTAAAACACGTTTGAGGACGCCGATGTGGGCTCTATTGCCGTTTTACACGCCGTTGGATAGGGATACAACGCCGGCCGCCAATTACGGCGCTGTAAACTGCGGCACTACAGGAAGGGGCAGGATGAAACGGCGATTAAAAAGTATCAAACACCGTTGTTCGCGTTGTCTCCATCGTCACGCGAATTCTCCAGGAGCGCTCCCGGAATTATTCGACATGTTGAATAATTTTTTCGACGATTCCCGGTAAAGCCGGAACTAAGCCACGCCCCCTAGTGCTGGCGTTAACAACGGCGTGTGATCCTTAAGATGGCCAAAAACTCTTCCGGGACGCTTCCGGGAGCTCTGACCATCTATGTGTAAACAGGGGCTTAATGTGCATTTCCGCCACCTCCCGGGCTGGTGAGTGATCGCTGAGATTTTGCAAAACCTTAACTCCTGGCAGCCATAGTCATTTGTTTAGATGCAATGAAGTAATCCAGTGTCCTTTAGATATTTAAATAATTCTTTTTGCATGATTTCTGATGGGTTTTGCAGCAGCTTTCCAAGAGACAAGGGACTGTAACGTCCAAAGTGAACCTGAACTACATTACCCACAATGCTCCCTGCGTCGACCGGCCAATGACGTTTTGCGCTTAATGATGATGTCATTAGCAAGTGACAGCCAGTCTGCCATAAATAAACACACAATAGACGGATTTTAGGGTTTACAAGCGTTTTTGACTGTTAAACTTTGCTCACTTTACCAGCAAAAAAAAATGTTATCAGACTGAAAGTTATCTGAACTAAATTTATCGGTAGGTAACTGGTCCAATAATGGTTTTAAAACTTATCTGAAAAGCTAATCCACTAGCAAAACATTAGCTTCGATAATTATCTGCTATCGGATTAACTGAACTAGGCCCACCGCTGGTCATATGCTAAACCTTGGGGGATTTCACTACAGATTAAAGTCTGCTGTGTGGGCCTACTAGTGCTACAAATATTGAATAAATTAAAATGCTGTGAAATGGTTTAATTATACTGGATGATCTTGGTAAATTAAAGTAAAAATGATCAATTTAAGCAATCCTTTCAAATTTTCTGAATGAAATTTCCAAACAAATTAAGGGCATTCCAAAAATATAATTTAGTAACCAAATTCGAATTTATTTCAATGAAATAAACTTAAATAATAAATGCAAAGTTACAGCAAAATTAACTGTGAAACTTTTAGGCATTTCATTTGGTACATCCAACCCAAAAAATAAATTTAATGTGTCTCAGTGATCTTGTTATAGCGGTATAGTTGTTTCTTACTGTGATATATGGCCACTAAATAACTTTAAAGAGTGCTTAAACCTGAAAGTAAAAGAGCTAAAACACCAAAAAGACCTTTTGAGAAGACTTGTCAGTGTACCACTGATCCTTCATTTGGTCAGCACAGTGGCTTATTGGTTAGCACTGTTGCCCTACAGCAAGCAGGTCATGGGATCATTTCCCACGTGTTTGCATGGGTTTTTCCGGGTACTCCAGGATCCCCGACATTTAAAGACATGCGGGTTAGGTGAATTGGAAACTTTATAATTGCCCAGGTATCCCTTGCAAAAGAAATCTTGATCTCAATGGGACCAACCTGGTTAAAATAAAAATGTTCTCTGATGCCCCTGAATTTGAAATGTTTGCTCTGCGTTATGGTGGCTGGGAAGTGCAAATCAATCAGTCATGAAAACTGAAAGTAAAAGAGCAAAATGACCTTTCAATAAGACTAGTCAGTGTAACACTGACTTTTCATTTGTTTGTTAGTTTGTTCACCTTAAATTTGTAGTATTTTTCATCTGACTGACTTGAAATTTGGTCAAATCATGCAGACTGTTGCTGTCTATGAGCCTATGTTTTTTGGAGTGGTTCCAATAATATTTACCACTGATAATTGGGTCAAACATCACAAATTTTGGGAACATAAATGAATAGTCACCTGGTGGCAAACACCAGAATTGCAGCTTTCTGTTACATGATGGCAATGCCTGGTGGCAAAAACCAGTAGTACAGCAAGCTGTTATTGTTGCTTCAAGGTGGCGCTGCCTGTTGGCAAAAACTGGAAGTACAGCTTGCCTATGTTTTTTGGAGTGGTTCCAATAATAGTTACCATTGATAATTGTGTCAAACTTCAAAAAGTTTGGGAACATAAATGAAAAGCCACCTGGTGGCAAACACCGGAAATACACGCAGAGGGGCTCTGATCTAAAGTGGTTGTTTTTCAATTATAATGTAATGTATTTATTTATTTACAGTGAATGAGTAGTTATTTACAGTGAACTCCCAAACTGAATAAGATTGGACTAGGCCCAATGTAACGGGTCACCAGAATAATTAATTTAGGATTTAATACTTATTATTTAATCAATACTTGGGGCACCACCTATTATTAATTTTATATAGCATAGGTACTATAATTTAAACATTAATTCATCATTCTCAAATACATTAATCCGTCTTGACTTAATTTAATCAATCTCTGATCTGAAGTCTGAATTCTCATGATATGGTTGACCAAGAGTTTCCTTCTGAGCACAAATGACCACAGCAGAAAATATTTACAATTTATTTACAACTTATTATTATTATTTACAACAAGAAATGAACATTTTGCTGGCATTTTATGGACAGTGATCGAAAATAAGTTCATTCATGGAAACAATTTTCTTACTCACTCATGAGACGTTGGAAGGAAGAAAGATAAAGCTCAAAGCTTTAAGAAATAAATCTGATTTGAATATAGTGATGAATTTTGAAGCCAATTATGAAGAAAAATATTAAGCATGAATATATTTAAAGAAAACGGAGCTACCTGTATCCATTGACAACAAACCTCTTTCATGGAGCCTGGACTGGGTCAATTAGCTGCTGTTGGAGGGTGGTTCTGTTCGTCCATCATCGATATTTCTGCTCTGGGCAGCGGGAGCTCACTTGGGTCAGAGGGGTTAACCAAAGGTGTCCCCGAGTGATCCCAGGGCTTGTGTTGGCTGGCTTTGCCGGCGTTAGCTGCTGGTTTGAAATCAGCTCAGTTGTCAGCTTGCAGGAACCCAGAGGTAGGAGGTGTTTGTTGAAAACGGTTCCTAGTAACTTTTTAAAAAAGTTTGTTTGAACCAGATTAAAAATCTTTGTGAATTTAGAAAAAAAAAACTTTAAGAGCGTTGAAAATTATAATGAAAAAGGAAAAGTCGCTTTTTCTGTAAATTCGCTCTTAATTTGAAAAGCTCAGCTGGGAAGTTCTCTTAAAAATTCAAAAGACTTGACGCACCTTAAAGCGTCAGGTTAAAACTTTGTTTGTCTAAAAGTAAACAATGAATGAATGCCACGTGGTAGCTTAGCTTAGCTTAACAATGAGGCCTTGGCCCAAAAAGAATATTTAAGCGTTTACATAGAAGAAAGCAGAAAGTGAAGGAGGCAGAAGCGGGCAGAAGAAGGGAAGGGCCGAGTGACGCTCTGTCCTAACTTCTTAAAGGGGGACTTACGTCATCAAACTCCACCCATTTAGAGTGTGTAACTTTACGGAAAATTTCATGTCCAAATACTGTTTGTTCTCAAACACTGAAATGGACACCCATTAAACACCCCATTTGACACTTAAACACCCCATTTGGTTAAAACAGAATACTTCAACATCAACATGTTGATACTGCAAAAAGATCACTTAAACACACATCAGTTAAAAAGGACACAGGTCAATAAAATGGAATACATGCACAGCATTTGCTTGAATAATCAATACAAACACTCTTAGAAGTTTCTATACATGTGAATCAAAGAATAGTGATGTGATTCTTTTTATTTTAAAATAATGGTCTTTTCCTTTGCTTTAAACAAAGCTAAAAGCTGATTGTCAGGACAAGTTTATGACCACATGTAATCTGGGGGAGGGGGGGGGGGTAGTGGTTGCAGTCTTGAGAGGTTCCTGCCGTAGTTTGATCATAAAATTTCTCCTGGCCTGGAGAAGCACAGATTCTGACGTGAAGCAATTATAATGCCATGTAATTCACAATTACCGAAATGTAACCGATAAAAGCTGAGGGCTTCCCTTTGAAGAACTTTGAATTACAGCTTTGTTTTCCTCTGGAAGCAGTGCTGGACCATCGGGGATTTCTCCAAACCTTATCTGAAGATCTCCAGATGACTTAGGAATTTCTCAACCGGGGATGGAAACAGTCTCTGTCTCCAGTGGCAAACTCAGGTTTTGTGTTGAGACAGCATTAATTAGGACGAATCGAGGCTATGGCGCTACAGCTTCACCTCACCCAGGGTTCTGTGTTAAACGTAACACCAACTTACACTGCAGGCAACAAGCAGCATTTTGTTAATAATCATTGTTTACATTTCCTCCTTGTTCCATCAGGCTTCCCTTCAGGGAAAACACTTGTGAAGTGTTTGGTTTGGAGCCATCAGGAAATAGGAAAATACTCAGTCTGCCAGTCGTAACTACAATATTAAGAGAAAAAAGCAGAGAAGCTTTTTTTCAGTGACTTGTTCGGGTTGTCTCCTGTGTTGTCCCCAGGGAGAGGTGCTTCCCCCCGCATGCACGCTGCTGAGCTTTGGCTCCATATGAGGCACCCTGCTCAGTAAATTTGCTCCGTGAATTGCAGCTCATTTGAGTGTCTTTTTTCCGACTCCATGTTGTGAAGATTAGTGGACTTTTCCTGCCAAACGTATTTGATCCATGACTGAAAACTTTTAAAATATGACAGGTGAGGAGGATAAACAGAAAAGTGACAAACAGCCTTTGTTTATGGCAAGCCATGAATGCCACAAATACATCACATTCAGCTACGTATCACCAAAAATCCACTTCAAAAAAAAAAAAAAAATTGTTTGATTTATATGTTTGTCTGTTGGTTTGTTTAAGGATTAAGAACTTATGTACAGTTGTGCTCAAAAGTTGACATACCCTGGCAGAATAGATTTTTTTGACCATTTTTTCATATAATCTAAATCAGGGGTGGCCAAGTTCGGTCCTGGAGAGCCACATTCAGGAATGTGGCTCTCGAGGACCGAACTTGGCCACCACTGATCTAAATGATAACACAAATTTTATTTTATTTTTTTCACTCATGGTTAGTGGTTGGGTGAAGCCATTTCTTGTCAAACAACTGTTTACTCTTTTTAACACTGATTTATGAGTTTAATTATTCATAAGTTATAACATTTTTTCAGCCAATAAGATAAAATTTGCTAATGATATAATTTGCTTATTTACCACCTTTGCACTAGTTGGCTGACCAACAGGGGACGTAGGTTGCCAAAACGTTCTTGCACCCAATGAGGTCATGGCCTTATGGAATTTTCCAGCTGCATAAAAACTCCTGTGTTCACAGAGTTTTATACAATACAACATACAAAGATAAATGTACCAATCAGTACATTTCTTGTGATTGGGCTTGTTTTCTTGTTTTCTTTTTGTACCATCTTGCCTGTAACATATGAATTTATTTTCATCAACACGTTTTAAACGTACATTCAAACACTGATTCACACTTCTACTGTCAACATGTTTGCCATATCTTTCACTTTCCCTTTTCCCACTGGAAACGTCTGCCATTTGGGACATGACCAGTACAACCCCAATTCCAATGAAGTTGTGACATTGTGTAAAATGCAATAAAAACTGATTACAATGATTTATAAATCCTCTTCAACCTATATTCAATTAAATACACCACAAAGACAAGATATTTAATGTTCAAACTGATAGACTTTTTTGTTTTTGTGCAAATATTTGCTAATTTTGAAATAGATGCCTGCAACACATTTCAAAAAAGCCCGGACAGTGGTATGTTTACTTTCAATTGCAAGGAATTTAGGGATTCCATCATCTGCAGTCCATAATATAATCAGAAGATTCAGAGAATCTGGAGAACTTTCTGTTAGCAAAGTAGTAAAGCATGCGTTTTGAAACCCACTCACCGCAGGTTCGAGACTCGGCAGATTCTTTCCCACCTGGAGACCGGTGGGAGCGCTGTCAGAGTCATGTTCTTTGATTTCTCCAGCGCTTTCAACACCATCAGACCAGCGCTGCTGTGGGGGAAGCTGGAGGACGCAGGTGTGGATGGACATCTCGCCGCCTGGACCAGCGACTACCTCACTGACCGCCCTCAGTACGTGTGGCTGCGCTGCTGTCAGTCCGAGGTGGTAAGGTGCAGCACCGGGGCCCCCCAGGGCACTGTCCTCTTGCTTTTCCTCTTCACCCTTTACACCTCAGACTTCACCTACAACACGGACAGCTACCATCTCCAGATGTTCTCTGATGACTCCGCCATTGTGGGTTGTGTGTCTGAGGGGAACGAGCTGTAGTACCGGTCAGTCATCACAGACTTTGTGGAGTGGTGTGAGTGCAACCACTTGTGTCTCAACACCAGTAAGATGAAGGAGATGGTGATCGACTTCAGGAGGAAACCACCACCTCACCCACCGGTGAACATCCAGGGGGAGGACATAGAGACCTTGGACAGTTTGAAATACCTGGGTGTTCACCACAAAAACAAACCGGACTGGACTCACAACACTGACGCCCTTTTTTTTGCTGAAACGTTAGCGCCGCTGACTTTCGAGCCAGCCATTGGCCATCTTTGTACTCCTCATAGAAGCTGTGTGATGACATCAAATCAAATCAATTTTATTTATATAGCACCAAAACACAACAAACAGTTGCCCCAAGGCGCCTTATATTGTAAGGCAAGCCCATACAATAATTACGTAAAAACCCCAATGGTCAAAACGACCCCCTGTGAGCAAGCACTTGGCAACAGTGGGAAGGAAAAAGTCCCTTTTAACAGGAAGAAACCTCCAGCAGAACCAGGCTCAGGGAGGGGCAGTCTTCTGCTGGGACTGGTTGGGGCTGAGGGAGAGAACCAGGAAAAAGACATGCTGTGGAGGGGAGCAGAGATCGATCACTAATGATTAAATGCAGAGTGGTGCATACAGAGCAAAAAGAGAAAGAAACAGTGCATCATGGGAACCCCCCAGCAGTCTAAGTCTATAGCAGCATAACTAAGGGATGGTTCAGCGTCACCTGATCCAGCCCTAACTATAAGCTTTAGCAAAAAGGAAAGTTTTAAGCCTAATCTTAAAAGTAGAGAGGGTGTCTTTCTCCCTGATCCGAATTGGGAAATGGTTCCACAGGAGAGGAGCCTGAAAGCTGAAGGCTCTGCCTCCCATTCTACCTTACAAACCCTAGGAACTACAAGTAAGCCTGCAGTCTGAGAGCGAAGCGCTCTATTGGGGTGATATGGTACTATGAGGTCCCTAAGATAAGATGGGACCTGATTATTCAAAACCTTATAAGTAAGAAGAAGAATTTTAAATTATATTCTAGAATTAACAGGAAGCCAATGAAGAGAGGCCAATATGGGTGAGATATGCTCTCTCCGTCTAGTCCCCGTTAGTACTCTAGATGCAGCATTTTGAATTAACTCAAGGCTTTTCAGGGAACTTTTAGGACAACCTGATAATAATGAATTATCAGCGGTGTTTTGCTGTATCTGCTAGCTGTTTAATCTGCACAGTTAGATTGATCTAGTTAACTAGATAACGATTTGTTTCACAGTGTAATCTTCACGTGCCTTAACTAAAGCACTCCCTCTGCCGAATCACCTCTAAATTATTTACACATTATTCACTTTGTGTGTTTTTAGGAATCCGCTAGCTTAGCGCAGCTATTAGCTCTTAGCCGGTTTAGCATGGCGGCTTGTCCTGTCTCTCCCGCACTTTTCTGCTCTGGGTGTGAAATGTTTAGTTATTCCTCGGCCTCCTTTAGCAGTAATGGTACTTGTAATAAGTGTAGCTTATTCGTAGCTTTGGAGGCCAGGCTGGGCGAATTGGAGACTCGGCTCCGCACCTTGGAAAATCCTACAGCTAGCCAGGCTCCTGTAGTCGGTGCGGACCAAGGTAGCTTAGCCACCGTTAGTTCCCCTCCAGCAGATCCCCAGCAGCCGGGAAAGCAGGCCGACTGGGTGACTGTGAGGAGGAAGCGTAGTTCTAAACAGAAGCCCCATGTACACAGCCAACCCATTCACATCTCTAACCATTTTTCCCCACTCGGCGACACACCCGCCGAGGAACAAACCCTGGTTATTGGCGACTCTGTTTTGAGAAATGTGAAATTAGCGACACCAGCAACCATAGTCAATTGTCTTCCGGGGGCCAGAGCAGGCGACACTGAAGGAAATTTGAAACTGCTGGCTAAGGCTAAGCATAAATGTGGTAAGATTGTAATTCACGTCGGCAGTAATGACACCCGGTTACGCCAATCGGAGGTCACTAAAATTAACATTGAATCGGTGTGTAACTTTGCAAAAACAATGTCGGACTCTGTAGTTTTCTCTGGGCCCCTCCCCAATCGGACCGGGAGTGACATGTTTAGCCGCATGTTCTCCCTGAATTGCTGGCTGTCTGAGTGGTGTCCAAAAAATGAGGTGGCTTCATAGATAATTGGCAAAGCTTCTGGGGAAAACCTGGTCTTGTTAGGAGAGACGGCATCCATCCCACGTTGGATGGAGCAGCTCTCATTTCTAGAAATCTGGCCAATTTTCTTAAATCCTCCAAACCGTGACTATCCAGGGTTGGGACCAGGAAGCAGAGTTGTAGTCTTACACACCTCTCTGCAGCTTCTCTCCCCCTGCCATCCCCTCATTACCCCATCCCTGTAGAGACTGTGCCTGCTCCCAGACCACCAATAACCAGCAAAATCTATTTAAGCATAAAAATTCAAAAAGAAAAAATAATATAGCACCTTCAACTGCACCACAGACTAAAACAGTTAAATGTGGTCTATTAAACATTAGATTTCTCTCTTCTAAGTCCCTGTTAGTAAATGATATAATAATTGATCAACATATTGATTTATTCTGCCTTACAGAAACCTGGTTACAGCAGGATGAGTATGCTAGTTTAAATGAGTCAACACCCCCGAGTCACACTAACTGCCAGAATGCTCATAGCACGTGCCGAGGCGGAGGATTAGCAGTAATCTTCCACTCCAGCTTATTAATTAATCAAAAACCCAGACAGAGCTTTAATTCATTTGAAAGCTTGTCTCTTAATCTTGTCCATCCAAATTGGAAGTCCCAAAAAACAGTTTTATTTGTTGTTATCTATCGTCCACCTGGTCATTACTGTGAGTTTCTCTGTGAATTTTCGGACCTTTTGTCTGACTTAGTGCTTAGCTCAGATAAGATAATTATAGTGGACGATTTTAACATCCACACAGATGCTGAGAATGACAGCCTCAACACTGCATTTAATCTATTGTTAGACTCAATTGGCTTTGCTCAAAATGTAAATGAGTCCACCCACCACTTTAATCATACCTTAGATCTTGTTGTGACTTATGGTATGGAAATTGAAGACTTAACTGTATTCCCTGAAAACTCCCTTCTGTCTGATCATTTCTTAATAACATTTACATTTACTCTGATGGACTACCCAGCAGTGGGGAGTCTTTCAGAAAGCGCTGTAACTAGGTTTAAGGATATGATTCCTTCTTTATGTTCTCCAGTGCCATATACCAACACAGGGCAGAGTAGCTACCTAAACTCTGTGAGTGAGACCGATTATCTCATCAATAGTTTTATATCCTCATTGAGGACATCTTTGGATGCTGTAGCTCCTCTGAAAAAGAGAGCCTTAAATCAGAAGTGCCTGACTCCATGGTATAACTCACAAACTCGCAGCTTAAAGCAGATAACCCGTAAGTTGGAGAGGAAATGGCGTCTCACTAATTTAGAAGATCTTCACTTAGCCTGGAAAAAGAGTCTGTTGCTCTATAAAAAAGCCCTCCGTAAAGCTAGGACATCTTACTACTCATCACTAATTGAAGAAAATAAGAACAACCCCAGGTTTCTTTTCAGCACTGTAGCCAGGCTGACAAAGAGTCAGGGCTCTACTGAGCCGAGTATTCCTTTAACTTTAACTAGTAATGACTTCATGACTTGCTTTGCTAATAAAATTTTAACTATTAGAGAAAAAATTACTCATAACCATCCCAAAGACATATCGTTCTCTTTGGCTGCTTTCAGTGATGCCGGTATTTGGTTAGACTCTTTCTCTCCGATTGTTCTGTCTGAGTTATTTTCGTTAGTTACTTCCTCCAAACCATCAACATGTCTATTAGACCCCATTCCTACCAGGCTGCTCAAGGAAGCCCTACCATTAATTAATGCTTCGATCTTAAATATGATCAATCTGTCTTTATTAGTTGGCTATGTACCACAGGCTTTTAAGGTGGCAGTAATTAAACCATTACTTAAAAAGCCATCACTTGACCCAGCTATCTTAGCTAATTATAGGCCAATCACCAACCTTCCTTTTCTCTCAAAAATTCTTGAAAGGGTAGTTGTAAAACAGCTAACTGATCATCTGCAGAGGAATGGTCTATTTGAAGCGTTTCAGTCAGGGTTTAGAATTCATCATAGTACAGAAACAACATTAGTGAAGGTTACAAATGTTCTTCTTATGGCCTCAGACAGTGGACTCATCTCTGTGCTTGTTCTGTTAGACCTCAGTGCTGCTTTTGATACTGTTGACCATAACATTTTATTCCAGAGATTATAGCATGCCATAGGTATTAAAGGCACTGCGCTGCGGTGGTTTGAATCATATTTATCTAATAGATTACAATTTGTTCATGTAAATGGGGAATCTTCTTCACAGACTAAGGTTAATTATGGAGTTCCATTAGGTTCTGTGCTAGGACCAGTTTTATTCACTTTATACATGCTTCCCTTAGGCAGTACTATTAGACAGCATTGCTTAAATTTTCATTGTTACGCAGATGATACCCAGCTTTATCTATCCATGAAGCCAGAGGACACACACCAATTAGCTAAACTGCAGGATTGTCTTACAGACATAAAGACATGGATGACCTCTAATTTCCTGCTTTTAAACTCAGATAAAACCGAAGTTATTGTACTTGGCCCCACAAATCTTAGAAACATGGTGTCTAACCAGATCCTTACTCTGAATGGCATTACCCTGACCTCTAGTAATACTGTGAGAAATCTTGGAGTCATTTTTGATCAGGATATGTCATTCAAAGCGCATATTAAACAAATATGTAGGACTGCTTTTTTGCATTTTCGCAATATCTCTAAAATTAGAAAGGTCTTGTCTCAGAGTGATGCTGAAAAACTAATTCATGCATTTATTTCCTCTAGGCTGGACTATTGTAATTCATTATTATCAGGTTGTCCTAAAAGTTCCCTGAAAAGCCTTCAGTCAATTCAAAATGCTGCAAATAGAGTACTGACAGGGATTAGAAGGGGAGAGCATATCTCACCCATATTGGCCTCTCTTCATTGGCTTCCTGTTAATTCTAGAATAGAATTTAAAATTCTTCTTCTTACTTATAAGGTTTTGAATAATCAGGTCCCATCTTATCTTAGGGACCTCATAGTACCATATCACCCCAATAGAGCGCTTCGCTCTCAGACTGCAGGCTTACTTGTAGTTCCTAGGGTTTGTAAGAGTAGAATAGGAGGCAGAGCCTTCAGCTTTCAGGCTCCTCTCCTGTGGAACCAGCTCCCAATTCAGATCAGGGAGACAGACACCCTCTCTACTTTTAAGATTAGGCTTACCTGGTTCTCTCCCTCAGCCTCAACCAGTCCCAGCAGAAGACTGCCCCTCCCTGAGCCTGGTTCTGCTGGAGGTTTCTTCCTGTTAAAAGGGAGTTTTTCCTTCCCACTGTCACCAAGTGCTTGCTCACAGAGGGTCCTTTTGACCGTTGGAGTTTTTCCGTAATTACTGTATGGCTTTGCCTTACAATATAAAGTGCCTTGGGGCAACTGTTTGTTGTGATTTGGCGCTATATAAATAAAATTGATTTGATTTGATTGTAAACCTTTATTACACTTATAAAACACAAGTATAGCATATATATTTTGAAAGTACAGGTTGTCCTGAAAAAAAAGACAGTTTTGGACAGTTCACTCGTCTGGCATAAATGGTTTATTATTGCTGTTAACAGCTCTCCCTGCATCCCATAATCATTTATGTCTCTTTTTTTTCAGGACAACCTGTGCTTTCAATATATATATATATATATATATATATATATATATGTTTTTGTTGTGTTTTATAAGTGTAATAAAGGTTTACAATCAAAAATAGGCAAGGAAAAAATAAAGCGAAAAATAATTTTCCACACAGATTTATTCAAAACACACAGCAAACTATAATAAACTACTGTTTTGACACTTTATAAAGGTAATTTGAGGTCTTGTGTGAAAGTCTGTACAACAAAAAGGTTCAAACAATAAACACAATTGCACATTTTGAACACTATATCTACAAAATGGTCTATGCGTTTTGTTGTCCATTGATATGGTAAACAGTGCTTTATGCAGAGAAAGCAACAGAGTTATCCAGTAACATTTACATGCAAACTAGTGGAGCAATCCTGATAGTTGCAAACTCTTTGTTTGTGCACATGAGATTGTCATCAGAGGCTCTCCATGTGCTCCTGCTTTCACTGATCGCTGTGCGTAATGGCACAGGGCGCACTGAGTATGTATTAATAGTATGTACTCATTGGAGCACCCAGGGTGCTATTCAAATGGGCCAAGTAGTAACATATCACTCCTGAAAACGATCTTTGGCTTTTCATATGAGGTAAATCTGCCCTATGATTGGATATTGGAAAACCATGTGACGGTGAACCAATTCTGATTGAACACTCACATTACGCACGTCATCACACAGCTTCTATGAGGAGTACAAAGATGGCTGATGGCTGGCTCGAAAGTCTGCAGAGTTAACTTTTCAGCAAAAAAAAGTAAGTTTCTATCTCATATCATTCAAACCTTATTTATAATTTATTAAAGCTTGGTCTTAGCTGTCGTATACAATGGCGTCGGCCCCAGAGGGTTAATTTCCAGGTATTTGCGGGCCGTTCTGAGTCAGCCAAAGGACCGGATACAGCCCGCGGGCCGTAAAATGCCCAGGTGTGAAATGCCTAGGTGTGACCAAGACCCTAAAGACTTGGATGATTGTTCTCCTGCAGACATATTGTGATCGCAAAACACCTCTGCCCAGTGACCTCATGTCTCTTCCCAGGCATTTTTTTTTTCAATTTATTACATTTTATATAGCGCAAAATCACAACAAAGCTGCCTCACGGCTCTTCACAGAACTAAAGTCTAACCTTACCTACCCCAAGAGCAGTGGTGTCCAAACTGTTCCAGAAAGGGCTGAGAGGGTGCAAGTTTTCTTAGCAGCTACTGACATCAGCAGGTGATTTCACTGATTAGCATCAATTTGAGCAGGTGGGATGAGTTTATCAGTGAAATCACCTGCTGGAGTCAGCGGCTGCAAAGAAAACCTACATGCTGTCAGCTCTTTCTGGAATAGTTTGGACACCACTGTCCTAGAGCAAGCACAAAGGCAGCAGTGGTAAAGAAAACCTCCCTCAGAAGATAATGAGGAAGAAACCTCAAGCAGACCAGACTCACAGGAGTGACCTACTGCTTAAGCTATCTAAAGGTTACAAGGTTTTTAGAAAAGTTTTACAAAGCTGAAGAAACCAAAAACAACATGTGCTGCATCAGATTCAGGCATGGCATCTTGCTTTCAGTCCAGCATCCTGTTGTCCACAGACGCCACTCCCGCGCATTGCTGGCCGCACCTGGAACAGAGAGAAAAAGAGCAGAATCCGTCAGCCAGAAGAACCACACCTAAGGTATAGTTCATCAGCTTTAAACTGAGAGGCAAGCAGAGAAAATACTAAGGGGATCGCTGGCCGCTAGCCCTATTCTTCAATAACAGACCCAGAATTTAGCTAAAGTTGAGGCTGAGACCTTTTCCATTACTACTAAAATGAATTGAAATGGATAGGAAGCATAGTTCCATACTATACCAGTTTGCTAGACATACAAAAGGGAGATTAAATGTGTCTTACTGAGATATCCCATAATGCCTTGCACGCCAGAGAGTCGCTGCAGTCTAAACAACATTGAGAAACCACATGACAACAGTTACAAATGAACATTATACTACCAAAATGTATTTTTTTGTCTTTCTTCACATTAATAAAAGACTACATGCATGAGACGCTGAAAACTTGCTAAAATAAATATTCCAAATATTCCGTGTCTGCTACGTTTAAACTACATGAAACTTCATAAATGTAAACCAAATTTTACAGATCTTAGATATATCACTCTGGAACAAACAGGACAAACAGTGTTGTAAAGGACAATAACCAGGGAGTTAAAGAGCAAACTTTCCCCAGAATGACATGAACAGGAAGTGATCGCAGCTCAACACAATTCCCATTGTAAATAACAGAGAAATAACCGAGAAAAATAATCCACATAAAGCCTCCTGTGTTTGGAACATAGCATCT
The DNA here is from genome assembly GCF_902500255.1 of Thalassophryne amazonica. Lineage (NCBI taxonomy): Eukaryota > Metazoa > Chordata > Actinopteri > Batrachoidiformes > Batrachoididae > Thalassophryne > Thalassophryne amazonica. The sequence goes on along the minus strand of NC_047103.1, from coordinate 114,819,418 downwards.
AAAATACTTTAATTCCTTGTTGTAACTAAAAAAAAAAAAAGTTCCTCTGTGACACCGCACTTTGAAATAGTTCCTCTGTCAAAACTTAGATCACAGTTTCAGCTACGGAGATCAGGTTGGTGAGTTTCAGCCCTTGGTGTGGGTGTTCAGGCTGATGGGAGGCCTGCTCGGTCCGCTACAGGTGTAATCCGTTTGCGCTATGCCGTGATCCTCAATATTTACATGTTCCACCTTTGGGGAAAAAAAAATATGGTACATATTTAATTAAAAGTTAAAAATAGTGTGGAGAGTGAAACGCTGTTTAGCTCAGTGTCACACATTGTAGACAAAAACACAAACAGGCCCACAGTTGATAACACAGAGAAGCTTCATTTCATCAAAAAGGATCTGTCCTCACATTTTCAAAATAAAGGCTTAGTGCTCACAAACATAAATAAAGTTAGTGATGGACCATTTCAGTTCTGTTCCTGATGTGGTGTTTTTTATTTTGTAGTGCTGTAGTCCACAGGTTACATTTAAGTGAGATGTCTGGCAGTGTCATGTTATTGAGAAACACACAATTAATGTTAAAGGACAATTGTTGGAGTCAAAAAGTGATGTTACATGATTTAAGTGAAATGTATGTAAATAAAAACAAAGCTAATGATTGGTAGCAGTTGCAGTCAAAAAGTAGCAACTGATGAATAAAATATAGTTTCAAGTTTATTTGTCAATAAACACGTGTAAAGTTGTGAATGTCACACATCGGCCATGGGGTACCTCACTTTAACTTCAGTGTGTGTGTGTGCGCTGCTCTGAGCCCACAATGTTTACAGCCTCACACACACACTCTCACGAACATTTTTTCCCATTTCATGTTCATTCCATTTAACAGGGTACCAAATGAACTATCCCTGTGTGTCTCCACATCATTTCCAGTCTCTGTAGTGCACACTCTGTATAATTTCTTTTCTGTATTCATGTTGAGTGATCTGATGGAGGGGAAATCCCATCTCCAGGGATGAATTAGCATATTTAAATATGGGCATGGAAGGGGAGGAGCATAGTACATCTGCATGTGCTTGGATCCATCTGTATGCACAACTTCTGGTTATTTTTGTGGTTACGCCAGTTTCTGGGTTTTGGCATACCCCATATTTCAGTAGGAAATCCACGCGTCTTTGTACATGAGACCCCAGATGTGTGCTACATCTATGGACAGGACACTTCATCTGCATTGACCCAGTCCACCCAGCTGTGAATGGGTACCGACCTTGGCTCAGGAAGTAACCTACGATGGACTGGTGTCCAGTCCACAGCAAGAATCTCATCCGCTTCATACTATGGTATCCAGGTATAAGTACCAGCAACAATGGGCCTCAGAACCTGTATAGGAGTCATTTCTACTACATACATTTTGCTCTGTAAAATAGTATAAAAAAATGACTCAACCTTGTCTTTCTTCAACAAAATTAAACATTTTGCCCAGCAGCATTGACAAATACTTCAAACAAAAGTATTTCCCTGCAATACTGAGAAAAAAAAATCAAATTATATTTAATTTTGTGCTTAAAACTCTTTCACAGGAAACAGCCTGTAGAAATCCATAATGTTTGAGTCTGAAAGTATCTTCATTCAATATGTAGTAGTTGAAGACAATGAAAACAGAGAGTACCTATCTTTGTTGCACCTGGATTTTAGCACATTTTGTGTTCTATTTTCTGTTCATCTTGAAAGGTGATATAAATTACATTTAAAGGTGCTTTATGAATAATATTCGAACCAACCCTCACCTTTTCCTTTCTAAATTTTATGTATATGCCTGCAGTCCTAAAGCATTCTGGAACTGCTGACATAGTGAAGACAGCAATACTGACCACCTGGGCTGTGATACATTTCACACAAAAACTGTCACATAAGATAAAAAACTGATCAATGAAAGTGATTCGATAGATTAGACTGGACAGATTCTAGGGGTTTCCTTATTGCATATTTTGTGAGCTTGTTGGCTGTGTAATACTGTAGAAGTTAAACCATCTCTTGAGAAACAGCATTGCATAATGGCTGATACATCAGTGTGAGTTAGCTGGCTAGCTGGTTAGGAACTGATTGGTTTCAGGAGTTGACATTACCTAAGTTGAGCCAGTGAAAACAAATAACCCCCCCCCCCCCCCCCAAAAAAAAAGAATGATGCTATATTTGTGTGTTTTTCTCAAGTAGAAGGTTACCTGTGTATTAGGATGAAAGCAAACTCGGATTTGGTTTTGATCCCGAAAACCAAACCGGTCCTTCTGTTCCTCAGAAGCTGTGGCATTGTTGATCTGATTCATGGTTGGCCTGATGGGCTTCAGTGTCAGGATTTGGCCCTGACCAGGGCTTCGATTCCATTTTTCCCTCTTTCTTTTTTTTCCCACCATCTGCGATTTAATAGTTATTTTATTCTCTGTTATATTGTGCTTTGCCATTTTGTTTCTTTGTTACTTTTCATACTTTGGCCATAGTTCAGTTTCATTCTAGTTTTGTTCTGTTCAGTATCATGAGTTTATAACTTGTTTATTTAGGTCCTTTAATTTGTAATATGATCAGTTGTGCTTTAATGTTGGGTTTTGTTTTCTGTTATCATGTAGTCTCTGTTTTACTGTTTGTTTAACCACTTTGTTTTCTTTGTCAGTTCTAGTTTAGTTGTGCTTTAGTGTTTATTTTCTTGTTGCTCTCTGATCTGTTCTTATGTAGTTTTGATGATTGCTTTTTAGTTCTCATGTTCATGTTCGGTTCCTAGTAATTTATTATTCTGCCCTTGCTTTCTGTTTACTTCTTGTGCTCTGTTTTCCTTCATCCCATTTGTTTGTGTTCACTCTCACACCCATCTGATTTTGTTCTCACTTCATCACTGCACCTGCCTCGTGTCCTTGTCTCTCACCTTTATGCTGTCTACATTGTGTTTTCCTTCACTCTCTCTCCACTCCACCTTTTGTTGTCCTTCCTATCTTGCACCATGCATCATCTTGGATTCACCCAGCCACACCCCTTTCTAGAAACTTCTCCCCACACTTCACTTGTTTTTTAATCACTTCCTGTTCTATTTAAGTCCATTGTGTTCACCTCCTCACACAACCCAGTCTCACGGCAAGTCATGATTCAGGAGCATGAAATATACATTAATCTATTGGTTTGTGATAATGTAACAAAAAGTGCCTCATTTCATCACTTTAGCACGTTTTCATTTTAATTCATTCCGTGATGGCATCACGAAATTAAAAGTGAAGCTTGGGGGGGGGGGGGGGGCGGTTATGGTTAGGGTTGGGGGTTGGAGTAGGGTTGGTAATAGTGAGTTAAAAAAAAACCTGTCACGAAAATTTGACTCATTTTGTGACGGAAGCACAAAAAAAAAATGTGAGACTGGGCTACCTCACACCGTCCCAGCTCTGTTTTTGTGTTTGCCTGATTGCCAGCCTGTGTTTGACCCTACTTTGTTTTTTGGACCTAGCCTTTGTTTTGCCCTTTCATCACTGGGACACCATGTTTTTATGAACTTTACTTGTTGAATGATCACTCCCCAGCCTGTCGATTGTCAGTATCGTTGCCACGCCGACTGCCTATCGGTGTACCGTACCTTAATCAGTGATTGTTTGGATAAAGCTTTTTTCTTATGTACCTGTGTCCATGAGTTTAATGGGGAATCTTCTTCACAGACTAAAGTTAATTATGGAGTTCCACAAGGTTCTGTGCTAGGACCAATTTTATTCACTTTATACATGCTTCCCTTAGGCAGTATTATTAGACGGTATTGCTTAAATTTTCATTGTTACGCAGATGATACCCAGCTTTATCTATCCATGAAGCCAGAGGACACACACCAATTAGCTAAACTGCAGGATTGTCTTACAGACATAAGACATGGATGACCTCTAATTTCCTGCTTTTAAACTCAGATAAAACTGAAGTTACTGTACTTGGCCCCACAAATCTTAGAAACATGGTGTCTAACCAGATCCTTACTCTGGATGGCATTACCCTGACCTCTAGTAATACTGTGAGAAATCTTGGAGTCATTTTTGATTAGGATATGTCATTCAAAGCGCATATCAAACAAATATGTAGGACTGCTTTTTTGCATTTACGCAATATCTCTAAAATCAGAAAGGTCTTGTCTCAGAGTGATGCTGAAAAACTAATTCATGCATTTATTTCCTCTAGGCTGGACTATTGTAATTCATTATTATCAGGTTGTCCTAAAAGTTCCCTAAAAAGCCTTCAGTTAATTCAAAATGCTGCAGCTAGAGTACTGACGGGGACTAGAAGGAGAGAGCATATCTCACCCATATTGGCCTTTCTTCATTGGCTTCCTGTTAATTCTAGAATAGAATTTAAAATTCTTCTTCTTACTTATAAGGTTTTGAATAATCAGGTCCCATCTTATCTTAGGGACCTCGTAGTACCATATCACCCCAATAGAGCGCTTCGCTCTCAGACTGCAGGCTTACTTGTAGTTCCTAGGGTTTGTAAGAGTAGAATGGGAGGCAGAGCCTTCAGCTTTCAGGCTCCTCTCCTGTGGAACCAGCTCCCAATTCAGATCAGGGAGACAGACACCCTCTCTAATTTTAAGATTAGGCTTAAAACTTTCCTTTTTGCTAAAGCTTATAGTTAGGGCTGGATCAGGTGACCCTGAACCATCCCTTAGTTATGCTGCTATAGACGTAGACTGCTGGGGGGTTCCCATGATGCACTGTTTCTTTCTCTTTTTGCTCTGTATGCACCACTCTGCATTTAATCATTAGTGATCGATCTCTGCTCCCCTCCACAGCATGTCTTTTTCCCGGTTCTCTCCCTCAGCCCCAACCAGTCCCAGCAGAAGACTGCCCCTCCCTGAGCCTGGTTCTGCTGGAGGTTTCTTCCTGTTAAAAGGGAGTTTTTCCTTCCCACTGTAGCCAAGTGCTTGCTCACAGGGGGTCGTTTTGACCGTTGGGGTTTTACATAATTATTGTATGGCCTTGCCTTACAATATAAAGCGCCTTGGGGCAACTGTTTGTTGTGATTTGGCGCTATATAAAAAAAAATTGATTGATTGATTGATTAAGTTTGTATGCTGTTATGTAGATGCTTCTTCTTCCTTCACTCCCCCAAGGCAGAATGAACAGGGCGTGTCTTGGCGTCGGGCTTTGTAGGCTTCATAGCTCCTCCCCTAACGGAGGAGGGGCTCCATATCACTGCGTTGTGTGCTCCTGGGGCAACTGTTTGTTGTGATTTGGCGCTATATAAAAAAATTGATTGATTGATTGATGAGTCCTGCATTTGTCTCCAGCCACACAATGTCTGCAGTTGTGATATTCAGGAGATTTTTTTTTTCTGTCTTATGGCCCAGTCACATGGCACACGACGATTCCTGAACGAAGGGAAAAAAGTTTCAAAAGTCACAATTCATTGAGAAAAGGTGGACGAAAGAGCTTTACCACTGAATATCCTGTGAAGCAAGAGCGCAAAAGGGATGAAAGAGGAACTAAACAAAACCGAAGCTAACCATCTTGACGCTTTAAACGAAGCATGCCTGGAGCCACAGTTGGAGCACTGTGTGTCTGCATCTCTGCATTCCAGGACTCAGCACTGGGACGGAGCTCATAGCACCTGAGTCCTGGAGAAATCAAATCAAATCAAATCAATTTTATTTACATAGCGCCAAATCACAAACAGAAACTGCAAACAGAAGCTGTGGAGATCTGTGTGCACGTTGGTGGACCCACCTGCTCTGGGTCCTCATCCAGAACAAAGAGGGATCATCTCCATCATCATCAGAATCCACACTGTCTGACGACACGCTGCGCGCTTTGTCTTGCTCCAATTAAAAAAAAAAAATCTGGTGTGGCGTGGTCACTGCTGTTTCACTGCATTACTTTACTAAGCTATATATATATTGATTTATAACAAAACTGTCAAAAGGGGGAATAAATATAAGTGTAAAGATGATTGAATATATCAGAGCAGTAAACTGATCAGTCCGTGTGAACACGCATTGACTCATGTGCGGTTATTCCACCAGCTGCCACTGATCCACAACATGAATTCTGTTTTCCAGAACAGCTCTTTATATAATCATCTGAATTATCTACCTGTTGCCACATGTACATAAGGGCTGGATTGTCATTCCTACACTCATATTGTTATATTTAATAAAAAAGTAATAAGCACACACAGGAGTTGCTGCTCTCGCTGCTGCTGCATTCAAGTACCATCAGAAATTACACAACTTTTTTGTTGTTTCAAATTCAGCATTTGCTTGTGACAAAATAATTAATTGTATCCACACAAAAGATTCATTCTGGCCTATGTAATGTGCCTAAGCCCATTGAAGTTGACCCCTCACCCAGATAAAAAAAAATCCAAGCAAACAGGCTGAGTTTGCCCTTTAATTTCCGATGGTACATGAACGCAGCAGCAGCCTCAGTGCTCACAAACTGGCTTCTGTACTGTGTGAAAACATTCAGCTGGTTGAACAAAGTCAAACTAAACAATAACGTTACAAAAACTAAACAAACAAATAAAAAACGCCAAGAACGACAGCAAAACGAAACAGGAGAATTGAGGTTTTCGTTGCCCTTTGTTCAAATTTTTCAACAGTTTAAAAATCATGACCAAGCGCCAGCTGTAGGAACGAAGCTGAGCGAAGGTTAAACGATGCCAATGAAAGTCAACGAAAGACCAGATTTCTTGTTTCGTCAGGGCTTCATTGCCCTTCGTTAAGTGCCATGTGACTGGGCCATTAGTGGGAGTGTTTTAGCCTTAACATTGTGCTGGGAGTTGGCCAATTTCTTTGTTCAAATTTCAAATTCAAATTTATTAATTTATATAGCACCAATTCACGACAAAATCGTCTCAAGGCACTTCACAACATAAAAAACAATTAAAAATTTAAAACACAATAAAAACAACCATAAAAGAAAGACAGCAGTAAAAAGAATACAAGATTAAAAACACATCATAACACTAATGATAAAACAGGGAAAATAAATGAGTCTTTAAACATGATTTAAAGGTCTCCACAGTGTCCGACTGCCGAATGTGTGCCAGCAGATCGTTCCACAGAGCTGGGGCATGATAGGAAAAAGCTCTGTGACCGGCAGACTTTTTATTCACCCTGGGAACACACAGAAGTCCTGCACCCTGAGAACGCAGGGCCCGAGCTGATACATAGGGGCTTATCAAGTCAGCCAAATAGGGAGGTGCAAGTCCATGAACAATTTTATAAACTAAAAACAGTACTTTAAAATCCGATCTTGCAGAAACAGGAAGCCAGTGCAGGGATGCCAAGATTGGCGTAATGTGGTCAAACTTTCTGCTCCGTGTCAAAAGTCTGGCAGCAGCATTCTGAACCAATTGAAGACCCCTGATCCTGGACTGCGGTAAGCCAGAGAATAGAGCATTACAATAGTCAAATCTAGAAGAGACAAACGCATGTATCAAAGTCTCAGCATCAGCCATAGACAGAATAGGACAAATCCTCGCTATATTTCGCAAATGGAAGAAGGCAGTCCTTGTAATGTCTATAATGTGGAGATCAAAGGACAACGCAGGATCAAAAATTACTCCAAGGTTCCTCACTTTATCCGTATGATGTATAACACATGGACCTAAGCTAAATGCTAGCTGATCAAATTGATGCCGATATCTTGCTGGACCAAAAACCATAACTTCAGTCTTATCAGAATTTAAAAGTAGGAAGTTACTAGACATCCAACTTCTTACTGCTGCAAGACAATCTTCCAAGGATTTTATGTGAGTAAGATTACCAGCAGTTATTGGCATATACAATTGAGTGTCATCAGCATAGCAATGAAAGGGAATCCTAAAACACTGCAATATATTCCCGAGGGGTGCTACATAAAGAGAAAAAAGCAAGGGGCCCAAAACAGATCCCTAAGGAACCCCAAACTTCATGTCTCTACGATCGGAGGAGGTTCCATTACACAATACACAGTAGGAACGACTGGACAGGTACGACGTCAACCATGCAAGAGTAGTTCCAGTAATCCCAAAGTGATTCTCCAGCCTTTTGAGTAGAATATGGTAATCCACAGTGTCAAATGCAGCACTAAGATCCAACAGCACCAGGACCGTAGTGATATCCGAGTCCATTGCTCGCAAAAGGTCATTCACTACTTTAGTAAGTGCTGTCTCTGTGGAGTGAAATTTTCTAAAAACAGACTGCAGTGGCTCAAAAAGATTATTCTCAGTGAGGTAGTCCACGAGCTGTCGCGAGACCACTTTTTTCCAGGATTTTAGAACAAATGACAGATTTGATATCGGTCTATAATTCTTCAATACACTAGGGTCGAGATTAGATTTTTTAAGTAATGGTTTGATCACTGCAGACTTAAAACACTTAGGAACAGATCCAGAAGTTAATGAGAGATTTATAATTTCCAGCACAGTTGGTCCAAGAATGGGCCACAGGTCCTTAAACAGTTTTGTTGGTATAGGATCAATTAAACAGGTTGTGCTTTTAGTAGACGTCACGAGCTTCATCAGTGCGCCTAGCGAGATACCATCAAAATCAGTAAATCTGGATACCACCTCAGTGGGCGCATCCACCTCCACAGCAGTATGCAGTGGTTGGGCCAAAGCCTGCTGAGATATACTCAACCTAATATCCTCAATTTTCTTCTCGAAGTAATCCAAGAAGTCCTGTGCTGAGAAAGGAGAGTGAATAACAGGTGGCTGTCCATGAATAAGAAGTGCTACAGTTTCAAACAAAAACTTGGAATTATGCTTATTTTTATTAATCAAATCAGAATAATAGGCACGCTTTGTAGCCAGTAGTGCCTGCTTATAATCCAAGACAGCATCTCGTCATGCAAGATGGAACACCTCTAACTTAGAACTACGCCATTTCCGTTCAAAACCTCGAGCCTTCTGCCTAAGGTCACGCAGGTAACCATTAAACCAAGGTGAGTATGCCTTGGGAAGGTGTGTCCTCAGGAGAGGAGGCGCAACCTTGTCCAGTGTGGCCTTGAGCGCTGAGTTCAAGCCATCCGCAAGACTATCTACTGATTGAATATTCTCTAACCCCGAGGCCAAAATTTCAGGCAGTCTGGCATCGAGTTCTATCATAAATGAAGGAGTAATGCGTCGCTGCAAAGAAAGACAAGGCTTTCGATCCACTAGGCGCGGCAACATAAATGCACACCTAACAAATGAGTGGTCAGAGATCACCGAGGCAAGAGGCAAAATGTCAATGTTTGTGACAGCAAGGCCACGTGTGAGTACCAGATCAAGGGTATTTCCACTAGTATGTGTTGAATCCTGAATACATTGCTGGAATCCCAGCACATCCACAAGTTCCATAAATGACTTGCAAAAGGGATCAGAGGGCTTATTTATGTGAATATTAAAATCACCAATAATCAAAATGTTGTCCACAGTAGCTGACAGGCTAGAGATGAATGCACCAAATTCATCTAAAAATTCAGAATATGGGCCAGGAGGCCTATAAATAGTGACAACATGGCATGACTGATTTCCATACTTCTGACCCTGACAATATGTAGCATCATGGGCAGAGCGGAGAGTCAGATGCTCACACAAATTATATTTATGCCCCACGACAGTCAAGAAGGTAAACTTGGATTTATAGATAAAAGCAACACCCCCGCCTTGCTTCGCACACCGAGACATGTGACTGAATGTGTACCCTGGTGGGCAGGCCTCATTCAGAGGAAGAACAGCTGTGGGTTTGAGCCAGGTTTCACATAACCCAATCATGTCCAAATGATGATCCATAACTAGATCGTTAATCAACAGGGATTTTGAGGACAAAGATCTGATGTTAATAAGACCCAAACTGAAGACTTCTGTCGGTTTGACAGACTGACATCTTTGAATAGGCCTGAGTATCTTAAAATCCACTCCACGTTTTCCATCCAGCGCCCGGAGAGTGTCAGGAACCGCTGTCGTCACATCAGGACTACAATTCCCAGAAGCTGCAGCGCTCTGATGACGTGGGCGCCGAGCACCGATGCGCTCAGCTGACCAGATGACCGGCACAGACGACCCAGTTCGATGGAACACAAACTTTCTCCGGGACCCTCTGTGGACACAGCGACGTCGGCGGAACAAGCCAAGCTCTCTGATAGCGAGAATGTCCCGAGGGACATTATTGTTGTTCAAGCTTCGTAGCTCAGCTGCAGAGTAGCTTAGCATCACGCCAGCCGAGGGAGTGAAATACGGCGTCGTACAGTGCAAAGCAGGCAATAAACAATCAAAGATAACTAAAAATGCACACTGAAGGACCAAAAACCAAGTTAAGTACATATCCAAAATAAAAATTACACTCAAGCCACTAAAAACCGAATTATACACGAGAAAACTGGAGAAAATCAGACGAGCGGCGAACACACAACGCCAGCAACTCTTCTTCGTCTCCTCAAGATTTGTTCCTCCTTTGTTGTTAGATGGCTCCATGTTGTTAGTTCCACAGTCAGTTCCACAACTGGCAGTGCTTTAGAGTGTAACACACATTTTTTTTTTTTTTTTTACACCCTGTGAAACTATGAATTGTCCCATAAATTCTGACCTGATTCGTTTACAGCAGGAACAGAATACATAGTACTGTAGGCAACTGAGAATGGGGTTGGTAAGAGTGGCCAAAAGGAAGGCAGTGTTTTGGTTTGAGATGCTGATGCAATGCATGTAGTACTATTAAACTGCTTATAGTACCTTTAAACAATGTGTCTAAACAGCAGTGTCTTTTTTAGCTTTCTCAAATACATCGCCTTTCTTTATAGCAGTTATACAATTTGAATTCTTGCTTTCTTTGCCAGTGCATGTGTGTGTGTGTGTGTGTGTATTTTGTGAAGCTCTGTAGCTTTCTACCATTTGCTTTTAACATGAGAATTGCTCATAGCACCATCTGATATGGGCACAAAGTTTTAATAGACTGCCACAATGTCTAACTCAGTAACATGCGGTGTGCAGGTGGTATGCTGTGAGTGACGGCCTCAAGCCCAGATAAATGAGAATAGAAGGAGGCAGGGTGTTCACTGTAAAAATGTCATTCACAGCCACATGGGGTGTACAGTCAGTACTCTCTGAATGGCCATCCCAAGCCAGGATAAATGGGTAGGGTTATGGTCCACTCTAAATGTGTCACAATTACCAGGCAGGTCACAAAACGTGTCTCCATACTGAATCGCTCAAGGCCTGGGTTAACAACCACTACCGGGGCTGTGGCTCAATGGAATGCCAGTGAAAATTGGGCTTATGCTGGGCAAAGAAGAAGAAGAAGAAGAAAAGGAGAATGTGTCCACAGGCAGTGGGAGAAGAGGGATGTTAGAAGGGTGAAGTGACAGTCAGGACTTTGAATGTTGGCAGTATTATAAGTATTATAATTATTATAATTATATAAGTGAGAGAATTGGTTGATTAGATGGAGAAGCGATGAGTAGACATACTGTTTGTACCAGAAGCCATGTGGAAGGCAAGAAATGCCAGGAGCATCAGAGGTGGGTTTAGACTGTTGTACCATGGTGTGGATGGGAGGAGGTTAAGCAAATGTCAGAACAGGTGATGAGTGTGAAGTTGGAAATTGGAGAGGTGATAACGAAAGTCATTAGTGTATATGCCCCATAGGTAGATTGTGAGATGAAGGAGAAAAAATGATTTCTGGAGTAACTTAGATAAGGTGATGGACAGTGTACCCAAGCATGGAAGAGTGGTAATTGGAGCAGACTTCAGTGGGCATGCTGGTGAAGGGAACAGAGGAGATGAGGAAGTAATGGGGAGATATACAACTCAGTCTCACGGCAAGTGACGATTCAGCAACATGAAATATACATTAATCTATTGGTTTGTGATATTGTGATGAAAAGCACCTCATTTTCGTCACGGCAGCACAAATTCATTCTAATTAATTCCGTGATGGCTGCACGAAATAAAAGTGAAGTGTGTGTGTGTGTGTGTGTGGGGGGGGGGTGGTTATGGTTAGGGTGGGGGGAAGGATTAGGTTATGGTTAAGGTTAGGGCTGGGGGTAGGAGTAGGGTTAGTAATAGTGAGTTAAAAAAAGTGACAAATTTGACTCATTTTGTCACGGGAGCACGAAAAAAAAAGAGTGAGACTGGACTGAGATATGATAACAGCAAGAAGACTGTGGAAGGGCAATGTCATAGATTTTGTAAAAAGGATAGAAATGACTGTCATGAATACTTATTTTAAGAAGGAGAAGGAGCACAGGGTACCATATAAGAGTGGAGCAATGCGCCCACAGGTGGACTACATTCTTTGTAGGAGATGCAAGCTAAAACAAATTAGAGCTCATAAGGGGGTGCCAGGGGAGAGAGTAGCTAGATACCATCAGATTGTGGCTGTCATATGCCATTAGAGGTGAAAAAGAGGAAGAAAGTGACAGTTCAGCAAAGCATCACATGGTGGAAGTTGGAGGAGGAAGACGTGTGAAATTCAGGGAGTCGATCAGAGAAGCACTAGATCAGGGGTGGGCAACTTGTTCCAGAAAGGGCCAAGAGGGTGCAGGTTTTCTTTGCAGCCACTGACTCCACCAGGTGATTTCACTGATTAACTGATTTCATCTGCTTAAAGTGATATTAATCAGGTTGAGGCTTGCTGAGAGATGTGGAAATATGCTCTGGAGAGAAGTGGAATGATAGTCAGTAGGACCAAGACTGAGTACATATGTGTGAATGAGAGGAAGCCCAATGGAAGAGTGAGGTTGCAAGGACTACAGCTGGTGAAGGTCAATGAGTTTAAATACTTGGGGTAAATTGTCCAAAGTAATGGAGAGTGTGATACAGAAGTGTTTAAGAGAGTGCAGGCAGGGTGGAGTGGGTGGAGAAAAGTGGCATCATTAATTTGTGATACAAGGATATCTGCTAGAGTTAAAGGGAAGTTTTGTATAATGGCTGTGTGGATCCTTGTCATGTGATTGGTGCTTTGTATGTCATATGATATGGATTATTCATCCTATTTGTGTTGCGTTACCATTACATTTAGTGTGCAATTTGGTTCCATACATTTTGTACCATTGCAGGAACCCCGCCCGCTAGTGGGGGCAGCGTTTAGCTAAACATGCTGAGTTTGTTTTGCTGACAGACGACGATTAGAAGGAGCTCATTGACGGTGCTAATTCTTATAATACACACACACACAAAACAAATCCACTCTGCTGTAAGCTATCTGGAGGCATGAAGCGCTGTTAGGATGAAAAGTTGAAAAGCTAACGTGATTTTTCGCTGGACTGAGGAACTACACAAAGTCTTTTTTTGATGTGTTTTTTTTTTTTTTTGAAGTACACAAAGTCAGTGCACACCATCACAGACTACATTGTCACAATTTTGGACTCCTATTCAAAGTCCCCTTTTCTACTTTTTTTTTACTAATAGCCCAATTTCATAGCCTTAAGAGTGTGCATATCATGAATGCTTGATCTTGTTGGATTTGTGAGAATCTACTGAATCTACTGGTACCTTGTTTCCCATGTAACAATTAGAAATATACTCAAAACCTGGATTAATCTTTTTAGTCACATAGCACTACTATTATTCTGAACACTACTGTATATAAAACAAATAATGAATGTTTTTACATTCTTTCAATGGAACGAATATTTAATTCAGTGAAAGATGGAATTTTGAATTGAACTCATAAACATTAATTATTTGCCCATATTTAATTTTACCATAGTGAGAGGTCTTTGATGAAGCTTGAAGCTCTATGGATCTTATTCTGGTTGAAAATCTCCAGTGGAGATGGTGCAGGTGCAGATAAAAATGCTCAGGATAGAGCCACCAGGCAGGAGGAGAAGAGAGAGGCTGGTGGCTGGTGTAACAGACAAATGATGCAGAGGACAGGGTGAGATGGAAACCCCTGGTCTGCTTTGGTGGCCCCTAATGGGAGCAGCTGAAAGGAGTTTGTACATAATGCCTTCAGAGTTGTATAGAAGTATTTTTGAAAGTAAATATTTGCAATTCTGATAGGCCTAAATGGTCTCTCTCATTATACATAGGGGTCTTTTGATGCTTCTCACAATGTTGTTTACAGTGATTATGTGACTATATTACTTAAATCAATTTTGATATGTACCACCACTGGGCATATGTTGTATCCCTAGACAAAAAACGCATCCTAAAATGAAGCATATCAGCTTGGGACTCCGACGAGGGCGGTCACATCTCCTCCACTCTTCCTTATGTCTGTTCTCTCTGTTCTCTGCCTTTAACCTTCAAATCAGGACTTCACCTGACTGCGAATTCCTCAAATTACATTGGATTCTGGATCTATTGGACTACTATTGGATTAACCATGGAATTGATCAGCTGGTCTCTGAACGCTATTGACACCATTTTTTCTACAAGAAGGTCAGGACTGGGGGATCGTACCTGCCCAGATGGAATGTATCCTGCGGGCTATGTCCTCGACTCCTGGGGGTCTTGGCGTGTTGCATGCTTGGCTCCTTTCTCCATTGAGGACATCGAGGATTTATTCATTTTTGGTCTCATGGTAGCAGGGCTGGTACTTTTTGGCTTATGTGCTGCCCTGATCTACCGGAAAATTGGCAAGACAACGGCATCAAGAACCACGGTCCCTCGCTTGTCCGTCATGATTAACGAGGTTGGTAAGGTAGTGCATTCTCAGACTGCGTTGACTCTTGAACTCAGACGCAAATTGGATGACATCTTGGAGCTGATGCATGCCTTGCAGTTGAAGCTGAATGTTTCAGAGGCTTGTGAATATTCTTAATTCATAATTGGGAATATTCTTAATTCATAATTGGGATTTGGTTGTTCAAGTGGAACTGTTAAACGTCTTTTTCACTGCTCAACCACAACACTCCAGCCTTATCTAGCCTCAAGGACAAATTGTCCACTGGTTTCCTCCAGAGGAATGTCTTCAGGCTCTGGTGAGATTATTTGGCTCCTTCTTATCTCAACCCACAAAGACAGTAAACTGACAGACTTACACATGGACAAAGACTGAAGCATGCTCCATTTTTCCCTTTACCTCCCTTCCTGCTCCCCCATCACTCACCCGATCCCGGCCACTGCTCACGCCACCCCTTCCCCCTCCAGGGGCTGCGCGGTTTGTAGCTGTGGCAGGTCCCCGTTCCCCCCAAGCTAGCGGAAGCGCGACTCCAGTTGCAGCGGCCTTCACCCACTTTACCTCAATTCGGATGATGGACTGCTTCAAGTTTAGTACACATAAACAATGTCAAATGTATATGTGTTGTCTTTAATTTTGATGTGTGCCATTATTACGGTAAACAAGTGATAAATGTGGATTAATTACTGTATCTTGTCTGAGGTAATTGGAGTGTAAACGTAATTGGCCTTTTTTGGGGATCAGTAAAGTTGTCTGAAGTCCTAGTTTTTGAGATTCATAGCAAAAAAAAAAAAAAAAAAAAGGACCAGCAAATTTAGGATTAGTAAATGGACAAAGGTTTTAGTCATGCTCATGCTCCCAAGAACCATTTTCTTGGGACCCAGGCCAAGACCGTGCAGGAAGTGGACTTCTCCTTGAGAAGAGGACTGAGCCCTCGCAACCACAAGGCAGGAAATTAATTCGAGGCTAACGGCCGCTACAACCAAGGCTAGCGGTGGCTACATCCGAGGCTAACGGCGGCTACATCCGAGGCTGGCGGCGGCTACATCCGAGGCTGGTGGCTGCTACAACCAAGGCTGGCGGTGGCTACATTGGAGGCTAGCGGCGGCTACATCCAAGGCTAATGGCCGCTACAACCGAGGCTGGCGGTGGCTACATCTGAGGCTACCGGCGGCTGCATCCAAGGTTGGCAGCGGCTACATCCGAGGTTGGCGGCAGCTATATCCGAGGTTGGCGGCTGCTACATCCGAAGCTGGTGGCGGCTACATCCGAGGCTAACGGTGGCTACGACCGAAGCTGGCGGCTAACATCGGGGCGGGTCAGTGTGCGGCGACCGGACCTGTGGTGATAGAGACTCTAAGTGAGAATTGTTTCACAATTTATAGTGGCCAGTACTAAATCACAATAGTCAGCATGGCACCACCTATGAAAACGGATAAACTTGAGGAAGACATAGAGGAGATAAAGACCTCATTAATGTTGTGTGGGCCACCAGAAGAGGAGGTACTGCTGGCCCACCACCAGAGGGCGCCCTGCCTGAAGTGCGGGCTTCAGGCACGAGAGGGCGCTGCCGCCATGGACACAGCCGGGGGTGACAGCTGTCGCTCATTACCTCTTGACAGCTGTCACCCATCTACTCAACATCATCTCACTCCATAAAGACCAGACGTCATCTCCACCTCGTTGCCGAGATATCATACTTCATAGGAGGTACTACTCTCAGCCTTTTTTTGAGATTTATAAATCTGTGATTGTGAGTGTTTGCAGGAGAACCGGTTGTTTTGGTGGAGGCTGTGCATGACGGCGCTCCTTTTCCTCTGAGACCACTGCAACGTGTTGAGTGAGAGGTGGAGGTGGCATTCCCACCGTTGTTGTTACTGGGTGTACACACACCCACACTTGACTGTCTTTGTTCTTCGCCAGCAGTACCAGATCCGACAGTCGGGGACGGTGATCACCTGGGAATTCGGGACTTGGCGGCTCCAGTATTCACCAGGTTCTGGGGCGGCGGAAATCGTGTGGTTCCGGCTCTTCTCAGGACAGACGTCTTCTATCCTCGAGCCTGCCCACACGTCACCTCTGTGTATTGACTGTTATGATATTCTGTGATTGTCTGTATGTTCGTTGTGCACATTCACAACATTAAATTGTTATATTTTGGCTCATCTATTGACTGTTCATTTGCGCCCCCTGTTGTGGGTCCGTGTCACTACACTTTCCCAACAATTAAACCGTATATCAAAAGACATGTTAATCTAGACAAGTTGCACCAACTGAAGAACTTCAAACATTGGAACAACAAGTCACAAATTTTTTATATCAAAAAGGTATTGTCATCCATCAAGACACTATATCAGACTGTCATACTATTCCATCCAAAGATAGTAAAAATAAACTATCTACCATTATTATACGATTTACAAGCAGAAAATACAAAAAATGAATTATTAAGACAGGCAAAGAATCTGAAAGGAACAAGTGTCTATATAAATGAGCATCTAACAAAAAAAATGCAGATATTGCTAGGGAAGCAAGACTACTAAAAAACAGAAACACATTGTTGCTACATGGGTCTGGAACTGTAGGGTGTGGATTAGAGTGAAAGAAAGAACAAATGGTAAACAAATCAAAAACATGGATGACCTTACAAAATACAGACCTGAATAGACAATTAAGTATGATGCCATTTGGTAAATTGACCAACAAAAATCAGATCAAACATGGAAATAGATGATAAAATATATGACATAGACACCAACATTGATGAAAGTATATCTGACTTAAAAATAATTGGTTGTGAGTATTATATGGAAGAACTGTTGTGTGGGCCACTGAAGAGGAGGTACTGCTGGCCCACCACCACCAGAGGGCGCCCTGCCTGAAGTGCTGGCTTCAGGCACGAGAGGGCGCTGCCGCCTCACAGGAACAGCCGGGGTGACAGCTGTCGCTCATCAACTATGACAGCTGTCACCAATCACCTGGTCATCACCCACACACACAAAAGCCGGACGACATCTCCACCTCGTCGCCGAGATATCATCTACCGTCACGGTAAACCTCTCAGCCGTTTTTTCTGTGCCGAACGCACATGTCTGTTTCTGAGTTTTTTGCAGGAGTTCCTGTTAACTACTGTCAGCTGGGAGCTGGGTTTGTGGTTAGTGGAGGAGTGACGTCTTCACCCCTCACTCCAAACCGGATAAGTAGTACTTTCAGACTCTGCATAAACTGTGTACTTGAGGTGGCGGTGTCTTTCCCACCCGACTAATACAAAAGAACTTGCTGACTGTTTACTGGGTGTGTTTTCCACACACTCATTACTTTTGTCTTCTGCTTCCTGCCAGCAGTACCAGATCCGACAGTCAGAGACGGTGACCACCTGGCGACTCAGGACTTGGCGGCTCCGGTGTCCTTCAGGTTCGGTGGCAGTGGAAATTGTGTGGGATCCGGTTCTAGTCGGGACGGACGTCTCCTATCCTCGAGCCTACCCACACGTCACTTTGTATATTTTGATTGTGTACCAAATTCTGCATTTGTTTGTATTTTGTTGTGCACATTTCACAACAGTAAAGTGTTGTGTTTTTGACTATTGTCCATTCATTTACGCCCCCTGTTGTGGGTCCATGTCATTACACTTTCCCAACAGGATATCTCGGCCAACGTCATGGATTCCGAGGGGCGTCAACCATCTGTTGAACAGCCAATGGAAGAGCAGGGTGCACAGGCGCCAACAGGAGGCGTGTTAGGTGAGTTGCAGCACATCTTAACCGCCTTCACTGCTCGGATGGACGTAGTGACCGAGCAGAGCAATATACTCAATCGCAGGATGGAGGCTCTCACCGCGGAGGTGGAAGCGCACGCACAGGGCACAGCTGCAGCTTCTCCTCCTGCTGTCCTGGTGCCGAATATAGACATTCCACTGGTCGTTCAGCGAACCCCCCCACCGTCCCCTGAAGCATACATAAGTCCCCCGGAACCGTACGGAGGTTGTGTAGAGACATGCGCAGACTTCTTAATGCAGTGTTCGCTCGTCTTTGCACAGCGTCCCATGATGTACGCATCAGACTCCAGTCGGGTGGCTTATGTAATTCATTTGCTTCGAGGTGAGGCACGCGCCTGGGCTACGGTGCTTTGGGAGCAGAATGCACGGCTCCTAACGGTGTATACTGAGTTTGTAAGGGAGTTCAGAATGGTGTTCGATCACCCACATAGAGGCGAGACCGCTTCAAAGGTGCTGCTGTCTCTGAGACAGGGGCGTCGGAGTGCAGCCGAGTATGCAGTCGACTTCCGCATCGCGGCTGCGAGGTCCGGCTGGAATAACGTTGCACTCCGCGCCGCCTTTGTAAACGGACTGTCTCTGGTCCTAAAGGAGCATCTGGTCGGGGAGTCCGATCAGATTCTCCATCCTTGTGCCTATTTCTCATGCAGGTTGACCCCAGCTGAGCGGAACTATGACGTGGGCAATCGGGAACTCCTCGCGGTGAAGGAGGCTCTTGAGGAGTGGAGACATCTGTTAGAGGGAGCCACGGTACCATTTACGGTTTTCACGGACCACCGGAACCTGGAGTATATCAGGACCGCCAAGCGGCTGAACCCCAGGCAAGCCCGCTGGTCATTGTTCTTCGGGCGTTTTGACTTCTGGATCACCTACCGCCCCGGGACCAAGAACCAAAGATCGGATGCTCTGTCCCGGGTTCACGAAGTCGAAGTCAAAACCGAGCTGTCGGATCCGCCGGAATCCATACTACCTGAGTCCACTATCGTGGCCACCCTCACCTGGGACGTGGAGAAGACCATCCGGGAGGCCCTGGCACAGAACCCGGACCCGGGTAAAGGACCGAAGAACCACCTCTACATCCCACCAGAAGCCAGAGCTGCCGTCCTGGACTTCTGTCATGGTTCCAAACTCTCCTGCCATCTGGGGGTGTGAAGGACCATGGCAGTGGTCCGGCAGCGCTTCTGGTGGGCGTCCATGGAAGCCGACATCCGGGACTATGTCCAGGCCTGCACCACCTGCGCCAGGGGAAAAGCTGATCACCAACGGGCACAGGGACTCCTCCAACTGTTACCTGTGCCCCATCGCCCCTGGTCCCACATCGGCCTGGACTTCGTCACGGGCCTCCCGCCGTCCCGGGACATGACTACCATCCTCACGATAGTGGACCAATTCTCCAAGGCGGCCCACTTTGTGGCCCTCCCGAAGCTCCCTACGGCCCAGGAGACAGCAGACCTCCTGGTCCACCACGTCGTGTGTCTGCATGGGATACCCATGGACATCGTCTCGGATCGAGGTCCCCAGTTCTCCTCTCAAGTATGGAGGAGTTTCTGCCGAGACCTGGGGGCCACCGTGAGCCTCTCGTCCGGGTATCACCCGCAGATCAACGGACAGGCAGAACGGGCCAACCAGAAATTGGAGCAAGCCCTGCACTGTGTGACGTCCGCGCACCTGACGGCCTGGTGTGAACATCTGGCCTGGATCGAGTATGCGCATAACAGCCAGGTGTCCTCTGCCACCGGCCTCTTCCTGTTTGAGGTATGTCTGGGGTACCAGCCCCCATTGTTTCCTGTGGTGGAGGGAGAGGTCGGTGTGCCCTTGGTCCAGGCCCACCTGCGGAGATGCCGTCGGGTGTGGCGCACCGCCCGTTCTGCCTTGTTGAAGGCCCGAACAAGGGCTAAGGCCCATGCAAACCACCGGCATTCCCCGGCCCCTGCATACCAGCCTGGGCACGAGGTGTGGCTTTCTACGAAGGACATCCCCCTCCAAGTGGACTCACCCAAACTAAAGGACAGGTATATCAGTCCATTCAAGATCCTCAAAGTCCTCAGTCCGGCTGCAGTGAAGCTCCAGCTCCCAGCTTCACTGCGGGTCCACCCGGTTTTTCATGTTTCCCGGATCAAGCCACACCACACCTCACCCCTCTGTGCTCCCGGACTGGTGCCGCCTCCTGCCCGGATCATCGACGGGGAGCCGGCTTGCACTGTGCGTCGGCTCCTGGACGTCCGCCGGAAGGGCCGGGGTTTCCAGTACTTGGTGGACTGGGAAGGTTATGGACCGGAAGAAAGCTCCTGGGTGAAGAGGAGCTTCATCCTGGATCCGGCCCTCCTCGCCGATTTCTACCGGCGACACCCGGACAAGCCAGGAGGCGCCCGTTGAGGGGGGTGTCCTGTTGTGTGGGCCGCTGAAGAGGAGGTACTGCTGGCCCACCACCACCAGAGGGCGCCCTGCCTGAAGTGCGGGCTTCAGGCACGAGAGGGCGCTGCCACCTCACAGGAACAGCCAGGGTGACAGCTGTCACTCATCAACTATGACAGCTGTCACCAATCACCTGGTCATCACCCACACACACAAAAGCCGGACGACATCTCCACCTCGTCGCCGAGATTTCACCTACCTTCACGGTAAACCTCTCAGCCGTTTTTTCTGTGCCGAACGCACGTGTCTGTTTCTGAGTTTTTTGCAGGAGTTCCTGTTAACTACTGTCAGCTGGGAGCTGGGTTTGTGGTTAGTGGAGGAGTGACGTCTTCACCCCTCACTCCAAACCGGATAAGTAGTACTTTCAGACTCTGCATAAACTGTGTACTTGAAGTGGAGGTGTCTTTCCCACCCGACTAATACAAAAGAACTTGCTGACTGTTTACTGGGTGTGTTTTCCACACACTCATTACTTCTGTCTTCTGCTTCCTGCCAGCAGTACCAGATCCGACAGTCGGAGACGGTGACCACCTGGGGACTCAGGACTTGGCAGCTCCGGTATCCTTCAGGTTCGGTGGCAGTGGAAATCGTGTGGGATCCGGTTCTACTCGGGACGGACGTCTCCTATCCTCGAGCCTACCCACACGTCACTTTGTATATTTTGATTGTGAACCAAATTCTGCATTTGTCTGTATTTCGTTGTGCACATTTCACAACAGTAAAGTGTTGTATTTTTGACTCATCTATTGTCCGTTCATTTACGCCCCCTGTTGTGGGTCCTTGTCATTACACTTTCCCAACAAGAACAGCTAAATAGTGAAAAAAGTACAGAAGATACCCTGTCACTCATACATATAAACAGCCAAAGCTTGTATTGTAAAATGTCCAAAATAAAAGATTATTTAAATCAGTTTAAAAATAGATTCAGCATTATTGCAATCACAGAATCTTGGCTTAAAGATGACCTCATGGCTGATGTTCAAATGGAGGGATATGAGCTGTATTTTGTAAACAGAAGAGGTAAAAAAGGCGGAGGTATTGCTTTGTACACAAAAACAGATCTGACATGTACAATTGTAGAAGAAATGACAATTATAGATGATGTCATAGAAATTGTAACAGTGGAAATTGTACATGAAACATCTAACAATATTCTAATTAGCTGTGTATACAGAGCACCAGACTCTTGCATCGTGAAATTTACAGATAAAATAATAGAATTATTCCATCAAATCAAAAACAAAACGCTTTTTATGTGTGGAGACTTTAACATTAATATAGAAAGCTCCAGTTGCCAAAGAACAAGTGATTTTGTGAATTCAATGTATAGTTTGGGTTTATTCCCCTTGATAACAAAACCAACCACAATTACATCGCAAAGTGCAACTGTAATTGACAATATATTCACAAATAGAACACATGAAATTATTAAGAATGGGATCTTGATGACAGATCTTAGTGATCAATTACCAGTTTTTTCAATATTTAAATACAAAAATTGGTACAAGAAAAAAAAAACTGTTATACATTTTAAAAGAGATAAGTCAATAAAAGCCTTAGAGGCACTAAATTATGACCTTAAAAATCTAAATTGGGAAGAAGTTTATGTCGGCGACGTTAACGTAGCATATAATTCATTTATGAAAATACTGATGAAATCATATAATAAAAACTGTAAATTAATAAAAAATTAGTAAGAAAAGAGTAAATAAACCATGGCTGACTAAGGGAATAAAAAATGCTTGGGTAAAGAAAAACTATTTATATAGGTGCTTCTTAAAAATGCAAACAAAGGAAACAGAACACAGATACACAAAATATAAAAATAAACTATTGACAATAATTAGGAAACAAAAAAAAAGATTATTATAGTGAACAATTAAATAAGAGTAAAGATAATATAAAGGCAACATGGGAAATTATAAATAGTGTGATTAAAAGTGATGGAGCGAAATCAACTTTTCCAAATTACTTTGTCAAGGAAAATAAAGAGATATATGACATAAAAGAAGTTGCAAATGAGTTTAATGATGATTTTTCAAATGTGGGATCAAGACTGGTGGGAAATAAACTAATAGTAGAAGATAAATTAAATACACTTGTAAATACGGTCAATAGTATTTTCCTTGACAATGTGGAAAAAGATGAAGTAAGAAATATTGTAAAAAACTGTTGTAAGCAAAAGATCAACTGACTATGAAGATTTAGACATGATGACTGTAAAAAGTATAATAGAAACTGTTATTGAACCATTCACTTACATTTGTAATCTTTCTCTATCAACAGGAATTTTCCCAGACGAAATGAAAATTGCCAAGGTAGTCCCATTACATAAAAATGGAGACAAACACAATTTTTCAAATTACAGGCCAGTGTCATTGCTTTCACAGTTTTCTAAAATTATGGACAAAGTTTATATGACAAGGTTGGATAAATTCATTGAGAAACATCATATTTTAAATAATGCTCAATACGGATTCAGAACAAAACATTCGACAGCTATGGCAATTATGGAATTAACAGAGAAAATATCAACAACAATAGATAATAAGTATTATTTTGTAAGTATTTTTATCGACCTGAAAAAAGCTTTTGATGTTATCGACCACTCAAGATTGCTTTACAAATTACAACAATATGGAATTAGAGGTATTGCACATCAGTGGGTAAAAAGCTACTTAGAAAATAGAAAACAGTTTGTTCAGATAAATAACACTAGGTAACACTATTTTTGTTCCTGGCTTCTAAGTGTTATATTTCAATTGCTTATGTCTAAAGTCTATGGAAAAATGACTACATTCAGCACAAACTTTGATTTAATTTTTTTAACGTTCTAGAAAGTTCTAAAAGTTTCTTGAAATTTCTAGATAATTCTGGAAACTTCTAGAAAATTCTGGACAGTTCTAGCAGTTAAAGAATATTCTAGAAGACTACTCAGTAGTAGTGAAGGCGAATCGAGAATATTCTTGAAAACAGACAAATTTCAAAATATCATTGTCCTGATCACAGAAGCAAAGTTTCTGTGGAATAACAGCTATTTTCTATTTATTTAAGGCATAACAGGTTAGGAAAACACACTGTGTACCCAGGAACAAAACAAAATAAAAATTTGTTACATAGTGTAACACTAAATCAGAATTGTGTAACATTATTTATGGAGTACCACAAGGGTCGGTACTTGGACCCAAACTGTTTATTTTGTATATCAATGACTTTGTGAATGTATCTAAAGTACTTGGCAGCATATTATTTGCTGATGATACATTATTTTACTCTGGATCAGATATACAGGAAGTAGTACAAGTGATAAATACAGAGTTGGAAAAAGTTAAACATTGGTTTGATATAAACAGATTGTCACTAAATCTTAATAAGACAAATTTCATATTGTTTAATGACAGAGTGGAAAAAAAAATGATGTATCATTAAAAATAGATGGAATGGACATACAAAGGGTAAAAGA
This sequence comes from Thalassophryne amazonica, assembly GCF_902500255.1. NCBI lineage: Eukaryota > Metazoa > Chordata > Actinopteri > Batrachoidiformes > Batrachoididae > Thalassophryne > Thalassophryne amazonica. The sequence goes on along the minus strand of NC_047103.1, from coordinate 114,795,187 downwards.
AACAAAATTTCTAGGAGTCATGATTGATGAAGATCTTACATGGAAGTCACACATAAATTACATAAAAGGAAAAATAACAAAAGCCATTGATGTTTTGCATAAAGTAAAATTTTCGTTGAATAGTTATGGTTTATTAACATTGTACAATTCATTGATTGTCCCATATTTAACTTATTGTGTAGAAATCTGGGGATCAACATGTAAAACTTATACACAACCATTATTTATTCTGCAGAAAAGAGCTTTAAAAATGATCAGCAATAGTCCTTTTAGAGATCCATCTAATCCATTATTCATTAAGTATAAGGTACTTAAATTTCATGATTTAGTTGATTTGAAAATATTACAAACAATGCACCAAGCTAATAAAAATACCTTACCAATAAACATTCAACATATGTTTGAAAAAAGAGTAAGTAGTTATAATTTGAAAGGAATAGAAGTCTTTAAAAAACCAAGATTCAGAACCAAAATAAAGGAACGGAGTATTGCAGTGAATGGTGTAAAATTATGGAACACCCTCAACAAAGAAATCAAAGAATCAAGGTCACTTAAATTATTTTAAAAACGTATTAAACTAGATGTATTAAGTAAGTATGAAACTATGAAATAAGTCAGTGGGTTGTGACAAAGTCTAAAATGTAATCTGTTAATAATGTCTAAAATGTTTTAAGTCTAAATGTAACCTGTTAAAAATGTAATCTTTTAAATAATGGCTAAAATTATGAAATAACTCAGTGGTATGTGACAAAGTAAAAAAAAAAATGTAATTTGTTAAATAATGTTGAATAATGATGCTTAAAATTGAAAGATTGGTTTGTAAAAAGGGGCAGAAAATATAAGACTTGTTCTTCTCTCTGCTCCTTTTCATTCAGTGTCTTGTAATGTACTCATTTCTGCTTTTCTTTTAAATGAATGAAATAAATATTTTAAATGGAAAAAAAATGAAAATGACATAGTGAACAGCAAAAAAAAAAAAAAAAAAAAAAACAAGAAAAAAAAGTGGTATTTACTTAAATGTATTACATTCTAAAAATGCCTCTGTGCAACATAGATTGACATCTGACTGTGGAAAAGGTGTCTTTGATTGCTACTCTTCCAGTCATAATTAATGTTATGTTGTCATAATCAACAGAACCCAAAAAATATCATCTTGTCATTACACCAATTGCATGACACGAAATGACAGAAGTCATAAACGTTTACGATGTTTACATAAAGTTTATGACACATTCATAACAGTGTCACGTAACAGTTATGACAGTGTCATATCAGTATTATGACGATACCTTCAAGTAAAGTGTTACCAAATGTTTTCTTGGTCTACAACCTTCCAGTCCATTCCTGCCCAGGGCTCTAGTGATTGTCTTCTACATTTTCCGACTTGGCTAAGTCATTCACTAGTGTCTTGGCAGCTGTTCTGGGGTCTGAATGAAATAAAGATGTCCAATGCTTTACATAATATTGCAAAGTAAAATTCTTATATTCAATTGCAATGTGAACAGTATGAGAAATCATTAAATGATTAAATAAATAAATAATACAGCAAAGATTATCCAAGATTAGAATTTTAAATTCTTTTTCAAAAAACATTAGAATGTCTACATTGTCTGGTGAGAGAGGAACAATAATAACTTTATTTCTAACTGTTTTCAACTAAATATCCTACCCACTGGTCCAACAGAGCATTAAAAAAAGAAAATTGAGAATATTCTTTTTTTTTTTCTTGAGCTCTGGGGCCTCATGTACAAAGGCTGCATACACACAAAAATGTGGCATATGTCTGTCTCCATGCTAACGTTCAAATGTATCAAAACTGAAATGACCGTGGAAATGTGCAGTGGGCTATGCAAAAATCCTGGCTGGAGTATGCACATTTCTAAAGCTATTGTTCCACTGCTGACACAAGGTGATGCTGGTAACCATTAATAGTGTGAAAACATGAAGTCATCAGAGTGATGTGCACACCAGAGACACAATTATGAACAATTGACACACCCACATGTTTGCAATTATATGGGTGATATAAATTTTATATCCACATGTGCATGCTTTTATATTATAAAAGCATGCGCAAAGTAATGAGGAAAATGTCATTCACAATGGCTGCATTAGTGTTGTCAGAGGACCTTGGAAATTGTGCAAACCAAGGTGAGCGTATATTCAGGGAACGTGAGGACTTACTTGCAAATATCAATAATTGGCTCATAAGCCAATTCTGATTACCAAGACCAGTGTTACTGGAGTTGTGTGCAAAACTGTGGCCGGTCCAGAGCACAATACAATGAGGAGCCAGGAGTTGCCTGTGCCCACACAGATGCTGACCGTGCTGGGCTTCCTGGTAACAGGGGCATTCCAGTGGGATCTGGCCGATCAGTCAGTAGTGTGCCAGTCAGCGTTGACCTGAGCCATGCTAGCTGTGTGGAATGCAGTCATCCAAGGTCATCCAGGTACATCACATTCCAACATTAAAGTGAAACTGACAGCGAGAGCTGGATTCCCTAAAGTATTCAGAGCTATTAACTGCACACATATTGCTATAAAGGCACCATCACATGATGAATTTGTTTTTGTCAATAAGAAACATTTTCATTCCATCAGTGTTCAAATCATATGTGATGCACAAATGCATTGGATTGGTTTGGGAATAGGCAGGCTGGCATGGTGCGCAACGGGTGGCTGGCTGGTGTCTGTATAGGTTGTTTGTGTAAATTTTCTGAATGAAAACCAGCACGGACATATTTTGACTTGCACATTCAAATATGTTGTTGTTGTTATTATTATAAATGTGTTTTCTTTGGTAACATTATATATTAACTGCACGCTATAAAGCATCAGAAAAGCATTTATAAAATGTACATTTACAAAGCATTCTTTTTTATTAGCTACTCATTGGTAAGAACATAAATAGATGGCTTAATAATTATTCATAACAAATTATGTAATGTTTTTATAAAACATTTATAAATGATTTTATTTAATTCTCTGTAAACCATTTAAGAAAAGTTGATCATTAATAGTTCATAATTTACAAATGTAAAATCAGACACTATTCATTAGTGCTAAAAATATGTTACAAATATTTTTATTGTCTTTGCATTTTTTCCCTCACAAATTATTAAGCCTTTACTAAGCATTAATAAACTATTAATGATGCTCAATGTATCAGTGTTAACATTTGTAAAGATTGCATTAACTATTTTTCCTTAATCCTCAATACTTTATGTATCATTTGTTAATAATGTACAAAGCTTAAGTCTCTTTCCCCATCACTATAAGTATGCAGTTTTAAAGACTTTATCTAACATTTGTAAAGATTGCATTAACTATTTTTCCTTAATCCTCAATACTTTATGCATCATTTGTTAATAATGTACAAAGCTTAAGTCTCTTTCCCCATCACTATAAGTATGCAGTTTTAAAGACTTTATCTATGTACAAATTCTTCTTTCAATGTATGAATAAGCCTTAACTGAGCATTGATTAAGCATTTGTAATATCCTTGTTGTGATTAAATTTGTTTTATAACTCATTTATATATGCTTAATATATTTTAATCACAGTCTCAAAAAGTTGACCAATTCACTTTTATATGTCCATTTACAAACGCTTATCAATGCGTTATTAAACTTAAAAATACTATTATAAAGCATTTACAAGCTGTTAGTAAAGTATTTGGTGTGAGCTTAACTAAAGTGATTGTTAAATTTGCATTTTTAACTAATTTGTAGATGTTAATTCTAATTCCAATGAAGTTGGAATGTTGCATAAAATGTAAATAAAAACAGAATGCAATGATTTACAAATCCTTTTCAACCTATATTCAGTTGAATACACCACAAAGACAAGATATTTAATGTTCAAACAGATAAACTTTATTGTTTTTGTGCAAATATTTGCTCATTTTGAAATGGATGCCTGCAACACATTTCAAAAAAGCTGGGACAGTGGTATGTTTACCATTGTGTTACATCACCTTTCCTTCTAACAACACTCGATAAGTGTTTGGGAACTGAGGACACTAATTGTGAGTGTCATGATTGGGTATAAAAGGAGCATCCCCAAAAGTCTCAGCCATCCACAAGCAAAGATAGGGTGTGGATCACCACTTTGTGAACAAATTGCGTGAAAAAATAGTCCAACAGTTTAAGAACAATGTTTCTCAATGTTCAGTTGCAAGGAATTTAGGGATTCCATCATCTACAGTCCATAATATAATCAGAAGATTCAGAGAATCTGGAGAACTTACTACACGTAAGCGGCAAGGCCGAAAACCAACATTGAATGCCTGTGACCTTCGATCCCTCAGGCGGCACTGCATTAAAAATCGATGTCATTGTGAAAAGGATCTTACTGTGTGGGCTCAGTAACACTTCAGAAAACCATTGTCAGTTAACACAGTTCATCGCTACGTCTACAAGTGCAAGTTAAAACTCTACCATGCAAAGCAAAAGTCATACATCAACAACATCCAGAAATGCCACTGCCTTCTCTGGGCCCGAGCTCATTTGAAATGGACAGATGCACAGTGGAAAAAATGTGCTGTTCTGATGAGTCCACATTTCAAATTGTTTTTGGAAATCATGGACATTGTGTCCTCCGGTCAAAAGAGGAAAAAGACCATCCAGATTGTTACCAGCGCAAAGTTCAAAAGCCAGCATCTGTGATGGTATGGGGGTGTGTTAGTGCCCATGGCATGGGCAACTTACCTGTCGCCCCTTGGAAATGTGTGGCGAATTATGAGGCGCAAAATACGACAACGTAGACCCCAGATTTTTGAACAACTGAAGTCGTACATCAAGCAAGAATGGGAAAGAATTCCACCTACAAAGCTTCAACAATTAGTGTCCTCAGTTCCCAAAAGCTTATTGAGTGTTGTTAGAAGGAAAGGTGATGTAACACAGTGGTAAATATACCACTGTCCCAGCTTTTTTGAAACATGTTGCGGGCATCCATTTCAAAATGAGCAAATATTTGCACAAAAAAACAATAACATTTATCATTCTGAACATTAAATATTTTGTCTTTGTGGTGTACAGTGGTCCCTCGTTTATCGTGGGAGTTATGTTCGAAAAATAACCCGTGATAAGCGAAATCTGCGAAGTAGTCAGCGCTATTTTTTGCAATTATTACAGATGTTTTAAGGCTGTAAAACCCCTCACTACACACTTTATACACTTTTCTCAAACAGGCATTAACATTTTCTCACTTTTCTCTCCTGTGTAAACACTCTCTTTTTCTTCTGGATGAGAAGATTATAAACAGACACACGCAGAACTCTCCCTTTGCTCACTACCTCCGGAGGTACAGATGCGGGACCCACAAAGAATCCAAGTCCTCTCTCGGTGGCCACGGACCTCTGCAGCTGTGGTCAACATCCGCATCAAAACAGTAAGCGTAGTCTCTGGACCTGTTGCCAGATTTGGCGCAATTCCGCACAGCAGACAGGAGGGCAGTGTGAGTGGCCCGCGAAACTGCGAGGCCGCGAAAGGTGAACCACGTTATATCGAGGGACCACTGTATTCAATTGATATAGGTTGAAGAGGACTTGAAAATCATTGTATTCTGTTTTTATTTACATTTTACCCAATGTCCCAACTTCACTGGAATTGGGGTTGTACATATACTCAGAGTCACCAACAGTTGACCAATTCACTTTTAGATGTCCATTTATCAATGCTTATCAATACGTTGGTAAACTTAAAAAATACTATTACAAAGCCTTGATAAGCTGTTAGTAAAGTATTTGGTGTGAGCTTAACTAAAGTGGTGGTTAAATTTGCATTTTTAACTAATTTTTAGATGCTAATTACATATTATACTCTGAGTCACCAACAGTTGACCAATTCACTTTTATATATCCATTTATAAATGCTTATCAATGCATCAGTAAACTTAAAAATACTATTATAAAGCCTTTACAAGCTGTTAGTAAAGTATTTGGTGTGAGCTTAACTAAAGTGATGGACATATTTGCGTTATAACTGCATTTGTGTCATGCAGAGTCACCAACAGTTGACTAATTCACTTTTATATATCCATTCATAAATACTTATCAACACATATTTTGTTTTGAGGAATTGGTACGGTGATATTAGACAAAGAGTGCGGGTTCATTCGTCGCAAAATGTTAAAGTGATGTTCGGTTAGGAGGTGGTGTCGATTTGTGAGTAACTCCACCACCATTAATTCCTAACGTGAGTTCAGAAAGGGTTGCCATTAGCCGCTAAGCGATAGCGGCTAATCAGCTAACTGGTCTTAAAAAACGATCAAGGTTTTACATCTGATGATATAAATTCACATCGATCATGTAATGATTCAGAAACCAAACATCCCGAATATATTTGTGGTCATAAAACATGGAATGGAAAGAGATTATCAATTGTTAAACTGTATTTAAAGCTGATATTTTTAAAATGTGAATTAGTTATGACAATTTGTTTCAACCAAGCCATTGTGCCCTGTGCTGCAAGTATAATTTTTTGGAAAATACCAGTATTAGATTGTGACTTGGTATCCAGTGCAGTGTCACACCCAAGTCATCACATCTTGAAGCAAATGGTTCATTGTGATCGAACATCAATATGTGACTAGTCGGGTAGCCCCATTGCGTCAATGTGGAATGTGTAGGGAAACTCTAACCATAAGCTTAACCATGACCATAACCATTGACAAAACATAGATGAATGTTCTCTAGTAACACAGAAGTGAAGAGGAAAGTTCCATGCACTGTCAGAGAGAAATGATGCAGCTGTCAAAAAGTCACCTCCCCACCCATCACTAAATGACATAATGGGGTACTCAACTAATTGCACAGTTACAGAAAGGGGTACTGACCACGTGTGAAAATGTGAGAAGTTCAAAATGAGAATGTGTTGCGGTGTCAGAAACTAAATATTAAATGAATTGGATTGGGATCAGAGCAAAAACGTTTTCACCTACAGTAACATACATTTCTTTACTGTTTGCATGTGTTTCATTATTTTCATCTCTAATTTCAGATCTTTTCCAGAAAGCCATCATCCAGAGTGGTACGGCACTGTCCAGCTGGGCGGTCAACTACCAGCCTGCCAAGTACACACGGGCTCTGGCTGAGAAGGTGGGATGTAACATGCTCGACACCATTGACCTGGTGGAGTGCCTCCAGAATAAGAACTACAAGGAGCTGATCGAGCAGTCTATCTCACCTGCAAAATATCACATTGCCTTCGGCCCTGTCATCGACGGCGATGTCATCCCAGATGATCCTCAGATACTAATGGAACAAGGCGAGTTTCTCAATTATGACATCATGCTAGGAGTCAATCAGGGTGAGGGGTTCAAGTTTGTGGATGGAATTGTGGACAGTGAGGATGGCGTGTCTGCCAATGATTTTGACTTTGCTGTGTCTGACTTTGTGGACCACCTGTATGGCTACCCAGAAGGCAAGGACACTCTGCGTGAGACCATCAAATTCATGTACACAGACTGGGCTGACAAGGAAAATCCAGAAACCAGGCGTAAGACATTGGTAGCTCTGTTCACTGACCACCAGTGGGTGGCACCAGCAGTGGCCACTGCTGACCTCCATGCCCAGTATGGTTCACCCACATACTTCTACGCTTTCTACCACCACTGTCAGAGTGACATGAAACCTAGCTGGGCTGACTCAGCCCATGGCGATGAAGTACCTTATGTCTTTGGCATCCCCATGATTGGTCCCACGGACCTCTTCAACTGTAACTTCTCCAAAAATGATGTTATGCTCAGTGCTGTTGTCATGACCTACTGGACCAACTTTGCTAAAACAGGGTGAGTGCTTGAATTCTTTCTTTAACTTTTCCAACAATTTCATCCGTTGCATACCCACAGTTGTCAGTCAGCATTAATGTTTTCACCAATTCATAATCCTTAGTACTCCTTAACTGATGAATGTGGCCAGTGTTTTAAAGCTGTATAATTATATAATTTGTTTCAGCACTGCTCTTTTATAGAAACAGTTCTGGCAGCACAGGGGCTTAGTGGTTAGCACTGTTGCCTCACAGCAAGAACGTCATGAGTTCATTTCCCACCGGTGGCCTTTCTGTGTGGAGTTTGTATGTTCTCACTGTGTATGCGTGGGTTCTCTCTGGGTGCTCCGGCTTCCTTCCACATCCAAAGACATGCAAGTTAGGTGGATTGGAAACTTTAAATTGTCTGTAGGTGTGCGTACTGGTGTGAATGTGTTTGTTTGTCTATATGTGGCCCTGCGACAGACTGGCATCCTGTCCAGGGTTTACCCTGCCTCAAGCCCTGTGACTGCTGGGATAGGTTCCAGCCCTCTCGTGAACTTTAATTGGAGTAAGCGGTTGAGGATGAGTGAGTGAGTTGTGACATTTTTTCCTCTGTTGATGAAGACAGCAAGTTGAATACCTAAAGGCACTGATAACAGGATTCATAATGACAATGATGCTCATAGGGTAAAAGGGTATTGTTCTGAGGCTTCATTACTGTGAACATCCATAACATCACAAAATCATCTGTTTCTGTTTCAAAATGATTCTCTCATATATTTTTTTTAAAAAGCTCGATTGCACAGGACACCTAGTGGAAGTCACCCTGTCCCCAAATGCCAGCGGTCTGAGTTGGACTGAGTGTGCTCCCTGTCAGATAGACTGGAGGTGGCTGCAAATAATCACAATGTCGTTTTAATAGTTCCAGATTTGCCCACACTTTAGAATAAAGTGTAGTCAACCTGCCCCCGTCACAAACCAAAAATATATGAATGATGTAAGGAATAGCTCTGACATCATTTGAACCTGCAACACAACACAATCAACACAAGTCATCCACCCGCCACAAATCATCCACCCAATTTAAACCATTTTTCACCATCGTTTCAATAGTGGATGTAGTTATTCTGTGTGTATATATATATATATATATATATATATATATATATATATATATATATATATATATATATATATATATATATATATACGCAAATGTTTATTCACATTGAATATACTTACTTTTAAACCAGTTGGACGTATTTTCACCATAACTGCTTTTTAAATGTCTATTCAAAGTTAATATTGTCACCTTCCTAAAATAATGGCCTAAGTCATGTGTTGGAAAACATGTCTTAGGCCATTATTTTAGGAAGGTCATCATATGTTCCCTTTAGGAAATATTCTTTTTTTTTTTAAATAGCAACACAAATTTAAACATTGTTCTGGGTGTTGACATTCAACTGCAACGCCATCAAATATCACATACAGCCATAATAGTTTATAAAAGACAAAAAAAATGATATAATGAATTTATTTAAGCAAAAATTTAAATACAACATGAATAATGTCTTTGAATTATATATATATATACGAGGTCTGTTAGAAAAGTATCGGACCTTTTTATTTTTTTCAAAAACCATATGGATTTGAATCACATGTGATTGCATCAGCCAAGCTTAAACCTTCGTGCGCATGCGTGAGTTTTTTCATGCCTGTCGGTTGCGTCATTCGCCTGTGAGCAGGCTTTGTGTGAGCAGTGGTCCACCTCTCTCGTCTGATTTTTATTGCGAATAAATGTCTGAACAATTTGGAGCTTTGCTGCATCAATTCTTTCCAGAAACTGTGAGAGACCTCCAGGTGGACACCATTCGGAAAATTCAGATGGCTTTCAGGGACGATTTTATGGGGATTACACAGATTAAGGAGTGCTCCAGCTGGTTTAAAGACCGCCCACAGCTGCTGAGAGCGCGCTGCGCTCCGAGCGCCGATCGACAGGCCGAATCAACCACATCATTTCCAGCGTGAAGGCTTTGTTGATCCGGGACGTTGTCTGACTTACACAAAAATGGCAGGAGACGTGGACATCAGTACTTTTTCGGCACATTCCACTGTTACAGGAGTTTTTTTCATGGAAAGAGAAGTGGAGGGATGTGCCACGGAGCCGTTCATGGCGCGGCACAAAACCACCTCTGTGTTGGTCTCACAGGACGGCTTTGAGATGGCTTTCGGTGGTTTTTCAGTCATGTGACTATCCGAGAAATTGTGGATGAGCCTGGACATGCCAGAACATGTCCTGTGAGGCTTCATCACGGCGTTGCTTTGCGCCATGCGGCACCGCCGCGACGCACGGAATTCCTCCGCTCCTCTTTCCATGACAAAAACTCCTGTAACAGTGGAATGTGCCGTTCATTTCCAAACTGGACGCTGTGTTTTATCTGGGACGTCGTCTGACTAGCACAGGAATTGCAGAAGACGTGGACATCAGCACTTTTTTGGCAGATTGAGACAGACGTGCGGAGGAATTCCGCTGATGTCCACATCTCCTTCCTTTTTGTGTAAGTCAGACGATGTCCCGGATCAACAAAGCCTTCACGTTGGAAATGATCTGGTTTATTCAGCCTGTCGATCGGCGCTTGGAGCGCGGCATGCTTTCAGCAGCTGTGGGCGGTCTTTAAACCGTCTGGAGCACTCCTTAATCTGTGTAATCCCCATAAAATCGTCCCTGAAAGCCATCTGAATTTTCCGAATTACAAATAAATAAACCAGCCAACTAGTGATGAGCAGAGGCTCATTTTCCCATAATGCCTTTTGGCATATATGTGTGTGTGTGTGTGTGTGTGTGTTGATGCTCAAACCTTCAGAAATAGTGCATTACTTTAAAACTAAAATGCATGTGCGATATTTTTCACTTTGTAAAAACTGTCCAGAATTAGTTTGGTTTATAAATCAAACTATGTCAAAATTGCCTTGCTGTATGTTGAACGTTTTTGTAGCAGCCTTGCAGCCAGGCCCCTTCTGCTGGGGTGTTTTTTTTTGTAACCACTCACTCCACCAGGTGATTTCACTGATTAACATCAGTTTGAGGACAGTGAATTAGTTAATCAGTCAAATCATCCGGTAGACTGGGTGGTTGCAAAGAAAACCTGCACCCTCTTGGCCCTTTCTGGAATCAGTTTGAGAGCTCTGCTTTAGGGCCCTTTCACACATAACAAGAGTTAGGTAGAATGACACACGAAGGAGGATTCGAATGGCAGTCATGGAAAATCAAAGCCACCCTTGAATGCTTCTTACAACAGTCGCCACATCCATTCAGACACAACACATGCACTCTTCATTTTCATGCCACTCGTGCAGGAAACCCATTCGAAGGGCAGGCAAGATGAGGTCTCACTGCCATCTGATCATGTTCACAGCATTCGCACGTCATGCCATATGCAGGTCGGACATATCGTGCCGTGGCCAAGGAGCTGCATGAAATCATCAGCCATGTTGAACCATGGCTGAATATGTCGGCGAATGTCATTTGGCCGCTGGTGTGTGTTGAATAGCCATTCGACAAACTCTCGTCCGGAGTTGGCCAGAATCCAGGTGCCACCCATGAACATCCAACACCACTCACAGGGCACTTAGAAAAGGTGGGGCCAGTCGCACTGCCAGCACAAAAATAGAGAGCAGGCAACCACTTTTGAGCTGGCTGTCCGAATGGCCCCACATTTTCTAAGTGCCCTATGAATGTGTTCCCAAGCAACACATATGGTGTATGAGTGTGCTGCTCCCCTCCCCCACTACAAATGGCATGCGAGTGTGCAGTGTACCCCCTGCAACACAAATGGCATGTAAGTGTGTCGCCCCTGCCACACCATGATCCAACATTGTCAGGTGTGGCTGAGGTGGCCGGACTGCAAACGCTGTCCAGCACAGTGGGCATCTGGATGGCTGTCATGTTCATGCTGGAACAGCTGACAGCTGTGGACTCGCAACTCACGGCTGGAGAACACATATCATGCTATGAAAAACATCAGCTGTCCACAGTCCATGCAATGCACATGTGTGGGTGGGCTCTCATGCCCTCATGACATTCTGATAATTACGTACAGACAAAATAACAAGAGAACCAGCCAGCTATGTCTCGGTGTGCATGGCATGGTGTGAATTTTGGTATCAGTCAGCTGGCCAGGATAATGTCACTTCCACCATGTAAATTGTAGTTCACATGACAGACAGAAAGAGTGGAAAATAAATAAAAACGTACATACGATAAGGGGAAAGAAGTGAGCTCATTCATGATCGCTTTGCTCATAGCACAGTGGACACAGTGGGTGTGTTAGCGGTCCACTGGCCAGCAACTCATTGTCACCTGGATCCAGATCCGGATTCTGGATCAAGTTTCACTTTATATAGGCTTTGAAGGATTATGTCAAAACTACTTCACGGATTCTCACCAAATTTTCACCACAGATACATATTAGGCCATGGAATACGCCATTAAATTTTGCAGGTGATCCAAATCAGAATTCTAGATCAAGATTTCACTTTATACAGTGGTCCCTCATTTATCGCAAGAGTTACATTCTAAAAATAACCCGCAATAGGCGAAATCTGCGAAGTAGTCAGCGTTATTTTTTACAATTATTTTAGATGTTTTAAGGCTGTAAAACAGCATCTCAAACAGGCATTAACATTTTCTCACTTTTCTCTCCTGTGTAAACACTCTCAAAGTTCAAACCTTAGTAGAAAAATAAGTCCAGTATTATAGAATGAAACCAAAGACCAAAACCTGTTTTCAGGCCCAAACATTTGTTTGAGAAATAAAAATAGAACATTTTCCTATACATAATTATGATGGCTTTTAGAATTAACAAATTTAATTTTAACGATCAACCTACGAGGTTGGATACATAAGAAATTATTAATAGTGACTCACCAGCATTTCACAGTTCCTCTGACCGTGCCTCTTCGTCCTGGCGCCGCTCCGCTGTAGCGTCTTTTTCCACTGAGTGACACCTTGGTGCAGGTGTCTTTTTCCAAGTGAAGAACACAGTTATGGGTAGTTGTTGGCACTCTTTTTTCTTCTGGGTAAGAAGATTATAACAGGCACATGCAGACACAATGCGCGTGCTCTCCCTTCCCTCACTGCCTCCTGTGTTACCGTTGAGGGACGGATGCAGGACCTACAAAGAATCCAAGTCATTAAAAAGATACAAACCTCTCTCAGTGGCCACGGAGCTCTGCTGCTGTGGTTACCGAGACCATGCAGTGCTGCGGATTTTTCCACAAGAAGTCTATCTTTGCGGGCTGCTGGAGCGCTCTGCATCAAAACAAAAACATCAAAACTTATAAAAAAAGTACCCATAACTTATAGACGTATGACAGCATTTTTAATGCAGTTGGCATATGTTGGCTAAATTGTCAAGTTGTGAAAGGGCCTTAGAGTGAAACTTGATCCAGGTTGCGGATCACCTCCAAAATTTAATGGCGTCTTCCATGGCCGAATGTGTATCTATGGTGCAAATTTGGTGAGAATCCATGAAATAGTTTTAATATAATCCTGCTAAGAGTAATCCTTCAAAGTCTATATAAAGGTCAACTTGATCCAGAATCCGGATCACCTCCAAAATTTAATGGAGCCTTCCTTGGCCTAATATTGGTGAAAATTTCATCAAAATACGTGCAGTAGTTTTGATGTAATCTTGCTAACAGACAGACAGATAAATAAATAAACAAATGCCAATGACTTTATTACGTCCTTGGTGGACATAATTAATTAAATGCAGCATCTGTACAGTCTCCTAAAGCCAAAACAATGGACACCAGATAAATATTTGATCATTACATGAATCGGGAAAAAAGAAAAAAGAAAATAATTGGATGGCATTAATAATTAGGTCATCTTATGAGGAGCAGAGTTTTGTGAGAAATTTCAAGTTATCGTGCTATGTGGAAATTCAGCACAGAGTAGATTTAGCAGCAAACCAACAATCCATGTACTGTATTATTAAACAATTTGTTGATAGTATTATGACTCATAGAAATTAACCCAAAGATGCAGACAACAGGGCCACACAGCAACGTGAAAGAACAAAAGGACTTTATTTTACCAGATAATGCAGTGCAGTCGAGGGACGACTCCATCCAGTCAGTTGATGGGAGGCAATATGTCTGAGGCAGGAGGATCTTGAGGGACCACAGTGACAGCAAGGTGATACACATGCCAGGTAACAACAAGAGTACAGGGTGTGGTGAAGAAATATCCCAACAATCCCTAAACAGCATGAACATCTTACATACAGACTAGACCAGGAGATGAGTGACAGGTGGTGTGATTACAATGGGAAACAATTGTGAGGGAACACATGTGATAAGGACACATCTACAAACACACAGACAACAGGCAAGTGCAAACAGAGCCCACAACTAAACAAGAGTGGCTACGTTTGCATGCCGTTAATATTTGGGATAAGGTCTATATTCCGGTTTCTGAATCATTAGGAATAATCCATTTACATGCTTAAGCAGAGAGAGTTACTCCTGTATACATGGTCATTGGTATCATTTGGAATATCCCTATCTAAACAGCGACGCACGTCTTCCACCGGTACTTGATTTAGTCTGGTGTTCGTGCAAATCCTGCTTTGCGTAACTTTTCGGCCACCTTCTTGTAAATGTCGCTATCTCGGTACTTTCTACTGTCAATAAAAGACATTATATTCATGTCTTTCACGATACTAATGAAGTACAGTGGTCCCTCGTTTATCGCGGGAGTTACGTTGTAAAAATAACCCGCAATAGGCAAAATCCACGAAGTAGTCAGCGTTAGTTTTTATAATTATTATAGATGTTTTAAGGCTGTAAAACCCTCACTACAAACTTTATACACTTTTCTCAAACAGGTGTTAACATTTTCTCACTTTTCTCTCCTGTGTAAACACTCAATTTTTCCTTCTGGGCGAGAAGATTATAAACAGACACATGTAGAACACAATGTGCATGCTCTCCCTTCGCTCACTGCCTCCGGGGGTATGGATGCGGGACCCGCAAAGAATCCAAGTCATGGCCATGGAGCTCTGTGGCTGCAGTATACAGAGACCCTGCAGCGCTGTGGATTTTTGTGAAATCTATCCTTGCAGGCTGGAGGAGTGCTCCGCATCAAAACAGTGAGTGTAGTCTCTGGACCTGTTGCCAGAGTTGGCGCAGGTCCGCACAGCAGAGAGGGGGGTGGTGTGAGTGTCCCACTGCGGCATTTACAGAGCCCACAGACTCAGTAAGCGCATCGGAGGCAGTGAGAGCAATCGCAGTGATGCCGACTGGTGCCACGACCGGCCCGCCTGATAAGGACACAGAACACAATGCGCTGTTTACATCTGCTTCTGTGGTGTCCGGTGGGTTGTGCGCACCACATTCAAGTAGTTGCCGTACTCAAAAGACCAAGATTCCTTGCGGATAGGACATGCGCAGAACACAAAATAATGTTCCTTTCTATGGAGATATCCTGATGCGTGTTTATATGACCTGATATTGGGGATAGAAAAGGAGTAACCCAGGGGTCTTATTCGGGTTTTTTAAAAAACGGAATATGAGCATATTCTGGTTTTTGCGGGTGTTTACACAGCCGTGCGCAACCGGGTTATTGCTAATATTCCGGTTATGAAAGGGTTATTGGCTGCATGTAAACGTAGTCAGTGAATGTCAACAGACAAACATTAACTGCAACATAAACCGGTGAAGTGTGATTGTCAAACGGGATTGCCAAACATATTTTAAGTTTTGTGAGAAGGAATGACAACACTGCAACATGGTAAATGCTTTAGCATCACACCTCTTTTAGAATGTGCTGCAGGCCTTAAATGCAACACATTCTAAAAGAGGCATCATGATGTTGCTGGACAGAGGGGTTTAGCGATGACAATAGCTTTGCAGGCAAAGGAAGGTCCAAGTCTTTATGACCCTGATGCTGCCTATCTTGCTGTATGGTTGTGAAATTTGGACACTAACCAGTGACCAAAGGTGACAAATGGAAGTCTTTGGTAGGTGTCTTCAAAGGATCCGTGGGGACCACTGGAATGACTTTGTATCAAATGAGTGGTTACTAAGAGAGACTAGGATAAGGAATATCTCTTACACTGTGAGGGAGCTTCAGCTACCACCTTTTGGACACATGGCATGATCCAGCATGCAGGTGCCTGAGTGTTAAGGACCCTGGTAGTTGGAGAAGACCACGGGATTAAAAAGTGTTTCCCATTAAACCCAGCATGATGTATTTATTGCAATGTACAGGTGGTTGTATATTCCAGAAGCACACAAGTAAAATAATACATTCTTTTGGGACTTTGGGGAGGTAAATAGTCTCCCTTTCTAATGCATGTATGCTCTAAGTGCTTTATAGTGGTGCTTCAAATGATGAAGTCTACCACACTAGTTAGACTAGGGTGATAATGAGCAGCCATCAATTTCAGGGATCTATAGTTACATTTGTAACTGACTTTTTGAGTGCCAGACTGGACTTTTCAGATTCCCCTGATAAGCATTCACCAAACATGATACATAATCAGTTCTGCATATGTGTGGTTTTCCTGTCTCTATGCTTACCATAATTGTAAAAAATTGTAGTACTACATAATTAAAATTAAAGTGATAATTTAAAGTGACCCCAAGCCTTGAGACAAGAAAAAAGCTCTGTTGTAAATTAGTGTTTTAATGATTAACATATGAGTCAGAAATCAAACGTAGGTTAATAAAAAATCAAATCTTCTGTGCTGCAGCAGTGGTGGATTTGATATGAGGATTTGCACGGTGTTTAGGTTTGGATCACATGCACCATGAGACTGGTATCAGGCTGTTTGCAGTCCAGTCACACTGAAAATACACTCAAAGATGAATGCAGTGCTCTCCAAAAGTATTGAAACACTTGGTATTTTATTTTGTTTATTCCATTTTAAATACAAAAAAAATACAAAAATAAACATTTCTAAAACTGTCTTCCTTCAACTCAAACTGAAAGCAAATCTCTACAAATTGATATAAATTAATTACAAATATAAAAGCCAAGATGATGGTATGCATAATACCCCCATCACATATACGCCAACTGTGGCCGAATGGTGTCAGAATGACACATCCGGCCACAATCAGGAAGTACTGAAATGCGGTCTGAAGACCAATGGACGGCAGTCTCTGAGCAGTCTACATATTTGGCCCCCTTCGCTCAGCTGTCTCGAGTGTGTTGCACATGTTCAAAACATTCTTGGCGCCATCAAGATGGGACGCATATCTGACGGTGGTTTATGTACAGTTTCTGCATCATCTGATTTCACTCTACATATTCCAACAGCATCATAACAGCATTTGAATCGATCTGACCGCGGTTGATTGAGCTCTGAGATGAATCGGTCGAGGCAAAGCCTGCTGGCCATGTATGTCCATGACCACTGGACCCCGGCCAGGGAGAGCAAAGGAAATGTTGATATCTCATATGTGGCACACATACAACATGTGTAGTGGGTGTGAACAATCAAACCGAAAATATAGTGTGCTCTCCGTGGTCTCATGTGCAGTAATGTGTCCTTGCACACGTCAGAGCTGAACACATGTCACCGCTGTAATATACACATTATTACTTAATCACCATCTAAACTCTCTAGGAGGTATGCAGTGGAACTGTATCACCAGGCCATGACAACATTATGTAACATGAAACTCACCTCCAGCATGAAACCAGGATCATTTCACAGTGCAGGGTGCACAGGATCCAGAAACCACAGCCTGTGGTGAAAAGCCTCTCACCCGGCTGCTGTGTGCTCCAAACAACCATGCCAAAAATAAATCCCATATGATAATCCAACCAACATAATGGTGTGCAGAGTTGTGTTGTGCTGCTTAAGTGAGCAAAAAAGAAAAAAGAAATGAAAGATTGCTGGAAAGGCTGCATCTGATGCATGGTGTGAAAGCTTAGCAAACTTTCAGCAAAGGTGTCCAGTGGCTGGCAGCAGTACACGTGCCCCGCGCACACATGCACTCGTGCACCCTGCACACGTGCGCACACACTGAGTGGCTCATTCAGTCATTATGAACACACATAGCCACACAGCTGAGTGATCATTCCAGCATCTGTTCTAGCACGCACACGCACGTAAGGTCAGTAGCACTGGGAAGGGGAGGATGAGTGCAGATGTGATTGCATGAGTGAATGAGTGACTGGATCGATGCTGGCTTTGACACATATGGCATGAGTCTGGTCCATACGTTGGTTGTACTGCGATGTCCAGTACTGTCAGGTCCTGTGCAAAGGAAGAACACAGCACTGCCTCCCACTCCGTCTCGTGTTTGCCATCCAGATGTTTGGACATCAGGCAGTTCAGCACCTTTTATGGCCGTCTGACAGCAGTCTGTATCATCTAAACTGTTGTCTAAATACACTTTGGATGCAATCATGCAGGTGTGGATGAGGTAGTCTGGATGGGATCC
Source organism: Thalassophryne amazonica (assembly GCF_902500255.1). Lineage (NCBI taxonomy): Eukaryota > Metazoa > Chordata > Actinopteri > Batrachoidiformes > Batrachoididae > Thalassophryne > Thalassophryne amazonica. The sequence goes on along the minus strand of NC_047103.1, from coordinate 114,776,972 downwards.
ACCCACAGTCTAAATGCCTCTTTCCCTCCCGACTGCGTCTGGATTTTTGCCGTGTCGGGCTCGTTCCTGCACATTCTTGCTATGTGTGACGGGGGCTTAAATAATAGAACAATTTGGTAAAATACCTGTAAATAATCAGTTTTATTGCCAGTTTTCTTCAGTCAAGTCAGGGGATGGATACATTAGCATTTCCAAGTCACTGAATATGTCTTTACATCAATTTTGAAGAAATTCAAGCAGTAGGGATGAGCGAGTACACCACTACCTGTACCTGTAAGTGTATCTGTTCAACCATCTAAATTAGCTGTATCCGTATCTGTACTTGGAGTGGGCGGGCCTAAACCAGAAGTGGGCATGGTTTAACCAGAATTTTTTTATGAACTGCGGTGAGAAAGTGTCAGATACTGCATGCAGCCATATACAGTGAAAATATTAATAACGGCTACTTTGTGTGTTCAGCTATATGTGTGTATGTGTGTAAGTGGTCTATAAGGCTATTTTTTAATGATCTGTGTGAACTTGGTGATTCATGCAAACATCCAGTGATGGCAAACAGGGAAATAATGTCAGCCTTGTTCACTGTATTCTTCTCAAAAGCACCACCTTCAGTACGAGCAAAGTTTTCCAACTGACCAACCAGCCAAACTAAGAGCAAACATAAGGTAAAAAAAACAAAGAAAAAACAAAAACAGACCGAAAGTGGAGGCAGCGACTGACACAACATGAGCTGTTTTCAGCTGTCTTGTCAAATGCACCCTGTTTGCTGAACAAAGGAAAAAAGTCTCAAAGTCACATATTGTTGAGAAAAAGTGAACAACTGAGCCTGAACTTCTCCTGCTCTGCGAGTACAGAGCGCATAAAAGACCGAAATGAAACCAAAACTAACAAAAGAAAAACGAAGCGAACAGCGACCTTGGCACTTTTAAACAAAATCCAAACGAAGCACCAGTGTGTGATCATATATGCAGTGAGTCTGTGCTGTCCGACTCTACACTCACCAGCAACTCTGTTGTCTTGAAAACGTGCGTGCACACGCATGTCGAAGCCAGAGACACTGGAAGCCTAAAGAGATGTGTCTGTGTAAGGAGGGGCAGGTGCTGTGTGTGACTGGCCAATCACAGAGCGTGAAGACAGTCATTTACCCAATGAGGATTTTCCTTCAGCACGAGCATGGATATTGATGAATTTTACTCGTATCATGCTCAAAAATGCTTTATCTGGGATCAACCCTAGCAAGCAATATGACACTTGGTAAATGGTATGGTACTATGGTAAATCTGTGTGGAGTAAATAGTTCTCAAAAACTGAGTGACAGGTTAACCATACAGTAAAGTCCAAGACATATTCAGTGACTTGGTAATGTTCATGTTTGAGTTTTTTTAGAATGTTTTATTTTTTGTATTTTTTTATTTTATTTTTTTTATTTTATTTATTTATTTTTTTGTATCTGAAATGACATAAACAAATTAAAATGTGTGAAATACTAAGTGTTCCAATACTTTTGGAGGGCAGTGTAAATAAAGTCTTGATCAGCTTCAGAGACTGCTCTTCTCAGCTCACTTGATGGAAGATCACTGGGGGATCGGCTGCTTCACAGACATTTTAAGACAACTCTTTTCTTTCAGTGCTTTTTTACTGTGCTTCCTACAAGGCAGTGACTGACAGAACTTTCATTACAGGGAAGCTGGCCATACACTACACAATGGCACAATGCAATTCTACTCAACCATAAATGTAACACAATGTAACACAGAAGTGTATTGCAGAAGAACTGCAAAATAACACAATGTGCATTATAGTGCGCACACCTATCTGCTCCATGTACTGGAACAAAAGAGGAGGATGAGCTGCGCAACCACTTGGTCCCATCTGTGAGCTATTGCAGAGCTCCACTGTGACAGAGAGAAAAAATAAGTCCTTGTTTTATTACATTGAGAGTGTGGAATGCTACTGAGTGACAAAGGTCATTTTTTTTTTTTTTTCTCACAGATAAGTATATCTGTGGGTGGCTTGGTGCCTGACACATCCAACCACAATCAGGAAGCACTGAGGTGCAGACTGAAGACCAACGGACGGCAGCCTGTGAATATCTACATATTTGGTTCCATTCGCTCAGCTGTCCCGAGTGTGTTGCACATGTTCAAAATACCCTTGGCGCCATCAAAATGCAAGGCACATCTGACAGTAGTCTATGTGCAGTTTTTGCTTCATAGGATCACAGTCTACATATTCCGACGGCATCAAAACAGCATCTAAAAGGATCTGATAGTGGTTGATTGAGCTCTGAGATTGACTGGGCACAGCAAAGCCTGCCAGCATGTTGTGCCACAGATGTCCACCTCCACTGGACCCTGGCCAGGCAGGGCAAAGGAAATGTTGATATGTAATAACATGTATGAGACACTCTGCACATGTCAGAGACTCGGTGTGGCACCCCGCAACACAGCTGAACAGGATCTCACCACTATAATGCATGTATTATTACATGTTCATCTCCTAAGTAGTAGGTATGATGTGGAAATGTTTGCCCAGCACATGACAACATAAATACACATGCAACTCACCTCCAGTACCCCACGTTCCACAGTGCCGTGCAAACCCCTGGTGAAGCAAATGCATAGTCCACCTCTGGCGTAAATAAATCCCATGTGAAGTGCTGTCCCACACCGATAATCCAAGTACAGTTGTGTTAAGATGCATATCAAGTGAAATGGCCACAAAAAAAAGAGATTTAAAAAAGAGAATAACAAAGGTCGCTGGCTGTATCTGAAGAATGTTGCACACATGTGGGAAGTTGGTGCACTGCCAGCACAGTTCAGCAGCAGTTTTGGAGTCCAGCTGGACAAATAAAATCGAGCAATGCAAGTATATACTAATCAAACACCTCAAGGGATTTTTCACCGGACTGTTCACAAGCAGGTGATCACTGACTGTCAGCCTTTTTGTGCCCTCCTATGCTCATGCGCACACGTGTGCACCTCACGTGTGCACGCAGAATGGCTTGTACAGCCATTATGAACACACATACATGCAGCTGAGGGAACATTTCGGCCACACACTCGCATGCTGCTTTGATCACCTGTTTTATGCACACAGGCACACGCGCGTGCGGCACGGCTCATACAGTGATTACGTACACGCACGCAGCTGAGTGTACATTTCATCTGGCCACACACTCGCATGCTGTTTGGATTACTTGTTCTACGTACATACATGCGCGTACTCTGTCATGTGAGAGACACACACTCCAGCACACGCTCCTCCTGATGAGAGGTCAGTGAGCACTGGGAATGTGAGGACGAGCGAAGATTTGATTACGTGGGTGAGTGAGTGGGTGAGTGACAGCTCCAGCGTTGGTGCCATCTGACAGCAGTCTGTGTCATCTGACTGTTGTCTGAAATATGTTTGGGCTGCGTCCTGCAGGTGTGCACGAGGCAGTCTGGCTCTGTTCTGACACAGCTGGCCAGTCCTCTTTCCCTCCCGACTGCGTCCGGATTATGACCATATTTGCCTTCTCGGCTTGGTTCCTGCACATTCTTGCTATGTGTGATGGGGGCTTCAGTGATTAGCACTGTTGCCTCACAGAAAGAAGGCCTTGGGATCACTTCCCACCTTATCATTTCTGTATGGAGTTTGCATGTTCTCCCCATGTTACCATGAGTTCACTGTGGGTTCTCTGGTTTCCTCCCATGTCCAGAGACATGCATTTCAGGGGCCTCATGTACAAAGACTTGCATGGATTTCCAACTGAAACATGGCATATGCCAAATCCCAAAAAAATGGCGTAAGCACAAACATATCCAGATGTATCAAAGTGTGCATACACATGAATCCAAGTATGTTCCGTTTGTACATCCCACTGAACGTGGAATTGAGCACACAGGCACACGCACCAAACCCTGCCCTGGTCATGCCCCTACTTAAATATGCAAATCCATGTAAATAGGGCAGCCCAGTCTCATTTGAACCCCTGCGTGATATTGCAGGATTTGATCACATTTGGGGACAGTCGGAGTGTGGAAGTTCCAGCACAAAGCATTCGGCCCGACTCAGTAAACTTCGTCACAAAAATCGTCACCTTTGAACTTCATGCCGGAGGAACTCAGTGGAGTAGTGAAACAACAATCTGAATTGCTTGGAGGTTTGATACCTCAGGAGAATTATGCAGGAGAAAGACAAAATTAGAATATTGGAAAACTGAGTGGATAAATTGGAGCAATATATTACGATGAAGGATATGATTTTAACGGGATTAAATACAAAACTTCAGTCATATGCGATATCCCTCTCTTGCTTGCCTCTACTGGTGGTTAGCTCTCACTGCGGTATTGTATCACTTCCTGTTCCGGAGCACAGCGGTGTTTTGCTGTATCTGTTAGCTGTTTAATCTGCGCAGTTAGATTGATCTAGTTATCTAGATTACGATTTGTTTCCCAGTGTAATCTTTACGTGCCTTAACTAAAGCACTCCTTCTGCTGAATCACCTCTAAATTATTTACACATTATTCACTTTGCGTGTTTTTAGGAATCCGCTAGCTTAGCGTAGCTACTAGCTCTTAGCCGATTTAGCATGGCGGCTTCTCCTGTCTCTCCCGCACTTTTCTGCTCTGGGTGTGAAATGTTTAGTTATTCCTCGGCCTCCTTTAGCAGTAATGGTACTTGTAATAAGTGTAGCTTATTCGTAGCTTTGGAGGCCAGGCTGGGCGAATTGGAGACTCGGCTCCGCACCGTGGAAAATTCTACAGCTAGCCAGGCCCCTGTAGTCGGTGCGGACCAAGGTAGCTTAGCTGCCGTTAGTTACCCCCTGGCAGATCCCGAGCAGCCGGGAAAGCAGGCCGACTGGGTGACTGTGAGGAGGAAGCGTAGCCCTAAACAGAAGCCCCGTGTACACCGCCAACCCGTTCACATCTCTAACCGTTTTTCCCCACTCGACGACACACACACCGAGGATCAAACTCTGGTTATTGGCGACTCTGTTTTGAGAAATGTGAAGTTAGCGACACCAGCAACCATAGTCAATTGTCTTCCGGGGGCCAGAGCAGGCGACATTGAAGGAAATTTGAAACTGCTGGCTAAGGCTAAGCGTAAATTTGGTAAGATTGTAATTCACGTCGGCAGTAATGACACCCGGTTACGCCAATCGGAGGTCACTAAAATTAACATTAAATCGGTGTGTAACTTTGCAAAAACAATGTCGGACTCTGTAGTTTTATCTGGGCCCCTCCCCAATCGGACCGGGAGTGACATGTTTAGCCGCAAGTTCTCCTTGAATTGCTGGCTGTCTGAGTGGTGTCCAAAAAATGAGGTGGGCTTCATAGATAATTGGCAAAGCTTCTGGGGAAAACCTGGTCTTGTTAGGAGAGACGGCATCCATCCCACTTTGGATGGAGCAGCTCTCATTTCTAGAAATCTGGCCAATTTTCTTAAATCCTCCAAACCGTGAGTATCCAGGGTTGGGACCAGGAAGCAGAGTTGTAGTCTTACACACCTCTCTGCAGCTTCTCTCCCCCTGCCATCCCCTCATTACCCCATCCCCGTAGAGACGGTGCCTGCTCCCAGACTACCAATAACCAGCAAAAATCTATTTAAGCATAAAAATTCAAAAAGAAAAAATAATATAGCACCTTCAACTGCACCACAGACTAAAACAGTTAAATGTGGTCTATTAAACATTAGGTCTCTCTCTTCTAAGTTCCTGTTGGTAAATGATATAATAATTGATCAACATATTGATTTATTCTGCCTAACAGAAACCTGGTTACAGCAGGATGAATATGTTAGTTTAAATGAGTCAACACCCCCGAGTCACACTAACTGTCAGAATGCTCGTAGCACGGGCCGGGGCGGAGGATTAGCAGCAATCTTCCATTCCAGCTTATTAATTAATCCAAAACCCAGACAGAGCTTTAATTCATTTGAAAGCTTGTCTCTTAGTCTTGTCCATCCAAATTGGAAGTCCCAAAAAACAGTTTTATTTGTTATTATCTATCGTCCACCTGGTTGTTACTGTGAGTTTCTCTGTGAATTTTCAGACCTTTTGTCTGACTTAGTGCTTAGCTCAGATAAGATAATTATAGTGGGCGATTTTAACATCCACACAGATGCTGAGAATGACAGCCTCAACACTGCATTTAATCTATTATTAGACTCTATTGGCTTTGCTCAAAAAGTAAATGAGTCCACCCACCACTTTAATCATATCTTAGATCTTGTTCTGACTTATGGTATGGAAATAGAAGACTTAACAGTATTCCCTGAAAACTCCCTTCTGTCTGATCATTTCTTAATAACATTTACATTTACTCTGATGGACTACCCAGCAGTGGGGAATAAGTTTCATTACACTAGAAAGTCTTCAGAAAGCGCTGTAACTAGGTTTAAGGATATGATTCCTTCTTTATGTTCTCTAATGCCATATACCACACAGTGCAGAGTAGCTACCTAAACTCTGTAAGGGAGATAGAGTATCTCGTCAATAGTTTTACATCCTCATGAAGACAACTTTGGATGCTGTAGCTCCTCTGAAAAAGAGAGCTTTAAATCAGAAGTGTCTGACTCCGTGGTATAACTCACAAACTCGTAGCTTAAAGCAGATAACCCGTAAGTTGGAGAGGAAATGGCGTCTCACTAATTTAGAAGATCTTCACTTAGCCTGGAAAAAGAGTCTGTTGCTCTATAAAAAGCCCTCCGTAAAGCTAGGACATCTTTCTACTCATCACTAATTGAAGAAAATAAGAACAACCCCAGGTTTCTTTTCAGCACTGTAGCCAGGCTGACAAAGAGTCAGAGCTCTATTGAGCTGAGTATTCCATTAACTTTAACTAGTAATGACTTCATGACTTTCTTTGCTAACAAAATTTTAACTATTAGAGAAAAAATTACTCATAACCATCCCAAAGATGTATCGTTATCTTTGGCTGCTTTCAGTGATGCCGGTATTTGGTTAGACTCTTTCTCTCCGATTGTTCTGTCTGAGTTATTTTCATTAGTTACTTCATCCAAACCATCAACATGTTTATTAGACCCCATTCCTACCAGGCTGCTCAGGAAGCCCTACCATTATTTAATGCTTCGATCTTAAATATGATCAATCTATCTTTGTTAGTTGGCTATGTACCACAGGCTTTAAGGTGGCAGTAATTAAACCATTACTTAAAAAGCCATCACTTGACCCAGCTATCTTAGCTAATTATAGGCCAATCTCCAACCTTCCTTTTCTCTCAAAAATTCTTGAAAGGGTAGTTGTAAAACAGCTAACTGATCATCTGCAGAGGAATGGTCTATTTGAAGAGTTTCAGTCAGGTTTAGAATTCATCATAGTACAGAAACAGCATTAGTGAAGGTTACAAATGATCTTCTATGGCCTCGGACAGTGGACTCATCTCTGTGCTTGTTCTGTTAGACCTCAGTGCTGCTTTTGATACTGTTGACCATAAAATTTTATTACAGAGATTAGAGCATGCCATAGGTATTAAAGGCACTGCGCTGCGGTGGTTTGAATCATATTTGTCTAATAGATTACAATTTGTTCATGTAAATGGGGAATCTTCTTCACAGACTAAAGTTAATTATGGAGTTCCACAAGGTTCTGTGCTAGGACCAATTTTATTCACTTTATACATGCTTCCCTTAGGCAGTATTATTAGACGGTATTGCTTAAATTTTCATTGTTACGCAGATGATACCCAGCTTTATCTATCCATGAAGCCAGAGGACACACACCAATAGCTAAACTGCAGGATTGTCTTACAGACATAAAGACATGGATGACCTCTAATTTCCTGCTTTTAAACTCAGATAAAACTGAAGTTATTGTACTTGGCCCCACAAATCTTAGAAACATGGTGTCTAACCAGATCCTTACTCTGGATGGCATTACCCTGACCTCTAGTAATACTGTGAGAAATCTTGGAGTCATTTTTGATCAGGATATGTCATTCAAAGCGCATATTAAACAAATATGTAGGACTGCTTTTTTGCATTTACGCAATATCTCTAAAATCAGAAAGGTCTTGTCTCAGAGTGATGCTGAAAAACTAATTCATGCATTTATTTCCTCTAGGCTGGACTATTGTAATTCATTATTATCAGGTTGTCCTAAAAGTTCCCTAAAAAGCCTTCAGTTAATTCAAAATGCTGCAGCTAGAGTACTGACGGGGACTAGAAGGAGAGAGCATATCTCACCCATATTGGCCTCTCTTCATTGGCTTCCTGTTAATTCTAGAATAGAATTTAAAATTCTTCTTCTTACTTATAAGGTTTTGAATAATCAGGTCCCATCTTATCTTAGGGACCTCGTAGTACCATATCACCCCAATAGAGCGCTTCGCTCTCAGACTGCAGGCTTACTTGTAGTTCCTAGGGTTTGTAAGAGTAGAATGGGAGGCAGAGCCTTCAGCTTTCAGGCTCCTCTCCTGTGGAACCAGCTCCCAATTCAGATCAGGGAGACAGACACCCTCTCTACTTTTAAGATTAGGCTTAAAACTTTCCTTTTTGCTAAAGCTTATAGTTAGGGCTGGATCAGGTGACCCTGAACCATCCTTTATTTATGCTGCTATAGACGTAGACTGCTGGGGGGTTCCCATGATGCACTGTTTCTTTCTCTTTTTGCTCTGTATGCACCACTCTGCATTTAATCATTAGTGATCGATCTCTGCTCCCCTCCACAGCATGTCTTTTTCCTGGTTCTCTCCCTCAGCCCCAACCAGTCCCAGCAGAAGACTGCCCCTCCCTGAGCCTGGTTCTGCTGGAGGTTTCTTCCTGTTAAAAGGGAGTTTTTCCTTCCCACTGTAGCCAAGTGCTTGCTCACAGGGGGTCGTTTTGACCGTTGGGGTTTTACATAATTATTGTATGGCCTTGCCTTACAATATAAAGCGCCTTGGGGCAACTGTTTGTTGTGATTTGGCGCTATATAAAAAAATTGATTGATTGATTGATTGACCGCTGCAGTACTGCCGGTGCTGAAGAGGACACACCTGGAGAAATCCACTTCCTGGAGCATCAAATCATTTTTTTTTTTTTTTTTTTTAAGGGACATCTACATTAACAATAATGACACTGCAGACTTCATTACCAAGAAAAGATAATAAGTCTAAACCTGTCATTAATATCCAGTTTGTGAACAGGAAGTTTGAGAACAATTTGCTTCAACAAACAAAAAAGTTATGAGGAATGGATGTGTATGTAAATGAACATTTTACAAAGAAACATGCTGATAGTGAGAGCCCTTCAAAGCAGAAAAAAAGCAACATGGACCAGGAACTGTAAAATGTGGATTAAATTAAATGGAATGCCAGAGGAAGCGAAAGTTATGATGATAAGAGAGGTTTTGGACTTGGACAATTTTAAGTGACTGTTCATTAAGGAGGAAAATGTTCCACCAGGGTTCTTGTTTGTTTTGAGTGGTCTTACTTTTCCTTTTCATGTTTTTCTTCATCTTTTGTTATGGGACAAAGTTTCACAAATTTTATATCAGGTTTGGGTTTATATCACAAAGTTAGACTTTATTCAATTGCATTTCTTGGTCTGTGAATCATATTTCTTTTATGACGTCAACTGATTCTTTACAGTTTACTTCCGCACAGGAGCTCAATCTAAAGTTTTTTGACGATACTGAACATAGATTTCATAATATCGAAAATATTACTGATCTGGATTGTTTTTTAGTTTTTTTTGTTCCTTAAAAATACAAATCACCATTGTAATTACTTTACTGAGGAACAGTTTAATAATTATTCTTTGACAAATGGGCCATTTTCTATGATACATTTTAATAGCAGAACTCTTTCCATGAACTTTTCTAAAAATTCAGGACTGTCTAAAAATTGCTAATAAATATTTTTCCGTTATTATAGTTACCGAGATGTGGTTAAACTATGAGTATGTTGACACTGTCGAGTTTGAGGGTTATGATTTTTTTTTTTTGCTAGAAATAGGGCAGATCAATCAATCAATCAATCAATTTTTTTATATAGCGCCAAATCACAACAAACAGTTGCCCCAAGGCGCTTTATATTTTAAGGCAAGGCCATACAATAATTATGTAAAACCCCAACGGTCAAAACGACCCCCTGTGAGCAAGCACTTGACTACAGTGGGAAGGAAAAACTCCCTTTTAACAGGAAGAAACCTCCAGCAGAAGCAGGCTCAGGGAGGGGCAGTCTTCTGCTGGGACTGGTTGGGGCTGAGGGAGAGAACCAGGAAAAAGACATGCTGTGGAGGGGAGCAGAGATCGATCACTAATGATTAAATGCAGAGTGGTGCATACAGAGCAAAAAGAGAAAGAAACAGTGCATCATGGGAACCCCCCAGCAGTCTACGTCTATAGCAGCATAACTAAGGGATGGTTCAGGGTCACCTGATCCAGCCCTAACTATAAGCTTTAGCAAAAAGGAAAGTTTTAAGCCTAATCTTAAAAGTAGAGAGGGTGTCTGTCTCCCTGATCTGAATTGGGAGCTGGTTCCACAGGAGAGGAGCCTGAAAGCTGAAGGCTCTGCCTCCCATTCTACTCTTACAAACCCTAGGAACTACAAGTAAGCCTGCAGTCTGAGAGCGAAGCGCTCTATTGGGGTGATATGGTACTACGAGGTCCCTAAGATAAGATGGGACCTGATTATTCAAAACCTTATAAGTAAGAAGAAGAATTTTAAATTCTATTCTAGAATTAACAGGAAGCCAATGAAGAGAGGCCAATATGGGTGAGATATGCTCTCTCCTTCTAGTCCCCGTCAGTACTCAAGCTGCAGCATTTTGAATTAACTGAAGGCTTTTTAGGGAACTTTTAGGACAACCTGATAATAATGAATTACAATAGTCCAGCCTAGAGGAAATAAATGCATGAATTAGTTTTTCAGCATCACTCTGAGACAAGACCTTTCTGATTTTAGAGATATTGCGTAAATGCAAAAAAGCAGTCCTACATATTTGTTTAATATGCGCTTTGAATGACATATCCTGATCAAAAATGACTCCAAGATTTCTCACAGTATTACTAGAGGTCAGGGTAATGCCATCCAGAGTAAGGATCTGGTTAGACACCATGTTTCTAAGATTTGTGGGGCCAAGTACAATAACTTCAGTTTTATCTGAGTTTAAAAGCAGGAAATTAGAGGTCATCCATGTCTTTATGTCTGTAAGACAATCCTGCAGTTTAGCTAATTGGTGTGTGTCCTCTGGCTTCATGGATAGATAAAGCTGGGTATCATCTGCGTAACAATGAAAATTTAAGCAATACCGTCTAATAATACTGCCTAAGGGAAGCATGTATAAAGTGAATAAAATTGGTCCTAGCACAGAACCTTGTGGAACTCCATAATTAACTTTAGTCTGTGAAGAAGATTCCCCATTTACATGAACAAATTGTAATCTATTAGACAAATATGATTCAAACCACCGCAGCTAATCTCTGTAATAAAATTTTATGGTCAACAGTATCAAAAGCAGCACTGAGGTCTAACAGAACAAGCACAGAGATGAGTCCACTGTCCGAGGCCATAAGAAGATCATTTGTAACCTTCACTAATGCTGTTTCTGTACTATGATGAATTCTAAAACCTGACTGAAACTCTTCAAATAGACCATTCCTCTGCAGATGATCAGTTAGCTGTTTTACAACTACCCTTTCAAGAATTTTTGAGAGAAAAGGAAGGTTGGAGATTGGCCTATAATTAGCTAAGATAGCTGGGTCAAGTGATGGCTTTTTAAGTAATGGTTTAATTACTGCCACCTTAAAAGCCTGTGGTACATAGCCAACTAACAAAGATAGATTGATCATATTTAAGATCGAAGCATTAAATAATGGATAAACAGGGTAGTCTTGTGGCACTTTATGTTAGATCTAGTCATCATAGTGACGTTGTTCAAAATATGTCATTTTCTTTGGATAACATTATGGAATGTTTTACTTTGGAAGTTAAATGTGAAAAATCATCACTCACATCACTCATCTTCAACCGCTTATACGTGATCTGGTCACGAGAGCAAACAACTCTAGCAGGGGACCCCATACTTCCCTTTCCCATGCCACATTGACTACCTCTGACTGGGGGATCCCAAGGCGTTCCCAGGCCAGTGTGGAGATATAATCTCTCCACCTAGTCCTGGGTCTTCCCCGGGGTCTCCTCCCAGATGGACATGCCTGGAACACCTCCCGAGGGTGGCGCCCAGGAGATAACCTTACAAGATGTCGAACCACTTCAGCTGGTTCCTTTCAACGCGAAAGGGCAGTGGCTCTACTCCGAGCTCCCCAAGGGTGACCAAACTTCTCACCCTATCTCTAAAGCCTCCGTCACGCATAGCAAGAATGTGCAGGAACCATACCCGACACTGCAAATATTGCCATAATCTGATGCAGTTGGGAGGAAAAGAAGCATGGTCAGCAGTGTCAAAACGCATCCGGAGTACCTTGTCCACACCTGCATGATGGCATCCAAAGTGCATGTAGACAACAGGTAGATGATACAGGCTGCTGTCAGACAGCCATAAACGGCACTGAAGACTGCCCAATGTCTAAACGCCTAGATGGCAAACAGGGGAGTGGAGGGATGTGTTCCTCACGTGCACGTGAGTGCGCAGTGCGCGTGTGTGCATGGCCCACATGCAGTCCGTGCACACGCGTTTGGCTGCAGTTATCACTGAGACGTGTGTCTGTGTGTGTATATGTGTGTGTGTGTGTGTGTGTGTGTGTGTATGCATACATGAGCCACTAAGAGTGCACGTGCGGTGCACGCGCTTCGTGCCACTGGACAGCTTTGCTGAAAGTTTGCTGGCATTGTGCCATGCTGTTCCAGGCATCAGACAGAGCATTTCCAACTCACTTTAATTTCTTTTTTTTCCTTTTTTTTCTTTTTTGCTCACTTCAGGAACACAATACAAGTCGCGATGGTTTGATTATCACATGGGAATTAATTTTTTATTTTGGGTGAGAGGATTTTAACCACAGGCTGCCTGTTTCACCTTCATGTCTTCCACGTCTTCACTGTGAAGCACTCCTGGACCGCTGTTGGAGATGAGATTCATGTTTATTAATGCTGTCACGGTATGGCATTACAGAGTTAGGGGGCTTGGGGGGCACTGCTGGCTGCGCTGGGGGGCCTGGCTGTCGGGGGGCCTTGTGCTCTTCCTGGCCCTGGGGTCGGGCCTCGCCTCTTGTCTGGGGGCTGGGCCCCACTCTCGTGTGGCCCATGCAAACTAGTGGAGCAATCCTGATAGTTACACACTCTTTGTTTGAGCATGTGAGATTGTGATCAGAGGCTCCCGCTTTCACTGATCGCTGTGCGTAATGGCGCAGGGCACACTGAGTATGTACTAATATTATGTACTCATTGGAGCACCCAGGGGGCTATTCAAATGGGCCAAGTAGTAACACATCACTCCTGAAAATGATCTTTGGCTGATCACGTGAGGTAAATCTGCCCTACGATTGGATTTTGGAAAACCACGTGACGGTGAATTCTGATTGGACACTCACATTGTGCACGTCATCAGATAGCTTCTATGAGGAGTACAAGATCGCCAAAGGCTGGCTCGATAGTCGGCAGAGTTACCTTTTCAGCAAAAAAAAGAAAGTACGTTTCTATCTCATATCATTCAAAAGTTATTTATACTTTAGTAAAGCTTGGTCTTAGCCGTCATATACCATAGCGTCGGCCCCAGAGGGTTAAAGCGGTGGGCATTTATAAGCTTTTGCTTCTGCCTTCACCCTTTCGGGCACATGGATTCTTCTTCTTTGTCTTTTGGCTGTTCCCGTTAGGGGTCGATCAATCATTTCCATCTCACCCTGTCCTCTGTATCTTCCTCTGTCACACCAACCACCTGCCTGTCCTCCCTCAGCACATCCATAAACCTCCTCTTTGCCCTCCCTCTTCTCCTCCTGCCTGGTGGCTCCAATCTCAGCATCCTTCTCCCTATATACACTGGGTCCCTCCTCTGCACATGTCCAAACCATCTCAGTCTCGCCTCTCTGACTTTGTCTCCAAACTGTCCCACCTGAGCTGTCCCTCTGATATCTTCATTCCTAATCTTGTCCATTCTTGTCACTCCCAAACAGAATCTCAACATCTTCAGCTCTGCCACCTCCAGCTCTGTCTCCTGTCTTTTTGTTAGTGCCACCATCTCTAAACCGTACAACATAGCTAGTCTCACTACTGTCTTGTAGACTTTCCCCTTCACTCTTGCTGATATTCTTCGGTCACAAATCACTCCTGCCACCTGTCTCCACCCACTCAACCCTGCCTGCACTCTCTTCTTCACCTCTTTACCACACTCTCCATTACTTTGAACAGTTGACCCCAAATATTTAAACTCATCTACTTTCACCACTTCTATGCCTTGTAACTGCACTATTCCACTGGGCTCCCTCTCATTCACACACATGTACTCGGTCTTGTTTCTACTGGCTTTCATTCCCCGTCTCTCCAAAGCATATCTCCATCTCTCCAGACTAGACTCAACTTGCTCTCTACTCTCACTACAGATCACAATGTCATCTGCAAACATCATAGTCCATGGGGACTCCAGTCTGATCTCATCTGTCAACCTGTCCATCACCACTACAAACAAGAAAGGACTCAGAGCTGATCCTTGGTGTAATCCCACCTCCACCTTGAATTAGTCTGTCATTCCGACTGTGCATCTCACCACTGTCACACTATTGTTGTACATGTCCTGCACTACGCGAACATACTTCTCTGCCACTCCAGACTTCCTCCTACAAAACCACAGCTCTTCTCTTGGCACCCTATCATAAGCTTTTTCTAAGTCCACAAACACACAATGCAACTCTTTCTGGCCTTCTCTGTATTTCTCCAACAGTATTCTCAGAGCAAACATTGCATCTGTAGTGCTGTTTCTTGGCATGAAACCATATTGCTGCTCACAGATTGTCACCTGTTTTCTAAGCCTAGCTTCTGCTACTCTATCCCATAACTTCATGCTGTGGCTGATCAGCTTTATGCCTCTGTAGTTACTGCAGCTCTGCGCATCACCCTTGTTCTTGAAAATAGGAACCAGCACACTTCGTCTCCACTCCTCAGGCATCCTCTCACTTTCCAAGATTTTATTAAACAATCTGGTTAGGAACTCTACTGCCATCTCTCCCAGACATTTCCATGCCTCCACTGGAAGGTCATCTGGACCAACTGCCTTTCCACTCTTCATCCTCTTCATAGCAGCCCTCACTTCTTCCTTACTAATCTCTTGTACTTCCTGATTTACTCTCACCACATCATCCAGTCTTTTCTCTCGCTCATTTTCTTTATTCATCAGCTCTTCAAAATATTCCCTCCACCTTCTCAGCACACACTCCTCACTTGTCAGCACATTACCATGTGCATATTTTACCACTCTAACCTGCTGCACATCCTTTCCAGCTCTGTCCCTTTGTCTGGCCAACAAGAAGTCCTTTTTGTCTTTCCTTACTATTCATCTTCTTGTACATATTGGGGAAAGTGTAGTGACACGGACCCACAACAGGGGGCGCAAATGAATGGTCAATAGATGAGCCAAAAGGTAACAATTTAATGTTGTGAATGTGCACAACGACTATACAGACAATCTCAGAATATGATAGCAGTCAATACACAAAGGTGACGTGTGGGCAGGCTCGAGGATAGAAGACGTCTGTCCTGAGAAGAGCCGGAACCACACGATTTCCGCCGCCACCGAACCTGGTGAATACTGGAGCCGCCAAGTCCCGAATTCCCAGGTGATCACCGTCCCCAACTGTCGGATCTGGTACTGCTGGTAAGGAGCGTAAACAGTGAGATGTGGGTGTGTGCACACCCAGTAACAAAAACAGTCAGAAGGTGGAAAGTCACCTCCACCTCTAATCACACACTCGTGCAGCTCCTGTTAACCACTTATCTGGTTGGAGTGTGAAGCGAAGCCGTCGCTGATCACACCAAACGCCAATCCCACTGATAAGGAAACACTTACAGGAAAACAGCTGCAAAGAAGTTCAGACTATTAGTCAGTGTTTTCAGTTTAGCAGAGAATTACCTTCACAGGTAGATGATATCTCGGCAATGAGGTGAAGATGACGTCCGGGTTTTATGGAGTAGTATGATGAAGTGTAGATGGGTGACAGCTGTCATGAGATGATGAGTGACAGCTGTCACCCCCGGCTGTGTCCGTGGTGGCAGCGCCCTCTCGTGCCTGAAGCCCGCACTTCAGGCAGGGCGCCCTCTGGTGGTGGGCCAGCAGTACCTCCTCTTCTGGCGGCCCAAACAACAGTACAGCTCGCAATATGCCTTTTCCTTCGCTTTAGCCACTTCTCTTTTTGCCTTAAACCGCATCACCTTGTACTCCTGTCTGCTTTCTTCATCTCTCTGACTATCCCAAAACTTTTTCAACAACCTTTTTCTCCTTGTGCTTTCCTGGACCTCTTCCTTCCACCACCAAGTCTCCTTGTCTTCCTTCCACTGTCCAGATGTCATACCCAGTACTGTCCTAGCTGTCTCCCTCACCACATCTGCAGTACTTTTCCAGCTGTCCAAAATTGCAACCAGTGCTTCTCTCACCTGCTCACTAAATTTCACACAACAGTCTTCCTCCTTCAGCTTCCACCATCTGATCCTTTGTTGAGCTCTCACTCTCTTCTTCTTCTTTACCTCTAAAGTCATCCTACAAACAACCATCCTATGCTGTCTAATGGCACTCTCTCCTGCCACCACCTTACAGTCTGTGATTTCTTTTAGCTTGCATCTCCTATAAAGAATGTAGTCCACCTGTGTGCACCTTCCTCCACTCTTATATGTTACCCTGTGCTCCTCCCTTTTCTTAAAGTAGGTATTCACCACAGCCATTTTCATCCTTTTTGCAAAATCAACTACCATCTGTCCTTCCCCATTCCTATCCTTGATACCATATCTACCCATTACTTCCTCATCACCGCTGTTCCCTTCACCAACATGCCCATTGAAGTCCACTCTTATCACCACTCTTTCATGCTTGGGCACACTCTCCACCACCTCATCTAACACACTCCAGAAATCTTCTTTCTGCTTCATCTCACAACCTACCTGTGGGGCATATGCACTGATGATATTCATCATCACCCCTTCAATTTCCAACTTCACACTCATCACCCTGTCACTCGCTTGACCTCCAACACACTTTTAACATACTCTTCCTTTAAAATGACCCCAACACCATTTCTCTTCCTGTCCTCACCATGGTACAACAACTTGTACCCACTGCCGATGCTCCTCATTTATCCGGGCTTGGGACCGGCACTCAGAATGTACTGGCTGCACACCCCATGGCACATGGATTACATTGTTAAATTGTTTTTGTTTATGAGCTTTTCTGTTATTTTTGCATCTGTGTGTGCCAAATAAACAAATTAATTCATTCATTCACCTAGCGGCCATGCCAGTTTCAGACATGCTGGTTTAAAATGGTTTCCATTGAAACCCCCATCCTCCGATTGGTTTGCATTGACACTCTCCTATTCTGCCTGAGTATTAATCTCTCCCCACAAAGAATGTCACTTCTAATGGAAAAATGTTGTACTGTTTTGTTTTAGGCTGAAATTACAGAAGCAGTTGCGAAAAGTGCAGGGTTTTTTTGGTTCCCAGTGGAGAAGGGAAGACAAGGCAAATGGGAGCGGTCGTGTTGGTTAGTGCTAGCCTACACAGCTAACCAGAGTAGCTGCGTTCTCTCACTTGCACAACCACCTCAACACATTTGAGCACCGGATCATAAACAAACCGTAAGGGCCCCTTTACACATAACACAATCAAAGTTGACTAGCGCAAGAAGGAGGAATTGCATGCCAATTGAGAAAATTCAGAGCTACCTCCAATGCCTCGTACACATGTAACTACTGCCTCCAATGCCTCGTACACCTGTTGCTACAACTATTTGTGCACACCAGTGGCTGAAAGACAGAGTGTGCCCTGTGAGAGCCCATTCGATCCCTCTCGTGGCAGGTGTTGGCCAAATTCCAGGTGACACACACGAACATCTAACACAGCTTGCTTGGCACTTAGAAAATGTGTGGTGTTAGCATGAAAACAGTCAGCAGACAATCACTTTCGAGCTGGATGTGAAATTTGTCTAAGTGCCCCCACGACTGTGAAGTTGCCAAGTATACATGTGGCATGCCAGAGTGTCGGCTTCCCCCAACACATGGCGTGCATGTGGTTCACGCACCTCCTGCAGGTGAGGCACCTCTCATCTGATCACAGAGTGACACCTTCGTCTGTATGCTGAACAGACAGGGGGCATGGCTGGCTGTAACCAGCAGAGTTGACATCTCGTTCTCGATGTCACAGCTGCAGAACACGTACCATGTTTTGATGGACACGTGTGTGTGTGTGTGTGCTTGCTGTCCTCATGTGGAAATACATAAAAACATACATCGCTTTTGTGACAGGCTGGAGAGCGCCCACAGAGCGCACATTGAGAGGCTGCCTCAGGTGATATGGACCATCAGATCGTAACATGTAGTGGGCGATCTGAATGTCATGTCACCCACATGAGCTCTGTTCCATTTGACATGGTGTCTGTCCTGCGGCGTGCCATTCACAAGACATGCGTGTCGGGCTGAACACGCGTACAGGGCCAGCTGGACACACCAGGTTCAGCAGATGTGGACATAAGAGCGCCCGGCTTCTCATTCATGTCATTTCATGACTGTACGTCTGTGACCATGGGTCATCTAAAGATGAACAGATAGTTCATACTTGTATTGTCCGCTTGATAAGAGGGATTCAATAAAATGCAGTATGGTTTTCATGGTGTGTGGTTTTATTATTATTATTATTATTTTTTTTTTTAAATATGTCCATCTCCTTGTTGATTTCAGGCAATTTCCGTATCTTTTACAGGCCAGCGATGGTAGACTACACTGCCCAATAAGCCCTGGAGCTGGGATTCCCCACACTGTCACATCAGACAATATAAACACATAAAATAACTTATACAGAGTGTGTGCAACAAATGACTGGAAATTACGTAGAGACATGCAGGGATAGTTTATTTGGCACCCTGTCAAACGGAATAATCATGAACCTTGAAAAAATGTACGTGGCAGCATGTGTGTGAAGCTGTAAATGCTGTTGACTCAGAACAGTGCACACACACTGAAGACAAAAAGGTGATGTGTGCTGCCGCTGACAGTGTGTGACACATAATTTTTCACATGCCTTTACTGACAAATACTCAACACAGAGAGACAATCAGTTGAGAAGTTCTGCTGCTCCAGTCTCACCATCAAGAAAAAGAAAACACATTGATCATAACAAACAATGTATTTGAATGCACACTTTCTCAAATGTGACCACGCTGGTTTTCATTCAGTACAGTTCCACGAATACACTATTTACACAGCAAGCAGCCACCCATCACACACCATGCCAGCCTCTAGCCTGATGTGCATTTGCACATCAAATATGAAAATGTGAAAATTGATGGAATGGAAATGTTTCCTATTAACAAAAATGAACTCATCAAATGATGGCGCATTTATAGCAATATGTGTGCAGTTAATAGCTCTGATCACATTAGGGAAACCATCTCTTACTGCAAATTGCCATTCACTGTTGGAATGTGATGTACCTGGATGACATTTGGATGATTGCATTCCACACAGATGGCATGGCTTGGCTCAACGTTGACTCGCATACTCCTGACCGATCGGCGAGGTCACGCTGGAATGCCCACAGGGTCATGCACACAGGTAGGCACAGACAACCCCTGGCTCCTCGGCATACTGCGCTCTGGGCTGGCCTCAGTTCTGCGCACAACTCCAGTGACAGTGGCCTTGGTAAACAAAATCAGCCAGCTATCGTCATTTACAAGTAAATCCTTGCATTTCCTGAATACACGCTCATGTTGGATTGCACCATTTGCAAGGTCCTCTAGCAACGCTAACAGAGCCATTGTTAGTGCCATTTTACACATCACTTTGCACATGCTTTTACAGTGAGGAAAATAAGTATTTGAACACCCTGCAATTTTGTAAGTTCTCCCACTTAGAAATCATGGAGGGGTCTGAAATTTTCATCTACGTGCATGTCCACTGTGAGAGACATAATCTAAAAAAAAAAAAAAAAAAAAAAAAAAAATCCAGAAATCACAATGTATGAGTTTTTTAAATAATTTATTTGCATGTTACTGCTGCAAATAAGTATTTCAATAACTGTGAAAATCAATGTTAATATTTGGTACAGTAGCCTTTGTTTGCAATTACAGAGGTCAAACGTTTCCTGTAGTTTTCACCAGGTTTGCACACACTGCAGCAGGGATTTTGGTCCACTCCTCCATACAGATCTTCTCCAAATCTTTCAGGTATGGAGTTTCTGCTCCCTCCAAAGATTTTCTATTGCGTCAGGTCTGGAGACTGGCCAGACCACTCCGGGACCTTGAAATGCTTCTTATGGAGCCCCTCCTTAGTTGCCCTGGCTGTGTGTTTGGGGTCATTGTCATGCTGGAAGACCCAGCCATGACCCATCTTCAATCCTCTTACTGAGGGAAGGAGGTTGTTTGCCAAAATCTCACAATACATGACCCCATCCATCCTCCCTTCAATACGGTGCAGTTGTCCTGTCCCCTTTGCAGAAGAGCACCTCCAGAGTATGATGTTTCCACCCCCATGCTTCACGGTTGGGATGGTTTTCTTGGGGTTGTTCTCATGCTCTAAACATGGTAAGTGGAGTTGATTCCAAAAAGCTCTATTCTGTTCTCATCTGACCGCATGACCTTCTCCCATGCCTCCTCTAGATCATCCAGATGGTCACTGGTGAACTTCAAATGGGCCTGGACATGTGCTGGCTTGAGCAGGGGGACCTTGCTGCCATGTAGGATTTTTAAACCATGACAGCATCATGTGTAACTAATGTAATCTTTGTGACTGTGGTCACAGCTCTCTTCAGGTCATTGACCAGGTCCTCCTGTGTAGTTCTGAACGTTGTCAGAATCATCCTTACCCCACAAAGTGAGATCTTGCATGGAATCCCAGACCGAGGGAGATTGACAGTCATCTTGTGTTTCTTCCACTTTCTAATAAATAATCAGAACAGTTGTTCTCTTCTAACAAGCTGCTTGCCTGTTGTCCTGTAGTCCATCCCAGCCTTGTGCAGGTCTACAGCTTTGTCCCTGGTGTCCTTAGACAGCTCTTTGGTCTTGGCTATGGTGGACAGGTTGGAGTGTGATTGATTGAGTGTGTGAACAGGTGTCTTTTATTCAGGTAACAAGTTCAAACAGGTGCAATTAATACAGGTAAAGAGTGCAGAATAAGAGGGCTTCTTAAAGAAAAATTAACAGGTCTGTGTGAGGCAGAATTCTTGCTGGTTGGTAGGGGATCAAATACTTATTTGCAGCAGTAACATACAAATAAATTCTTAAAAAAATCATACATTGTGATTTCCAGATTTTTATTTTTTTTTTAGATTATGTCTCTCACAGTGGACATGTACCTAAGATGAAAATTTCAGACCCCTCCATGATTTCCAAGTGGGAGAACTTGCAAAATCGCAGGGTGTTCAAATACTTATTTTCCTCACTCTATGTCCACTCATATTGTGGTAACTTATGCACACACAAGGAACAGAGTCACTCAACCGTATGAAACAGAACCTCCTTTATCTCTGTGTCGATGAGCAGACATACATTGTGAGGGCAAAACATCACCGGGCGGGCGGGTGAATAATAACTGAACAACAAAAAAGAACAGTCCTCCCATAAAATCCGCATCCTTTCCTAGGGTGCCTCCTGGTGGCCCAATCACTGCATTACAGCATGTTCACAACACTTCTCCCTCCTTAAATTTCAGCTTCCCCCCTTGGAGGCAATAACACGGACAACATTGCACCTGACATAAATATAACTTCCACCATACTCAACAACAAAAAATATACATCCAGGTTAACACACAAACATTCCCACTTTACATGCTCTATCACAGCGTCAGTCTCTCAGGAGGTTTTCTCACACGCTGCGACCTCTGCACCACCTCTGGGGATCCTGCAGGTGCAGCTGGTGTGGGTGGTTTTGCTGCAACTGGTGTGAGGGAGCGGCATATTGTCTGGGCCTCAGTGTTAGAGCCCTCTGTTAAAGCCATAGCCACATCTTCCTGAGTGTTCCTCTCTGCAAGATCCACTTCTTCGGTTGGTGGTCCCACTGAACGCTCGTTGGACCTGTCTGACTCAGCACCCATGTCATGCCGCAGATGCACATGGTCTTGGTGTCTACGGAACGTACGCCCATCAGATAGTCTGACGACGTAAAACACTGGCCCGCTCTGCTTGAGAATCACTCCAGGCAGCCACTGCTGAGGGCTGCTATTGCTGAAGATTCTCACATTTTTTTAAAACACATTCATTTGGGTTTAAGTGCCTTTCACTGGCATGTTGATCATGTTGTTCTTTCTGTTTTTCCTGCTTTCCCACCACTTTCTCTTTCATCTCCGGACACAGCAGGTCCAGTCTTGCCTTGGGCCTCCTCCCAATCAGCAGCTCTGCTGGTGTGCATCCCGTTGTGGTCGGTGGCGTGAGGCAATATTTGAACAGGAACCGTGAAAGCTGTGTGCTGAGCGAGTCTCCTGTCATTCTCTTCAGGCCCTCCTTCACAGTCTGCACAGCCCTCTCTGCCAAGCCATTCAAGGCTGAGTGAAAAGGAGCTGTCCTAATGTGCTGAATCATTCTGTTGTGTAAATTCACTCAACAGCTTGCTGGTGAAAGTCAGGCCATTATCATTGACCAGTGTGTCAGGCAACCCGTGGACAGCAAGCACTTGCCTGAGCTTGTCAATTGTTGTCGGGGCTGTGATGTTGGTCATGATGTGGGCCTCAATCCATTTTGAGTGTGCGTCCACTATTATGAGAAACATACCCTTTAAAAGGGCCAGCAAAGTCCAAATGTAACCGGCACCAAAGGCGGTCTGGCCACTCCTATGGGTGTAAAGGAGCAGATTGAGGCATATTCTGATTGGTCTGACACTGTGTGCATGTCTTCACCTTGTTTTCTAACTCCTGATCCAGTCCCGGCCATCAGACATAGGATCTTCCCAGGCTTTTCATTCGAGATACACCTGGATGAGTCTCATGTAATTCCTCCACAATCTGTGAACGGCCGGTGGAGGCACAACAACCCTTGCACCCCAGAAGATGCAGCTGTCCTGCAGACTCAGTTCAGTTTGTCTTTTAGCATAAGGCCTCAGCTCCTCTCTGTCCACCATGTTAGGCCAGCCTTGTAAGAGGAAAAGCTTGATTCGGGACAAAACAGGGTCCCTCTCTGTCCACTGCCTGATCTGGGATGCTTTTATCGGTGTCTCTGTCAGCCTTTCCATTGAAAACACAGTCTCTGGAGGCACATAGGTAATGACAGGTTTTTCCGGCAAAGGCAGCCGGCTTAGGGCACCAGTGTTGGCATTATCTCTACCTGCTCTGTGCACTATAGAATACCGGTAGGCTGACAGCATGCGCACCCAGCGCTGTATCCTGGCTGAAGCCAGTGGTGGGATGCATTTGTTTTCATTAAACAGACCCATCAGTAGTTTATGGTCTGTGTGGATTTTGAAAACACGGCCATAGAGGTACTGATGAAAATGTTTGACAGCAAAAACTATGGCCAGACCTTCTTTGTTGAGCTGTGAATATCCCTTTTCCGCTACCGTCAGGGTACGTGAAGCAAAACCGACCAGTTTCTCGGATCCATCCTCCATCACATGTGAAAGGACCGCCCTGATGCCGTAGGGTGAGGTGTCGCATGAAAAGATTATCTCCTTATTTGGGTCATAGTGAACCAGAACTGTCTCTGAGTGGAGAAGCACTTTCACATTTTTAAAAACTTCCTCCTGCTCGATACACCACTGCCATTTAGTGTCATCGTGAAGCAGCTTGTGCAGCGGGGCTAAGACCTTGGAGAGGTCGGGCAGGAATTTCCCATTAGGGCTGCAGCTATCGAATATTTTTGGAATTGAGTATTCTATTGATTATTTTATCGATTAATTGAGTAATCACATAAAAAAGTACTTTTGTATTTTTAAACAGTATCAGTAGTGGCAGGGCTCTCCCTAAGCAATGGCACAATGTTTCTGTGCCATCATGCAGATTTTTAAGTTTAGGATGTTCCCTCTTTCTCTGTTTCACATTATTAAGAGTTTTGGAGCTTTGCCAAACCATAAGCCCAGGTGCTCTGTGAAATCTTAAGTCTGCGGACAGGACATTCTTTTTTTTTCTTATTGCACATTTCATTTGCACTTTTTATTGCTGTGATTTATTCAGTATTTAGTGTATATTTCTACATGCCGTACAGAGCAGCTCAAACTGAAGTCATATTCCTTGTTTTCTGTGGATATTTGGCAAATAACAAAGCCTTTGAAAAAACGGCTGTGGAGTGCAACATTTCCAAAACAGCTGCACTATTAAATTAACTCTACAGCCTGTTGATAAAATCTCTTATCAAATCTGAATATAGGCATTTTTTTAAAAAGTTAAACATGATTAATTTAAAGTGCGCTTCCTTTCGCTTCATCTGCGGAGGTGGAGAGCAGCCAGTGGAGCAAACCATGTTTTAAAAAAATATATATAGAAACACATTGCTTCACTTTAAATGTATAATAAGTCCGTTTCAGACGATCAGCACAGACCCTTTCTCTTAAAAGGCTTTATTTTACTCAGCATGTGGCTTTGTAAACTTGTAGCATCGCCTGCTACATTAGCGCTTACATTAGTTATGGGCATGCTCTACGGTTTTCTTCTCGGTTTTTTGTGGGAGCATTATAGTGCCACCTACAGGCCTGGCATATGTGCTACAGCTTTAAACGAAGCTTTGAGGCAAAGAATTTGCCTCAAACATTTTTTGTAATCGAATTATTCGAATTACTTGATTAATCGTTTCAGCCCTATTTCCCATAATAATTTACTAAGCCCAAAAATGATCTGAGTTCAGCCACACACTTAGGAGTTGGAGCCTCTTTAATAGCTCTCACCCTGTCTTGCAGAGTCCTTCAGCTGTGATCCTCTACCCCAGGTATGTCACACTTGAAGTAAGAAACACACATTTGCTGTGCTTTAACCGCAGCCCTGCTTCCAAACACCTCTTCAACACCTGCTCCAAATTGGACAGATGCTCTGCCTCTGTGGCCCCTGTGATCAAAATATCATCCAGGTACACTGCTACATGTGGAATCCCTTGCAGAAGAGTGTCCATAGTTCATTGGAAAATGGCCGGGCTGGATGCCACCCCAAACACCAGGCAATTGTATTTGAACAGCCCCTTATGCGTATTGATGGTGACGTACTCTTTCGACTCCTCGTATAGCAGCAGCTGCTGATAAGCCTGACTCATGTCCAACTTTGTGAAAAGCTTTCCCCCTGCCAGGGTTGCGAACAAACCCTCTATGCGTGGCAATGGGTACTCCTCCAGCTTGGATACTTGAATGATGTAAGCTTGTAGTCCCCACATACCCCCCATTGTTCCAGTTTTGAAACAATGGGGGCTGCCCATCTTGAAAACTGGACAGGCTCAATTATGCCCAGCTTCTGCAGCTGCTTCAACTCTTCTTCAGCTTTGCCTTTCATGGTGTAAGGCACTGATCTTGGCTTGAAAAATCTAGGCGTAGCCTCAGGGTTCACCTGCAGGTTAACTGTAAACCCCTTGAATGCTCCCAGTTCTTCCTTGAACACTTCCTTGTAACACTGCAGAATGTCCTCTGTAGTACCTGCATATTTTATCTCATGCCAGGTAAGGCGGAGTTTGCGCAGCTAATCACGGTCCAGCAGACTGGGGCCACTGCCCTTGGCCACCACCAACCTGACATTTGCCTTCTGACCCTCTGCTGATACGACAACATACAGCACCCCCAGGTGTGGAATCGGCTGGCCTGTATAAGTTCTAAGTTTGAGGTTTGATGGTCTGAGGGGAAGCCGGTTAAACCCCCACGTCCGTCTGTAGGTCTACTCACTGATGACCAATGCAGTAGCCCCTGAATCAATTTCAAACTTAATGTCCTTCTCGTTGACAGTGACGGTGGCATAATAGGGCTCAGGGGGTTCATCGTCTGTTTCCACCCGAACATGTTATAGGAGTATTCAGCCTCTTCCTCTAGGTGGTGTGTGGCTGCCTGAGACTGATTAGATTTTCGCAGCCCCAGCTTCCCCCTCCCTTTTGACCCTCTACACTTTTTAGCTAAATGCCCCTTTTTGCTGCAGGTATGGCAAACCGCATCTTTAAATTTATAGACAGTAGCATAGTGTGCCCCTCCACACCAGAAACATTCAACATGCTTGGCCTGCTTGCCAGTGTCTTTCTTGACTTGGTGCACTGCTGCTATCTGTGCTCCTCCATTTCCATTTTGGATATCTTTATCATTATTAGCAGCCATCTCCATACCTTGGGAAATCTCCAGAGCTTTCTTGAACATCAGAAGTGGAGTTTCCCCCAGCAGGTAGTGCTGAATGGCATCATTATTGATACTGTATACCAGTCTGTCCCGGAGCATATCATCCAACACAGTCCCAAAGTCACAATGCTCTGATAGCTGCCGTAACTCAGCAACAAAGGTGGATACAGACAGGCCTTGCTTCCTGAAATGGCTATGGAACTTCAACCTCTGGACTATCACAGAAGGTTTTGGATTGTGGTGGTTCCCCATGAGTGTGACCAGTTCATCATACGGGATTTCCCCTGGTTTCTGTGGTGTTGACAATTCCTTATCAGCTTATAAGTCTTTGCTCCACACGCACTCAGGAGAACAGAGCGCTTTTAAGCCTCATCTGTAATCCCGTTGGCAGAGAAAAAGTGTCCCCTCCACGAATTCACCAACAGTCCCGTACATCGCCATCTGCATGAAAACTCCACTCCCAGGCAGCTCCTCTGCTGCCACCGGCACTTGTTGTCGCTCCTCGCACCACTCACTATGACCTGTGTCCTCCGACCGGTGCTGTCCGTCTGTGGCCTTGCCACTCCTCGACAGCCGCCTAGCTTGCTAGCTAGCATACTTAGTCTAGCCACGCTAACAACATAACAAAACGGAGGCGCTCACACCAACATGGCTGCAAACCAGTTCACCTCATTGCCAAAAATATGTGGTAACTTATGCAAGCACAAGGAACAGAGTCACTCAACCATGTGAAATAGAACCTCCTTTATCTCTGTGTCGATGAGCAGACATACATTGCGAAGGCAAAACATCAACGGACGGCGGATGAATAATAACTGAACAATGAAAAAGAACAGTCCTCCCATAAAACCCGCATCCCTTCCTAGGGTGCCTCCTGGTGGCCCAATCACTGCATTAGCGCATGTTCACAACACATATAATTGCAAACACATGGGTGTGTTAAGTGTTCATCAGTGTGTTGATGATGTGCACTTTACTTTGATGGCGTCCTGTTTTCACACTATTAAGTGTCCCAGCATCACTTAGGGCCCCTTCTCACATAGTGCGAATTTGGTTGATTTGCACATAAAGTGCGCATGAAGCACGACTCTAATGCAAAATGTGTAGAATCATGCTTGTAACGCCTTATACACCTGTTGCTACAACTGTTTGCACACACCAGCGGCTTAAAGACAGAGTGTGCGTTGCGCGAGCCCATCGAACCCTCTTGCGGCAGGTGTCAGACATATTCCAACTGAAATGCACGAACATCTAACAAAGCTCGCATGGCACTTAGAAAATGTGTGGCCTTTTGTTCCTGATGTGAAGGATACTCCTCTGGCAACATTGGTGGAATCACTTGAGGGTCTTCGGGTGGTGATGGTTGGTGGTCCAGGTCTCAAATCCGTACGGCAAGATTGGAATGGTAACAGCTTTGCAGACAATGATTTTCAATTTGTGCCGAAGGTGTCTGTTGACAACACGTCAGTTCGATATCAATGTTTGATGACACATGGCTACCCAGGTATGGAAAATGGGTCACATTTTCTAGGACCTGTCCATGCAGTTTTAGAGCAAGAAGCTTTGGATTGACCATGTTTAGTGAAGGCTGACACAGGCCCTATGTCTTCTTCAGGTTGATGTGAAGACCAAACTTGGTGTAGGCTTTATCAAAGGTTTCAAGGATTGTCTGAACCCATTCTTATATAAAGGATGACACACTGCTGTTGTTGGCATACTGAAAGTCCATGAGTGATGTGACAATGATTTTTCTTCTTGACTGTCAGTAGGATCCAGTTGAAGATGAGTACTGTACATGATGTCAATTAATGGTGGCACATTGTCCTTGAATAGGTGGAGGGATGTTGTCACAAATATGATGAAGAGTGTAGGAGTCATGACGCAGTCCTGCTTTATGCCTGATTGAACACTGAAGCCTTCAGTTTTTTGTGCCATTTACCAGAACATTAGCATATACAGTATGTCATCATGTAGGAGCTTCAGGATGTTGATGAAGTTCTCTGTACAGCCCGTTTTGTTCAGGAGTTTCCACAGACGTTGGCATGACACACTGTCAAACTGTTATGCCAAGTCAATGAAGGTGAGGTACAAGGATTGGTGTTGCTCTTGAAGCTTTTCTTTGAATTGGTGGACAGTGAAGATCATGTCTTTTGTCCCTCTTGAGGGTCAGAAGCCACTCTGAGTGTCAGGGAGGATGTTTTCTGCTAGTGATCTCAGACAGTTGTTGACAGTCCATCTAAGAATCTTTCCTGCAGCAGATGGTAAAACGGCTCCATGACAGTTTCCACAGTCAGATTTGTTGCCTTTCCACTTGTAGATGGTGACAATCATTGTTCATTGTGATTCTTCATCACAGATTTTGATGATAAGTTGGTATCACTGGAATTGGAGACATAGACCTCCTCCTTTAAAGAATTCAGTGGGAATGTTGTCTTCCCCAGGTGCTTTGTTGTTTTTCATGCCTTCAAGGGCAACAAGCATTTGGATGTCTTGTCTTAGTAAATGGTGGAGCACTTCCTCCTGTTCAGTGTTTGGATTGGTGTTCAAGAGGTCTTGATAGTATTCTTTCCATTGTGCACTGATGCCTCTTGGGGGTGGATGTTCAGTCAGATCCTGGAGCAGATCAGATAATGAAACATCCAAAAGTCATCACCAGCACCAGCCAAAGCCTTGGTGATTTTGGTCTTGTTATTAAAAAATACTTAACTGAATAAGAAAACATAGTTTGTTTGTTTTTTTTTTAATTACTTTTTAAAATTACTTTTGTAACATGCATGCAATTTTGTTGCAGTTTCCCTATAACTATTTTGGGTTTATATACTAGGTTGCATCATTAAATATTTAATTCAAACTATTGTTGGAACACAGAAATTGTCCTGAGACATTAATTTGACTTGCTATTAAAAGCCTCTGCTTTCAGCCTTGTATATCCACAGTGTAGAGATCAGTGGTTATGATCTCTATACAGTGGATATAGGAAATTTCAGATGTTGAGAGACTGTACTTTATACGTCAAATTTGGCTCATACCATCAATGCACTCAATTTTTGTAATTGTATTGCTTTTTGCAATACAATTTTGGATTCTAAATTCTATCAGAACTGTAAGTGCAAGGTATATATATATTTTTTTTCAGATATGATAAAGTTACCAAACAGAATGAGCTTTGCATATCATGATACTAAACCAGTGTGTTGACAATGAAGACTGACAGTAATAACAACATTTCAGTGACCACACAGTGTTCATGGTTACAAAAAGACAGACAATAAGATTTACAATAAGCATCATAACATGATTAGGACTGAGGCAATTTAAAAAGTGGTGATAACATTATGTCCAGTTTATTACGTCCATCAAGGACATAATAAAATCATTGGCGTTTTTTTATTTGTCTGTCTGTTAGCAGGATTATGTCAAAACTACTGTACAGATTTTGCACAGATCTGGATCCAGATTCTGGATCAAGTTTCACTTTAAATAGGAAGGATTACGTCAAAACTGCTTCACGGATTCTCACCAAATTTTCACAATAGATACATATGGTATTAGGTGATGGAAGACTCCATTAAATTTTGGAGGTGATCCGGATCCAAATCTGGATTTTGCATCAAGATTTCACTTTATATAGGCTTTGAAGGATTATGTCAAAACTACTTCAAGGAATCTCACCAAATTTGCACCACAGATACATATTAGGGCATTGAAGACTCCACTGAATTTTGGAGGGTATCTGGATCCGGATTCTGGATCAAGATTTCACTTCATATAGGCTTCCAAAGTACATCAAGGATTCTCACCAAATTTGCACCACAGATAGATATTAGGGCATGGAAGACTCCACTGAATTTTGGAGGTGATCTGGATCCAGACTGGCAGATGTCAGAAATCTCTGATTGCTCTTGTTTATTTTATTTTATCTTTATTTATTTTTGAAGCGTCACAAAGATTTGTCGTCATGAAGAAGGTTTTTTCCAGTGTGCAATGTTTATGCTATTTGTTGATTTCCACTGCATAAGGATAGTTTTCATGGGGTTGTCAAAGCAACTAGGAGTAGTTTGCAATCATTTTGGTTTGAGGTGAATGCTGATTTTTTACAGAATAGGCAGAGTGTCAGGGAGAGTGGGATGGGACAGTCAAAGGAATCAGAAAGCTTGTCAATGACCTTTTACCAAAGGGAGGCGGGGGTGGATTGTCAGATGTGCAGTTCCAGATAGCATGGAGATACTTATCTGAGACAGCTTGTGTGCAGTGTGAGCAAATGTCAGTCTGTGCCATTCCTGATTTAAACATTTTAAACAGTGAAATAGAATTGTTGAATTATCTTATTTAAGTTGCATGTTTATTTTAAAGCAAGCATTTTTGCAGATATTAGTTTAAAAGTTTATGCTGAAAGTCATTGGCAATTCTTGTTCCCATTTCACTTAGAGTAGAGAAATTGTTGTATTAAGGCCCCCTGACATGAGCATGTCTTTGATTCATGTAATAGCACACACATCGTCGTGATGACCCCACGTGCTGTGATCTCAGCTGGATGCCATTCTTTGTTCTACCGCCTGCCACACGCTCTGCGCTGGACGTTGTGTATATAAAATAATTATTTTGTGTCGGATTCAGTGGCAGTCCTAGAGTGATTTACTCCCCGGGCGAAACCCCCTGCGTGCGCCTCCCCCCCCCCCCCGCACACAAAAACGTGGCCACCACCTCCGCCCCACCACCCATGAAAACACTAATTTCGTCCAGAACACCCACAATCCCACAAATTAACTCACAACAGCTATTTTCAAGAACAAATTTCCAGTTTTAATATCTACTGTGATAACAAACACAAAGATAAACAATAATTACTTCAATAAAGTTGTTGAACATAAAAAAACAAAAGACTCAGTGACTTCACATTACAACTATGTACAGTACAGGTATTTAAGAAAGCACAACTGCACTACAGCACCACCCGATGGGCAAAATATTGCACAAGTCATTCAGTTTTACCAACAGAGTGCACTTTGCATTATCATAGAGTAGCATTCACAATAATGAACAAGACTTAAACCTCCATTAAAGTCGCACCATATAAATAACAAAAGAAGTTAAACAATCTGTATATTACAGAATACCATGAAGTGACAAAAAATGTGCAAAAAAAACCTATACATTAAAGTGGCAAAAATGGTAAAGCGCAATCATGTATCATAAATAAATGAACTAACGACAGAGGTAAATTCTATACCCATTACTGTACACATAAGAAGAAATAACAAACACTATTGTGTATCATAAGTAACAGGAAGCAACAAGTGAAGAAGTTAACACTCTTTAAAGGCAAAAATGGCAAACCACAATAATTTGTCATAAATAACAAGAAGTGCAAAAGAAGTAAGAGGAAAACAGTCTATATACAAAAGTTTGCAGGAGGGCATCATAATTGTTTGCCACAGTGCTCACTATCCGTGATGTGAAATTCCATCGAATAGGAGCATTTCTGGGCAACCCTGAGCAGCCTGCAGACTCAAGAAAAGACATCCTCTTTGTGGATTTTGAGAAAAATGTGGCAAACCCAGAGAGTGATGCAAAAAATATTCTGCACTCAGATAAGCATTTAGCCCCCTGAGACAGAACCAGATTCAGTCTGTGTGCATAGCAATGCACAAACATTGCACTGGGGGCTATTGCTTTAACTTTGGCCTGCAAACCATTGAGAGCTGAAGCCATGACAGCAGCCATGGCTTCTTCGTAAGGAAGACTATCAAATGGCTTTGCCAAAATCCGGTCCACAACATTCAAATTGTCTGCCATTATGTGCAGCTTGCTACCTAGCTAGCTCGCTAGCTGGGACTGGCGCGAGGCTAGTGTGAAGTGTGTCCGCCTGTGAGTGCTTTGTGACGGTGGAGGAGCTCAGCAGCACCCGCTGCTCGGTAGGGACAGAAACTGCGATAGAAGTCAGAAAGAGTGATAGAAGTCAGTCTCCAAACACAAACAGCTACAAAAAAAAAAAAAAAATCACCAGAAATAGAAGCTCGATTTGTCACTAGTCGTTTTTAACAAAGAAAATGCCGCTAAGAGGATTAGGAAAGTCTCCGGTTCAACTCAGAACAGAATGAAAATTAAAAAATGCTCCCACGGATGTTTACACCAAAAGATCGCTGATTCGCTCATTTCACTGTCAATCAAAAAGGGATTCAGCCTCAGACAGATCATCCAATCATCATGCAGAAGCTGAGCATCCGGGCCAGCCGAGGCCAGCCCACTGCCCCATAGACCCCCAGACACGCTGAGCGTCCGATGGGTGGGACAAAGCCCAGCATTTATCCAATGACTCGTCTCGTTTCGCTGCAGTCTTTTCTTCGCTATTGAACTCTGTGGATGCTCAGCGTCCACATTGTTAAAAGCACTGTGAAGCTGCGGGAATGAGTGAAAAAAAAAAAAAAAAAATTCTTGAAAGGGTAGTTGTAAAACAACTGATCATCTGCAGAGGAATGGTCTATTTGAAGAGTTTCAGTCAGGTTTAGAATTCATCATAGTACAGAAACAGCATTAGTGAAGGTTACAAATGATCTTCTTATGGCCTCAGACAGTGGACTCATCTCTGTGCTTGTTCTGTTAGACCTCAGTGCTGCTTTTGATACTGTTGACCATAAAATTTTATTACAGAGATTAGAGCATGCCATAGGCATTAAAGGCACTGGGCTGCAGTGGTTCGAATCATATTTATCTAATAGATTACAATTTGTTCATGTAAATGGGGAACCTTCTTCACAGACTAAGGTTAATTATGGAGTTCCACAAGGTTCTGTGCTAGGACCAATTTTATTCACTTTATACATGCTTCCCTTAGGCAGTATTATTAGACAGCATTGCTTAAATTTTCATTGTTACGCAGATGATACCCAGCTTTATCTATCCATGAAGCCAGAGGACACACACCAATTAGCTAAACTGCAGGATTGTCTTACAGACATAAAGACATGGATGACCTCTAATTTCCTGCTTTTAAACTCAGATAAAACTGAAGTTATTGTACTTGGCCCCACAAATCTTAGAAACATGGTGTCTAACCAGATCCTTACTCTGGATGGCATTACCCTGACCTCTAGTAATACTGTGAGAAATCTTGGAGTCATTTTTGATCAGGATATGTCATTCAATGCGCATATTAAACAAATATGTAGGACTGCTTTTTTGCATTTGCGCAATATCTCTAAAATTAGAAAGGTCTTGTCTCAGAGTGATGCTGAAAAACTAATTCATGCAATTATTTCCTCTAGGCTGGACTATTGTAATTCATTATTATCAGGTTGTCCTAAAAGTTCCCTGAAAAGCCTTCCGTTAATTCAAAATGCTGCAGCTAGAGTACTGACAGGGACTAGAAGGAGAGAGCATATTTCACCCATATTGGCTTCTCTTCATTGGCTTCCTGTTAATTCTAGAATAGAATTTAAAATTCTTCTTCTTACTTATAAGGTTTTGAATAATCAGGTCCCATCTTATCTTAGGGACCTCATAGTACCATATCACCCCAATAGAGCACTTCACTCTCAGACTGCAGGCTTACTTGTAGTTCCTAGGGTTTGTAAGAGTAGAATGGGAGGCAGAGCCTTCAGCTTTCAGGCTCCTCTCCTCTGGAACCAGCTCCCAATTTGGATCACGGAGACAGACACCCTCTCTACTTTTAAGATTAGGCTTAAAACTTTCCTTTTTGCTAAAGCTTATAGTTAGGGCTGGATCAGGTGACCCTGAACCATCCCTTAGTTATGCTGCTATAGACTTAGACTGCTGGAGGGTTCCCATGATGCACTGAGTGTTTCTTTCTCTTTTTGCTCTGTATGCACCACTCTGCTTTTAATCATTAGTGATTGATCTCTGCTCTCTTCCACAGCATGTCTTTTTCTTGGTTCTCTCCCTCAGCCCCAACCAGTCCCAGCAGAAGACTGCCCCTCCCTGAGCCTGGTTCTGCTGGAGGTTTCTTCCTGTTAAAAGGGAGTTTTTCCTTCCCACTGTCGCCAAGTGCTTGCTCACAGGGGGTCGTTTTGACCGTTGGGGTTTTTACGTAATTATTGTATGGCTTTGCCTTACAATATAAAGCGCCTTGGGGCAACTGTTTGTTGTGATTTGGTGCTATATAAATAAAATTGATTTGATTTGATTTGAGAGAGGAAAGCCATGTCGTTACCAGTGATAAGAAGCAGATTCTGAACAAAAGTTGAGCGCGTTGTAGCGCATATTTAGTCAATGACATGTACACACAACAGTAGTATATATTTGATCACTTATTTTTTGACATTTTAGGGGAAGCTGAGCTTCCCTTGCAGTCTTAGAGCAATCGCCTCTGTAGTAGTGTAGTACTTGGTAGTCAACATTTCAATGACTATTACAGCGTTCCACTGGTGGAACGGTGTCGGCGTGTATTATGGGGCTACCATTCTGTTGGCTAACACAGAGCCCAGCGTTAACCCAAGGTGATGATAGCAATAACTTTAAAAGTTTAAGCCTAATCTTATGCTAAAATTAATTTCGGCTAGGCTGTCCGATTTAGCAAACATCATCAGGCTAGTTAGGCCACTAATTCATCATGTCACTCACTGAAATCGATACATAAATCGATACATACCTTTTTCCTTTGCTCGTTTCTTCTCTTCTTCTTTCTTTTTCTTTCGAAATTGGGCACCTGATGGCTTTGATCGTTTCCTATCCATGATTATGTCTTACTCCGTTTCGACCACCTCCTCGTCCAAACATTGAATGATTCCCCCCTCCCCCTGCACAAACTCTGCACTGTGCTGCGTTGCTCACCTTACGCGAGAGGTGAGACTGTCACTGAACCATTTCAACTTGACCAATTGACCAGCACGACCACAATAATCTTGGGAATTCCTTCAGTTCATCATACACAACACAGAATCAAACCTAATGGGAATGTAGAGAATTTTGAAACCTTTATTTGAAATATACAATAATAGAGCAGAGCGTGATGACAGATGATGATGTGATCTGAGGACAGTGGATTGTACAAGTGCCAGATGCACACCTCCCACCATGAGATGGGGGGGGTGAGGGAGATGGGTGTGCCGCTCTGCCGTAACGCAACCACGAACCCCCCCGTCAGGACAACCCCCCCACCCCGTTTTTATTTATTTATTTATTTTTGGACAGATTTTTTTTTTTTTTCCCCACACTGTCTTTTGATGTGGTTCAGTCTTGGCCTGTGTGCCAGTCGACAATGCTTTTTCCTGACCAGTTGTTTCACACACTGAACGATCGCTGGGCCTTTGGTCTGCTCATGCAAAGCTATTTCCTCTAATCGCCCAAGTGAACTCTATGCAAATGACATGCTGTCTCACAGGGTTTCCTGCTTTATTGTTTATTTAATTTTTTATTATTATTGCGTGGGTTTCCTCCAGGTCCTTCGGTTTTTTCCCACAATCAAAAAACATGCTTATTTAGGGTCTCTTTCTTTCTCTGCTCCTAACCAAGGCAGAGTCTCTACATATGGAGTTGGTCCCCGGGCACTGGACTGTGGCTACCCACTGCTCCTAGTGTGTGTCACATAATTGTCTAAACCACTGTATGTCAATATATTTTGGCTCTAAGTCTGGAAAAAAATAATTGCATTTTTAGAAAATTTTAATTGAAAAAGCACATTTACTCATGTGGACAAACTGTTGTGGTGGTAGAAATGTTTCTTTTTATACCAAAATCTTTGGCACACAAAAGTAGTGTAATATAAGAAGAAAATTGAATATCACTGTAAAATAATTTATCGTAGGTATGCTTCAACGGTGAGAGACATAATCTAAAAAAAAAAAGTTCAGGAAATCGCATTGTATGATTTTTCGATAATTAATTTGCATTTTATTGCATGATATAAGTATTTGATACAATAGAAAAACAATCAATCAATCAATCAATTTTTTTATATAGCGCCAAATCACAACAAACAGTTGCCCCAAGGTGCTTTATATTGTAAGGCAAGGCCATAAAATAATTATGTAAAACCCCAACGGTCAAAACGACCCCCTGTGAGCAAGCACTTGGCTACAGTGGGAAGGAAAAACTCCCTTTTAACAGGAAGAAACCTCCAGCAGAACCAGGCTCAGGGAGGGGCAGTCTTCTGCTGGGACTGGTTGGGGCTGAGGGAGAGAACCAGGAAAAAGACATGCTGTGGAGGGGAGCAGAGATCGATCACTAATGATTAAATGCAGAGTGGTGCATACAGAGCAAAAAGAGAAAGAAACAGTGCATCATGGGAACCCCCAAGCAGTCTACGTCTATAGCAGCATAACTAAGGGATGGTTCAGGGTCACCTGATCCAGCCCTAACTATAAGCTTTAGCAAAAAGGAAAGTTTTAAGCCTAATCTTAAAAGTAGAGAGGGTGTCTGTCTCCCTGATCTGAATTGGGAGCTGGTTCCACAGGAGAGGAGCCTGAAAGCTGAAGGATCTGCCTCCCATTCTACTCTTACAAACCCTAGGAACTACAAGTAAGCCTGCAGTCTGAGAGTGAAGCGCTCTATTGGGGTGATATGGTACTACGAGGTCCCTAAGATAAGATGGGACCTGATTATTCAAAACCTTATAAGTAAGAAGAAGAATTTTAAATTCTATTCTAGAATTAACAGGAAGCCAATGAAGAGAGGCCAATATGGGTGAGATATGCTCTCTCCTTCTAGTCCCCTGTCAGTACTCTAGCTGCAGCATTTTGAATTAACTGAAGGCTTTTTAGGGAACTTTTAGGACAACCTGATAATAATGAATTACAATAGTCCAGCCTAGAGGAAATAAATGCATGAATTAGTTTTTCAGCATCACTCTGAGACAAGACCTTTCTGATTTTAGAGATATTGCGTAAATGAAAAAAAGCAGTCCTACATATTTGTTTAATATGCGCTTTGAATGACATATCCTGATCAAAAATGACTCCAAGATTTCTCACAGTATTACTAGAGGTCAGGGTAATGCCATCCAGAGTAAGGATCTGGTTAGACACCATGTTTCTAAGATTTGTGGGGCCAAGTACAATAACTTCAGTTTTATCTGAGTTTAAAAGCAGGAAATTAGAGGTCATCCATGTCTTTATGTCTGTAAGACAATCCTGCAGTTTAGCTAACTGGTGTGTGTCCTCTGGCTTCATGGATAGATAAAGCTGGGTATCATCTGCGTAACAATGAAAATTTAAGCAATACCGTCTAATAATACTGCCTAAGGGAAGTATGTATAAAGTGAATAAAATTGGTCCTAGCACAGAACCTTGTGGAACTCCATAATTAACTTTAGTCTGTGAAGAAGATTCCCCATTTACATGAACAAATTGTAATCTATTAGACAAATATGATTCAAACCACCGCAGCGCAGTGCCTTTAATACCTATGGCATGCTCTAATCTCTGTAATAAAATTTTATGGTCAACAGTAGCAAAAGCAGCACTGAGGTCTAACAGAACAAACACAGAGATGAGTCCACTGTCTGAGGCCATAAGAAGATCATTTGTAACCTTCACTAATGCTGTTTCTGTACTATGATGAATTCTAAAACCTGACTGAAACACTTCAAATAGACCATTCCTCTGCAGATGATCAGTTAGCTGTTTTACAACTACCCTTTCAAGAATTTTTGAGAGAAAAGGAAGGTTGGAGATTGGCCTATAATTAGCTAAGATAGCTGGGTCAAGTGATGGCTTTTTAAGTAATGGTTTAATTACTGCCACCTTAAAAGCCTGTGGTACATAGCCAACTAACAAAGATAGATTGATCATATTAAAGATCGAAGCATTAAATAATGGTAGGGCTTCCTTGAGCAGCCTGGTAGGAATGGGGTCTAATAAACATGTTGATGGTTTGGATGAAGTAACTAATGAAAATAACTCAGACAGAACAATCGGAGAGAAAGAGTCTAACCAAATACCGGCATCACTGAAAGCAGCCAAAGACAACGATATGTCTTTGGGATGGTTATGAGTAATTTTTTCTCTAATAGTTAAAATTTTGTTAGCAGAGAAAGTCATGAAGTCATTACTAGTTAAAGTTAATGGAATACTCAGCTCAATAGAGCTCTGACTCTTTGTCAGCCTGGCTACAGTGCTGAAAAGAAACCTGGGGTTGTTCTTATTTTCTTCAATTAGTGATGAGTAGAAAGATGTCCTAGCTTTACGGAGGGCTTTTTTATAGAGCAACAGACTCTTTTTCCAGGCTAAGTGAAGATCTTCTAAATTAGTGAGACGCCATTTCCTCTCCAACTTACGGGTTATCTGCTTTAAGCTACGAGTTTGTGAGTTATACCACGGAGTCAGACACTTCTGATTTAAAGCTCTCTTTTTCAGAGGAGCTACAGCATCCAAAGTTGTCTTCAATGAGGATGTAAAACTATTGACGAGATACTCTATCTCCCTTACAGAGTTTAGGTAGCTACTCTGCACTGTGTTGGTATATGGCATTAGAGAACATAAAGAAGGAATCATATCCTTAAACCTAGTTACAGCGCTTTCTGAAAGACTTCTAGTGTAATGAAACTTATTCCCCACTGCTGGGTAGTCCATCAGAGTAAATGTAAATGTTATTAAGAAATGATCAGACAGAAGGGAGTTTTCAGGGAATACTGTTAAGTCTTCTATTTCCATACCATAAGTCAGAACAAGATCTAAGATATGATTAAAGTGGTGGGTGGACTCATTTACTTTTTGAGCAAAGCCAATAGAGTCTAATAATAGATTAAATGCAGTGTTGAGGCTGTCATTCTCAGCATCTGTGTGGATGTTAAAATCGCCCACTATAATTATCTTATCTGAGCTAAGCACTAAGTCAGACAAAAGGTCTGAAAATTCACAGAGAAACTCACAGTAACGACCAGGTGGACGATAGATAATAACAAATAAAACTGTTTTTTGGGACTTCCAATTTGGATGGACAAGACTAAGAGACAAGCTTTCAAATGAATTAAAGCTCTGTCTGGGTTTTTGATTAATTAATAAGCTGGAATGGAAGATTGCTGCTAATCCTCCGCCCTGGCCCGTGCTACGAGCATTGTGACAGTTAGTGTGACTCGGGGGTGTTGACTCATTTAAACTAACATATTCATCCTGCTGTAACCAGGTTTCTGTTAGGCAGAATAAATCAATATGTTGATCAATTATTATATCATTTACCAACAGGGACTTAGAAGAGAGAGACCTAATGTTTAATAGACCACATTTAACTGTTTTAGTCTGTGGTGCAGTTGAAGGTGCTATATTATTTTTTCTTTTTGAATTTTTATGCTTAAATAGATTTTTGCTGGTTATTGGTGGTCTGGGAGCAGGCACCGTCTCTACGGGGATGGGGTAATGAGGGGATGGCAGGGGGAGAGAAGCTGCAGAGAGGTGTGTAAGACTACAACTCTGCTTCCTGGTCCCAACCCTGGATAGTCACGGTTTGGAGGATTTAAGAAAATTGGCCAGATTTCTAGAAATGAGAGCTGCTCCATCCAAAGTGGGATGGATGCCGTCTCTCCTAACAAGACCAGGTTTTCCCCAGAAGCTTTGCCAATTATCTATGAAGCCCACCTCATTTTTTGGACACCACTCAGACAGCCAGCAATTCAAGTAGAACATGCGGCTAAACATGTCACTCCCGGTCCGATTGGGGAGGGGCCCAGAGAAAACTACAGAGTCCGACATTGTTTTTGCAAAGTTACACACCGATTTAATGTTAATTTTAGTGACCTCCGATTGGCGTAACCGGGTGTCATTACTGCCGACGTGAATTACAATCTTACCAAATTTACGCTTAGCCTTAGCCAGCAGTTTCAAATTTCCTTCAATGTCGCCTGCTCTGGCCCCTGGAAGACAATTGACTATGGTTGCTGGTGTCACTAACTTCACATTTCTCAAAACAGAGTCGCCAATAACCAGAGTTTGATCCTCGGCGGGTGTGTCGTCGAGTGGGGAAAAACGGTTAGAGATGTGAACGGGTTGGCGGTGTACACTGGGCTTCTGTTTAGGGCTACGCTTCCTCCTCACAGTCACCCAGTCGGCCTGCTTTCCCGGCTGCTCGGGATCTGCCAGGGGGGAACTAACGGCGGCTAAGCTACCTTGGTCCGCACCGACTACAGGGGCCTGGCTAGCTGTAGAATTTTCCACGGTGCGGAGCCGAGTCTCCAATTCACCCAGCCTGGCCTCCAAAGCTACGAATAAGCTACACTTATTACAAGTACAGACCTTAACATTTGGTACAGTAGCCTTTGTTTGCAATTACAGAGGTCAAATGTTTCCTGTAGTTTTTCACCAGGTTTGCACACACTGCAGCAGGGATTTTGGTCCACTCCTCCTTACAGATCTTCTCCAGATCTTTCAGGTTTCAAGTTTCAGCTCCCTCCAAAGATTTCCTATTGATTTCAGGTCTGGAGACTGGCTAGGCCACTCCAGGACATTGAAATTCTTCTTAGCCACTCCTTAGTTGCCCTGGCTGTGTGATTTAGCTCAATGTCATGCTAGAAGACCCGGGCAGAACCTATCTTCAATGTTCTTACTGAGGGAAGCATGTTGTTTGCCAAAATGTTGTGATGAATGACCCCATCCATCTTCCCTTCAATACGGTGCAGTTGTCCTGTCCATGTTGCAGAAAAGCACATCCGAAACTAATGTTTCCACCCCCATGTTTTATGGGTGGGACGGTGTTCTTGGAGTTGTTCTCATCTTCCAAACACGGCGAGTGGAGTTGACACCAAAAATCTCTGTTTTGGTCACATCTGACAACATGACCTTCTCCCATGCCACCTCTGGATTCTCCAGATGGTCACTGGTGAACTTCAAACAAGCCCGGCCATTTGCTGGTGTGAGCAGGGGGACCTTGCTGCCCTGCAGGATTTTAAATCATGACAGTACAGTGTGTTACAAATTGTAATCTTTGTGACTGTGTCCCAGCTCTCTTCAGGTCATTGACCAGGTACTCCCATGTACTTCTGGGCTTTTCAGAATCATCCTTACCCCAGGAGACGAGAGCTTGCATGGAGCCTCAGACCAAGGAAGATTGACATTCATCTTGTGTTTCTTCCATTTTCTAATAATTGTGCCAACAGTTGTTGCATTCTCATCAAGCTGCTTGCTTATTGTCCTGTAGCCCATTCCAGCTTTGTTCAGGTCTACATTTTTGTCCATGGTGTCCTTAGACAACTCTTTGGTCTTGGCCATGATGGATAGGTTGGAGTGTGATTGATTAAGCGTGTGGACTGGCGTCTTTTATACAGGTAACAAGTTCAAACGTGCAATTAATACAGGTAAAGAGTGCAGAATAGGAGGATTTCTTAAAGAAAAACTAACAGATCTGTGAGAGCCAGAATTTTTTCTGGCTGGTTGATGATCAAATACTTATTCAATGCAATAAAATGCAAATAAATTATTTAAAAATCATACAGTGTGGTTTCCTGTTTTTTTTTTTTTGTTGTTGTTGTTGTTTGTTTTTTAGATTCTGTTTCTCACAGTTGAAGTGTACCTACAATAAAAAATTACAGACCTCTCCATTCTTTGTAAGTGGGTAAACTTGCAAAATCGACAGTGGATCAGTTACTTATTTGCCTCACTGTAGACAGGCAAACACATTCACATCTGAATGCACAACTACGGTCAATTTAAAGTTTCCAATTCACCTAACCTGCATGTTTTTGATGTGGGAGGAAGCTGGAGCACCCAGAGTGAACCCACACAAACACCACACAGAAAGGCCCGGAGTGGGAAATGATCCCATTCTGAATCCATTTCAGAATTATAATTTCATATTTTCTGTCATTTTTTTTTCTCTTTCAGAGACCCAAACCAACCAGTTCCACAGGACACAAAGTTCATCCACACAAAGCCCAACCGTTTTGAAGAGGTAGCCTGGACAAAATACAACCCCAAAGACCAGCTCTATCTTCACATTGGCCTCAAACCTCGAGTCAGAGACCATTACCGTGCCACCAAGGTTGCTTTCTGGTTAGAACTTGTTCCACATCTGCATAATATAAATGAATTTTTCCAGTATGTATCGACCACTACCAAGATACCACCACAGGACACTACCCCATACCCCTACACCAAGCGTTTCCCAGGGAAAAACAATTGGCCATCCACCACTCGCCACCCAGGGGTCCCATCCACCAACACCAAACAGACCACTGAGCAGCGTACGAGCGGCGACTTGACAGAAGAGTCGACAGTTGTGATTGAAACCAAGCGAGACTACTCCACAGAGCTCAGTGTCACCATCGCTGTTGGGGCCTCCCTGCTTTTCCTGAACATCTTGGCCTTTGCTGCACTTTACTACAAGAAAGACAAGCGAAGACATGAGTCCAATCGGCGAGTTCCCACTCCACAGCGCAACTCGGGGCCAACCAACACACCTTCTACTGCCAATGATGTGGCCCACCTGCAAAGCGAGGAACTGATGTCACTGCAGATGAAGCAGCAGCAACTGGATCATGAGCATCACCATGAATGTGAGTCAATGCAATCTCACGACACTCTGCGTCTGACCTGCCCTCCTGATTACACTCTCACCCTGCGCCGATCACCTGATGACATACCATTGATGACGCCCAGCACCATCACCATGATCCCCAACTCGCTGGCTGGCATGCAGCCTCTGCACAACTTCAATACTTTTGGAGGCAGCCAGAACAGTACCAACATGCCCCATGGCCACTCCACCACTCGGGTATAGCTCTACTGGGATTGGGAGGCACAAGTTTGAATCCCCTCTTGATCAGTTAGATGTTTAACACACAAAGGCAAATTTGAGTGACTGTGTGGAGCACAGACTCCAAAGTGTTATTTTGCTACCATGCTTTCTTGAAAACTATATCCACTATAAATTGTTCAAAAACTCATGAAACTACAAAAAGTGAATGTTACTTGGGAAATAACTCTGCCAGGAGGTTTGAGGAGTTTTACCAAAAGAAAAGCCAACCGGAGAAAGACTGTTAATACTCTCACAATACAAAATGAATGGTTTCAGAGTGGACAAACAGGCATTTACATTGGCTTTTGTGCCATAGTGTTGGAGAACAGTGGCAACAGTTGTTGGAAAGCAACTGCTACATGGTACACACCTGATTTAGGCACAAAATTTTACACCCTGACCTGAAATGTATTTATGAAAACTTTATAAAAATAGATAAACAACATATAATTGTGTGTGAAACAAAAAAAGGGAAAATTATATATTAAAAGAGCTCTTAATATTGATTATATTTTCGCTAAGTTTCTTTGTTCTTTTCTCAGCTTGTGCTTTTTGTTGAAATGTCTGTAAATATGAGTATATCAGTTTCATTCTTTTTGTGGTTATAACCTGTTTCATTATTTTTGTCACAATGACCAAAATGCGAACACAATCCCATTTTTTTGGAGCACACATTCTGTGTCTGCAGTTCATTATGTACGGCACTATCTGCTGTGTTGCTTTGAAATAACTTTTCAGACATTGCATGTCCAGGAAGAGCTTTACTCTTGTTTTGCAGGCATTTCTTCTGTCTGAAATGAGGACTGACTGGATCTCATCACCTGCTGCCATCACATTAGGCTACCATTAGTTTTCATCGTGGATTTTTTTTTTTCCTCACAGTCTGAGTGTCCCCTGAGCTTTCAATGTGACCAGCAATGTATTATTGAGATTTTTTTAAAGAGCGTTTTTGTGTCAATATTAGTTGGATATGTTTGTAAAGAAATATATATGTTAGATATTTCAAATTGTCATATGCTAGCAATATGTAAAGTATTGTGCCAGGCTTGTGATATTTTGGATTACAAAAGCAAGTGAATGAGTGTAAATATTAATGACATTAATATAAAATTACAGCAAAAGTAA
This sequence comes from Thalassophryne amazonica, assembly GCF_902500255.1. NCBI lineage: Eukaryota > Metazoa > Chordata > Actinopteri > Batrachoidiformes > Batrachoididae > Thalassophryne > Thalassophryne amazonica. Next base: position 114,732,821 of record NC_047103.1, on the reverse strand, counting down.
ACATTACCTATTTCCATTTTGCATCCTATTACAAAAAAATATAAATAAATCAATGCGATTTTATGTTATATTTGTAAATTCTATAAAATACATAGTCTTGCCATTGGTCCTCAAACCAGTCAAGGATTTTAATGTAGATTTTTAAAATCCTGAGTTTGTCTTATATTTATTTTTGGTTTTGCTTTGAGTAATAGAGATATTTCTGGCTGGACACCTGTAAAAAGTTTTTCTGCAACATTTGTAATAAAATATCACAGTATTTTCTGAAAAAAAGAACGTGAGAAAAAGGATGATAGGATGTATCATTGAATGTGATTTGAAGGTGTGACTTTTTTCTGCTTTGTGGGATTTCATTGCTTTTTTCTAAGGTAAAATATAAAGAGCTGCTTTAATTTAAAAGATTGAGACATTGTATTTCAGTGATGCAGCTGCACACTGTTTCACAGTAACCCACCAGACATATCAAGTTGGGCGTAATCAATACCAGCAATCTAGTAGCTGAAACTTTTAAACATTGTATGGCATCTGCAAACAGTTTGTGCCTGTCAGCTAAGCTAAATTTGGTGACTGTTTGAGTTTTGGTGAATTGCTGTTATGCTCTGTAAGGCAAAACAAGGACAGCTCCCAAGCTGAATAGCAAAGAGTGGTGCTGCTGCTCCCCTGACGCTTATGTTCAGTAAAACAGTCCTGAAATCACCCTTCACCACCCTTACCCCCTTCTAACTATTCCAATTTATTGATCCCCTTTCCAACAAGCCAAGCAAATTAGCTCTTGACTTAAAACTAAAGTGACAGGAGGAAAATTGAAATCTTTAATAGTAATCTGCAGTTACTGAAGTGCAGTGGATGTCTCCATAGAGTCTCTTGTGATGTTTGCACAGCTCTCCAAGAGGAAAGGTTAATATGTAAAATTATTTTCATGAGGTTGGAGCAGGGGTGGTGGCCAAGTGGTAAGTGCACTTGGTTTTGGTGCCCGGTTCAAATCCCACACCCGCCACGTTTCTCCATGTAATGTGGAGTTGTGTCAGGAAGGGCATCCGGCATAAAACTTGTGCCAATTCAACATGCAGATCCACCTTGGATTTGCTGTGGTGACCCTGAGTGCAAACAAGGGAGCAGCCAAAGAGACTTAAATTTTTAGGAGGTTGGAAAACTCTTATTCATAATTCAATGCTTCTAGAAAGTATTCACAATGGTGCACTTTTTCCACATTTTATGTTACAGCCTTTTTCCAAAATTGCTTATTTTTCCCCTCAAAATTCGACACACAATACCCTATAATGACAATGTGAAAAATGATTTTTTTTTCAGATTTTGCAAATTTCTTCAAAAAATCATATTAAATGGTAAATGGACTGCATTTATATAGCTTTTTTTCATCTGCATCAGATGCTCAAAGCACTTTACAATAATGCCTCACATTCACCCAGATGTCAGGGCGCTGCCATACAAGGTGCTCACTACACACCGGGAGGAACTAGGGGATTAAGGACCTTGCCCAAAGGCCCTTAGTGATTTTCCCGTCAGGCTGGGATTTGAACCAAAGATCCTCTGGTCTCAAGCCCAAATGCTTAACCACTAGACCATCGCCTCCCCCACATGCACATAAATATTCACAGCCTTCACCATGGAGCTCAAAATTGAGCTCAGGTGCATCCTGGTTCCACTGATCATCCTTGAGATGTTACTACAGCTTAACTGGAGTCCACCTGGGGTAAACTCAGTTGATTGGACATGATTTAGAAAGACACACCTGTCTACATATAATGTCCCACAATTGACAGTGCATTTCAGTCAGTGTTGTAATATAATGCAGTAGAAATACTTTGTTCCATTTTGACATATTTTGATGTATCTGTTGTTGTTCATTCGGCTGCTCCCAGTTTTTATGTTCGCGGTCGCCACAGTGGATACAGCCAGATCCACAGTTTTACACTGGATGCCCTTCCTGACGCAACTCCAGTTTTACCCGGAGAAACACACACAACCGCTGGTATTCCAAAGAGGTCTCCCATCCAAGTACTAACCGGATCCTGCTCTGCTTAGCTTCTCAGATCTGATGGGATCAGGCTGACACAGAGCAGACTGGCTGCTATTTTGATATATCTGTACTTTATTTATTTATTTACATTTCTCGTGACTTTCACTTTTACTCCACTACATTTCCCCACTAAAATGTGTACTTTTGCTCTGATATATTTCCCTTAAACATATTTGTTACTTGCTACTACAGTATAAAAGCAGAAGAAATTTGAGGAATGCTTGTTTGCAGAGGTGAAAGTAAGCCAGAGCGCAGAGGTACGCCGGGAAGAGATACAGTGCTGCAGTCCAGACTATAGCTCGAGTGCCGTGTTTGACATAAAACAAGTTTAAAAGACAAAAAAATATATAAAAGATGACAAGTTGAATGTGTGCCACCGCTGAGGAAGAGGAAGACTTTGAAGGGTGAAAACCTTCTGCACTTTGGACTCCAAATGCACATATGCTGACGCACACACACATGCACATGGATCGGCTCCCGCTGGAGTCCAGCACACAATCGGAGTTAAGGGGAAAAAGTACAGACAAAACTGGCCAGCGTGGCTGTTTCAGTTCATTTATTTTATTTGAAAGGTTCACGGAGAAGCGCTGTGCAAAAGCGGCACCACAGTTTGGATTCGAGAGCCCAAAGAGCACTGCGTTTGGTTGCTTTGCAGTGGTTGGTGGTGGTGATGCTTGTATTGTTTTTTTTTGTTTGTTTGTTTGTTTTTTTACTCTTCCTTATATTTGGCACAACTGTGTAGCTATAAATCACTGTTCTGTTTCACAAGAGCCTGGCTGTTGTATTTAGTATTTTACAATCGTTGGAACACAATGACCGATACTAGAGGTGGGCGATACCGGGAATTTTGGTATTGATCCGATACCAAGTAAATACAGGCGCAGTATCACCAATATCGATACTGATATCAATACTTTTTCATATTTAAGCTTCAAATATCCAAAGGATCCAAAAGACCTAGGATAGAATTTCGCCAAACATTGTACGTGACAACAAATTACTTTATTATCACAATCAACATTTTTATTTAAAAAAAATTCACTCAACACAACTTAAAACAAAATCTCCTGAGGTAGAGGGCTGACAAACCACAATACAAGGGTGCACTGCTCCATGTTGTGTGACACAGCGCAGCGCTGCTCTTACAGACAGAGTAGAATTTGATGAATCTGCGTGCACAGCAGTCAGTGCATGCGGGAGAGAAAAAAAGCTTGAGTATCGATCTTTTTACATGAGGATCGTTCAATATCAATACCAGCATTGGTATCGATATTATCAATATTAGGATCGATCTGCCCACCTCTAACCGATACTTCTTACACATTTCCAAAACTACTAACACACCAACACATGTACAACACACAACTGACAAACCAGCTAACTTCATGCTCAAAAGCTCACATTGTAAACCAAACATCTACACTAGTTTTGAAAATGCAAGAATACACCACCACTAAACACCTTTTGCATGTTGTAGGCCTAGATGCATATACATTGCTTCTTTACTGTATAGCAAACATTCAGTGGAAATGAGTTTATGGAAAAAGACAGTCACAACTGTAATGGAATTTTTGCAAAGGCTTTATTTGTGTAGGAAATGCTGCAAGCCTGCAAGAAAAAAAATCATTGCCATTCACCATTCAAATCAAATCAAATCAATTTTATTTATATAGCGCCATTGCATGGATTCATAGAATAAAAAAGAAAAATACTTGTATAAAGAAAAAAGAACCTAATTTGCCCGGTCTTCTGCATTGGGCCAGATGGCCTCATCAACATTACACCAGATGTCTTCCCTGCCAAGGCACCTGGTGAAGAATCTCTTCACATGTCTGATCCATCCCTGACAGTGCTCAGGTGTGATCTCCTAGCAAGTGGCATTCGTGGCCTCCAGAAGGGCCACCTGGGCATGTGGCGGATGGCCATAGACCCTCCATCTCCACGGTGAAAAGAACTCCGCAATGGGGTTGAGGAAGGGAGAGTAAGGACAAAGAAACAAACACACCATCCTGGGATGGCCATCAAATCAAATCAAATCAAATCAGTTATATTATATAGCGCCAAATCACAACAAACAGTTGCCCCAAGGCGCTTTATATTGTAAGGCAAAGCCATACAATAATTACGGAAAAACCCCAACGGTCAAAACGACCCCCTGTGAGCAAGCACTTGGTGACAGTGGGAAGGAAAAACTCCCTTTTAACAGGAAGAAACCTCCAGCAGAACCAGGCTCAGGGAGGGGCAGTCTTCTGCTGGGACTGGTTGGGGCTGAGGGAGAGAACGAGGAAAAAGACATGCTGTGGAGGGGAGCAGAGATCAATCACTAATGATTAAATGCAGAGTGGTGCATACAGAGCAAAAAGAGAAAGAAACACTCAGTGCATCATGGGAACCCCCCAGCAGTCTAAGTCTATAGCAGCATAACTAAGGGATGGTTCAGGGTCACCTGATCCAGCCCTAACTATAAGCTTTAGCAAAAAGGAAAGTTTTAAGCCTAATCTTAAAAGTAGACAGGGTGTCTGTCTCTCTGATCCGAATTGGGAGCTGGTTCCAGAGGAGAGGAGCCTGAAAGCTGAAGACTCTGCCTCCCATTCTACTCTTACAAACCCTAGGAACTACAAGTAAGCCTGCAGTCTGAGAGTGAAGTGCTCTATTGGGGTGATATGGTACTATGAGGTCCCTAAGATAAGATGGGACCTGATTATTCAAAACCTTATAAGTAAGAAGAAGAATTTTAAATTCTATTCTAGAATTAACAGGAAGCCAATGAAGAGAGGCCAATATGGGTGAGATATGCTCTCTCCTTCTAGTCCCTGTCAGTACTCTAGCTGCAGCATTTTGAATTAACTGAAGGCTTTTCAGGGAACTTTTAGGACAACCTGATAATAATGAATTACAATAGACCAGCCTAGAGGAAATAAATGCATGAATTAGTTTTTCAGCATCACTCTGAGACAAGACCTTTCTAATTTTAGAGATATTGCGCAAATGCAAAAAAGCAGTCCTACATATTTGTTTAATATGCGCATTGAATGACATATCCTGATCAAAAATGACTCCAAGATTTCTCACAGTATTACTAGAGGTCAGGGTAATGCCATCCAGAGTAAGGATCTGGTTAGACACCATGTTTCTAAGATTTGTGGGGCCAAGTACAATAACTTCAGTTTTATCTGAGTTTAAAAGCAGGAAATTAGAGGTCATCCATGTCGTTATGTCTGTAAGACAATCCTGCAGTTTAGCTAATTGGTGTGTGTCCTCTGGCTTCATGGATAGATAAAGCTGGGTATCATCTGCGTAACAATGAAAATTTAAGCAATGCTGTCTAATAACACTGCCTAAGGGAAGCATGTATAAAGTGAATAAAATTGGTCCTAGCACAGAACCTTGTGGAACTCCATAATTAACCTTAGTCTGTGAAGAAGATTCCCCATTTACATGAACAAATTATAATCTATTAGATAAATATGAATCAAACCACTGCAGCGCAGTGCCTTTAATACCTATGGCATGCTGTAATCTCTGTAATAAAATTTTATGGTCAACAGTATCAAAAGCAGCACTGAGGTCAAACAGAACAAGCACAGAGATGAGTCCACTGTCTGAAGCCATAAGAAGATCATTTGTAACCTTCACTAATGCTGTTTCTGTACTATGATGAATTCTAAAACCTGACTGAAACTCTTCAAATAGACCACTTCAATTCACTTCAAAACAGTTCAGTCTGTGCTCAAAACTGAACTGTTTTGTCAAATCATGCCAGGAGTCAATCAAAATTAAAAACATTACTGAGCAGTCAATAAACACTATATAGAAAAATTGCCTGATTCTCTCTTTTTTTTTTTTTTCTTACTGTTTGAGGGATGGCTCCATCCAGTGTGTGTGGTGTCTGTTTCTGCAACCTTCCTGTTCTGTGCACCGGCAACCTTTCCTGTATATTTGTTTTGTGAATTGTTTTGTAAATTGTGTCTGTAGCGTGGCCCAAGCAGAGGGTCATCCCTTTGATTCTGGTCTGCTTGAGGTTTCTTCCTCAAATCATCAGAGGGAGTTTTTCCCTTACCACTGTCACCTGTGTGCTTACTCTGGGGGTTGCTAAGATTCGACCTTACTTGTGTGAAGCGCCTTGAGGCAACTTTGTTGTGATTTGGTGCTATATAAAAGAAATAAATTAAATTTTAAATAAATTAAAAATCTCTGGAGAGATCTGAAAATGGCTACAGACCAACATTTCCCATCCAACCTGATGGAGCTTGAGAGGTGATGCAAAGAGGAATGGGCAAACCTGCCCAAAGGTAGGTGCGGCGAGCATGTGGCATCATATTCGACAAGACTTAAGGCTGTAACTGCTGCCAAAGGTGCATCAACAAAGTGAATCAAATCAAATCAATTTTATTTATATAGCGGCAAATCACAACCAACAGTTGCCCCAAGGCGCTTTATATTGTAAGGCAAAAGCCATACAATAATTACAGAAAAACCCCAACGGTCAAAATGACCCCTATGAGCAAGCACTTGGCGACAATGGGAAGGAAAAACACCCTTTTAACAGGAAGAAACCTCCAGCAGAACCAGGCTCAGCGAGGGGCAGTCTTCTGCTGGGACTGGTTGGGGCTGAGGGGAGAGAATCAGGAAAAAGATATGCTGTGGAAGAGAGCAGAGATCAATCACTAATGATTAAATGCAGAGTGGTGCATACAGAGCAAAAAGAGAAAGAAACACTCAGTGCATCATGGGAACCCCCCAGCAGTCTAAGTCTATAGCAGCATAACTAAGGGATGGTTCAGGGTCACCTGATCCAGCCCTAACTATAAGCTTTTTTCAAAAAAGAAAGTTTTAAGCTTAATCTTAAAAGTAGAGAGGGTGGCTGTCTCCCTAATCTGAATTGGGAGCTGGTTCCACAGGAGAGGAGCCTGAAAGCTGAAGGCTCTGCCTCCCATTCTACTCTTAAAAACGCTAGGAACTACAAGTAAGCCTGCAGTCTGAGAGCGAAGCGCTCTATTGGGGTGATATGGTACTAAGAGGTCCCTAAGATAAGATGGGACCTGATTATTCAAAACCTTATAAGTAAGAAGAGGAATTTTAAATTCTATTCTGGAATTAACAGGGAGCCAATGAAGAGAGGCCAATATGGGTGAAATATGCTCTCTCCTTCTAGTCCCTGTCAGTACTCTAGCTGCAGCATTTTGAATTAACTGAAGGCTTTTCAGGGAAATTTTAGGACAACCTAATAATAATGAATTACAGTAGTCCAGCCTAGAAGAAATAAATGCATGAATTAGCTTTTCAGCATCACTCTGAGACAAGACCTTTCTGATTTTAGAGATATTGCGCAAATGCAAAAAAGCAGTCCTACATATTTGTTTAATATGCAAATTGAAGGACATATCCTGATCAAAAATGACTCCAAGATTTCTCACAGTATTACTAGAGGTCAGGGTAATGCCATCCAGAGTAAGGATCTGGTTAGACACCATGTTTCTAAGATTTGTTTGGCCAAGTACAATAACTTCAGTTTTATCTGAGTTTAAAAGCAGGAAATTAGAGGTCATCCATGTCTTTATGTCTGAAACACATTCCTGCAGTTTAACTAATTGGTGTGTGTCCTTTGGCTTCATGGATAGATAAAGCTGGGTATCATCTGCGTAACAATGAAAATTTAAGCAATGCTTTATAATAACACTGCCTATGGCATGCTCTAATCTCTAATAAAATTTTATGGTCAACAGTATCAAAAGCTGCACGGAGGTCTAACAGGACAAGCACAGATATTAGTCCACTGTCTGAGGCCATAAGAAGATCATTTGTAACCTTCACTAGTGCTGTTTCTGTACTATGATGAATTCTGAAACCTGACTGAAACTCTTCAAATAGACCATTCCTCTGCAGATGATCAGTTAGCTGTTTTACAACTACCCTTTCAAGAATTTTTGAGAGAAAAGGAAGGTTGGAGATTGGCCTATAATTAGCTAAGATAGCTGGGTCAAGTGATGGCTTTTTAAGTAATGGTTTAATTACTGCCAACTTAAAAGCCTGTGGTACATAGCCAACTAATACAGACAGATTGATCATATTGAAGATCGAAGCATTAACTAATGGTAGGGCTTCCTTGAGCAGCCTGGTAGGAATGGGGTCTAATAGACATGTTGATGGTTTGGAGGAAGTAACTAATGAAAATAACTCAGACAGAACAATCGGAGAGAGAGTCTAGCCAAATACCAGCATTACTGAAGTCAGCCGAACATAAAGATATGTCTTTGAGATGGTTATGAATATTTTTTTCTCTAATAGTTAAAATTTTATTTGCAAAGAAAGTCATGAAGTCATTACTAGTTAAAGTTAAAAGAATACTCAGCTTAATAGAGCCCTGACTCTTTGTCAGCCTGGCTACAGTGCTGAAAAGAAACCTGGGGTTGTTCTTATTTTCTTCAATTAGTGATGAATAGTAAGATGTCCTAGCTTTACGGAGGGCTTTTTTTATAGAGCAACAGACTCTTTTTCCAGGCTAAATGAAGATCTTCTAAATTAGTGAGACGCCATTTCCTCTCCAGCTTATGGGTAATCTGCTTTAAGCTGCGAGTTTGTGGGTTATACCACAGAGTCAAGCATTTCTGATTTAAGGCTCTCTTTTTCAGAGGAGCTACAGCATCCAAAGTTGTGCTCAATAAGGATGTAAAGCTATTGATGAGATAATCTTTCTCACTCACAGAGTTTAGGTAGCTACTCTGCACTGTGTTGGTATATGGCATTGAAGAACATAATAAAGAAGGAATCATATCCTTAAACCTAGTTACAGCACTTTCAGAAAGACTTCTACTGTAATGAAACTTATTCCCCACTGCTGGGTAGTCCATTAAAGTAAATGTAAATGTTTTTAAGAAATGATCAGACAAAAAGGGGTTTTCAGGGAATACTGTTAAGTCTTCAATTTCTATGCCATATGTCAGAACAAGATCTAAAGTGCGGTTAAAATGGTGGGTGGGCTCATTTACATTTTGAGCGAAGCCAACTGAATCTAATAATAGATTAAATGCAGTGTCGAGGCTGTCATTCTCAGCATCTATGTGTATGTTAAAATCACCCACTATAATTATCTTATCTGAGCTAAGCACTAAGTCAGACAAATGGTCTGAAAATTCACAAAGAAACTCACAGTAACGACCAGGTGGACGATAGATAATAACAAATAAAACTGGTTTTTGAGACTTCCAATTTGGATGGACAAGACTAAGAGTCAAGCTTTCAAATGAATTAAAGCTCTGTCTGGGTCTTTGATTAATTAATAAGCTATGTGGAAGATTGCTGCTAATCCTCCTCCTGGACCCGTGCTTTGAGCATTCTGACAGTTAGTGTGACTCGGGGGTGTTGACTCATTTAAACTAACATAATCATCCTGCTGTAACCAGGTTTCTGTAAGGCAGAATAAATCAATATGTTGATCAATTATTATATCATTTACTAACAGGGACTTAGAAGAGAGAGACCTAATGTTTAATAGAACACATTTAACTGTTTTAGTCTGTGGTGCAGTTGAAGATGCTATATTATTTTTTTCTTTTTGAATTTTTATGCTTAAATAGATTTTTACTGGTTATTGGTGGTGTGGGAGCAGGCACCGTCTCTACGGGGATGGGGTATTGGGGGGATGGCAGGGGGAGAGAAGCTGCAGAGAGGTGTGTAAGACTATAACTCTGCTTCCTGGTCCCAACCCTGGATAGTCACAATTTGGAGGGTTTAATAAAACTGGCCACATTTCTAGAGATTAGAGCTGCTCCATCCAAAGTGGGATGGATGCCGTCTCTCCTAACAAGACCAGGTTTTCCCCAGAAACTTTGCTAATTATCTATGAAGCCCACCTCATTTTTTGGACACCACTCAGACAGCCAGCAATTCAAGGAGAACATGCGGCTAAACATGCCACTCCCGGTCCGATTGGGGAGGGGCCCAGAGAAAACTACAGAGTCCGACATTGTTTTTGCAAAGTTACACACTGATTCAATATTAATTTTAGTGACCTCCGATTGGCGTAACTGGGTGTCTTTACTGCTGATGTGAATTACAATCTTACCAAATTTACGCTTAGCCTTAGCCAGCAGTTTCAAATTTCGTTCAATGTCTCCTGCTCTGGCCCCCGAAAGACATTTGGCTATGGTTGCTGGTGTCGCTAACTTCACATTTCTCAAAACAGAGTCGCCAATAACCAGAGTTTGATCCTCGGCGGGTGTGAGATGTGAACAGGTTCGTGGTGTACAGGGGGCTTCTGTTCAGAACTATGCTTCTTCCTCACAGTCACCCAGCCGGCCTGCTTTCCCGGCTGCTCGGGATCTGCTGGGGGACAGCTAACGGCGGCTAAGCTACCTTGGTCTGCATCAACTACAGGGGCCTGGCTAGCTGTAGGATTTTCCAAGGTGCGGAGCTGAGTCTCCAATTCGCCCAGCCTGGCCTCCAAAGCTACGCACAAGCTACACTTATTACAAGTACCGTTACTGCTAAAGGAGGCCAAGGAATAACTAAACATTTCACACCCAGAGCAGAAAAGTGCGGGAGAGACAGGAGAAGCCGCCATGCTAAAATAGTAGTAATAATAATAATAATAATAATAATAGCTGTGCTATGCTAGCATTCTTAAAAACACACAAAGTGAATAATGTGTGAATAATTTAGAGGTGATTCAGTAGAGAGAGTGCTTTAATTAATGCACTTGAAGATTACACTGTGAAATAAATCGTTATCTAGATCAATCTAACTATGCAGATTAAACAGCTAACAGATACAGCAAAACACCGCTGTGCTCCGGAACAGGAAGTGATACAATACCGCAGTGAGAGCCAACCACCAGACAGCTTAGAACCAGAATCCAGAAGTCAAGACTTCTAAATATCAACATGCATATTCATTTTCGGAGCAGCATGTCTATGTATGCACACTCTTAATCGGCATGTTTTATATGCTGACCTGACAGGGTGCAGGGTCGGGGTGTTGAGTGGTGAAGAGTAGTGTGAGATGTAAGAAAAGTGTTGAATGTGAGTAGTACTGGAGACTTGACTTCAAGTTAATTATACTGGCAACAACGCTCCATCAGTCAGCCATGGTCCCAGAACTGTCATTCAATCTCACCGCTCTCCAGGCAGCCATTACTGAGGCATATCGATCACTATGGTGACAAGGTTGTGCACCAAAATGGGACTGGGCAGAGACGAGATATGTATGTGTGTTTTTGTGTGTGTGTGCGTGTTTTGGGGGGGGGGCATAAACTGTCATTGCCCCTCTGTGATCAGCCGCTGTTTGTTCCAGCATTGTGATGAGAACCTATGCTCCCCAAACATGAATTAAAATGCAGGTAAACACAGCAGCAGCAAACCGAGTTGATTGCATTCCGCTCCCTGGATAGCTGGTACCTTAACAGATGAATATGAAATCTTCTGAGTCAATGTATATGCAGTTAAGTGTTGAGAATCATTCCCTACAGCAGTCTCTCCAAAGCACCAGTTAAAACACATCCACAAATCCCCTCAATGTGTTTGGCCAGAAGAAAGAATATGCCTCCAAATTTCTCCACAGGCTGTCACAACAAAAATGATCCATAAGCATCAGGTGTGGTCTTTCAGTGTGTGTTTGAGTTATAAATACATAAATAAAAAAATAAGTAAATAAATAATACTGCAATTTGTACTTTTTAATCAGCTGACCACCACCAAGCTATAAAATCTGCCACATCTAGTTTTCTGAACTGCAGTTCGCAAAAAACTTAAAACAAAAATAGTAACCACACAATGTGTGATTTTATTGGAGACAGCTTTTAGTTTTTGCCCCTTGCCATGAAATAAGAGGGACCATCAAAATGAACTCCGTGCATGCATCTGTCCGTCCATGTCACATTTTTAGAGCCTTGTCCCTTTCTCAGACATTACTTACCTGTGTTATATTGTAAATAGACACAAGTATGACATCTATGCATATGATCTTGACTCAGATTCCCAGCGTCATCTTAGATAAAGCCCACCATCTCACTCCAAAGACACCCACCATCACACCCTAAAATTCCACTTTTTCTCTCCAAATATCAATTCTAGAGCTTAAGTTTCTATTGAACACTTACAGAAAATCATGTATCCTGACTCCCTTCAACACACTACATTTGACCTTGAACCTCAGGGTCAACATCAAACATGCAAATGGGTAAAAAATAGAACTATGTTTAGTTTAGTACAGTTTGCCTTCTTAGTACCAAATTTATTTTCACACACACACACACACACACACACACACACACACACACACACACACACACACACACACACACACACACACACACACACACACACACACACACACACACACATACACACTCATCTTCAATCGCTTAGTCCAATTATGGGTCGCAGGGGGCTGGAGCCAAACCCAGCAGTCATAGAGCGTGAGGCGGGGTACAACCAGGACAGGACGGCAGTCTGTCGCAGGGCCACAAACAGACAAACAAACACAGTTACACCCACACGCACACTTACGGACAATCTAAAGATTCCGATCCACCTAACCCGCATGTCTTTGGATGTGGGAGGAAACCGGAGCACCCGGAGGAAACCCACGCAAACACGGGGAGAACATGCAAACTTCACACAGAAAGGCCACAGGCGGGAAATGAACCCATGACCTTCTCACTGTGAGGCAACAGTGCTAACCAGTAAGCCACCGTGCTGCCCCAAATTTATTTTCTCAAGCCTAAATTTGCATTGACCACCTACAGCAAATCATTCATCCTAGCTCCCTTGAGCCAACTGCTTTTGATCTGGGACCTTAGGGTCAAGGTCACGCATGAAAACGAATGGAAAACTACTCTTTTCTGTATTATTTGGGCTTTTTCCACTCATTTTCATTGTCTCCCTAAATTACATAGGGGATCATTGAAATAAACTCTGTGCGTGTGTGTGTTCGTCCATGCTTATTTGTTTAATTTGTCAGCAGCATAAATGATGGGGGACCTCAGCTAACTATTGGCTTGTTGATACTGAAAACCTTTTTTCCATACTAAAACACAGTGAAGACAACATTGGACCAGACCTTCCACATGGCACAAAGTGGCACACACACAGTGTGTGAAAGACAAGAATTCCTGTCTGATACCTTCGAGCACAGATGCTGAGTGAAGGCAGGGTCGCAAAGCAGTCCGTGCAGAACTTGCTCATACGTAATATGACTATGCAACTCACATTTTGTGGTCAACCAGAAGCATGAATTGGAAGCAAATGTTAATAGTGAAATGTAAGCAAGCATGAACCACCAGTGCTGAAAAACTGTGAAGTGGCAAAATCTGCAGGTCCTTGAGTGGCTACTTGAGGTTGGTTCCAACAGGAAATCATAAGTGGTCTACCTTTTGCTTTGGATAAAATTGTTTATTTGCAGGTTGGGCAAATCTATTTAGTGGCAAATTATTCTGCATTCACCTGCTGGCTGTATTTATCACACCTTAAATCATACATGATTACATGACAGAGTATGACACATTACAGTAGACACAGCAGCAAAAAAATGAGCTGGTAGTTCAGAGACACTTGTGTAGTTTGTTATGAATATATATATATATATATATATATATATATATATATATATATATATATATATATATATATATATATACAGTACACTTCATTCAAAGTACTTATTTACATTGGTCTAATGGAAAATTGTGGTTTCCAGTTTAAATCTGCTGGAATCACTTTACAAAATCATAAATATACATTGTGAGAAACTAAAAAATTAGCTGATTAGCTAAGTTGATCCAAAGTATTTTTTTTTTCAGTGTATATATATTATTTATAGACAGAAACTGCAGCATTATAAAAAGTTGAGGTTTTTTTTTTAAGCAGCACTATCACCGCTGTTGTACAAAACGTCCAGAAAAAATTAAAAATTGTAGTAAATTAGTTGCTTGAAATTGTTATGTGGGCCGCTGAAGAGGAGGTACTGCTGGCCCACTACCACCAGAGGGCGCCCTGCTTGGAGTGCGGGCTCCAAGCACTAGAGGGCGCCAGACCCAGAGGAAGTGACAGCTGTCACTCATCACACCAGCTGTCACTCATCTACACCACTACTTAAGCCGGACTGCAACTCCACCTCCCCGCCGAGAAATCGACTACCATTATAAAGGTAATTTCTCTGCTGACAGACACTTTGAGTGTTTAACCTGAACTTCTGTTACAGCCGTTTTCCTGGAGTGTTTCCTTGTCTGAGGGATTGGCGTTTGGTGTGACAGCGACGGCTTCGCCTCACATCCCAACTCAGATAAGTGGTTAAACCAGGAGCTGTACGAGTGTGTGATTGGAGGTGGAGGTGCTCCCTCCTAACTGTGTTTGGACTGTGGATTACTGAGTGTGCGGACTCACACTCATACATCTTATCTCTGCTTTCTGCCAGCAGTACCAGGGTCGATAGCCGAAGACAGAGGCCACCTGGGGACTCGGGACTTGGCGGCTCCGGTGTTCTTCAGACCGTTGGTGGTGGAAGCCGTGTGGGACGCGGCTTCTCTCTCGTTAGGGGTCTTCTATCTTCGAGCCTGCCCACATGTCACCTGGTGTTTATTGACTGTGCAAATTTCTGTACATTTAGTTGTGTATTATCACAACATTAAATTGTTACTTTTTGGCTTACTCATTGTCCGTTCATTTGCGCCCCCTGTTGTGGGTCTGTGCTACGACACCTTCACAACAGAAATAGAAAAATGAACTCCTCTCAGTTCATCATCTACAGCCTGCCAGTGCAGAAGGCACTAAATTAGACTGTCACTATCATATGTTCAAGGAGTTTTTCATATTTTTATCTACAAGGTGGAGACTTTCTACAAGTCAAACAGATACAAAAAATGATTTTAACACACAGCCAATTTAATCACAAGAATTGTCAGTAAATTAACAAACTTAATGAATTGATAAGGTGTGCAAGCTGAGATAATTTAAGCAAAAATGGAAATAGTAAAAAAGCCCATTTCCACCTTTATCTAGTGTAAAGTATCTGCTTAAAATATAGTGAAACAACATGATGTCTCTAATCAGCCAGTCTGCTCTGTGTAAACCCTTTCACACTGGCACAAATGTTGCTGCACCAGTGTGAAAGTATGCGTATTGTGGCGTACCATCTACACCAAGTTGAGCAGCTCTATGTCCACTTTTAGCAGCGATATGCTCCCTGTGCAGCAGTATGTTGATGGCTACGCGCGTAGGACGGAAGAAATTAAACGTTTAATTTTTTTCAGAGTAGATCACTGGACACAGAAAATATGCAGTTTTAAGCAGGTCTGCGCAGCATGTGTTACTGCATGCAGTCTGTGCAACACCGCGCTCCTGTACACATCTAAAAACTGATTGCGTACATCCAGAGTAAATCAGCTGGAGAACATGATCACACAGCCCACAGCGCCTCTGTGAGCTCAGAACAGCTGATCTAATGCTGCGTTTACATATAAGGATGACAAGCCACGAATGCCACGAAGTACACATGTGAGGCAGAGGCATCAGGTGTCCTCAGAAACTGCTGCAACCTATTACCATGCGTTATGATTAATGGCACGTGTTGCTGGCGAGTTATCAGGAACCATTACACATGGTCAAGAACAATGTTCCACATTGTCGTAGAGAGCCAGATGTGTGTGGCTCCACGCGGCTTTCAACTCGCGCGTTTTCCAAAACATCAGGCACAGCAGCAGCAGCAGCAGGTGGAACACCTGCAAGAGCGCGCTGATGAGCATTGGAACAAAACTTTTAGCTGACTTGGCGTTACTGTCCTTCTTCAGCATACTGCAGCAATGAAACTGAATATGCAGTGCAGCAGGATGTAATTGTGCGCACATCAGAGAAGAATGCTGTCACGCTCTATTAAGGACCAACACTAATCAAGACGGAACAACACGCTCAGTTGCGACCTCCACGATATGAGGCGAAATGAGGGTGGTGCATGACATTCGTGGAAGATTTTTTGTCAGCCAAAAACATGATCCACGAAAACCACGAATATCACACACCAACGTGCACTATTAAAAAACCCATTTAGATGTGTTAAGTCATTTTAAGAATGTCAGGAATATGCCAAGAATGATGCAAATATGACATTCTGATTGACGTGTGTGTGTGCTCAGAACAGGTAATCGAACCTCAACTCATAAATCCAGAAACAAAACAGAAACAGCAGGTTGCTCGCGCTCTCTCTGTCTCTCTCTCTCTTTCCCTCTCTATCTGTCTCTATCTCTCAGGTCTGATCAAACCTGAAAAAGCGCTGTGACTCTTTAAAAGCGCTGTCGCTGCATGTCAGTGCGATCATCAGATGCCCTGATCGATCAGGTCTGATCAAATCAGCGGACCTGATTGGAGAAACCAGAGATTTAAAAGTTTAAAGAGTCACAGAGCTTTATTCACTCAGCACCATCTGTACACAATGAAAATGATCCACCAAGACAAAAATAAATAAATAAATAAAAAAATAAATAAATAAATAAATAATAATAATAATAATGATAAATTACTCTGTTTCTGACCTGCACCACACTGTGCAGTAGAGAACAGTGCACACTTCCACAGAGGCAGAAAATATAGCAGCTTTGGCTACATATGTAAAAACTGTAAAACTGTAAAAACCTCATGATATGGTCCACTGTTTTCCAAGTGCAGTGATGTGTTCTGCACAGCCAGCAGGAGTGAACTGAAAAGAGTTGAATTGGTTTTAAATTGTGGCAAGGGCTACACATCACTGTGAGCACACGTTAAAAAGCAAACACACGCAGCTGCAAGCAAATCTACGAATGCAACAAACACGTAAAAAGGCTGCGTATGCGCACATTTCGGGCATACGTAAACGAAACACAACGCCACAATATGCAGCTCTACATTTGAGCCAATGTGAAAGGGGCTTAAGCCTGATCCTATCAGATCTCAGAAACTAAGTAGTGTGGGTCCTGGTTAATAGGGGAAACCGGGGCATGGTGAATCATAGGGCACAGTGAATCAGTAGCTATATCTGCAAAACTACATATATATTTGCAGCAGTTATGCCATATTTTTATGCATAAAGACATCCCTGTTATAAATTAGCATTTTGTTTTTGGATACATTAAGGGTAAAACTAAGTGTCAAGTGAAGTCAGTTTTTTCCTGTCAAAAGTAAATTTTGTGGGTGTCAGTGTCTTTGTATTTATTTCTCACAACAGAGGAAAGGTGGCCCAAAAAATTGCTATTAGTTAGAAGACTACCCAGTCCAACTGATGGCTTCTCCAGACTATTAGCCATTTGATAACATGACTTGTGTGCAGTGGTGGGCACAGATAACCAAAAAATTAGCTTTGATAACAGATAATCAGATAACTGAAAAGTTATCTTTGATAAAGATAAACCACCCAAAAATGTATCGGAAGTTACAGATAACTGATAAATTCCAGTGTTGTCTCTGGTACATTTGCAAGTACTAACAAGCTGAATTTGATTTGAATTTGAACCATGATTGCTTTTGGAAGCGACAAAAGACTCAAACAACGAGTCAGCATTTCTATGTTTGAACATGCTGCCCCCTGCTGGAAGCTACACTGCTACAGCACTGAAGCACCCTGAAAGCAGTCACAAAGCCAGCTCTTTACCAATCACAATGCTCCGGTCAGGCGGAGGTCTTGAAAAATAAAGGCATCCTGACTTATGGTTTTGTGTAAATACTGATAGAATAACTCCATTAATGTCATGTATGGACTTGAATCACGTGCGATTACATCAGACAAGCTTGAACCCTCGTGGGCATGCGAGAGTTTTTTCACGCCTGTCGGTTGCATCATTCGCCTGTGGGCAGGCTTTGAGTGAGGAGTGGTCCACCCCTCCCGTCTATTTTTTCATTGTTTAGGAATGGCTCAGAGACTGCCGCTTTTCTTGATCAAAATTTTTTCAGAAACTGTAAGGCACATCCGAGTGGACACCATTCGAGAAATTCAGCTGGTTTTCGGAGAAAATTTTAAGGGCTGATGAGAGATTATGGAGTGTTACTGTCACTTTAAGGACAACCCACGGAGCCGGAGGGCACGCCGTGCTTCGAGCCGCTGTCATCAGCCTGTTTGTTTTCTGTTGACCCAGGACGTCGTGAGAGAACAGAAAAGTTTCAGAAGAGGTCCGGATCAGCAGTTTATCCAGACATTCCACTGTTAAAGGAGATTTTGTAATGAAAGACGTGCGGACGGATTCGCGCGTCGGCAGGCAGCCGCTCATGGCCCGGCGCCACAGAGAAACACCTCCGTTGGTAGCGTTACGGGACAAGTTTGAACATGCCCAGCTGTTAAACAGTTTCTCGGATACTCACTCAACTGAAAACCATCGAAAGCCACCTGAATTTTACGAATGGTTATCAACACGGAAGTGTTTCTCTGTGGCCCCAGGCCATGAGCGGTCCAAAATTAGTTTGGTTAAAATTTGAACCATAAGTTAAAAATGTATGCCTCTGGATGACTTGGGTGATATTGCTAGCGTATCAGTATGGTGTTAAAGGAAATGACTTTTTTTTTTTTTTTTGGTGACAAATTCTCCTTTGCCCGCAGAGGTTGAGTAGTTTTTCCTGGAAGTATCTCTCTACTGTTTGCAGAGGGTACAACTATATACATCTGTTAGGAAACTTTTAACAGGTAGGTCTCAACTGATTTTAAATTTTAAAAATGTTTTCTGTTGTTCAGCTGGGTTTACTGCATTATCGGTCTTAAAGTTATCGGAGGACAATTCATCGGAAGATAATTAGTCCGATAATGGTTTTTACAGTTATCTAAAAAGATAATCCAATAACGAAAACATTATCTTCGATAATTATCTGTTATCGGATTATCGGAAGTGTGCCCACCACTGCTTGTGTGTCACATGAACCCGGGGCACAGTAAATTGTGGCACAGTGAATCAGTATAGACAGTGATTTACTAAGCCCCAGTATCAAGTGGATGACAAAGATTACTTGTTGAAGCTTATATGTTTATACAAATTATGACAGCTGTATTTATAATAGTTTTGGAAAGGACTTATATCACTATATAAGACACTCACACATTACATAGCTGGTTTGTTGGATTATAGTTTGTATATGTATCAGCATATATTTAATAATGTTGAAGAAATCTTTAATCAGTTGTTTTTTCATTATATTCTAAGTTGATTCACTGTGCCCAGAACACTGATTCACTGTGCCCCATGAATTAAAATTAAAATTAAAGTGAATCGAAAATTTTAAAAACGATTTTAAACACCTGTAAATTACACTTGGGGAGACATTAATAGCACTTATAAACAATAATTTGCTACATTAAATCTACAATAGAATGACCTAACCCTATGCATAATGTGTTTATGCTGCATTTCTGATCCACTGTGCCCCGACTTCCCCTACTTGGATGGGAGACCTCTTTGGAACACCAGCGGCTGTGTGCATTTCTCCAGGTAAAACTGGAGTTGGATCAACAACAAAAAGGACAACAACAACAACATGATGTCTCTGAATTATATCAACAACAGTAAATTATTTTTCATTATTATTTTAATATCTGCTTATTCCATTTAAGGGTCATGGGTCAGTGATGGACTGGCAGGAACCTCCTGCCAGTCCATCACTGGGCAACATATAGACAGACAGACATGTTTACACTCTCACTCACACCTGTGGTCACTTTATTTTACAGTTCACCTAAGTTGCATGTCTTTGTAAGTAAGAGGAAGCCACAGCTCTTGGAGGGAACCCAGGGAAACACCAGGAAATCATTTAAACTCCACACAGAAAGTCAGAGGTCAGAAGTGCATTGGAAAGTGCACTAATGTAGTGTGTAGCCTACTCAATTCAAAACAGACATGATATTTTTTCTAGCTTCTTCACATGAACATAAAACTGATGCAAGTAGTTAGTGCACTGCTGGAGCTGTGTTACAAAAGCTGAATCAACATGTGAATTCCAAACAGAACCTTCTGTGGTGACCTCGAGGCAAATGGAAGAAGCACAATTCAATGTATTTGTATAGTGCCAAATCACAACAAAGTCACCCCAAGTTGCTTCACATGGGTAAAGTCTAACCTTATCAACACCCCTGAGCAAGCATGTGTGTGACAGTGGTAAGGAAAAATGCCCACCGGCATTTTTTGTAGAAGAAGTCTCAAACAGACCAGATTCAGAGACGTATTGTTATCAACACAAGCTGAGATCAGAGATAAATTCACCAAATTCATCTCAGAATTTGGAATATGAGCCTTGGGTCTAAAAACAGTGACAAAGTAACATGTCTGGTTTTGGCTCTTCAGATCATGACTCCATGTGGCAGACTGAACTGTGCAGACTGGCAAATGTTTAAATGAGTTATATTTGGGATCCCTAAGAGCCGTTAAGCTAAACCCATATTTAAGAATTAACACAACATCTCTACCTTGCTTTGTATCACAAGGAGCATGACTAAATGTGTATGGAGTTGGGCAGGCTTCACTTAAAGGGAAGATGACATCATGTTTCAACCAGGTTTCACGTAAGCCAATCATGTCTCAGTAATGTCTTGGACCACTACTCTTCTCCCTGTATTTGCTTCCACTGGGGTCCATTCTCAGAAAGCATGGCATCAGCTTCCACTGCTATGCTGATGACAGCCAGCTATATGTCCCCCTAAAGAAAAAATGATGCCTCTTCTCTTCAGCCCCTTTTGTCCTGTCTTGAGGATGTTAAAGCCTGGATGGCATTGAATTTTCTTAATTTTATTGAAAAGAAAACGGAGGTGATTGTTTTTGGCCCTAGCAGCTCCTGTTCTTCCTCACCTGTCGATCTGGGGCCTTTGTCAGCCTTTTTGAAATCTACTGTCACAAATTGGGTTTTAAGATGGACAACGATTTTAAACTGGACCACCAAATCAGTGCAGTAGTCAGATCAAGTTTCTTTCACTTAAGGCAGCTTGCTAAGGTTAAGCCTTTTCTTGCACATCAGCACTTTGAAACAGCAGTCCATGCTTTTATTACCTCCCGGCTGGATTACTGTAATGCACTTTATTATGGAATTAGCCAGTCCTCCCTTGCACGTCTCCAGCTAGTTCAGAATGCTTCTGCCCATCTGCTAACTGGTGCACGTAAGAGGGAGCACATTACACCTATCCTGGCCTCCCTCCACTGGCTGCCTGTGCATTTTAGAATTAATTTTAAGATTCTTTTATTTGTTTTTAAATCTTTAAATGGCCTTGCCCTGCCCTACCTCTCTGAGCTGCTTCATTGTTATGCCCCTGCTCGCCACCTCCGGTCAGCTGATCAGCTCCTCCTGGAGGTGCCGAGGTGCAAGCGTATGCTCAGAGGGGACCGAGTTTTTCTGTTGTGGCTCCACAGATGTGGAACGTGTTACCGCTCCACATCAGGCAGGCCTCTTCACTTTTTGTTTTTAAAACTAATCTTAAAACCCACTTTTATGCACTGGCTTTTAACCCGGAATGAGATCTTGATCTGTTTTGGTTGTTTTAACTGATTTTACTTGTTTTTTTATTTGTACTTTGTGGTTTGTTACCTTTTATATGTCCCCTTGTGTACAGCACTTTGTTTCAGCTGCAGCTGTTTTTTTTAAGTGCTTTATAAATAAAGTTGATTTGATTTGATTTTAATGTTCTATAATTAGAGCATTAATCAGCAGTGCTTTTGAGGACAGTGGCCTTATGTTAATGAAACCTAGGTGAAGGACCTGACTGGAGTTGACAATTTGACTGGCTGAGTTTGAGGGTGGGTAAAATGTCTCAGATTACAAAGTTACACACACACACACACACACACACACACACACACACACACACACACACACACACACACACACACACACACACACACACACACACACACACACACACACATATACATCTGTTCAATATGTGTGTGTTACAGTACAGTTATAACTAGAATGTAGTAAACACTCCAGGCAGGGCGCCCTCTGGTGGTGGTGGGCCAGCAGTACCTCCTCTTCAGCAGCCCACACAACAGGACCTCCCCCTCAACGGGCGCCTCCTGAGTAATGTGTGTGGCAGAGCAGGGGGCATCATTTTGTGAGTTTGTTAACAGTTCATTAGTGAAGTGACTAAATACATCCCCTTGTCATCCAGTGCCCTGCTTTGTGCTGAGATTACATATCATGTAAACAGCAAAGTGGAGTTGGTCAGGTCTGGGAGCATGCACCAATGCTGCTGTGTAACTCCACATAACACGATGGAACCACCTTGCAATGTGCAAAAAAATGTGCCGTGCAAGAGGCAGCCTATTGCAGCAGCACTTGCTCAGAGAAGCCGTGCTTTTCTCCCTTTATATAGCACCTCCTGGGCACACATTGTGGCATTCTGGAATTACCTTTCATTCCTATGCTGATGATACTCAGTTATCCATGCCGATAACTGCTGGTAATCTCATCCACATAAAATCCTTAGAAAATTGCCGTGCATCAGTAAAAAGGTGGATGTCTAGCAATTTCCTGCTTTTAAACTGTGATGACTGAAATGATGGTTCTTGATCCAGTGAGACATTAGCATCAATTTGACCAGCTAACAATTAGCCTACGCTCATGTGTCATACATCACACTGACAAAGTGAGGAACCTTGGGTTAATTTTTGATCCTACATTGTCTTTTGACCTCCACATTACAGATGTTATGAGGACTGCTTTCTTCCACCTACAAAATATAGCTAAGATTTGTCCCAACCTGTCTATAGCTGATGCTGAGACCCTGATTCATGCATTTTCTTCTAGATTGTACTACTGGAATGTTCTATTTTCTGGTTTACCACAGTCCAGAGGTGTCAAATCCAGCTTCAGAAAGTAAAGGTCCAGCCACATATTTGTTCCATCTTCCCAATAAACCAGCTGATTGTAATTAGTTCAGCACTTCAGGCAGGTGGATGAGCTAATTATTGAAATCACCTGTTTTAGGTGCACAGGTAGAAGCAACACATGGGAGGGTTTTTATTTTCTGTAGCCGGATTTGACACCTCTGCCACAATCCAGCATTTGGGGTCTCCAATTGGTTTAAAATGCTGCTGCCAGACTTTTGACAGGAAGCAGAAAGTTTGACCACATTACGCCCATTTTGGCAACTCTTCACTGGCTTCCTGTCCCTGTGAGATTATATTTTAAGGTTCTGCTATTTATCCTATAAAATTATTCATGCTTTCTTCCTGTTTTTGAAACGCTTAACTTTTTGTGGCTTACAGCCTCGTTTAGCTAAGCTACCACGGGGTTTTCTTTGTTCATTCTAACTTTAACAACAACCTAGATACATCTCCACACTGCCCTAGGAACGCCTCGGGTCAGCGGTGGTCAATGTGGCACAGGAGAGGGAAGTCTGGGGTCCCCTGTTAGAGCTATTGTCCCCGTGTCCTGATCTCGGATAAGCGGTTGAAGATGAATGAATGAATTATTCACGGACTAGCACCTCCCTACTTAGCTGACCTAATTAAACCCTACGAACCAGCTGGGCTCTACATTCTTAGGATGCAGGACTACTTTGTGTACCTAGGCTGAATAAAAAGTCTGCAAGTCACAGAGCTTTCTCTTATTGTGCCCCTGTTCTGTGGAATGATCTCCCTGCGTCAATAAAACAGTCAGATTCTGTAGAGACTTTCAAGTCCAGGCGTAAGATGCAATTATTTTCCCTTTCATAGGGCTAGCATATTGGCATAGTATGTTACTATATGTTTTCTACCCTTTTAAATTCATTTTATTAGTAAACAGAGCAGGCCGTAGCGTCAACTTTATCTAAAGTCTGGGTCTTTTAGTGAAGCTTTGGGCTCGTGGCCGGCGATCACCTTAGTATTTCTTCTTTCTTGTTGCATAATGCTGACAAATTATACTGTATTTTTGTTGTCATTCTGCAACCTGATTCTGTTTTTGTTTCTCTCTGTTTGAGGTGTGGCTCCATCCAGAGGAGGGAGTGGGTGTCTTCTTCTGCAGGCCTCCTGTGTACTAGCATGGACCCCCGTAGAGGAGGAGGGTTTTATTAAAAAGAAAACCTGAAAGTTCAGCTACAATTTACCAGAAGGTACATTTGAGATGCAAGCCTAGATTTAATGTTTTGGTGAAAGAAAACCCTCCTCTGTACCACTTCATCATGAAGCTGTATAACTGGGGATACAAAATGCAAAACATGCACTATGCACAATTTCTCCAATCACAGCCAGAGAAGCCTAAAACTTCTTCTGGGTTGTCTGGGTGTCTTGGTGGCTTTCCTCACTCTTCTCCTTCTTGCATAGTCACTCAGTTTTTGAGAACTGTCTACTCCACACAGATTTACAAAATACAGTGAAGAAAATAAGTATTTGAACACCCTGTGATTTTGCAAGTTCTCCCACTTAGAAATCATGGAGGGGTCTGAAATTTTCATCTTAGGTGCATGTCCACTGTGAGAGACATAATCTAAAAAAAAAAAAAAAAAATCCAGAAATCACAATGTATGATTTTTTTTTATAATTTATATGTATGTTCCTGCTGCAAATAAGTATTTGAACACCTGTGAAAATCAATGTTAATATTTGGTAGAGTAGCCTTTGTTTGCAATTACAGAGGTCAAACGTTTCCTGTAGTTTTTCACCAGGTTTACACACACTGCAGCAGGGATTTTGGTCCACTCCTCCATACAGAACTTCTCCAAATCGTTCAGGTTTGGAGTTTCAGCTCCCTCCAAAGATTTTCTATTGAGTTCAGGTCTGGAGACTGGCTGGGCCACTCCAGGACCTTTAAATGCTTCTTATGGAGCCCCACCTTATTTGCCCTGTGTGTTTGGGGTCATTGTCATGCAGGAAGACCCAGCCATGACCCATCTTCAATGCTCTTACTGAGGGAAGGAGGTTGTTGGCCAAAATCTCACAATACATGACCCCATCCATCCTCCGTTCAATACGGTGCAGTCGCCTTGTCCCCTTTGCAGAAGAGCACCCCCAGAGTATGATGTTTCCACCACCATGCTTCACAGTTGGGATGGTTTTCTTGGGGTTGTTCTCATCCTCGAAACATGGTAAGCTCTATTCTGGTCTCATTTGACCACATGACCTTCTCCCATGCCTCCTCTGGATCATCCAGATGGTCACTGTTGAACGTCAAACGGGCCTGGACATGTGCTGGCTTGAGCAGGGGGACCTTGCTGCCCTGCAGGACTTTAAATCATGACAGCATCATGTGTTACTAATGTAATCTTTGTGACTGTGGTCCCAGCTCTCTTCGGGTCATTGACCAGGTCCTCCTGTGTAGTTCTGAGCTTTCTCAGTATCATCCTTACCCCACAAAGTGAGATCTTGCATGCGATCCCAGACCGAGGGAGATTGACAGTCATCTTGTGTTTCTTTCATTTTCTAATAAATAATCATAACAGTTGTTGTCTTCTATCAAGCTGCTTGCTTGTTGTCCTGTAGTCCATCCCAGCCTTGTGCAGGTCTACAGTTTTGTCCCTGGCATCCTTAGACAGCTCTTTGGTCTTGGCTATGGTGGACAGGTTGGAGTGAGATTGATTGAGTGTGTGAACAGGTGTCTTTTATACAGGTAACAAGTTCAAACAGGTGCAATTAATACAGGTAAAGAGTGCAGAATAAGAGGGCTTCTTAAAGAAAAATTAACAGGTCTGTGTGAGCCAGAATTGTTGCTGGTTGGTAGGAGGTCAAATACTTATTTGCAACAGTAACATACAAATAAATTATTAAAAAATCATACATTGTGATTTCTGGATTATTTTTTTAGACTATGTCTCTCACAGTGGACATGCACCTAAGATGAAAATTTCAGACCCCTCCATGATTTCTAAGTGGGAGAACTTGCAAAATTGCAGGGTGTTCAAATACTTATTTTCCTCACTGTACTGTTTGTATTACTTCATAACTGATGTAACTAAAGTTCAAGACATATTCAGTGACTTGGAAATATTCATGTATCCATCCCCTGACTTGTCTGAAGAGAACTGGCAATAAAATTGATTATTTAAAAGTATTATACTAAAGGGGCCCATTACCTATGCAACCTAATATCTTGGCTTTTCTATTTTTAATTCATTTATATCAAGTTGTAGAGATTTGCTTTCAGTTTGAGTCTAAGGAAAATAATTTTAAACATTTTTTTTTAGCTGTTTAATCTGCGCAGTTAGATTGATCTAGTTAACTAGATAACGATTTGTTTCACAGTGTAATCTTCACGTGCCTTAACTAAAGCACTCCCTCTGCTGAATCACCTCTAAATTATTTACACATTATTCACTCTGTGTGTTTTTAAGAATCCGCTAGCTTAGCGCAGCTACTAGCTCTTAGCCGGTTTAGCATGGTGGCTTCTCCTGTCTCTCCCGCACTTTTCTGCTCTGCGTGTGAAATGTTTAGTTATTCCTCAGCCTCCTTTAGCAGTAATGGTACTTGTAATAAGTATAGCTTATTCGTAGCTTTGGAGGCCAGGCTGGGTGAATTGGAGACTTGGCTCCGCACCCTGGAAAATTCTACAGCTAGCCAGGCCCCTGTAGTCGGTGCGGACCAAGGTAGCTTAGCCGCCGTTAGTTCCCTTCCAGCAGATCCCGAGCAGCCGGGAAAGCAGGCCGGCTGGGTGACTGTGAGGAGGAAGCGTAGTCCTAAACAGAAGTCCCGTGTACACCGCCAACCCGTTCACATTTCTAACCGTTTTTCCCCACTCGACGACACACCCGCTGAGGATCAAACTCTGGTTATTGGCGACTCTGTTTTGAGAAATGTGAAGTTAGCGACACCAGCAACCATAGTCAATTGTCTTCCGGGGGCCAGAGCAGGCGACATTGAAGGAAATTTGAAACTGCTGGCTAAGGCTAAGCGTAAATTTGCTAAGATTGTAATTCACATCGGCAGTAATGACAACCGGTTACGCCAATCGGAGGTCACTAAAATTAACATTGAATCGGTGTGTAACTTTGCAAAAACAATGTCAGACTCTGTAGTTTTCTCTGGGCCCCTCCCCAATTGGACCGGGAGTGACATGTTTAGCCGCATGTTCTCCTTGAATTGCTGGCTGTCTGAGTGGTGTCCAAAAAATGAGGTGGGCTTCATAGATAATTGGCAAAGCTTCTGGGGAAAACTTGGTCTTGTTAGGAGAGACGGCATCCATCCCACTTTGGATGGAGCAGCTCTCATTTCTAGAAATCTGGCCAATTTTCTTAAATCCTCCAAACCGTGACTATCCAGGGTTGGGACCAGGAAGCAGAGTTGTAGTCTTACACACCTCTCTGCAGCTTCTCTCCCCCCTGCCATCCCCTCATTACCCCATCCCCGTAGAGACGGTGCCTGCTCCCACACCACCAATAACCAGCAAAAATCTATTTAAGCATAAAAATTCAAAAAGAAAAAATAATATAGCACCTTCAACTGCACCACAGACTAAAACAGTTAAATGTGTTCTATTAAACATTAGGTCTCTCTCTTCTAAGTCCCTGTTAGTAAATGATATAATAATTGATCAACATATTGATTTATTCTGCCTTACAGAAACCTGGTTACTGCAGGATGAATATGTTAGTTTAAATGAGTCAACACCCCCGAGTCACACTAACTGCCAGAATGCTCGTAACACGGGCCGAGGCGGAGGATTAGCAGCAATCTTCCATTCCAGCTTATTAATTAATCAAAAACCCAGACAGAGCTTTAATTCATTTGAAAGCTTGACTCTTAGTCTTGTCCATCCAAATTGGAAGTCCCAAAAACCAGTTTTATTTGTTATTATCTATCGTCCACCTGGTCGTTACTGTGAGTTTCTCTGTGAATTTTCAGACCTTTTGTCTGACTTAGTGCTTAGCTCAGATAAGATAATTATAGTGGGCGATTTTAACATCCACACAGATGCTGAGAATGACAGCCTCAACACTGCATTTAATCTATTATTAGACTCAATTGGCTTTGCTCAAAATGTAAATGAGTCCACCCACCACTTTAATCATATCTTAGATCTTGTTCTGACTTATGGTATGGAAATTGAAGACTTAACAGTATTCCCTGAAAACTCCCTTCTGTCTGATCATTTCTTAATAACATTTACATTTACTCTGATGGACTACCCAGCAGTGGAGAATAAGTTTCATTACACTAGAAATCTTTCAGAAAGCACTGTAACTAGGTTTAAGGATATGATTCATTCTTTATGTTCTCTAATGCCATATACCAACACAGTGCAGAGTAGCTACCTAAACTCTGTAAGTGAGATAGAGTATCTCGTCAATAGTTTTACATCCTCATTGAAGACAACTTTGGATGCTGTAGCTCCTCTGAAAAAGAGAGCTTTAAATCAGAAGTGCCTGACTCTGTGGTATAACTCACAAACTCGCAGCTTAAAACAGATAACCCATAAGTTGGAGAGGAAATGGCGTCTCACTAATTTAGAAGATCTTCACTTAGCCTGGAAAAAGAGTCTGTTGCTCTATAAAAAAGCCCTCCGTAAAGCTAGGACATCTTACTACTCATCAATAATTGAAGAAAATAAGAACAACCCCAGGTTTCTTTTCAGCACTGTAGCCAGGCTGACAAAGAGTCAGAGCTCTATTGAGCCAAGTATTCCTTTAACTTTAACTAGTAATGACTTCATGACTTTCTTTGCTAATAAAAGTTTAACTATTAGAGAAAAAATGACTCATAACCATCCCAAAGACGTATCAATTTCAATCAATTTTATTTATATAGCGCCAAATCACAACAAACAGTTGCCCCAAGGCGCTTTATATTGTAAGGCAAGGCCATACAATAATTACGTAAAAACCCCAATGGTCAAAATGACCCCCTGTGAGCAAGCACTTGGCGACAGTGGGAAGGAAAAACTCCCTTTTAACAGGAAGAAACCTTCAGCAGAACCAGGCTCAGGGAGGGGCAGTCTTCTGCTGGGACTGGTTGGGGCTGAGGGAGAGAACCAGGAAAAAGACATGCTGTGGAGGGGAGCAGAGATCAATCTCTAATGATTAAATGCAGAGTGGTGCATCCAGAGCAAAAAGAGAAAGAAACACTCAGTGCATCATGGGAACCCCCCAGCAGTCTAAGTCTATAGCAGCATAACTAAGGGATGGTTCAGGGTCACCTGATCCAGCCCTAACTATAAGCTTTAGCAAAAAGGAAAGTTATCTTTGGCTGCTTTCAGTGATGCTGGTATTTGGTTAGACTCTTTCTCTCCGATTGTACTGTCTGAGTTATTTTCATTAGTTACTTCATCCAAACCATCAACATGTCTATTAGACCCCATTCCTACCAGGCTGCTCAAGGAAGCCCTACCATTATTTAATGCTTCGATCTTAAATATGATCAATCTATCTTTATTAGTTGGCTATGTACCACAGGCTTTTAAGGTGGCAGTAATTAAACCATTACTTAAAAAGCCATCACTTGACCCAGCTATCTTAGCTAATTATAGGCCAATCTCCAACCTTCCTTTTCTCTCAAAAATTCTTGAAAGGGTAGTTGTAAAACAGCTAACTGATCATCTGCAGAGGAATGGTCTATTTGAAGAGTTTCAGTCAGGTTTTAGAATTCATCATAGTACAGAAACAGCATTAGTGAAGGTTACAAATGATCTTCTTATGGCCTCGGACAGTGGACTCATCTCTGTGCTTGTTCTGTTAGACCTCAGTGCTGCTTTTGATACGGTTGACCATAAAATTTTATTACAGAGATTAGAGCATGCCATAGGTATTAAAGGCACTGCGCTGCGGTGGTTTGAATCATATTTATCTAATAGATTACAATTTGTTCATGTAAATGGGGAGTCTTCTTCACAGACTAAGGTTAATTATGGAGTTCCACAAGGTTCTGTGCTAGGACCAATTTTATTCACTTTATACATGCTTCCCTTAGGCAGTATTATTAGACAGCATTGCTTAAATTTTCATTGTTACGCAGATGATACCCAGCTTTATCTATCCATGAAGCCAGAGGACACACACCAATTAGCTAAACTGCAGGATTGTCTTACAGACATAAAGACATGGATGACCTCTAATTTCCTGCTTTTAAACTCAGATAAAACTGAAGTTATTGTACTTGGCCCCACAAATCTTAGAAATATGGTGTCTAACCGGATCCTTACTCTGGATGGCATTACCCTGACCTCTAGTAATACTGTGAGAAATCTTGGAGTCATTTTTGATCAGGATATGTCATTCAGTGCACATATTAAACAAATATGTAGGACTGCTTTTTTGCATTTACGCAATATCTCTAAAATTAGAAAGGTCTTGTCTCAGAGTGATGCTGAAAAACTAATTCATGCATTTATTTCCTCTAGGCTGGACTATTGTAATTCATTATTATCAGGATGTCCTAAAAGTTCCCTGAAAAGCCTTCAGTTAATTCAAAATGCTGCAGCTAGAGTACTAACAGGGACTAGAAGGAGAGAGCATATCTCACCCATATTGGCCTCTCTTCATTGGCTTCCTGTTAATTCTAGAATAGAATTTAAAATTCTTCTTCTTACTTATAAAGTTTTGAATAATCAGGTCCCATCTTATCTTAGGGACCTCATAGTACCATAAGAAAAACATTATTCATAACCATCCCAAAGACATATCTTTATGTTCGGCTGACTTCAGTAATGCTGGTATTTGGCTAGACTCTCTCTCCGATTGTTCTGTCTGAGTTATTTTCATTAGTTACTTCCTCCAAACCATCAACATGTCTATTAGACCCCATTCCTACCAGGCTGCTCAAGGAAGCCCTACCATTAGTTAATGCTTCGATCTTCAATATGATCAATCTGTCTGTATTAGTTGGCTATGTACCACAGGCTTTTAAGTTGGCAGTAATTAAACCATTACTTAAAAAGCCATCACTTGACCCAGCTATCTTAGCTAATTATAGGCCAATCTCCAACCTTCCTTTTCTCTCAAAAATTCTTGAAAGGGTAGTTGTAAAACAGCTAACTGATCATCTGCAGAGGAATGGTCTATTTGAAGAGTTTCAGTCAGGTTTCAGAATTCATCATAGTACAGAAACAGCACTAGTGAAGGTTACAAATGATCTTCTTATGGCCTCAGACAGTGGACTCATATCTGTGCTTGTCTTGTTAGACCTCAGTGCAGCTTTTGATACTGTTGACCATAAAATTTTATTAGAGATTAGAGCATGCCATAGGTATTAAAGGCACTGCGCTGCAGTGGTTTGAATTATACATGCTTCCCTTAGGCAGTGTTATTAGAAAGCATTGCTTAAATTTTCATTGTTACGCAGATGATACCCAGCTTTGTCTATCCATGAAGCCAGAGGACACACACCAATTAGTTAAACTGCAGGAATGTGTTTCAGACATAAAGACATGGATGACCTCTAATTTCCTGCTTTTAAACTCAGATAAAACTGAAGTTATTGTACTTGGCCAAACAAATCTTAGAACCATGGTGTCTAACCAGATCCTTACTCTGGATGGCATTACCCTGACCTCTAGTAATACTGTGAGAAATCTTGGAGTCATTTTTGATCAGGATATGTCCTTCAATTTGCATATTAAACAAATATGTAGGACTGCTTTTTTGCTTTTGCACAATATCTCTAAAATTAGAAAGGTGTTGTCTGAGTGATGCTGAAAAGCTAATTCATGCATTTATTTCTTCTAGGCTGGACTACTGTAATTCATTATTATTAGGTTGTCCTAAAATTTCCCTGAAAAGCCTTCAGTTAATTCAAAATGCTGCAGCTAGAGTACTGACAGGGACTAGAAGGAGAGAGCATATTTCACCCATATTGGCCTCTCTTCATTGGCTCCCTGTTAATTCCAGAATAG
This sequence comes from Thalassophryne amazonica, assembly GCF_902500255.1. NCBI lineage: Eukaryota > Metazoa > Chordata > Actinopteri > Batrachoidiformes > Batrachoididae > Thalassophryne > Thalassophryne amazonica. The sequence continues at coordinate 114,701,057 of NC_047103.1, read as the reverse complement.
AATTTAAAATTCTTCTTCTTACTTATAAGGTTTTGAATAATCAGGTCCCATCTTATCTTAGGGACCTCTTAGTACCATATCACCCCAATAGAGCGCTTCGCTCTCAGACTGCAGGCTTACTTGTAGTTCCTAGGGTTTTTAAGAGTAGAATGGGAGGCAGAGCCTTCATCTTTCAGGCTCCTCTCCTGTGGAACCAGCTCCCAATTCAGATTAGGGAGACAGCCACCCTCTCTACTTTTAAGATTAAGCTTAAAACTTTCCTTTTTGAAAAAGCTTATAGTTAGGGCTGGATCAGGTGACCCTGAACCATCCCTTAGTTATGCTGCTATAGACTTAGACTGCTGGGGGGTTCCCATGATGCACTGAGTGTTTCTTTCTCTTTTTGCTCTGTATGCACCACTCTGCATTTAATCATTAGTGATTGATCTCTGCTCCCCTCCACAGCATGTCTTTTTCCTGGTTCTCTCCCTCAGCCCCAACCAGTCCCCGCAGAAGACTGCCCCTCCCTGAGCCTGGTTCTGCTGGAGGTTTCTTCCTGTTAAAAGGGAGTTTTTCCTTCCCACTGTCGCCAAGTGCTTGCTCACAGGGGGTCGTTTTGACCGTTGGAGTTTTTACGTAATTATTGTATGGCCTTGCCTTACAATATAAAGCGCCTTGGGGCAACTGTTTGTTGTGATTTGGCGCTATATAAATAAAATTGATTGATTGATTGATTTATCTGCAAAGAGTCCAATGCGATGTTCTTCTCCTGCTAATGTTACTCACTGAAGGTTTGGGTTCCGCCTTACTGCTTGTGCAGGAGGTTCAACGTACAAAGCGAAAAGCAGGGGAGATAAGCTGTAGCCCTGTTTATTTCCTCTTTCAAGCTCTATTTTGTTTGTTAGGTTGCCATTTATCTTGATTCTATCAGAACCAGTGGTACCGGATGGCTGGACACAAATGCAGAGCTCAGACTCAGATGGGATTTGGTGATAAGGTTTTACTGGAACAACAAGCAGGGCCTGGTACACGGAAAGGCAGTCAAAAATCAGCAACAGTGTCAGAAACATTAGGCAAGGGCATGGTCCAATAAGCAAGCAGGCAGTCCAAAACACAGCGAGAAAACAGGTCGAGAAAAACTTACAAAACTGGCTATGAAGCAAAGGCATAAAGCACAACGAACTGGCAAGTAAACTGTGCAACCCGTGAAGCTAATATACACCCTGATGATGAGCTACCAATTAGAAGCAGGTGTGTGGAAACCACCAGAATAGGGGTGTGGCCCAACAGTGTGCCCAGCCCACCACCAGGAGAGACAGATGAGAGAAAGGAACAGACCAAGGCCAAGCAGAAAAAAACCCCACAAGAGAAATCACAAAATATAACCTAAGCAGAGCAAACACAATAAAACAAAACCTAAACCCTGACAGTACCCCTCACCTAACGGTCAACCCCAGACGGCCCAGGAGAGCTGGGACGAGCAGCGTGGAAGGATCGAATCAACGCCGGATCAGCACGAAGCGAGAGGGGACCCACAAATGCTCCTCGGGGCCATACCCCTCCCAATCCACCAAATACTGGACGCCAAGACCGCAGGAGGCACTGCACAGAGAAGACAGGGCCCCCGCCATGAACCAGGCGGGCGGTGGGGGGCCGGCTGGAGGACACAGAGGACTAGCTTGAACAGGTTTGATCTGACTGACATGGAAGGAAGGATGCACATGCATGGCCCGTGGAAGGCGCAGCCGGACAGAAACAGGATTGATAACCTTTGTGATAGGAAAAGGTCCCACAAATCTGGGTGCAAGTTTTCTAGTAGTACCTTTTAGAGGCAGGTCTCATGTAGAAATCCAAACTCTCTGACCTGAGTGGTAATCCGGCGCAGTCGACCTCCTGTGGTCAGCAGCTGTCTTATAAGCAATGGAGGAACGGAGCAGAGCCCCTTGTGCCCGCTCCCAGGTACGGTGACACTGCCAAATTAGAGCCAAGGCAGAGGGAACAGGAGAGTATAAGCAAGTGGAGGAGAACAATGGTGGTTGAAAACTATACACAACATGAAAGGGGGAAAAGCCCGTGGACGTGGGCAGACAATTGTGCGCCAGTTCAATCCAACCATGGGAAACCATGTAACTTAAACACATTAGTCAACATGACTGTTGGAGTTATTCTGTAGATACACTGTTTTATTTTATCATGCATGTTTTGTGTTCTCTGCTCTGGTAGAATGTAGTTCTCTCTGCTCTGATAAAGTGTACTGTACTGATGTGATGGGTGAAGGTTACTTAAGATATGTGACATGACGTGCTTCTGCAAGTTGTGGTATCTCTGTGTGCATGCTAAGCTCTTTTTCAGGACATATGAAGATGACCCAGACAGAATGCAGCCATAAGCGGAGCAGTGAGATAAAGAATAGAGAATTGAATGTTCCAACCACAGTGTGATTATGATACATTAGTCCTTGTGTCAGAAGAAGTGTGATTAATCGTTAGATGTCTTAAACACATCTTAATCGAGCCCAAGATTAAAAAGGTTCTGAAAGTCCTGAATGTATTGTGCAATCAGCGGTTCTGCGGCAACAGCTCACGCGCTATCACTCCTCCCCTTAGGAGCTGTACCGCCCATGTATGTAGGGAAGTCCTAAATAAAAGAGCAGGAGCGCAGGCCAGACTTTAGTGTAGCTTTGGTGTACAGCCTGACTTGCACTCCTCGCGAGCTAAAATTGACTTTCTGTCTCACTGGTATTTCTTGACTCTGTTTGTCTTGTTAAAGGTTTTAAGAATGTTTGGAGGAGAAAATACCCAACATTGACTGGGGGCTCAGTCCGGGATCTCAACAATACCGGAGGTGTCCGGCGGGGGTCGTCAAGTCCAGACGTAAATCCTTGGCCAAGGTCCGATCGATTGATCGTGTCTGCAATTGTCGACCGCCGTTGGCATCGTCTGGTTAACGAGATTTTCCCGAAGAAGACAGACAGGAAGTCGAGTCAGTGAGTAAAATTTCTTTGTAACAGTACTGAGTGAGTGGTGATCAGATCACATAAACAGTTAAATTCCGCAAGCGATGATACAGAATCGTCTGTTAATGAAACACAGTTAAACTCTGTAAGGAGGTCGGACTCCTCTACGATGGCGAGGAACGCACGTAGTTAAATTCCGAAGGAGGGTGCGAACTCCTCTGTTTATATACGCGTACCGGTAGGGAATAAAAGTGTGATCACCTAAACAGTTAAACTCCGTAAGCGATGGCGTGGAATCGTCTGTTAATGTAAAGCAGTTAAACTCCGCGAGGAGGGCGGACTCCTCTACGGTTAGCGAAGGACGCACGTAGTTAAATTCCGGAAGGAGGGTACGGACTCCTCTGTTTTAATACGTAAAGGAAATACCGGTTAGAAATAAGTGCACAGTGAAAAGGCAGTTAAACGTCGCACGGATGTTGGACTCCCCTAATGCAGGACATTAGTTAAATTCCACGGGAGGGCGAGCTCCCCTGGCCTAAGAATACGCGTACGGTTATTAAAAGTGTTTCTATGTATTTGTGTAAATAAAATAACTGTGTGTGAGTGTAATAAAGGTGACTGAGTGAGAGTGTGGAGTCACTTCGACTCCCCTCTATGAAAATCTCACAGGAAAGTAAGTAGTAAGTTTTGAGAAGAAGTAAAGGCAAGGCCTTCCTGTGCCCTCCGGGGTGGCGAAAGGGAACGCACTTCTCAGAATAGTTGATTACTACCCTGTGATTGTAACAACACCAGTGGATTAGGACCCTGTAGGGGCAAAACCATCACTGGTCTAAAACGTTCTGAAAACACAAAATGGGTAAATCTAACAGTAAAAATGAGAGACCTAAGTCCCGGGACGATCTAAAAACAAAAAATTGGATATACATGAATAAAATTGATCCAAATTCAACAAAACACTTAGATAAGTGGATAAAAGATCATGGATTTGATGGACGCCTGCAGAAAGAGTCATTAACTAAACTAAAGAACAGTATTGAGAAAAAGTGTGGAACAAGTAAAAAAAAAAATTGAAAAAAAAAAAAGAAGGTCAAGGTGAAATTGTAGCATGGGAAAGAGAAGTTGAGAAACGAAAGAAGGGCCTTAGAGAAGCAAAGGAAAGACAGAAAGAAACAGTAAATGATAAGAAGGAGCAGGGGAACGTGATGTTTCACAGACAAGAAGATAATGAGACAGGGCCTGCGGCTCCAAAAGTAGAAATGGTAGTAAAATTGGATACTACAAAACACAGTCAGCCAGAAGCTGAAATAAAGGAGAATAAACTCTGTCCAGATTTACCACAGGGACAACCCCCATCATATGTAGACCCTACACAACACGTCATGAGAACACGATCCAAAACACCAAAAGATGAAGAAAAACAACCTGGACCATCAGCCCCACCGGCTGATCAGGAACCAGGTGGATCAGGAGTCTATCCAATGATTCATGTGGCAAATCCACATACGTCAGGACCAAGAACTATTCTTGTGTACCGAACTTGGACACAAGCAGACGTTAAGGCAGCTGTGGAAGGTGTAACTCCCCCACGAGAAGATGTAGCCCAGTACATTATTGACGTAACCGCTTTGGTTAAATCCTACAATCTTAGAGGGGATGAAGTTCAACAAGTCATAATGGCAACTGTGACAAAGGATTGGGCTGATGTAAAAGGAGATTGGGATCCTGCAGAGGCAGACCACACTCCATTAGCCCATGATAGTCAGGAATTGGAAGATCGATTGGCCGCACTATTGCTGAGAATTAAGCAGAAATACCAGCAGAAGTCAAATTACACAGAAATAAATCGCACAAAACAGAAAGATGATGAACCATTCGAAGACTATCGACATCAAATGGAAAAAGTTTTTAAAGTGCACAGTGGTCTTCTACCACTGAAAAATGATAGCGTGTATGAACAACAATTGAAAAATGCACTCCATGCCAACTCCAGATCAGATATCCAAGCATGGGTAGACAAACACATGATAACGTTCCCAACAGCTGGGTTACAAGAGTATGTAGACCACGCCATACACGCAGAAAGAAATCTGAAAACAAAAAAGGCAGCCCGCTACTGTATATACAAATTTGGCCCAGGCCTGGCAGTGCTCTTTGGATCTGTCGGAATTGAGACAAACTGAACAATTATTGGAGGAAGGTCTGATGACCTGTGAAAACAGAGAACATGTAGTAATGATGTCACCTAAAGATCTACTCATAACTATACCATTCACTCCACGAAAGGATGAAAGGTATGGAGCAGGATTTCTGAAAATTCCATCAGAATTACAGACAGTAGCACACCTATACACAGACAGAAAAACCACCTCTGTGTGTAGTGTAGTGCTGACCCAAAGTGCAGACAAATGGTACAGAGGAAAACCTGAGGCTGTGCCGCATATTTCACTGATAAGGGCAGACACTCAGTCCTGGAAGGACCTTGGAGGAATTGTTAAGATAGCTGAGGAAGCAACTGATTGGCATGAAGCAGATGCAATGTCGGTGTGGGATTTCAGTCCATCCACAGGCTTGTATCGGAAATACAAGTTTGTAAGTGCTTGAACGACACCGGTGATACATGAAGTAGATCTGGATGATTGAAATTTAACAACATCTGTGTTGTTGACACAGGAAGATGAGACTTTATTGGCCAAACTGCCTCCTCATCTCTGGGTGAAAGCACCCACAGATGTAGGACTGTTGAAAAATATTCCGCCAGTCAAAATTAAGCCACGATCTGATTGGAGACCACGGATCAAACAATATCCGTTAAAACCTGAAGCAGAAAAAGGAAATGATGACTTTTCTAGGTATCTGTAATTATTGCAGAGCCTGGATTCCATGTTATGCAGAGATGGTGCAGAAATTGCAGGATTTAATACACTCTATACCAATGGATATGACTGACAAAATACAGTGGAATAAAGAAGCTGAAGAACAGTTTACAGCTCTTAAACAAGAACTTGTGAGTTCCACAGTATTATCTCTGCCCAATTATGCCAAGCCATTCACTCTCATGGTGGACACAAAACGGGGATTCATGTGTGCAGTCTTGCTACAACAACATGGTAATAAAAATAAACCAGTTGGCTATTATTCCAAACGTTTGGATACATTCTTATCGCCTGCCAGACAGACAATGAACCATTAATAGATTCTGACCTTTTATTGGATATGCAAAAACAGGCACCAGCGCAGGAACGACATTTGTGGTTGAAAAATGGGGCAACCCCAAACCCCAAAGGACTTTATTGTATACATAACAAACCCATCCTACCCAAAAGCTTATTCAAAGCAGCTGCAATTGCGACACATGGGTGTGTCGACAGGGGGGATGGTATATATGGTAGACCAATACTTTACTACCTATGAATTTAATTTATACTCAAAAAATTTTTGTAAAGCCTGTGTTACCTGATTGAAACACAACCCACAGGGAAGTATAAGACCCCGGAGAGGGCAATTCCCAAAACCACAGTATCCTTTTCAAATTGTTCATATGGACTTTATTGAACTAAATCGATGTGGACCTTATTAATACTGTCTAGTATTAATTGATGCCTTTTCAAAATGGGTAGAAATTGTTCCATCACAAAAAGCAGATGCTTTAACAGTAGCAAAAGCACTGTGTAAGACAATTATTCCGTATTATGGAATACCAGAGACATTGTACAGTGATAATGGAACACATTTTGTAAATGAAGTTGTACAAAGAGTAGCAGAACACATGAAAATTAAGTTAAAACATCATTGTGCTTACCACCCACACAGTGCAGGATTAGTGGAAAGGACAAAGGGCACAATAAAAATAAGATTAAGGAAATGTATAGAAGAGACAAAACGAACCTGGATTGAATGTTTGGACCTAGTAAAATTGTATATGAGAATAACACCAACACCATCAGGGTTAACATCATTTGAGATACTTTATGGACGACCATATCGTCTACCAATTTTGACATGGATACTAAAACAGCAGATGAGGAACAAACATTAGCAAATTTTATGAAAAAGACATTAACACAGAAAGAGATAACTTAAACACATTTACTGCCGAATAATTTTGATCTTCCACAGGACAGCCTTCCAGTAGTCTAGCCAGGAGACTGGGTGTTCATCAGAGTGATTAAGAGGAAGAACTGGTCCAGTCCTTGTTGGGAAGGTCCATACCAAGTGCTGTTAACAACACCAACTGCAGTAAAGATAGCGGAGAGATCAACGTGGATACATCACTGTAAGATACAGCGTGTGTTGGCTGCCTCCACAGTGTAAGGGGAAGTCTGGCTACAAAGGGAGTCTATTTAATTAGTAATAGATTGTCTCAATGCCAGTGAAGCAGGGAGATCCTTGCACTATTAGGTGAGGTTGGTTAACAACACTGTATCCTAGCAATCATGACTGAACTACAGCAGACCCCGGAGCGGCGTGGTCAGTGCCGCCGCTGCCGGACTGTTGGTAGGGCAGCCGGTTGCGTTGTGATCTTAGTGTGTTTCGTGCTCCTCGGATTCCTGGCCTGGTGGTTGACCCAAGAATTGCAGCTCACTGTGGACCGAGCCAGAGAACAACGCAAGCAACGTCAGAAGAGGTTTATTCATAATGTGAATGAGACAGATGGACACCCTCATATATACCATACTAATATGTGGTACAGATATGTTCATTTATTGGCTATGGAATTACGTTACTAATTGTTATGTTTGTTCGCAAATACCTATATCCTCAACACACCCAGCTCTGACGGCTAAACCGTACCCTGCTAGGGTGACAGAATGTCTTATCATACGGATGCATAATCAAACTGTATTTCGGGGGCAGCAGTTCTCAGCAAATCTGATAAGATGTAACACCACTTGCCTCAGTGCAACCACTTATATGATAGGGATTTCAACAGAGGACGTACAAGCTTGCCCAAGTGCTGCTCCATTGACTAGACTGAAGGGAAACGCAAAAATATCATCACGTTAAATTGTCATCACAACGGCCATTCCCAATTTGCTTTTACGGGACAGGGAATAAAACTGTAGGTAAAATTAAGAAACGTCTGTGTACCCAAACGTATGTTTTATCAAATAATTTAAGCCTAACCAAAACATAATATGTGGATGGTACTTATCTTCATCACATTGGACGGGGATGTAATTATACAGGCTCCTGTCCATGGGGAACGGATGAATCATGTGCTTATGTTAGTAAGTTTTTGCTACCACCTGTAAATGGTACTCCGGTGTATGATGACATCTATTGGCTTTGTGGTTCCAGACTGTACATGAGTCTCCCACCAAATTGGGGTGGTGTGTGTGCACCTACCCAGGTGACTGACCATACATATGTGGTAGTGCCAAGGACCTCCACAGAGAAGAATGGCAGCACCAGACGGAGGAGATTGATATACCCAGATGTGTTACCACATGATCACATGTGGGGCTCGGATGTACCAAAGGACCAAAAATTGTGGTCTGTAGGAGATAAAATAGCACATTCATTGTTCCCCTGGATAGGAGTGGGAAAAAATTCATTAATGATTGAAACTCTGAATTATCGATTGGGTCTGTTCATGAATGTAACTGAAAAAATAGTAGCAGCTCAAAACACTGAAATAGATGCTTTACGTACCATGGTGATGCAAAATCGCATGGTTTTAGACTTGCTTACTGGTTCACAGGGAGGAGTTTGTGTTCTGCTGAACACAACATGCTGTACTTCCATCCCAGACTCCATTCATTCAGTGGATATGCAGGACGCATTGGAAGAGCTGAATAAACTTCGTGATGCAATGCATAAAGACACCCTAGCCGTGAACCGGTGGAATCCCTGGTCCTGGTTGACTTCAGGACCATGTTGGCAGTTACTATTGAAAATGGTGACACCAGTTATTATAGTCCTAATTCTGATTGGACTTTGCATGTGTTGTGTGATCCCTTATATCAAAACAATGGTTGGCAAAATGGTGTCAAATACATTTGTACAGTGTAATCTGGCCTTCCAACAAACTATGCCAAGATATCAAGCATTGAAACAGTCAGACCTTAGTGGAGAAAACTATAATGACTGTACTGAGAATTATGATGATATTGAAAAGCTCACAACTCCAGTTCAAGCTTGAACTGTTGACGTGATGAGTTAACACACTCTTAGCCTATGAAGCTTTAGCTGAAAATGTAATAAGACAAGTGGTGTAGTCGAATAATACAGAAAAACGGTTCATTTATACCAGTCAGCCGAAGTGACGTGTGGTGGTGGTGTGGAGATAATAGAATTTTTGACAGATTGCCTAGGAATGTGTCAGGCTACTGTGCTTTAGTGTCCCTACTCCTCCCAGTAAAAGCCATTCCCATTTTAGCCAAGGACTTGTTGACGCACCTAAAGTCTGTGGTGCCTGAAAATTGCAGCTGAAAATCTGAATAAGAAGTGGTTGCTTAGTAACAATTGTTTACTTTTAGGTGAAGATGTAATACCGTTGGAATGCATGATAAACAGAGGGGAATGTTGGAGTTATTCTGTAGATACACTGTTTTATTTTATCATGCATGTTTTGTGTTCTCTGCTCTGGTAGAATGTAGTTCTCTCTGCTCTGATAAAGTGTACTGTACTGATGTGATGGGTGAAGGTTACTTAAGATATGTGACATGACGTGCTTCTGCAAGTTGTGGTATCTCTGTGTGCACGCTAAGCTCTTTTTCAGGACATGTGAAGATGACCCAGGCAGAATGCAGCCATAAGCGGAGCAGTGAGATAAAGAATAAAGAATTGAATGTTCCAACCACAGTGTGATTATGATACATTAGTCCTTGTGTCAGAAGAAGTGTGATTAATCGTTAGATGTCTTAAACACATCTTAATCGAGCCCAAGATTAAAAAGGTTCTGAAAGTCCTGAATGTATTGTGCAATCAGCGGTTCTGCGGCAACAGCTCACGCGCTATCACTCCTCCCCTTAGGAGCTGTACCACCCATGTATGTAGGGAAGTCCTAAATAAAAGAGCAGGAGCGCAGGCCAGACTTTAGTGTAGCTTTGGTGTACAGCCTGACTTGCACTCCTCGCGAGCTAAAATTGACTTTCTGTCTCACTGGTATTTCTTGACTCTGTTTGTCTTGTTAAAGGTTTTAAGAATGTTTGGAGGAGAAAATACCCAACAATGACCTCAGCTCTCTCCTTGGCCGAGGGGAGTTTAATGAACCAAGGAATAAAATGAACCATTTTGAAGAGCCTGTCAACTACGGCAAGCACCACAGTATTGCCATTAGAAGCAGGGAGCCCTGTTACAAAATCCACAGAGAGATGTGACGAAGGTCGCCTAGGGACTGGATGCGGCATCAGCTTCCCTGACGAACGCTTGGTGGAAGACTTGTTCATAGCACAAACCTGACAGGCATTAATGTAGCTCGATATATCGGCCTGCATACGTGGCCACCAAAACATTTGCTGTATGATGTAGGCTGTTCTTTTGCCCTCCGGGTGACAGGCAAATCGTGTGGCATGACTCCACCTAATAACATCCCCCTTGAGAGAGTCAGGTACCAGGAGCTTTCCTGGAGGGCACTCGGGGGGTGTGGGTAGATTTTGGGTTGCTGCCTTAACCCTAGTCTCAATGTCCCATGTAAGGGCAGACACAAAACACGATGCAGGTAAAATGGTGGAAACCTCAGCGGGCACACAAGTGGAATCAAATTGGCGTGACAGAGCATCAGGTTTGCCGTTCTTGGTGCCCGGCCGGTAAGATAATACAAAGTCAAAATGACTAAAGAAGAAAGCCCACCGAGCTTGCCTGGCATTTAACCTCTTGGCAGTGCATAGGTATTCTAAGTTCTTCTATTCTAAGTTCTCCAAACCAGAAACGGAACTTGTGCCCCCTCCAACCAACAGCTAACAGTTCGCGATCACCCACGTCATAACTGCATTCCGCCACTGATAATTTCTTGAATAAATATGCACAGGGGTGCAATTTCCCATCTGTAGGACTCATTTGGGAAAAGACAGCTCCAATGCCAATATCGGAGGCATCCACCTCAACCACGAAATGTCAGGTGGGGTCAGGGAGGAACAGCACAGGGGCCGCAGTAAAGCATTGCTTTAGCACCCGGAATACTCTCTCACACTCCGGGGTCCAGACAAAAGGCCGATGGGATGAGGTCAATTCATGCAATGGGGCGGCCACAGAGCTAAAGTTCCTTATGAACTTCCTATAAAAATTAGCAAATCCCAAAAATCTCTGCACCTCTTTGTGGGATTGTGGCACTGCCCAATCGGCTACAGCAGTGCCGGGTCCATCCTAATCTCCCCCCTCAGCTAATACAAATCCCAGAAAAAACACTGTGGATCTGTGAAACTCGCATTTTTCCGCCTTGATGTACAACTGATTCTGGAGTAGTTTCAGCAGTACGGTACAGACATGTTGCAAATGCGTTTCCTCATCGGGGGAGAAAATGAAGATATCGTCTTGGTAAACAAAGACAAACTTGTTTAAGTAGTCGCGTAACACATTGCTGACAAGGTTTTGGAATACTGCCGGAGCATTAGTTAAACCAAAGCAAAGAGCATGACCAAGTATTCATAGTGCTCGGTGGTAATGTTAAACACAGTTTTCCACTCATCCCCTTCCTTGATCCTAACCAAATGATAAGCATTTCGTAGGTCCAATTTGGTGAAAATCTTAGCACCCTCTAACAATTCAAATGCCGATGTAATGAGGGGGAGTGGGTACCGATTTTTCACAGTAATATCATTAAGGCCCTAGAAGTCAGTACATGGACGTAGGGTCTTATCCTTCTTTTCCACAAAGAAAAAAAACAGCACCCGCTGGAGAAGATGAGGGACGGATTAACCCGGCTGCTAGGGACTCCTGGATATATTCGGTCATGGCTTGGCGTTCCGGTGCTGATAGCGAAAACAATTTCCCCCTGGGAGGAGAGGTTCCGGGGAGCAAATCAATAGCACAGTCATAATCTCTGTGTGGAGGTAAGGACTTTGCCTTAGCCTTGCTAAAGACCAGGTGGAAACCATTTGGAAGATTCAGACGGCTTTCGGTGATGATGCTATGGGCATCACACAGATTAAGGAGCAGTACAACCAGTTTAAAGTCATCTGCACAACGGTGGAGAGTGAGCCATGCTCCAGTCGGCCAACAACATGCTGAAATGACCAGATCATTTCCAAAGTGAACGCTGTAGTGATGCGGGACCATCGTGTGACTATCCGAGAAATTGCAGAAGAGGCGGACATCAGCACTTTTTCGGCACATTCCACTGTGACAGAAGATTTGGCCATGAAAAGAGTGGTGGTGAAATTCGTGCCTGGTTCCTGGTTGCCACAACACCTGGTGTAGACTTGCATATTCCATGCATAGCTGGATTTTGCATCACAGGTCACCCATATTTTGATGCCACATTTTGCTGGCATTCTTGGCATAGACTGCCAGAAAGGACAGCAATCTGATTTAAAAAAACAAAGATTACAATCAGCAATGAGTGTGTGTGTCACAGAAAAAAATCACATGAATCAACAAAGTAAAAATATAAATTTCAGGTAAGTAACATTACATATGAGGTCTATTAGAAAAGTATCCGACCTTATTATTTTTTTCAAAAACAATATGGATTTGAATCACGTGTGATTACATCAGACATGCTTGAACCCTCGTGGGCATGCGAGAGTTTTTTCACGCCTGTCGGTTACGTCATTCGCCTGTGGGCAGTCTTTGAGTGAAGAGTTGCCACCCTCTCGTCGATTTTTTCATTGTTTAGGAATGGCTCAGAGACTGCTGCTTTGTTTGATCAAAATTTTTTCAAAACTGTAAGGCACAACTGAGTGGACACCATTCGATAAATTCAGCTGGTTTTCGGTAAAAATTTTAACAGCTGATGAGAGATTTTGGTCTGGTAGTGTCGCCGTAGGGATGGCCCACGGCGCCTGACGGCGATCTGTGCTTCGAGGCGGCAGCGTCTCGCCGTTTCAAGTTGAAAACTTCCACATTTCAGGCTCTGTTGACCCAGGAAGCCGTCAGAGAACAGAGAACTTTCAGAAGAAGTCGGCATGAGGAGTTTATTCGGACATTCCATTGTTAACGGACATTTTGTAATGAAAGAACGTGCGGGCAGAGTCGCATGTCGGGCCGGACCCGACCGCGGGGGGTTGCGACAGGTAAAACACCTCCATTGGAAACCTTAACGGGCAAGTTGGAACATGCCCAAGCTGTTAAACAATTTCTCACTCACTTGTTGAAAGCCATCAAAAGCCGCCTGAATTTTACAAATGGTTTTCAACACAGAGGTGTTTTTCCTATCGCGGCGCACACAGATTCGCCGAGTCGTCACGGAAACGAGTTGGCGAATTTGCGCGCACGTCTTTCATTAAAAAATGTCCTTAAACAGTGGAATGTCCGCATAAAGTCCTCATGCTGGCCTCTTCTGAATCTTCTCTGTTCTCTCACGACGTCCTGGGTGAATTAAGCCTTAAATTAGGATGTTTTCAGGTCGAAACAGGCTGACGACAGAGCCTGGAAGCGCTGCACGACGTCCCGCTCCGTGGGAAGTCCTTACAGCGACAGAAACACCCCATAATCTCTCATCAGCCGTTAAACTTTTCACCGAAAACCAGCTTAATTTCTCGAATAGTGTCCACTCGGATATTCCTCACAGGTCCAGAAAAAATTTTGATAAAGCAATGCGCGCCATCTCGAGCAGCGTGTGAAACAAAGGAATTCAGCCGAGAGGGCGGGACCACATCTCACTCAAGGCCTGCCCACAGGGAAATGACGTCACCGACACGCATGAAAAAACTCACGCATGCGCACGAGGGTTCAAGCATGATTGGTGTAATCGCACGTCATTCAAATCCATATAGTTTTTTTTTTAATAAAAAGGTAGGATAGTTTTCTAAAAGACCTCGTATATGAAAATAAAAATTTACCTTTAAATGGAATCAACTTCTCATCTACTGTGATTTCAGGTCCTGGGTTGTAAAGGTATGGCAGACACTCAACCCACTTGTCCTAGACCTCTCTGATGGCTGCCAGTTTGTCCGTCACATGCCTTGCCGGTCTTGGCTCACAACTGTCAAATCTTAGCATTCTCGAAAAAGTGTGGAAGACTTTCAGTGGCATTGTGGTATAAAAAAAAAATGCCCTTTCACACTCTGTATCCCAGAGACTAGATGTAGCCTCACCACGAGACTGGCTAAGATCAAAAGCCCTGTGTAGCTACGCAGGTAAGTCTGATCCATATTTTTCCAGTTGTCTCCATATTTATGGGAACCCTCCAAATTTTTTTCATTTCCAGTATGATCTTTTCAATGGCTGGTGTGATGAACAGGAGGAAAGTGGAAGAGGTGTCCTTGGCATGGGCTGCTGAATATCTTGTTGGTCCTGGGGTCATCCTAATGATGTGTTGTGCTGCAGCTCTTCCTGGGGTGCCTATCCGTGATTGATGAGGACCATGCTATTTTACTGTTCTTGGATAAAAATGTCTCTCTGTCAGCTTGGGTCATTTCTTCATCTGAAGAAGCTTCATGGTCTGTGTTGTATTCCTCCTCATTGTCTTCTTCAGATACCTCTTCTTCCACATCATAGTGTTCTTCCTCATCCTAAACCTCTGAAAATATGTCCAAGACCTGCTGGACAGGGAAACATCCACTCATGGCTTCAGCAAGGAACCAATTGGGGGTTCTTTGATCTGGGGTATCTTTATATCCGCTCTACTGAATTTGTTTTACATTATGTTTTTTTTTGGTTTTTTTTTTTTGTTTGTTTGTTTTTTTGCTTTGTATGGGATCTTATGTGATGTGAGGGCTTAGCTGCAGGTCAGAGGTGCAGGTGCAGGTGTAAATTCAAGTTCAATTCCTACATCAATAGGAATCCAGTTTCTTTGTTCTGTGTGTGTGTGTGTGTGTGTGTGTGTGTGTGTGTGTGTGTGTGTGTGTGTGTGTGTGTGTGTGTGTGTGTGTGTGTGTTAGAGAGCATTTGTGTGTGTGGCCTTTGAACTTTTTCTTGTCATGTAAATGCTTTTATAACCAGAGTTTCACTTTTTTAATGTTGGTCCCTTGAGGAAAAGTCATAAAATTTCAAGTTGAAAAAAAATAAGAGTGCTATAGGGTTTGTTTGTTTTTTTGCAGCTAAGCATGGTGGTGGGTCATTTTTGACCTGCAGGACAACACGAGGGTTAAATATTATCGTAATTAAATATTGCTTCACTAATGTGGTGTGATTTAACCTGGGTCACTTCAAAGGTGACCATTCAATATGAAAGATGAGCAAAGCGTCGTGCAGCGACGCAAAGCTCACTCATGGTACAGGGCGTCCTAAACAGGAAGTGCCAATTTTCAAATCCACAGTGAAACAGGAAATGTTCAAAATGTCAAACAATTCCTGGCATGGGTGGCGCTAGAGCGGAGGCTGGGGTTTCACTGGACACTCTCCTCACAGCCCCTGGCTGTTGGGACGTGGAATGTCACCTCGCTGGGGGGAAGGAGCCTGAGCTTGTGCGGGAGGTTGAGAGATACCAACTAGAGATAGTCGGGCTCACCTCCACGTATAGCTTGGGTTCTGGTACCCAACTCCTGGAGAGGAGCTGGATGCTCCACTTTTCTGGCCTTGCCCACGGGGAGAGGCGTAGAGCTCAGTCGCCATTTGTTGGCGTTCACTCCGGTGAACGAGAGGGTCACGTCCCTACGCCTCCGGGTCGGGGACAGGTCTCTCACTGTTGTCTTGGTCTACGGGCTGAGTGGCAGTGCAGAGTATCGGACCTTCTCGGAGTCCCTGGGAGGGGTACTAGATAGTGCTCCGACTGGGGACTCCATTGTTCTCCTGGGGGATTTCAACACCCACTTAGGCAGCGACAGTGAGACCTGGAGGGGGGTGATCGGGAACTACGGTCTCCCCAATCTGAACCCGAGTGGTGTTCAGTTGTAGGACTTCTGTGCTAGTCACAGTTTGTCCATCACGAACACCATGTTCGAGTACAAGGGTGTCCATAAGTGCACATGGCACCATGACACCCTGAGCCGGAGGTCAATGATCGACTTTGTAGTCGTACCATCTGACCTTTGGCCACGTGTCTCAGACCATCAGGTGAAGAGAGGGGCTGAGCTGTCGACCGATCACCACCTGGTGGTGAGTTGGATCCGCTGGGAGAGGAGGAAGCCGAGCAGACCTGGCAGGCCCAAACATATCGTGAGGGTCTGCTGGGAACAACTGGTGGAACCCTGTGTCAGCGAGGTCTTCAACTCCCACCTCCGGGAGAGCTTCTCCCAGATCCTGGGGGAGCGTGGAGACATAGAGTCCAAGTGGACCATGTTCTCCACCTCCACTGTCGATGTAGCCGCTCGTAGCTGTGGTCACAAGGTCTCTGGTGACTGTCGAGGCGGCAATCCCTGAACCCGGTGGTGGACACCGGAAGTAAGGGATGCCGTCAAGCTGAAGAAGAAGACCTACTTGTCGTTGTTGGTAAGTGGAACCCCTGAGGCAGCTGACAGGTACCGGTAGGCCAAGTGTGCTGCAGCCTGTGTGATGGCAGAGGCAAAAACTCGGGTCTGCGAGGAGTTCGGGGAGGCGATGGAGGAGGACTATCTGTCGGCCTCAAAGAAATTCTGGCAAACCATCTGATATCTCAGGAGGCAGAAGCAGCTCTCCGCCAACACTGTCTATAGTGTGGGTGGGGAACTGTTGACCCTGACTGGGGATATTGTTGGGCGGCGGAAGGAATACTTCAAGGATCTCCTCAATCCCATTGTCACATCTTCCGAGGAGGAAGCAGAGACTGGTGACTCAGAGGCGGACTCATCCATCACCCAGGCCGAAGTCACCGAGGTGGTCAGAAAGCTCCTTTGTGGCAAGGCACCTGGGGTGGATGAAATCCGCCCTGAGTACCTTAAGTCTCTGGATGTTGTGGGACTGTCTTGGTTGACATGCCTCTGCAACATCGCGTGGCAGTCGGGGACAGTGCCTCTGGATTGGCAGACCGGGGTGGTGGTCCCTCTTTTAAGAAGGGGGGCCGGAGGGTGTGTGCCAACAACAGGGGATCACACTCCTCAGCCTCCCCGGTAATATCTATTCCAGAGTACTGGAGAGGAGAATTCGACCAATAGTCGAACCTCGGATTCAGGAGGAGCAGTGTAGTTTTTGTCCTGGTCACGGCACACTGGACCAGCTCTACACCCTCCATCGGGTGCTCGAGGGTTCATGGGCGTTCACCCAACCAGTCCACATGTGATTTGTGGATCTGGAGAAGGCATTCGGCCGTGTCCCTTAAGGCACCCTGTGGGGGGTGCTCCAGGAGTATGGGGTCCGGGGTCCTTTGCTAAGGGCTATCCAGTCCCTGTACGACCGCAGCAGGAGCTTGGTTCGCATTGCCAGTAATAGGGGGTGTAGAGGGGGTCCGGTTTGGGAACCACAGAAATCTCATCTCTGCTGTTTGCGGACATTGTGGTTCTGTTGGCTTCATCAAATCAGGACCTTCAGTGTGTATTGGGGTGGTTTGCAGCCGAGTGTGAAGCGTCTGGGATGAAAATCAGCACCTCCAAATCTGAGGCCATGTTTCTCGACGGAAAAAGGTGCCTTGCCCTCTTCAGGTCGGTGGAGTGTCCTTGCCTCAAGTGGAGGAGTTTAAGTATCTTGGCATCTTGTTCACGAGTGAGGGATGAATGGAGCGTGAGATTGACAGATGGGTCGGTGCAGCATCTGCAGTGATGCGGTTGCTGTATCGGATGGTCGTGGTGAAGAGAGAGCTGAGCAGGGGGCAAAGCTCTCAATTTACCGATCGATCTACATTCCGACCTTCATCTATGGTCATGAGATTTGGCTCATGACTGAAAGAACAAGATTGCGAGTACAAGCGGCCCAGAGATGAGTTTCCTCCGCAGGGTGGCTGGGCGCTCCCTTAGAGATAGGGTGAGGAGCTCGGTCACTCGGAGGGAGCTCGGAGCCACTGCTCCTCCACATTGAATGGAGCCAGCTGAGGTGGCTCGGGCATCTTTTCCGGATGCCCCCTGGACGCCTCGCTGGAGAGGTGTTCCGGGCATGTCCCATCGGGAGGAGGCCCCGGGGAAGACCCAGGACACACTGGAGGGACAATGTCTCTCAGCTGGCTTGGGAAGGCCTCGGGATTGAAAATTCAGTAAGGCATATCTTCTATTATACATTCCAAATCTAAGGTGGAACTCTACTAGTGTTTACTAAGGTACACTGAAATATCTTTAAAAAAGAGAGCGAGAGAGAGAGTAGAGCCACTTAGGTGCCTGGTCTTGAGAAGTTGGTAGGTTGAAAAGCTTTTTTTATCCCATGGGAACTCTCTCTACCCACCTAAGAGGCTCAAGAATATGGGCAGCATGTATTAGTGACATTTACATTACAATTTATATGACAATATTGAGATATGATAATTTGGCCATATTGTACAGCCCTACTGTCAAGTAGCTGAAAACTTTGAATGTTAATTTACATAAACAAAAATGCTTAAAGTGGCAGGGGGTTAAGAGGGCTGTAATAAGGGGGGGTCAGCTGAAAAGCAAAAAATGAAAAATGCTTAAAAAGATGGAGAGTATGGGGGCCAGAGCCCCCCAGACGCTAAAAGGTTTTAGTCATGCTCATGCTCCCAAGATCCATTTTACTGAGAAAAGTCTGAAGGACCTAAAGGACATGGTTAGATGGCGAGGAGCTTTTCCAAGTATGTGAGAGGCAAATAAAGAAAAATACTTAAAAAGGCGGGGGGTCTGGAGAGGCGGAGCTCCCCCAGAAGCTGAAAGGTTTTTGCCATGCTAATGCTCCCCTGAAGCATTTACTCAAAATAAAGTCTGAAGAACTAAAATGACATGGTGAGATGCTGATGAGTTTCGCTCATTCATGTCAATGACATATGCACATTAAATCTTAATATTCAAATTCTTTACATTTCTTGTCCACTCGTTTGATCCAAATAATTATTAATTCTTAAAACTGTTAATTATTTTGGTGACCCATTGAATGAGGTCCAGTCCAATTTAATTCACTTTAGGATTATAATAATTATACTTGCTACCATCTTTTGGTGCTCCCCGTGAGGCCAATAACACATACAATCCAATTATTAAATTAAGTGATTTAATTTCACAACATATTTTGGTTCCCCACTGAGAGGCTTGTTTATATTTAAATTTGTTACATTATTCATTGGTCCCCCTGGTGTGAGGCCATTCAGTAATTCAGCATTTCTAATCAATCAAAAATCAGTTATTTAAATTTGTTACACTGTATATATTGTTGTTCTGTACAGAAATTGACTTCCGTATTTGCTAATAATTTTCTTTTACCTTATGTTTGGATACTTGCGCTTTTCCTCTGTGACTGTCCCTATGCTGCTGTAACATCGTAACGTTCCCTGCAGTGGGACTATTAACGGATTATTTTATCTTATTCCCATCTCATGAAACTAGCCCTCTATCTGTCACATTGAGCTCAAATATGAGCATTCCCTGGAGCTTTTTCAGTTCCTGAGGATCTCAGCACAAACCACTGATGCACTGGCATGCCCAGAGAAACCTGCTACATGTTCAAAATTACATAACTGACATTGCATTGCAGTGCAAATGATGCTCCTCATTTGTGTCTACCAAGTAATGTTTCATTTGACAAAAGCTAATATAGTGGTACCCAAAAAAAAAAACGTCCCAAGATGCATCAAATACATCCAGTTGAGGCAGGAGTATACAACAGCCGACAGGACCCACGTTGCAGACTGTGCAAATGTGCCCCAGAGACAATCCTGCACATACCTGTAGTAGCAGAATTCAAGATGTAAGCTGGGACAGTGTACATTGAGAGGCACAACCGAGTCGAGACTCATGTACAGGAACATTTGAGCTGCATACGGATTTGAAGTCCCCAAGTTCTGGTGTGAGATGCCACGAAAGGTGGTTAAGAACGGCTGGCCTATGGTCCTGTGGGACTTCATATTCCAAACAGACAAGCAGGTGCTGGCCAACCAACCAGATATAGTGTTGGTTGACAAGGAAAAGGAGAGTGAAGATGTGATTATTGTGGCAATCCCAGCTGACAGCAACATCAGAAAGGAGCATGAGAAAACTGAGAAGTACCAAGAGCTGAAGGAACATGTGGAGCAGATCTCGGCACCCTGGTCACAAATTGATGATGTAGCCAGCGTATGCCGAGCGCATTAAAAACACTGGCATACACTGGCGTACATCCAATACAAGTTATGGGTATGTTTTGTGTAAGTTAAAAGCATGTTGAAGAACGCTGATCCGCCTAGGGTTGAGCCAGATACTCGTTTCAGATGAGTATCTGGTACGGATAAAGCATGTTTGATGAGCACGAGCGTGATACGAGTAAAACTTGTCAATATCTGTGCACGTGCTGAAAGAAAATCCTGATTGGCTAACTGACTGTCTTCACACTCTGTGATTGGCCAGTCACACACAGCGCCCGCCCCTCCCTACACAGACACATCTCTGCAGCCTGTTTAACACACACACACACATACACACGCACACACTGGAACTGATCTCTCTCTCTGTGCTTGGCTTGACTCTAGCTCACGTTGCCCTCTCAGTACTCCTTAAGTTTTCTTCAGTTAGCCTTTGTTTGGGTTTGTATGGTATTTAAAGTTACTTGGTGAAGTTGTTTCGTAACCTACATGGTGCATTTGACAAGGTAGAGCTGAAAACAGCTCGTGTTGTGTCACACTTGTCTTTGTTGGTAACTGCCTCCACTCCGGCTGTTTTTTTTTAACCGTTTGTTTGCACTTAGTTTGGATGATGATATAAAGTCACTTGGAAAACTTTGCTCCTACTGAACGCGGTGCTTTTGAGAAGAATACAGTGAACAAAGCTGACATATTATTTCCCTGTTTGCCATCACTGGATGTTTGCATGAATTAAGTTCACACAGATCATTAAAAAATAAAGGGGTTCACATCGGGCGTGACGCGAGCGACTGCAGTGACAAATCACGCAGCGCAAATCGATTTTGAGCGATTGGCGCATTTGTGGCGCGATATTGTGTCGCATCACGTCGCATTGCCCTCCTCCCCAAGTTGAAAAATCTGAACTTTTTCATCTCGTCGCGGCCCATTGAGGCCGAATGGCATCAGAATGACACATCTAGCCACAATTGGGAAGTATTGAGGTGCGGTCTGAAGACCAATGAATACATATTGGTACCATTCGCTCGGCTGTCCCGCGTGTGTTGCACATGTTCAAAACCAGTGGTGGGCACAGTTCCGCTAATCCACTAACCATCGAAGCTAATGTTTTCATTACTGGATTAGCTTTTCATATAACTTTGGGAAACCATCATCAGATCAATTTTGGACCGATAATTTTTTGACCTCTAACATATTATTGCAAGCTTAGTGAATAAAGCTTTAACAGTTAACAAAAAATTTTAAAGTCTGATGTCAAAGATTTTAGAGTCTACCTGTTAAATGTTTTATCCTCTACAGACAGAGGAGAGCTGGCTTCAGAAAATAAATAAATTAATTAAAATACTCTCTAGCCTCCGCAATCAGAGGAGAGCTGGTCACAGAAGAGAACCAAAATGAGAGCCCCCCCCCCCCCCCAAAAAAAAAAAAAATTCTCTTGACACATAAGTAACTAGCCTGCAATATCACCCAAGTCATCCAGAGGCATACAGTTTTAACTTATGTTTAAAATTTTAACCAAACTAATTTCGGGCGTCTGAAGTTTTATAAAGTGAAAATATCAGCTATATGTTTTAGTTTTAAAATATTGCACTAATTTTAAAGGTGTTAGTGTGGACAGTCCTTCCCACTGTCACCAAGTGCTTGCTCATAGGGGGTTGTTTTGACCGTTGGGGTTTTTCTGTAATTAATGTATGGCTTTTGCCTTGCAATATAGAGCGCCTTGGGGCAACTGTTGTTGTGATATGGCGCTATATAAATAAAATTGATTTGATTTGATTTGACATGGTGTGTGTGCAGTACATTATGGGTACCGGAAAAGTTCACAATCAGAGAAATGCATTTGAGATGCTCTGATCAGGCTCCACACAGACAATAGCATTAAACCCTTTGTATATTGTGCCTAAACTCTTGTGAATATATTCTCTGGGTTTATAGGCCTTGCCATTGTGTTTGTTTTATGTAAGAATGCCAGAAGAAGCTCAGCTTGCTTCTCCATTATTTTTCAACTGGAATCACTATGTGCTGCAATCACTTGTCCAAAATTAGTTTGGTTAAAATTTGAACCATAAGTTAAAAATGTATGCCTCTGGATGACTTGGATGATATTGCCAGCATATCAGTATGGTGTTAAAGGAAATGATTTTTTTTTTTTTTTTTTTTTGTGAGACCAGTTCTCTTATGCCTGCAGAGGATAGAGTGGTTTCTTCTGGAACCAGCTCTCTTCTGAAAAAATAAAGAGAAAAATAATTTTCCACACACATTTATTCAAAACACAGCGCAAACTATAATAAACAACTGTTTTGACACTTTATAAAGGTAATTTGAGGTCTTGTATGAAAATCTGTACAACAAAAAGGTTCAAACAATAAACACAAACATTTTGAACAATATACAAAATGGTCTATGCATTTTGTTGTCCATTGATATGGTAAACAGTGCTTTACGTAGAGAAAGCGAGTTATCCAGTAACACTCACATGCAAACTGGTGGAGCAATCCTGATAGTTACACATTCTTTGTTTGAGCACGTGCGATTGTCATCAGAGGCTCTCCGTGTGCTCCTGCTTTCACTGATCGCTGTGCGTAATGGCGCAGGGCACACTGAGTATGTGCTAATAGTATGTACTCAATGGAGCACACAGGGGCTATTCAAACGGGCCAACTAGTAACACATCACTCCTGAAAATAATCTTTGGCTTGTCACGTGAGGTAAATCTGCCCTGCGATTGGATTTTGGAAAACCATGTGACGGTGAGCCAATTCCCACTGGACACTCACATTGCGCATGTCATACACAGCTTCTATGAGCAGTACAAAGATGGCCGATGGCTGGCTCGAAAGTCTGCAGACTTAACTTTTCAGCAAAACAAAAAACTAAGTTTCTATCTCATATCATTCAAAAGTTATTTAGAATTTAGTAAAGCTTGGTCTTAGCCGACATATACGACGGCGTCGGTCCCAGAGGTTAAAACTGCTGTCTTCACTGTCAACATGGCCACCAAAGCGCAACTTGTTGCAGTAGCCTGTTTGCTCTTTTTATTTTCTCACCTTTCTGCGTCAATGCGAAGAAACAGAAGGAAACGCAGATTTCTTCGACATATCGCAATCATGTCGGAGATTTTTGTGGTATGTATTCAGTGTTGATATGCCTTTTCTCTGCGCTAGTTTGAACCAACCTACAACAATATTACTGCAGCTGCTCAACATGATTACACAATGAACATCATTTCATCTGTTTAGAGAATCACTCTGTTTTGCATTAATACTGACTTTAATGCAGCATTGCTTTTGTAAAAGTGTATGGTGTGTGTTATATTTACAGATATATACTGTAGGTAAGCAAAAAAATGTGTTGTACATTAGCATGTTAGTGCCGCTTTTCAATCTTAACTGGGGGAAGAATCACTCCGATGTGCAATATTACAGATGTTGTCAATGCAGTGTTATTGAAATGTGTGTGGTGTGTGACTCATTACAAGGAATAAAAATGTGCATTAGCTGTATGCACCTAATGTTCTCACAGTTGAGTGTGGGTGGGAGTGTATAGAATACTTTACCTGGGAGAGGATACTTGCATGAGTGGGTGGGTGCATTATGAACACAGTTGTAGGTAAAACAAAACATTGAACTAATGTAGTAGTTATATGTGTCTTTGCAGAGAGGACAGCCAGTAAGATACTGCCAGCTGTACCGTGTTGTGGCCAGTGTCTTCAATGTGCCCAAATCAACAGTACATACAGTGGCAAATTTTATATGCAGGAACCTATCATGTGCCACCTATCACCTTTCCTAAGCCAGACAACCTAGAAGAAATAGGACAAGGATTTGCCACACTCGCTGGAACTCCCATGTTCAGTTGTGTTGCAGGTGTAATAGATGGTACACACATCAGAATCAAGCCCCCACAACGACACCACATGGACTACCTAAATTACAAAGGATTCCATTCAATCAACATGTTGGCAATATGTGACGCAAGAGGCCATTTTCTGGATATCTTTGTTGTGTACCCAGGCTCTGAACAGCACTTTCTACAGAGTACAAAGAGATCCCCCTCCAGAATACATACTACTTGGAGACGGAGGCTATCGATGTTTGGAGACCCCCTTCGCATTAATTACGCAATTCAGAGAGCCCACACAGGAATATGCTGAAAGACGTTTCCATTTCCATCACTCCAAGGCCTGGAACATCATAAAAAGAGCCTTTGGAGTGATGAAAACAAGGTGGAGAACAACCCTTTTTAAAGCTCTAGAGGTCAAACATACATTTGTCCCATTGGTCATTTTGACATGTGCCTTCCGGCACAATGTTTGCCTGGAAAATGGGGACCAACTTGAGCCAGATGATGACGTTTTAGGCGATGCATTTGACCCCCAGCTTCCATGTGACCCACTGGTCCACAATGAATCATCCATAGCTGTGGTCGCAAGGTCTCTGGTGCCTGTCGCGGCGGCAATCCCCGAACCCGGTGGTGGACACCAGAAGTAAGGGATGCCATCAAGCTGAAGAAGGAGTCCTACTTATCTTTGTTGGTAGGTGGGACCCCAGAAGCAGCTGACAGGTACCGGCAAGCCAAGCGTGCCGCAGCCCGTGCGGTCACAGAGGCAAAAACCCGGGTCTGGGAGGAGTTCGGGGAGGCTACGGAGGAGGACTATCGGTCAGCCTCGAAGAGATTCTGGCAAACCGTCCGACGCCTCGGGAGGCGGAAGCAGCTCTCCACCAGCACTGTTTACAGTGTGGGTGGGGAGCTGTTGACCCTGACTGGGGATGTTGTCGGGCCATGGAAGGAGTACTTCGAGGATCTCCTCAGTCCCATTGTCACGTCTTCCGAAGAGGAAGCAGAGACTGGGGACTCGGAGGCGGACTCATCCATTACCCAGGCCGAAGTCACCGAGGTGGTTAGAAAGCTCCTCGGTGGCAAGGCTCCTGGGGTGGATGAAATCCGTCCTGAGCATCTTAAGTCTCTAGATGTTGTGGGGCTGTATTGGCTGACACACCTATGCAACATCGCATGGCGATCGGGGACAGTGCCTCTGGACTGGCAGACCGGGGTGGTGGTCCCTCTGTTTAAGAAGGGGGACCGGAGAGTGTGTTCCAACTATAGGGGGATCACACTCCTCAGCCTCCCCGGTAAGGTCTATTCCAGAGTACTGGAGAGGAGAATTCGACCGATGGTCGAACCTCGGATTCAGGAGGAGCAGTGTGGTTTTCGTCCTGGTCGCGGCACACTGGATCAGCTCTACACACTCCATCGGGTGCTTGAGGGTTCATGGGAGTTTGCCCAACCAGTCCACATGTGTTTTGTGGATCTGGAGAAGGCATTTGACCGTGTCCCTCGGCGCACCCTGTGGGGAGTGCTCTGGGAGTACGGGGTCCGGGGTCCTTTGCTAAGGGCTATCCGGTCCCTGTACGACCGCAGCAGGAGCTTGGTTCGCATTGCCGGTAGTAAGTCAAACCTGTTTCCAGTGCACGTTGGCCTCCGCCAGGGCTGCCCTTTGTCACCGGTTCTGTTCATTATGTTTATGGACAGAATTTCTAGGCGCAGCCAGGGTGTAGAGGGGTTTGGGAACCACAGAATCTCGTCTCTGCTCTTTGCGGACAATGTGGTTCTGTTGGCTTCGTCCAATCAGGACCTTCAGCATGCACTGGGGCGGTTTGCAGCCGAGTGTGAAGCGTCCGGGATGAAAATCAGCACCTCCAAATTCGAGGCCATGGTTCTCGACAGGAAAAAGGTGCTTTGCCCTCTTCAGGTCGGTGGAGTGTCCTTGCCTCAAGTTGAGGAGTTTAAGTATCTCGGGGTCTTGTTCACGAGTGAGGGACGGATGGAGCGTGAGATCGATAGACGGATCGGTGCAGCGTCTGCAGTGATGCGATCGCTGTATTGGACCGTCGTGGTGAAGAGAGAGCTGAGTAGGGGGGTGAAGCTCTCGATTTACCGATCGATCTACGTTCCGATCCTCACCTATGGTCATGAGATTTGGCTCATGACCGAAAGAATGAGATCGCGAGTACAAGCGGCCGAGATGAGTTTCCTCCACAGGGTGGCTGGGCGCTCCCTTAGAGATAGGGTGAGGAGCTCGGTCACTTGGGAGTAGCTCGGAGTCGAGCCGCTGCTCCTCCACGTTGAAAGGAGTCAGCTGTGGTGGCTCGGACATCTTTTCCGGATGCCCCCTGGACGCCTCACTGGAGGCACGTCCCACTGGGAGGAGGCCCTGGGGAAGACCCAGGACACGCTGGAGGGACTACATCTCTCGGCTAGCTTGGGAGCACCTTGGGGTTCCCCTGGAGGAGCTGGAGGAGGTGTGTGTGGATCGGGAGGTCTGGGCGGCTTTGCTTGAGCTGCTGCCCCCGCGACCCAACTCCGGATAAATCGGAAGAAAATGGATGGCTGGATGGATGTCGTTTTTTGCATTTACAACCTGTATTTGACTTGAAATGAAGTTGAATTTTAGCCCTGTAACTTTACTTTTAGTTGAGTTAAAATGTGCTTACTCTTTCCAATAACAAGAAGTATATTTGTAATATCACCATTGGGATTTGAAGTTCTTATTTATAGCATTAACATTTTCTGTACTCTTACCACCACTGCCTATATGTAAACATTTGTATATATATATTTTGCAATGATTCCCATATTTACAGATTTCTGTTACAGTTCTTTAGTGACTGTTGATTTCCTGCTTAACTCTTTTTTTGTCACTTGTTTGTTTGGAATATAAACAACTGTTCAAATTGTGCTCACTCTTTATTGACTTATTTAACAGATCTATTTACTTTAACAACCACAAAACTGTACACATCTTGAACAAAAGCTATATGGAAAAATAAAAAATATAATACACTTGCTTATGAGGTAGAACTAAAATACATCCCTATATTTTTTCAATAAGTTTGTTCATGAGTCCCAGGAACCTCTCTGTTTTCTCCTCCGTCTCTTCATGCCGCTGCTGCTCTTTGGCCGACTCATCCTTCAGGAGACCCCCAACATGGGGTTGTACTTCCTTCTCTTCTTTTTTGGAGATATAAATTCAGATGAGGAGTCCCCAGCTTGGGAGGAAGAGAAGAAGGAGGAGGCCCCAGGTGCGGAGGAGGAGGAGGCAATAACAGCAGTAGAGGATGCTAAGGTGCTGGGCTCCACAATGTCCTAAAACATATATTCAAAGCATGTCACTGTATGATAACTTCTTTTATCTCATCTATTATAAGATCTTCTTACAATAATATATTACCATAACAGTCACTGTTGGGTCTTCCTCCTGAAAAGAAGCCACAAGTACCGGAGAGTCAATTGAAGGCCTGGAGCCCAGCACCTCCTGCCCTCAAAATACTGCCAATTTGAGACAGTTGTCTCTCCCTCATCTGTCCCCTGGCTACTTTTTTTGGACACCATTTCCACCTCCTGAAAAACAAGAAGACATACACAAAACTATGTGAAACACATTCAAAATTTTTGTATAATTACAGGTGCTTGTAAGACATGGGTTTCAGCTGTCGCATTCCTTGTGTCAAGCCACTGTTGAACAAGAAACATCATCATAAGCATCTTGCCTGGGCTAAAGATAAAACGGGCTGGACTGCTGCTGAGTGGCCCATAGTTATGTTCTCTGATGAAAGTCTTCTTCTTCTTTGTCTTTCGGCTGTTCCCGTTAGGGGTCGCCACAGCAGATCAATCGTTTCCATCTCACCCTGTCCTCTGTATCTTCCTCTGTCACACCAACCACCTGCATGTCCTCTCTCAGCACATCCATGAACCTCCTCTTTGGTCTCCCTCTTCTCCTCCTGCCTGGTGGCTCCGTCACAAATCACTCCTGCCACCTGTCTCCACCCACTCAACCCTGCCTGCACTCTCTTCTTCACCTCTTTACCACACTCTCCATTACTTTGAACAGTTGACCCCAAATATTTAAACTCATCTACTTTCACCACTTCTACTCCTTGTAACTGCACTATTCCACTGGGCTCCCTCTCATTCACACACATGTACTCAGTCTTGCTTCTACTGACTTTCATTCCCCTTCTCTCCAAAGCATATCTCCACTTCTCCAGACTAGACTCAACTTGCTCTCTACTCTCACTACAGATCACAATGTCATCTGCAAACATTATAGTCCATGGGGACTCCTGTCTGATCTCATCTGTTAACCTGTCCATCACCACTGCAAACAAGAAAGGACTCAGAGCTGATCCTTGGTGTAATCCCACCTCCACCTTGAATGAGTCTGTCATTCCGACTGCGCATCTCACCGCTGTCACACTATTCTTGTACATGTCCTGCACTACCCTAACATACTTCTCTGCCACTCCAGACTTCCTCATACAATGCCACAACTCTTCTCTTGGCACCCTATCATAAGCTTTTTCTAAGTCCACAAACACACAATGTAACTCTTTCTGTCCTTCTCTGTACTTTTCCAACAGTATTCTCAGAGTAAACATTGCATCTGTAGTGCTCTTTCTCGGCATGGAACCATATTGCTGCTTACAGATCTTCACCTGTTTTCTAAGCCTACCTTCTACTACTCTTTCCCATAATTTCATGCTGTGGCTGATCAGCTTTATGCCTCTGTAGTTACTGCAGCTCTGCACATCACCCTTGTTCTTGAAAATAGGAACCAGCACACTTCGTCTCCTCTCCTCAGGCATCCTCTCACTTTCCAAGATTTTATTAAACAATCTGGTTAGAAACTCTACTGCCATCTCTCCTAGACATTTCCATGCCTCCATTGGAATGTCATCTGGACCAACTGCCTTTCTACTCTTCATCCTCTTCATAGCAGCCCTCACTTCTTCCTTGCTAATCTCTTTTACTTCCTGATTTACTCTCACCACATCATCCAGCCTTTTCTCTCGCTCATTTTCTTTATTCATCAACTCTTCAAAATATTCCCTCCACACACTCCTCACTTGTCAGCACATTACCATGTGCATCTTTTACCACCCTAACCTGCTGCACATCCTTTCCAGCTCTGTCCCTTTGACTGGCCAATTGGTACAAGTCCTTTTCTCCTTCCTTACTATTCAACTTCTTGTACAGCTCGCAATATGCCTTTTCCTTTGCTTTTGCCACTTCTCTTCTCGCCTTACTCCGCATCTCATTGTACTCCTGTTTACTTTCTTCATCTCTCCGACTATCCCAAAACTTTTTCGCCAACCTCTTTCTCCTTATGCTTTCCTGGACCTCTTCATTCCACCACCAAGTCTCCTTGTCTTCCTTCCACAGTCCAGATGTCATACCCAGTACTGCCCTAGCTGTCTCCCTCACCACATCTGCAGTACTTTTCCAGTTCTCCAAAACTGCTTCCCCTCCAACTAGTGCTTCTCTCACCTGCTCGCTAAATTTCACACAACAGTCTTCCTCCTTCAGCTTCCACCATCTGATCCTTTGTTGACCTCTCACTCTCTTCTTCTTCTTTACCTCTAAAGTCATCCTACAAACAACCATCCCATGCTATCTAGTGACACTCTCTCCTGCTACCACCTTACACTCTGTGATTTCTGTTAGCTTCCATCTCCTATAAAGAATGTAGTCCACCTGTGTGCATCTTCCTCCACTCTTATATGTTACCCTGTGCTCCTCCCTTTTCTTAAAGTAGGTATTCACCACAGCCATTTCCATCCTTTTTGCAAAATCAACTACCATCTGTCCTTCCCCATTCCTATCCTTGATACCATATCTACCCATTACTTCCTCATCACCTCTGTTCCCTTCACCAACATGCCCACTGAAGTCTGTTCCTATCACCACTCTTTCATGCTTGGGCACACTCTCCACCACCTCATCTAACACACTCCAGAAATCTTCTTTCTCCTTCATCTCACAACCTACCTGTGGGGCATATGCACTGATGATATTCATCATCACCCCTTCAATTTCCAACTTCACACTCATCACCCTATCAGACACTCGCTTAACCTCCAACACACTTTTAACATACTCTTCCTTTAAAATGACCCCAACACCATTTCTCTTCCTGTCCTCACCATGGTACAACAACTTGTACCCACCGCCGATGCTCCTGCTCTTACTTCCCTTCCACTTGGTCTCTTGCACACACAATATGTCTACCTTTCTCCTCTCCATCATATCAGCCAGCTCTCTCCCTTTACCAGTCATACTACCAACATTCAAAGTCCCCACTCTCATTTCCACCCTTCTAGTTTTCTTCTTCTCCCGCTGTTCGTGGCAACATTTTCCTCCTCTTCTTCGTCGTTTTTGCCCAGCAGTAGCCCAATTTCCACCGGCACCCTGTTGGGCAATAGCAGCAGTGGCGGACGTTGTTAACCCGGGCCGCGACCGATCCGATATGGGAATACGATTCTGAGTCTGCATAGTTGGGTTTGCTTGTTTTATGCCAGATGCCCTTCCTGACGCAACCCTCCTCATTTATCTGGGCTTGGGACCGGCACTCAGAATGTACTGGCTGCACACCCCATGTGGCTGAGTTATGTTCTCTGATGAAAGTAAATTTTGCATTTCCTTGGAAATCAAGGTCCCATAGTCTTGAGGAAGAGAGGAGAGGCACAGTTCTGTGCGTAGTGGTTCGTGAAGCACTGACTCCAGCTTCAGCCCACTCTTTATGAATCTCCCCCACATTTTTGAAAGGGTTTTGTTTTCACAATATTTAGATTTTCTGAATTTGAGGTTTTCATTAATTGTCAGTTATAATCATCAAAATTAAAAGAAATAAACATTTGAAATATATCACTGTGTGTGGAATGAATGTATATATTATACAATTTTCACTTTTTTAATGGAATTACTGAAATAAATAAACTTTTTCATGATATTTTAATTATATGACCAGCACCTGTATGTATGGGTACATCTAGTTCTGTTAATCTTGTATTTCTTTTTCAAATTCTCCCATTTTTTGTATCCAGCCCTATTTCCTTTAGAAATTTCCTTGGCAAAAACTAATATGAGCGAAGCGTCATGCAGCGGTGCTGTTTAGGACGCCCTGTTTAGGGCGTCCTAAACAGGAAGTGACTTGGGACTCCGGTGAGGGCGGTCGCATCTCCTCCTCTCTCCTCCATCTCTGCTCCAACCTTCAAAGTCCCTACTTCACCAGACTGTGAATTCTTCAAACTATATTGAATTAACCATGGAATTGATCAGCTGGTCTCTGACACTATTGACACCATTTTTTCAACAAGGAGATCAGGGCCGGGGGACCCTGCGTGCCCAGATGGAACCTACCCTGCGGGCTATGTTCTTGACGCCTGGGAGACGTACCGTGTTGCATGCTTTGCACCATTCTCTGTGGAGGACATCGAGGATTTATTTATATTTGGTTTCATTGTGGTTGGCTCTCACTGCGGTATTGTATCACTTCCTGTTCCGGAGCACAGCGGTGATTTTCTGTATCTGTTAGCTGTTTAATCTGCGCAGTTAGATTGATCTAGTTATCGAGATTACGATTTGTTTCCCAGTGTAATCTTTACGTGCCTTAACTAAAGCACTCCTTCTGCTGAATCACCTCTAAATTATTTACACATTATTCACTTTGCGTGTTTTTAGGAATCCGCTAGCTTAGCGTAGCTACTAGCTCTTAGCCGATTTAGCATGGCGGCTTCTCCTGTCTCTCCCGCACTTTTCTGCTCTGGGTGTGAAATGTTTAGTTATTCCTCGGCCTCCTTTAGCAGTAACGGTACTTGTAATAAGTGTAGCTTATTCGTAGCTTTGGAGGCCAGGCTGGGCGAATTGGAGACTCGGCTCCGCACCGTGGAAAATTCTACAGCTAGCCAGGCCCCTGTAGTCGGTGCGGACCAAGGTAGCTTAGCCGCCGTTAGTTACCCCCTGGCAGATCCCGAGCAGCCGGGAAAGCAGGCCGACTGGGTGACTGTGAGGAGGAAGCGTAGCCCTAAACAGAAGCCCCGTGTACACCGCCAACCCGTTCACATCTCTAACCGTTTTTCCCCACTCGACGACACACCCGCCGAGGATCAAACTCTGGTTATTGGCGACTCTGTTTTGCGAAATGTGAAGTTAGCGACACCAGCAACCATAGTCAATTGTCTTCCGGGGGCCAGAGCAGGCGACATTGAAGGAAATTTGAAACTGCTGGCTAAGGTTAAGCGTAAATTTGGTAAGATTGTAATTCACGTCGGCAGTAATGACACCCGGTTACGCCAATCGGAGGTCAATAAAATTAACATTAAATCGGTGTGTAACTTTGCAAAAACAATGTCGGACTCTGTAGTTTTCTCTGGGCCCCTCCCCAATCAGACCGGGAGTGACATGTTTAGCCGCATGTTCTCCTTGAATTGCTGGCTGTCTGAGTGGTGTCCAAAAAATGAGGTGGGCTTCATAGATAATTGGCAAAGCTTCTGGGGAAAACCTGGTCTTGTTAGGAGAGACAGCATCCATCCCACTTTGGATGGAGCAGCTCTCATTTCTAGAAATCTGGCCAATTTTCTTAAATCCTCCAAACTGTGACTATCCAGGGTTGGGACCAGGAAGCAGAGTTGTAGTCTTACACACCTCTCTGCAGCTTCTCTCCCTCTGCCATCCCCTCATTACCCCATCCCCGTAGAGACGGTGCCTGCTCCCAGACTACCAATAACCAGCAAAAATCTATTTAAGCATAAAAATTCAAAAAGAAAAAATAATATAGCACCTTCAACTGCACCACAGACTAAAACAGTTAAATGTGGTCTATTAAACATTAGGTCTCTCTCTTCTAAGTCCCTGTTGGTAAATGATATAATAATTGATCAACATATTGATTTATTCTGCCTTACAGAAACCTGGTTACAGCAGGATGAATATGTTAGTTTAAATGAGTCAACACCCCCGAGTCACACTAACTGTCAGAATGCTCGTAGCACGGGCCGGGGCGGAGGATTAGCAGCAATCTTCCATTCCAGCTTATTAATTAATCAAAAACCCAGACAGAGCTTTAATTCATTTGAAAGCTTGACTCTTAGTCTTGTCCATCCAAATTGGAAGTCCCAAAAACCAGTTTTATTTGTTATTATCTATCGTCCACCTGGTCGTTACTGTGAGTTTCTCTGTGAATTTTCAGACCTTTTGTCTGACTTAGTGCTTAGCTCAGATAAGATAATTATAGTGGGCGATTTTAACATCCACACAGATGCTGAGAATGACAGCCTCAACACTGCATTTAAGCTATTATTAGACTCTATTGGCTTTGCTCAAAAAGTAAATGAGTCCACCCACCACTTTAATCATATCTTAGATCTTGTTCTGACTTATGGTATGGAAATAGAAGACTTAACAGTATTCCCTGAAAACTCCCTTCTGTCTGATCATTTCTTAATAACATTTACATTTACTCTGATGGACTACCCAGCAGTGGGGAATAAGTTTCATTACACTAGAAGTCTTTCAGAAAGCGCTGTAACTAGGTTTAAGGATATGATTCCTTCTTTATGTTCTCTAATGCCATATACCAACACAGTGCAGAGTAGCTACCTAAACTCTGTAAGGGAGATAGAGTATCTCGTCAATAGTTTTACATCCTCATTGAAGACAACTTTGGATGCTGTAGCTCCTCTAAAAAAGAGAGCTTTAAATCAGAAGTGCCTGACTCCGTGGTATAACTCACAAACTCGTAGCTTAAAGCAGATAACCCGTAAGTTGGAGAGGAAATGGCGTCTCACTAATTTAGAAGATCTTCACTTAGCCTGGAAAAAGAGTCTGTTGCTCTATAAAAAAGCCCTCCGTAAAGCTAGGACATCTTTCTACTCATCACTAATTGAAGAAAATGAGAACAACACCAGGTTTCTTTTCAGCACTGTAGCCAGGCTGACAAAGAGTCAGAGCTCTATTGAGCTGAGTATTCCATTAACTTTAACTAGTAATGACTTCATGACTTTCTTTGCTAACAAAATTTTAACTATTAGAGAAAAAATTACTCATAACCATCCCAAAGACGTATCGTTATCTTTGGCTGCTTTCAGCGATGCCTGTATTTGGTTAGACTCTTTCTCTCCGATTGTTCTGTCTGAGTTATTTTCATTAGTTACTTCATCCAAACCATCAACATGTTTATTAGACCCCATTCCTACCAGGCTGCTCAAGGAAGCCCTACCATTATTTAATGCTTCGATCTTAAATATGATCAATCTATCTTTGTTAGTTGGCTATGTACCACAGGCTTTTAAGGTGGCAGTAATTAAACCATTACTTAAAAAGCCATCACTTGACCCAGCTATCTTAGCTAATTATAGGCCAATCTCCAACCTTCCTTTTCTCTCAAAAATTCTTGAAAGGGTAGTTGTAAAACAGCTAACTGATCATCTGCAGAGGAATGGTCTATTTGAAGAGTTTCAGTCAGGTTTTAGAATTCATCATAGTACAGAAACAGCATTAGTGAAGGTTACAAATGATCTTCTTATGGCCTCGGACAGTGGACTCATCTCTGTGCTTGTTCTGTTAGACCTCAGTGCTGCTTTTGATACTGTTGACCATAAAATTTTATTACAGAGATTAGAGCATGCCATAGGTATTAAAGGCACTGCGCTGCGGTGGTTTGAATCATATTTGTCTAATAGATTACAATTTGTTCATGTAAATGGGGAATCTTCTTCACAGACTAAAGTTAATTATGGAGTTCCACAAGGGTCTGTGCTAGGACCAATTTTATTCACTTTATACATGCTTCCCTTAGGCAGTATTATTAGACGGTATTGCTTAAATTTTCATTGTTACGCAGATGATACCCAGCTTTATCTATCCATGAAGCCAGAGGACACACACCAATTAGCTAAACTGCAGGATTGTCTTACAGACATAAAGACATGGATGACCTCTGATTTCCTGCTTTTAAACTCAGATAAAACTGAAGTTATTGTACTTGGCCCCACAAATCTTAGAAACATGGTGTCTAACCAGATCCTTACTCTGGATGGCATTACCCTGACCTCTAGTAATACTGTGAGAAATCTTGGAGTCATTTTTGATCAGGATATGTCATTCAAAGCGCATATTAAACAAATATGTAGGACTGCTTTTTTGCATTTACGCAATATCTCTAAAATCAGAAAGGTCTTGTCTCAGAGTGATGCTGAAAAACTAATTCATGCATTTATTTCCTCTAGGCTGGACTATTGTAATTCATTATTATCAGGTTGTCCTAAAAGTTCCCTAAAAAGCCTTCAGTTAATTCAAAATGCTGCAGCTAGAGTACTGACGGGGACTAGAAGGAGAGAGCATATCTCACCCATATTGGCCTCTCTTCATTGGCTTCCTGTTAATTCTAGAATAGAATTTAAAATTCTTCTTCTTACTTATAAGGTTTTGAATAATCAGGTCCCATCTTATCTTAGGGACCTCGTAGTACCATATCACCCCAATAGAGCGCTTCGCTCTCAGACTGCAGGCTTACTTGTAGTTCCTAGGGTTTGTAAGAGTAGAATGGGAGGCAGAGCCTTCAGCTTTCAGGCTCCTCTCCTGTGGAACCAGCTCCCAATTCAGATCAGGGAGACAGACACCCTCTCTACTTTTAAGATTAGGCTTAAAACTTTCCTTTTTGCTAAAGCTTATAGTTAGGGCTGGATCAGGTGACCCTGAACCATCCCTTAGTTATGCTGCTATAGACGTAGACTGCTGGGGGGTTCCCATGATGCACTGTTTCTTTCTCTTTTTGCTCTGTATGCACCACTCTGCATTTAATCATTAGTGATCAATCTCTGCTCCCCTCCACAGCATGTCTTTTTCCTGGTTCTCTCCCTCAGCCCCAACCAGTCCCAGCAGAAGACTGCCCCTCCCTGAGCCTGGTTCTGCTGGAGGTTTCTTCCTGTTAAAAGGGAGTTTTTCCTTCCCACTGTAGCCAAGTGCTTGCTCACAGGGGGTCGTTTTGACCGTTGGGGTTTTACATAATTATTGTATGGCCTTGCCTTACAATATAAAGCGCCTTGGGGCAACTGTTTGTTGTGATTTGGCGCTATATAAAAAAAAAATTGATTGATTGATTGATAACATCTTGGAGCAAAATGCACACCTTACAAAGGAAGATTTCGGAGACCAGGGAATATTCATAATTTGGTTCTGGTTGTTCATGTGAAGCTGTAAAGTGTCTTTCACTGCTCAACCATAAACATGGCAGTCTTATCAGCCTCTGAAGGACAAATCACCCCATTGTTTTCCTCCAGAAGAATTTCTATGGCCTTGGTGAACATTTGGCTGCCTCCTTATCTTTCTAAACTAAAGTACACATGGACAGAAACTGACTTACACATGGACAGAACTGAAAGCATGCTCCACATCATCCCTGTCCCCATCCACCACCTCATCCCGGCCCCACTCACACCACTTCTTTCCCCCTCCGGGGGCTGTGCAGTTTTAACTGCGGTAGGTCCCCGTTCCCCCCAAACTGGCGGCAGTGTGACTACATGTTGCTGCGGCTATCACACACTCACATCGCCTCAATTCGGAAAATGGACTGTTTCAAGTTTAGTGCACATAATGTCAAATGTATATGTGTTGTCGTAATTCTGATGTGTGCCATTATTACGGTAAACAAGTAATAATTGTGGATTAATTGCTGTATCTTGTCTGTGGCAATTTGAATGTGGACATAATGTCGTTGTTGTTGCACTTGTAATGACAATGACAATAAATCCATCCATCCATCCATCCATCCATCTATCCAAGTGCCAATTTTCAAATCCAGAGTAAAACAGGAAATGTTCAAATGTCAAACACTTCCTGGATCGCCACTTCCTGGATTGACAGATGAGTTCCCATGGAATCTCACAGGAACTCAGTGGCAAGCTCAAACTCAAACAGGAAGTGACAACTTTTAAAATGTTCAAATGTCAAACACTTCCTGGCATGGGTAGAGCGAGAGCAGAGGCCGGGGTTTCACTGGACTCCCCTGAAATCTGATTGGACACAGATGATTGACATGTCACAGCACCACAAGTCTGGTTGAAAGAGCTGCATTATCAAATCAGTGAGTCACACTGACTGCTAGTTTCCTTCTGTCCAGTAGTTTGTGCTGTGTACCACAAAACGTTCTAATCCACCTGTGTAGAAAAAGAAAAATGTTTGCTCCATATTTGAACTGAACATGTCATTTGAACTATGGACTTCTAATCACACCAAAATTATATTGGTGTAAAAACAACCAGATTTTATACCAGAAATGAGGTCCAGGTTGTTAAAAGCAGCATTTCTCCTTTAATTCGGGTTGGCTTATATACACATTTAAACTAACAGACAGTAGCTGGTTCATGCACTGTTGGCTTATTAGTGCAGCAGATAACTGAAACAATCCTTCAAATGGTGATACAAGCATCAAATTTAGCACAAATACAGCTGGTGCAAAATTAATGGAGCAACTTTAACTTTTGACCTCTGTACAAACTGAAACTGACCTTTGTCACCATGCTTGCTGCTTTTACGTCATAACTCCATAACATTCAGTCACAGATTGTCCAAACTATACCTTTTTTGGAATCTTTATGATCAGGCAACTAATATGGTGTAGTTTTCTATATGATTGGAGCATCTTTTAATTTATACCAGGGGTGGGAAACTTGTTCCAGAAAGGGCCAAGAGGGTACAGGTTTTCTTTGCAGCCACTGATTCCACCAGATGATTTCACTGATTAACTGATTCCATATGCTCAAAGTGATATTAATCAGTGAAATCACCTGGTGGAGTCAGTGGCTGCAAAGAAAATCTGCACCCTCTTGGCCCTATCTACAAGTTGCCCACCCCTGATTTAGACCCCGTTGTAATTCTTCAGTTGACCCCTACCTGGCTTCCTATGGAAAATTCAAGCGGCCAACTGGTTTTTTTCAAAAGAGTTCATGTCTAAATTTGTGCCAAATTTGATGCTTGTATCACCATTTGCAGGATTCCACTCTAAATATTCTATCTGCTGCACTATATATGAGATGTAAGATGTTGCTCCTCAGTGTTTCTTGTAGTGCCATGGCCTCAATTAGACTTGATTAAATAAAATATATTAATCCTGTTTCAACCACAAAAAAACCACTAGAGACAGAGACTGCGATTCCACCCGCAGATGAGAAATTCCTAAGTCATCTGGAGATCTTCAGATAAGTTTTGGAGACGTCCCCCGACGGTCCACTGCTTCAGCAGAAAAATAAAGATTATAATTCAAAGTTTTTCAAAGAAAAGCCCTCATTTTATAGGTTAAACTCCGGTCATTATGAATTACATGACATTATAATTGCTTCACATTGGAATCTTAGCTTCTCCAGGCAAGAAAATCCAAACTTTACGATCAAACTAAGGCAGGAACTAAGCCTGCAAAACCTTCCCCTCATGATAGCATGTGGTCATAAATCTTTGAGTCTCCATGACTAACTTTTATCTTGAGTTGAAAGCAAAGAAAAGACATTTGGTTTGAAATAAAATTTGAGATCAGTATTTCTTTCATTGATATCTAAAGACTTATAATGTTGGTTGCATTTATTATTCAAACAAAATGCTTTGCATGTAATCATTCCAGTTTATTGATATGTGCTCCTTGCAACTGATCTGTGTAAGTGAATCTTCCTGCATTATCTAAAATGTTGATGTTGAAGTACTCTGTTTATCCAAAGCATGTGTTTAAGTGTCTATTAATAATGATGTGTCCATTTGAGTGTCTTAGAACAAATAGTATTTCAAATTAATTAATGTGTTTAAATAGTTGAATCATTTGAGTCTGTTCTGAGGACATGAAGATCCTGTGAGATTACACACACCCTAAATGGGTGGAGTTCGGTGACGTCAGTCCCCTTTAAAAGTTAGAACAGAGTCTTGCCTCGCTTCTGCAGCTTTTCTTCTGCCTCCTTCTCTCTCTGCTTTCTTCTTTGTAAATGCTTAAATAATTTTTTTGGGCCCCGGCCCATTGCTAAGCTAAGCTAATCTACCAAGTGGCATTCGTTGATTCATTCTTTCCTTTTGACAAAGTTTTATCCTGACGCTCTAAGGTGCGTCAAGTCTTTTGAATTTTTAAGAGAACTTCCGAGCTGAGCTTTTCAAATTAAGAGCGAATTTACAGAAAAGTGATTTCTCCTTTTCATTCAATTTCTAACACTTTTAAAAGTTTTACTTTTTAAATTCACAAATATTTTTAATCTGGTCCAAACAAACTTTTTAAAAGCTACTGAGAACCATTTTCAACAAATACCTTCCACCTCTGGGTCCCTGCAAGCTGACAACGTAGCTGATTCCAAACCTGACTGCAGCAGCCGTCGGCGAAGCCAGCCGACACCAACCCTGTCACTCGGGGACACCTTCAACCCAGGTGAGCTCACGCTGCTGAGAGCAGAAATATCGATGACGGACAAATGGAACCAGCCTTCCAACCATAGCTAATTGACCCAGTCCAGGCTCCATGTAAGAGGTTTGTTGTCGATGAATACAGGTGGCTCATCCATTTTCTTTAAAACATTCATGTAAATTTTTTTCTTCATAATTGGCTTCAAAATTCATCACTAAATTCCAATGAGATTTATTTACTTAAAGTTTTAAGCTTTACCTTTCTTCCAATATCTCATGAGCGAGTAAGAAAATTGTTTCCATGAATGAATGAAAGTTTCATCACTGTCTATAAAATACCAGTCAAATGTTAATTTCTTGTATAAATTGTAAATAAATTGTATTTTCTACTATGGTTTATTTTGTGTGGTGAGTGGTGAGTGGTGTCCAAAAAATGAGGTGGGCTTCATAGATAATTGGCAAAGCTTCTGGGGAAAACCTGGTCTTGTTAGGAGAGACGGCATCCATCCCACTTTGGATGGAGCAGCTCTCATTTCTAGAAATCTGGCTAATTTTCTTAAATCCTCCAAACCGTGACTATCCAGGGTTGGGACCAGGAAGCAGAGTTGTAGTCTTACACACCTCTCTGCAGCTTCTCTCCCCCTGCCATCCCCTCATTACCCCATCCCCGTAGAGACGGTGCCTGCTCCCAGACTACCAATAACCAGCAAAAATCTATTTAAGCATAAAAATTCAAAAAGAAAAAATAATATAGCACCTTCAACTGCACCACAGACTAAAACAGTTAAATGTGGTCTATTAAACATTAGGTCTCTCTCTTCTAAGTCCCTGTTGGTAAATGATATAATAATTGATCAACGTATTGATTTATTCTGCCTAACAGAAACCTGGTTACAGCAGGATGAATATGTTAGTTTAAATGAGTCAACACCCCCGAGTCACACTAACTGTCAGAACGCTCGTAGCACGGGCCGGGGCGGTGGATTAGCAGCAATCTTCCATTCCAGCTTATTAATTAATCAAAAACCCAGACAGAGCTTTAATTCATTTGAAAGCTTGTCTCTTAGTCTTGTCCATCCAAATTGGAAGTCCCAAAAACCAGTTTTATTTGTTATTATCTATCGTCCACCTGGTCGTTACTGTGAGTTTCTCTGTGAATTTTCAGACCTTTTGTCTGACTTAGTGCTTAGCTCAGATAAGATAATTATAGTGGGCGATTTTAACATCCACACAGATGCTGAGAATGACAGCCTCAACACTGCATTTAATCTATTATTAGACTCTATTGGCTTTGCTCAAAAAGTAAATGAGTCCACCCACCACTTTAATCATATCTTAGATCTTGTTCTGACTTATGGTATGGAAATAGAAGACTTAACAGTATTCCCTGAAAACTCCCTTCTGTCTGATCATTTTTTAATAACATTTACATTTACTCTGATGGACTACCCAGCAGTAGGGAATAAGTTTCATTACACTAGAAGTCTTTCAGAAAGCGCTGTAACTAGGTTTAAGGATATGATTCCTTCTTTATGTTCTCTAATGCCATATAACAACACAGTGCAGAGTAGCTACCTAAACTCTGTAAGGGAGATAGAGTATCTCGTCAATAGTTTTACATCCTCATTGAAGACAACTTTGGATGCTGTAGCTCCTCTAAAAAAGAGAGCTTTAAATCAGAAGTGTCTGACTCCATGGTATAACTCTCAAACTCGTAGCTTAAAGCAGATAACCCGTAAGTTGGAGAGGAAATGGCGTCTCACTAATTTAGAAGATCTTCACTTAGCCTGGAAAAAGAGTCTGTTGCTCTATAAAAAAGCCCTCCGTAAAGCTAGGACATCTTTCTACTCATCACTAATTGAAGAAAATGAGAACAACACCAGGTTTCTTTTCAGCACTGTAGCCAGGCTGACAAAGAGTCAGAGCTCTATTGAGCTGAGTATTCCATTAACTTTAACTAGTAATGACTTCATGACTTTCTTTGCTAACAAAATTTTAACTATTAGAGAAAAAATTACTCATAACCATCCCAAAGACGTATCGTTATCTTAGGCTGCTTTCAGTGATGCCGGTATTTGGTTAGACTCGTTCTCTCCGATTGTTCTGTCTGAGTTATTTTCATTAGTTACTTCATCCAAACCATCAACATGTTTATTAGACCCCATTCCTACCAGGCTGCTCAAGGAAGCCCTACCATTATTTAATGCTTCGATCTTAAATATGATCAATCTATCTTTGTTAGTTGGCTATGTACCACAGGCTTTTAAGGTGGCAGTAATTAAACCATTACTTAAAAAGCCATCACTTGACCCAGCTATCTTAGCTAATTATAGGCCAATCTCCAACCTTCCTTTTCTCTCAAAAATTCTTGAAAGGGTAGTTGTAAAACAGCTAACTGATCATCTGCAGAGGAATGGTCTATTTGAAGAGTTTCAGTCAGGTTTTAGAATTCATCATAGTACAGAAACAGCATTAGTGAAGGTTACAAATGATCTTCTTATGGCCTCGGACAGTGGACTCATCTCTGTGCTTGTCCTGTTAGACCTCAGTGCTGCTTTTGATACTGTTGACCATAAAATTTTATTACAGAGATTAGAGCATGCCATAGGTATTAAAGGCACTGCGCTGCGGTGGTTTGAATCATATTTGTCTAATAGATTACAATTTGTTCATGTAAATGGGGAATCTTCTTCACAGACTAAAGTTAATTATGGAGTTCCACAAGGTTCTGTGCTAGGACCAATTTTATTCACTTTATATATGCTTCCCTTAGGCAGTATTATTAGACGGTATTGCTTAAATTTTCATTGTTACGCAGATGATACCCAGCTTTATCTATCCATGAAGCCAGACGACACACACCAATTAGCTAAACTGCAGGATTGTCTTACAGACATAAAGACATGGATGACCTCTAATTTCCTGCTTTTAAACTCAGATAAAACTGAAGTTATTGTACTTGGCCCCACAAATCTTAGAAACATGGTGTCTAACCAGATCCTTACTGTGGATGGCATTACCCTGACCTCTAGTAATACTGTGAGAAATCTTGGAGTCATTTTTGATCAGGATATGTCATTCAAAGCGCATATTAAACAAATATGTAGGACTGCTTTTTTGCATTTACGCAATATCTCTAAAATCAGAAAGGTCTTGTCTCAGAGTGATGCTGAAAAACTAATTCATGCATTTATTTCCTCTAGGCTGGACTATTGTAATTCATTATTATCAGGTTGTCCTAAAAGTTCCCTAAAAAGCCTTCAGTTAATTCAAAATGCTGCAGCTAGAGTGCTGACGGGGACTAGAAGGAGAGAGCATATCTCACCCATATTGGCCTCTCTTCATTGGCTTCCTGTTAATTCTAGAATAGAATTTAAAATTCTTCTTCTTACTTATAAGGTTTTGAATAATCAGGTCCCATCTTATCTTAGGGACCTCGTAGTACCATATCACCCCAATAGAGCGCTTCGCTCTCAGACTGCAGGCTTACTTGTAGTTCCTAGGGTTTGTAAGAGTAGAATGGGAGGCAGAGCCTTCAGCTTTCAGGCTCCTCTCCTGTGGAACCAGCTCCCAATTCAGATCAGGGAGACAGACACCCTCTCTACTTTTAAGATTAGGCTTAAAACTTTCCTTTTTGCTAAAGCTTATAGTTAGGGCTGGATCAGGTGACCCTGAACCATCCCTTAGTTATGCTGCTATAGACGTAGACTGCTGGGGGGTTCCCATGATGCACTGTTTCTTTCTCTTTTTGCTCTGTATGCACCACTCTGCATTTAATCATTAGTGATCGATCTCTGCTCCCCTCCACAGCATGTCTTTTTCCTGGTTCTCTCCCTCAGCCCCAACCAGTCCCAGCAGAAGACTGCCCCTCCCTGAGCCTGGTTCGGCTGGAGGTTTCTTCCTGCTAAAAGGGAGTTTTTCCTTCCCACTGTAGCCAAGTGCTTGCTCACAGGGGGTCGTTTTGACCGTTGGGGTTTTACATAATTATTGTATGGCCTTGCCTTACAATATAAAGCGCCTTGGGGCAACTGTTTGTTGTGATTTGGCGCTATATAAAAAAAAATTGATTGATTGATTGATTGATTGATTGATTGTGTACAGAAGGAAACTCTTGATCAACCGTGTCATGAGAATTCAATCAATCAATCAATCAATTAATAATTAACTTTAGTCTGTGAAGAAGATTCCCCATTTACATGAACAAATTGTAATCTATTAGACAAATATGATTCAAACCACCGCAGCGCAGTGCCTTTAATACCTATGGCATGCTCTAATCTCTGTAATAAAATTTTATGGTCAACAGTATCAAAAGCAGCACTGAGGTCCAAGAGAACAAGCACAGAGACGAGTCCACTGTCCGAGGCCATAAGAAGATCATTTGTAACCTTCACTAATGCTGTTTCTGTACTATGATGAATTCTAAAACCTGACTGAAACTCTTCAAATAGACCATTCC
This sequence comes from Thalassophryne amazonica, assembly GCF_902500255.1. NCBI lineage: Eukaryota > Metazoa > Chordata > Actinopteri > Batrachoidiformes > Batrachoididae > Thalassophryne > Thalassophryne amazonica. The sequence continues at coordinate 114,657,290 of NC_047103.1, read as the reverse complement.
TCTGCAGATGATCAGTTAGCTGTTTTACAACTACCCTTTCAAGAATTTTTGAGAGAAAAGGAAGGTTGGAGATTGGCCTATAATTAGCTAAGATAGCTGGGTCAAGTGATGGCTTTTTAAGTAATGGTTTAATTACTGCCACCTTAAAAGCCTGTGGTACATAGCCAACTAACAAAGATAGATTGATCATATTTAAGATCGAAGCATTAAATAATGGTAGGGCTTCCTTGAGCAGCCTGGTAGGAATGGGGTCTAATAAACATGTTGATGGTTTGGATGAAGTAACTAATGAAAATAACTCAGACAGAACAATCGGAGAGAAAGAGTCTAACCAAATACCGGCATCACTGAAAGCAGCCAAAGATAACGATACGTCTTTGGGATGGTTATGAGTAATTTTTTCTCTAATAGTTAAAATTTTGTTAGCAAAGAAAGTCATGAAGTCATTTCTAGTTAAAGTTAATGGAATACTCAGCTCAATAGAGCTCTGACTCTTTGTCAGCCTGGCTACAGTGCTGAAAAGAAACCTGGGGTTGTTCTTATTTTCTTCAATTAGTGATGAGTAGAAAGATGTCCTAGCTTTACGGAGGGCTTTTTTTTATAGAGCAACAGACTCTTTTTCCAGGCTAAGTGAAGATCTTCTAAATTAGTAAGACGCCATTTCCTCTCCAACTTACGGGTTATCTGCTTTAAGCTGCAGGTTTGTGAGTTATACCACGGAGTCAGGCACTTCTGATTTAAAGCTCTCTTTTTCAGAGGAGCTACAGCATCCAAAGTTGTCTTCAATGAGGATGTAAAACTATTGACGAGATACTCTATCTCCCTTACAGAGTTTAGGTAGCTACTCTGCACTGTGTTGGTATATGGCATTAGAGAACATAAAGAAGGAATCATATCCTTAAACCTAGTTACAGCGCTTTCTGAAAGACTTCTAGTGTAATGAAACTTATTCCCCACTGCTGGGTAGTCCATCAGAGTAAATGTAAATGTTATTAAGAAATGATCAGACAGAAGGGAGTTTTCAGGGAATACTGTTAAGTCTTCTATTTCCATACCATAAGTCAGAACAAGATCTAAGATATGATTAAAGTGGTGGGTGGACTCATTTACTTTTTGAGCAAAGCCAATAGAGTCTAATAATAGATTAAATGCAGTGTTGAGGCTGTCATTCTCAGCATCTGTGTGGATGTTAAAATCGCCCACTATAATTATCTTATCTGAGCTAAGCACTAAGTCAGACAAAAGGTCTGAAAATTCACAGAGAAACTCACAGTAACGACCAGGTGGACGATAGATAATAACAAATAAAACTGGTTTTTGGGACTTCCAATTTGGATGGACAAGACTAAGAGACAAGCTTTCAAATGAATTAAAGCTCTGTCTGGGTTTTTGATTAATTAATAAGCTGGAATGGAAGATTGCTGCTAATCCTCCTCCTCGGCCCGTGCTACGAGCATTCTGACAGTTAATGTGACTCGGGGGTGTTGACTCATTTAAACTAACATATTCATCCTGCTGTAACCAGGTTTCTGTTAGGCAGAATAAATCAATATGTTGATCAATTATTATATCATTTACCAACAGGGACTTAGAAGAGAGAGTCCTAATGTTTAATAGACCACATTTAACTGTTTTAGTCTGTGGTGCAGTTGAAGGTGCTATATTATTTTTTCTTTTTGAATTTTTATGCTTAAATAGATTTTTGCTGGTTGTTGGTGGTCTGGGAGCAGGCACCGTCTCTACGGGGATGGGGTAATGAGGGGATGGCAGGGGGAGAGAAGCTGCAGAGAGGTGTGTAAGACTACAACTCTGCTTCCTGGTCCCAACCCTGGATAGTCACGGTTTGGAGGATTTAAGAAAATTGGCCAGATTTCTAGAAATGAGAGCTGCTCCATCCAAAGTGGGATGGATGCCGTCTCTCCTAACAAGACCAGGTTTTCCCCAGAAGCTTTGCCAATTATCTATGAAGCCCACCTCATTTTAACATAACAAAAACAAAATTAAAAATTAAATAAAATGAACATACAGGACCGGAACAAGCATGTGAACATATTACATCTGCACATTGTTGAAATTAAATTAAAATTTGCAAATAGATTAGCCAACAGGAGGTCTCAAATGAAAAGAGTTCTGAGATCAACCACTGCTTGATTCCAAGCATTAATAGTCTTCTCCTTAGCACCATGTATACGAGCAGTGGACAACTCTAAATATGCCACATCTATAAAGGATTGCACCCAATGATGGTAAGAAAGAGAGTGTGGAGGTTTCCACCTTACTGCAACCATCTTCTTGGCAGCAGTTAACCCTGCCAAAAAGATCCTTTTCCGGGCTTTGCACAGTTGAAGTTGTGACATATCATTCAGTAATAAAACCAAAGGTGACAATGGGATATTTACTCTTAACAACAATGATAAGCTGTTACTTATAGTTTCCCAAAAATAACATACACTTGGGCACTCCCAAACCAAATGAAAAAATGTCCCAACAGAGTTAGTCTGGCATAGCGTAGAGTATGGATCAACTTTTATCTTGCGAGGTGTCATATATGTCCTGTGAATAAAATTCAGGTGGATTTGTTGATGGTCAGGGTTTTTAGATGAACAAAGTACCGATTCCTAAACTGCCTCCCACTCAAAATCAGGAGGAAAATTAGGAATGTCAGCTGACCAACATTTATCCAGATATAATGGGACATACGAATTTTCCAAAAATTGCAGATATAACCTAGAAATAAGACCTTTAGTGCCACAAGAGCTATTGAAAAACCTAAGCAGTGGGTGATCTGTAAGCGGGATTTGCCAAGGTACCCCGTATGTTTTCATGGCTGTTCTCAATTGGAGGTAAAACAAAGAAAGAAGAACGCTGCAAATTAAATTGAACACAGAGATCCTCAAATGACCGGAGTCCATTCTCGCCAAACACCCTGCCAAGGGAACGTATGTCATTGTCAAACCATTGTCTACATTGACTTCTTTTTATAGGGCACTTGTTAATGAGAATCCTCTCATTGTAAAAAATCGGAGAATGTGGATTCCAGCTACATCCAATTCCATATGCTTTCTCAGCATTACGCCAGACAGCTATAGCATGAGATAAAATGGGATCAAACCGAGCCATGCATCTATTCTGCGGTGAATTAGCAAATAACAGCTCCCTAAGTTTTAAAGGGCCTGCCAGGGATTCCTCTAATGGGAGCCACGCCACCTCCATTGAACCATTGAACCATGCCACCAAAGGGCGTAGAGTGAAAGCCCAATGATAAAGTCTGAAGTTCGGGATTGATAAACCACCTGCCGACCTATGCCGCTGTGCTGTGGACAGTTTTAAACGTGGCCGTTTTCCATTCCATATAAACTTAGTGACCGCACTATCCCAGTAACGGGAAGGAGGTAGAAGTGGGATCATAAAGCTCAAAAAGTTAATACGTGGGAGAACATTCATTTTAATAATAGAAACACGTGATCTAAGGGAATTTGGCAAAGAGGCCCATCTTTCAAGATCATCTAAAATCTGTAAAATGTTTAATGACCGGAATACCAGGAGGTAAGGTAGTGTGTCTCATACAATCATTCAATGGCAAAAAGGCAGACTTATCCCAATTAATCTTATAGCCTGATATGTTGCTGAACTCACTAAAAAGAGAAAGAATAATAGGGATGGATTGGATACTATCCACATATAGTAGAACATCATCAGCATACAATGATATATTATGCTTAGTGCCATTTATTGTTATTGGGGTAACTGTCTTGGCTAAATGGACCATTTGAGCTAGGGGCTCTAAAGAGAGCGCAAATAGAAGAGGACTCAAAGGGCACCCCTGTCTTGAACCCCTGGCTATACTAAAAGTAGAAGAATACGTCCTGCCTGTGAGCACTGAAGCTGTTGGGTTGTTGTAGAGCACTTTAACCATATTTATAAAATCAGAGCCTAGACCAAGTGTATGGAGTATGGACCATAAATACTGCCACTCAAGACGGTAAAAGGCTTTCATGGCGTCTAAAGAGAGCACAGTAACTGGTGTAGATGAAGAAGGCACACTATTTATGATGTGTAGCAGTCTCCTCATATTATCAGAAGAGGTTCTTGATTTAATAAAGCCTGTTTGGTCACAATGAACCAATTATCAGAAGAGGTTCTTGATTTAATAAAGCCTGTTTGGTCACAATGAACCAATTCAGACATAACGGTTTCAAGCCTATGAGCTAATACTTTAGCAAATATTTTTTATATCTGCATTCAAGAGGGACAAGGGTCTGTAACTTGAACACTCCTGGGGATCTTTATCTTTCTTAAGTAGAAGAGAGATAATGGCCATATTCATGTGTCTTGAGAAAGAGCCAGTCTTTAATGAAGTCTGAACCATGTCAAACATTAAGGGCCCTAGATATTCCCAGAAAGTGGAGTAAAACTCAGGAGGAACCCCATCAAGGCCGGGAAACTTCCCACGACGCATAGCCAAGGCAGCCTCCTTGAGCTCAGATATGGTAATTTGGCTGTTCAGTTTGGACAAACCTTCTGCTGACAATCTTTGGAGAAGTGCATTGTTAAGAAATTCATTGCATGTTTGTTGATTATGTGTTACTTCTGAACTATACAAAGTACTATAAAAGTTGCGAAAAACTGAGTTAACCCATGAAGGTTCGGTCTGAATCAGGCCATCTGCGGATTTAATTGAAGGGATATCAGAGAAACATTCATCAGCTCTCAAACGGAGTGCCAGCAAATGACTCGGCTTGGCCCCATTGAGATAATAGAGTTGCCTTGTTTTGTGTATTAAAAATTCAGCCCTACGTTTGTGAATGTCACCAATTTCTTTCTTAACTAGGTCATGTTGAGAAGCAATATCCTCATCAAAGGACTGCTGTAAAAGATTGTCAAATACAGTGAGTTTACTTTGCAAGATATGAAGTTTGGTCTCACAAGACTGTTTAGTATAAGAGGCAAAGCGTATAGCATTGTTGCGAATAAAACCCTTAGCATCCCATAGGATCCTCGAGTCATCTACAGACCCTTTGTTTACGAGGGCTGTCAATAAAGTTACGGTCCTTTTTATTTTTTTCAAAAACTATATGGATTTCATTCATATGTTTTTACGTCAGACATGCTTGAACCCTCGTGCGCATGCGTGAGTTTTTCCACGCCTGTCGGTGACGTCATTCGCCTGTGAGCACTCCTTGTGGGAGGAGTCGTCCAGCCCCTCGTCGGAATTCCTTTGTCTGAGAATTTACTGAGAGACTGGCGCGTTGTTTGATCAAAATTTTTTCTAAACCTGTGAGACACATCGAAGTGGACACGGTTCGAAAAATTAAGCTGGTTTTCAGTGAAAATTTTAACGGCTGATGAGAGATTTTGAGGTGATTCTGTCGCTTTAAGGACTTTTCACGGTGCGAGACGTCGCTCAGCGCTCTCAGGCGGCGTCATCAGCCTGTTCAAGCTGAAAACCACCACATTTCAGGCTCTATTGATCCAGGACGTCGTGAGAGAACAGAGAAGTTTCAGAAGAAGTCGGTTTCAGCATTTTATCCGGATATTCCACTGTTAAAGGAGATTTTTTTAATGAAAGACGTGCGGACGGGTCCGCGCGTCGGGACGCAGCCGCCGCGACGCTCCGCCACAGGAAAAACACCTCTGTTGAAAGCCTTAAGGACAAGTTGGAACATGTCCTGCCTGTTAAACAATTTCTCATATACTCACTCCACTGAAAGCCATCAAAAGCCGCCTGGATTTTACAAATGGTTATCAACACGGAGGTGTTTTTCCTGTGCCGCCGCACCGCGTCGGCTGCGTCCCGACGCGCGGATCCGTCCGCACGTCTTTCATTAAAAAAATCTCCTTTAACAGTGGAATATCCGGATAAAATGCTGAAACCGACTTCTTCTGAAACTTCTCTGTTCTCTCACGACGTCCTGGATCAATAGAGCCTGAAATGTGGAGGTTTTCAGCTTGAACAGGCTGATGACGGCGCCTGAGAGCGCAGCGCGACGTCTCGCACCGTGAAAAGTCCTTAAAGCGACAGAATCACCTCAAAATCTCTCATCAGCTGTTAAAATTTTCACTGAAAACCAGCTTAATTTTTCGAACCGTGTCCACTTCGATGTGTCTCACAGGTTTAGAAAAAATTTTGATCAAACAACGCGCCAGTCTCTCAGCAACTTCTCAGACAAAGGAATTCCGACGAGGGGCTGGACGACTCCTCCCACAAGGAGTGCTCACAGGCGAATGACGTCACCGACAGGCGTGGAAAAACTCACGCATGCGCACGAGGCTTCAAGCATGTCTGACGTAAAAACATATGAATGAAATCCATATAGTTTTTGAAAAAAATAAAAAGGACCGTTACTTTATTGACAGCCCTCGTATATCAATAAATATACCAAATTCAGAAATAAAGTGTTCTCTAAACTCTTTGCTGCTAAGGAATGTTGTATTAAACTGCCATCTGGTGGCACGAGTGAGGGCAGAAGTTAGTGTTGTGCTGGCAACAACTGCTTTGTGATCAGAAAGTGCAAAGGGCAAATGGACAACCTTGGTAAGCTCATAAAAGCAGTGTCTGGAAGAAAGTAAATAATCAATCCTGGAAAATGACTTGTGTCTGGCTGATTGATGTGTAAAATCTCTGATGTTGGGATTGAGCATACGCCACAAATCCACCACTCCAGTTTCTTCAATCCATGAGCAGAGTGCTCCTGAAGAATGCCTCTGATCTGAAGTTTCAGTTGAACTTGATCTATCAATTGTGTAGTCAACCACAGAATTAAAATCTGCACCAATTATGAACTTAAACCCTGAAAGTTTGAGCATTATTTTAGTAATTTGATCATAAAAATGTTTCTCAAAAACATTTGGAGCATATAAAGAGATTAAAGCCAGATTTGTATGTTCAATATGCACTTTAACAACAGTAATTCTACCCTTATTATCAGACCAATTATCATTTAGCTTGAATTGTAAGTTACGACGACAAACAATTGCAACACTCTTAGTTTTATTCTGGGCTGAAGAGAAAGCTATAACTTTAAAAAATCTATTTGCTAATTGGTGAATGTCACCTGCAGTCAAATGGGTCTCTTGTAACATTGCAATTTGAATCCCTTGAGAATGAAGAAAATTAAGTACAGCAACACGCTTCACATGGTTATTGAGGCCTCCTACATTAAGACTAAGAAATTTGATGCTAGGCATACAAATAACGAAAAAGCAAACAAAAGCACAGATGGTACAATATAAGGAGAGTTAAGTCCTGAGAACATTAATGATCAAAAAAAGAACAAGAACATAATACAAACAAAAAATGGGAGAAGACAGAAAACTATATCTAAAACTCCCATAGAGAGAAAAAAGGGCTATATTGTCCCACCAAGCTAGTTCTGTAGCTAAATAGCTAACTTTATTAAAAAAAAAAGGAAAAGGGGTTCTCAAACCATCTAACACACTCCTCCCTGCCCATCTAACTGAAAGATGCAGATTGTGATAACCAGCTCTCACATTAAATCAAAGCAGCACAAATAAAGTAATTATTAATGACCTCATGAGAAGAGAGTGAGTGAACAAGACAATAATTAAACCCGTATTCCCCAAAAACAGCAAAAATGTCCCTGTAAATAGTCAAAACAATGAAGAAAAAAAAATCCAAATTAAGACGAGAGCACAGAATGTGAATGGGGAGAGGAGGGCAGTAAATAAATTCACTCACTCAAATATTCAGATCAGTCACTTTAGGTTAGTCTTCTTTATCCTCCAAGCTGTCAAGAAAAGCACTGGCCTCCTTAGGGTCCTTGAATGATTTTCGGACTCCGTTAATCTCGAAAGAAAGCACAGTGGGAAAAGCCATCCGAGAACGTATGCTCCTCTTAATAAGATCCGTGCAGACCGGGTTGAATGCTCTCCTTGCAAGTCAAACACCAGGTGGGACATCAGCTGCGATATGCAGTGGGCGGCCGTCGTGCTCCAGCTTACCCAAACGCCTGACAGCAGAGAATATTAGAGAAACATCTTTGGAGCTGTGAATCTTGATCATAACAGGACGAGGACCGTCGTCAGTAGGTCTTCCGGGTATGCGGTGTCCACGGTCTATAGTGAAGTTAGAGACCGTCAGCTTTAAAAGCGTGGGGATAAACTTTTCAAAAAAGGAAACTGGGTCGTCACCTTCAGTGGACTCTTTTAAATTAAGCAGTCGAATATTATCCCGTCTCGAATGGCTTTCGATGTCCAGGACCTTATCCAACAGCTGCTCATTCGTTCTAATCAGTTCAGCCACTTTTCTCTTCAGCGGAGCTACATCGTCCTCCAAACCGGAGATACGTGTCTCCGCCTCAGCTTGGGCGCAGGCTAGGGTGTCGCTGGGTGCGGCTACCTCTTCAATGCACTTAATAGCGTTATCCATTTTCACATTCAGTGAGGACTCAAATCTAGCCAGTGCCTCGCTCATAGCCATTTCAGTCCGCCGAGGTTCTGCTGCTACGGTTTCAGATATATGTTTAAGTAGCGCTTCTGTGGAAAATTCCAGTGTAGCCATGACTGTGCTAGCGTTAGCAGAGCCCAAGCTATCATCGCTCTGTCCCGAAATATTGCCTGCGGGCTCACGAAATTGTTCATTCCGACCTGATTTTGGTGGCTTAGGCATCGTCAAAGTGAAACGAACTGCAAATCCAAAAAAAAAAAAAAACTTTCGGCACTGGAGTCAAAAATGTAACGATGAACAGGGAGGGAGACAGAAATACGTCCGCTTACACTGACGCCATCTTGGAAGCCCCCACATTTTACTTTGTTTATTCCATTTCAAATACATTTTTTTCTAAAATTATCTTCCTTAACTCAAACTGAAAGCAAATCTCTACAACTTGATATAAATGAACTAAAAAATATAAAATCCACCTTCCTGATGAAGCGGTGCAGAGTAGGATTTTCTTAAAAAGACCTGAAAGTTCAGCTACAATTTGACAGAAAGTACATTTGAGATGAAACCGTAGATTTGATGATTTGGTGAAAGAAACTTTTGTATTTCTTCATAATTGATGTAAATAAAGATATATTCAGTGACTTGGAAATGTTCATGTTTCCATCCCCTGACTTGTCTAAAGAAAACTGGTAATAAAACTGATTATTATTTACAGGTTTTATCAAGTTTTAGAGATTTGCTTTCAGTTTGAGTTTGAGGAAGATAATTTTAGAAATGTTAATTCTTTATTTATTTGTATTTCTTGTATTTAAAATGGCATTAACAAATGAAAATGTGTGAAATACCAAGTGTTCCAATACTTTGGATGGCACAATATCCTCATCCTATGATGAGTGCAAAATGATTGTGGTATTATTACTGTTTTGTTTAAGAATGTTTAATTTTCACTGTTGCTGCACGTTGTGTCAAATCATAGTCATATCGTATATCATATTGATATGAAAGTTCAGTAAGGCATATCTTTTATTATACATTCCAAATCTAAGGTGGAACTCTACTCGTGTTTACAAAGGTACACCAAAATATCTTTACAAAGAGAGAGAGAGAGAGAGAGAGAGAGAGAGAGAGAGAGAGAGAGAGAGAGAGAGAGAGAGAGAGAGAGAGAGAGAGAGAGAGAGAGAGAGCCAGCCTGGTCGTGAGAACCAGGGATGGTCAGTTGAAAAGCTTTTTTTTATCCCATGAGAACTCTCCCTACCCACCTAAGCGGCTCAAGAATACAGACAGCATGAATATATGTGACATTTACATGATGACAATTTATATGACAATATTGAGATATGATAATTTGGCCATATTGTACAGCCCTACTGCCAACTAGCTGAAAACTTTGAATATTAATTTACATCTACATGAAAAAAAAATGCTTAAAGTGGCAGAGGGTTAAGAGGGCTGTAATGATGGAGGTCAGCTCAAAAGCAAAAAAAGAAAAATGCTTAAAAAGGTGGAGAGTATGGGGGCAGAGCCCCCCCCCCCAAGCCTAAAGGTTTTAGTCATCCTCATGCTTCCAAGATCCATTTTACTGAAAAAAGTCTGATGGCAAGGAGCTTTTCCAAGTATGTGAGAGGCAAATAAAGAAAAATGCTTAAAACGGCAGGGAGTCTGAAGCTGAAAGGTTTTTGCCATGCTAATGCTCCCCTGAAGCATTTACTCAAAACAAAGTCTGAATATTTGTTTAATATGCGCATTGAATGACATATCCTGACCAAAAATGACTCCAAGATTTCTTACAGTATTACTAGAGGTCAGGGTAATGCCATCCAGAGTAAGGATCTGGTTAGACACCATGTTTCTAAGATTTGTGGGGCCAAGTACAATAACTTCAGTTTTATCTGAGTTTAAAAGCAGGAAATTAGAGGTCATCCATGTCTTTATGTCTGTAAGACAATCCTACAGTTTAGCTAATTGGTGTGTATCCTCTGGCTTCATGGATAGATAAAGCTGGGTATCATCTGCGTAACAATGAAAATTTAAGCAATGCCGTCTAATAATACTGCCTAAGGGAAGCATGTATAAAGTGAATAAAATTGGTCCTAGCACAGAACCTTGTGGAACTCCATAATTAACCTTAGTCTGTGAAGAAGATTCCCCATTTACATGAACAAATCTATTAGATAAATATGATTCAAACCACCGCAGCGCAGTGCCTTTAATACCTATGGCATGCTCTAATCTCTGTAATAAAATTTTATGATCAAAAGCAGCACTGAGGTCTAACAGAACAAGCACAGAGATGAGTCCACTGTCTGAGGCCATAAGAAGATCATTTGTAACCTTCACTAATGCTGTTTCTGTACTATGATGAATTCTAAAACCTGACTGAAACTCTTCAAATAGACCATTCCTCTGCAGATGATCAGTTAGCTGTTTTACAACTACCCTTTCAAGAATGTTTGAGAAAAGGAAGGTTGGAGATTGGTCTATAATTAGCTAAGGTAGCTGGGTCAAGTGATGGCTTTTTAAGTAATGGTTTAATTACTGCCACCTTAAAAGCCTGTGGTACATAGCCAACTAATAAAGATAGATTGATCATATTTAAGATTGAAGCATTAAATAATGGTAGGGCTTCCTTGAGCAGCCTGGTAGGAATGGGGTCTAATAGACATGTTGATGGTTTGGATGAAGTAACTAATGAAAATAACTCAGAACAATCGGAGAGAAAGAGTCTAACCAAATACCGGCATCACTGAAAGCAGCCAAAGATAACGATATGTCTTTGGGATGGTTATGAGTAATTTTTTCTCTAATAGTTAAAATTTTATTAGCAAAGAAAGTCATGAAGTCATTACTAGTTAAAGTTAAAGGAATACTCGGCTCAATAGAGCTCTGACTCTTTGTCAGCCTGGCTACAGTGCTGAAAAGAAACCTGGGGTTCTTATTTTCTTCAATTAGTGATGAGTAGTAAGATGTCCTAGCTTTACAGAGGGCTTTTTTATAGAGCAACAGACTCTTTTTCCAGGCTAAGTGAAGATCTTCTAAATTAGTGAGACGCCATTTCCTCTCCAACTTACGGGTTATCTGCTTTAAGCTGCGAGTTTGTGAATTATACCACGGAGTCAGGCACTTCTGATTTAAAGCTCTCTTTTTCAGAGGAGCTACAGCATCCAAAGTTGTCTTCAATGAGGATGTAAAACTATTGACGAGATACTCTATCTCACTTACAGAGTTTAGCTAGCTATTCTGCACTGTGTTGGTATATGGCATTAGAGAACATAAAGAAGGAATCATATCCTTAAACCTAGTTACAGTGCTTTCTGAAAGACTTCTAGTGTAAGGAAACGTATTCCCCACTGCTGGGTAGTCCATCAGAGTAAATGTAAATGTTATTAAGAAATGATCAGACAGAAGGGAGTTTTCAGGGAATACTGTTAAGTCTTCTATTTCCATACCATAAGTCAGAACAAGATCTAAGATATGATTAAAGTGGTGGGTGGACTCATTTACATTTTGAGCAAAGCCAATTGAGTCTAATAATAGATTAAATGCAGTGTTGAGGCTGTCATTCTCAGCATCTGTGTGGATGTTAAAATCGCCCACTATAATGACCTTATCTGAGCTAAGCACTAAGTCAGACAAAAGGTCTGAAAATTCACAGAGAAACTCACAGTAACGACCAGGTGGATGATAGATAATAACAAATAAAACTGTTTTTTGGGACTTCCAATTTGGATGGAGAAGACTAAGAGTCAAGCTTTCAAATGAATTAAAGCTCTGTCTGGGTTTTTGATTAATTAATAAGCTGGAATGGAAGATTGCTGCTAATCCTCCGCCTCGGCCCGTGCTACGAGCATTCTGGCAGTTAGTGTGACTCGGGGGTGTTGACTCATTTAAACTAACATATTCATCCTGCTGTAACCAGGTTTCTGTAAGGCAGAATAAATCAATATGTTGATCAATTATTATATCATTTACTAACAGGGACTTAGAAGAGAGAGACCTAATGTTTAATAGACCAGATTTAACTGTTTTAGTCTGTGGTGCAGTTGAAGGTGCTATATTATTTTTTCTTTTTGAATTTTTATGCTTAAATAGATTTTTGCTGGTTATTGGTGGTCTGGGAGCAGGCACCGTCTCTACGGGGATGGGGTAATGAGGGGATGGCAGGGGGAGAGAAGCTGCAGAGAGGTGTGTAAGACTACAACTCTGCTTCCTGGTCCCAACCCTGGATAGTCACGGTTTGGAGGATTTACGAAAATTGGCCAGATTTCTAGAAGTGAGAGCTGCTCCATCCAAAGTGGGATGGATGCCGTCTCTCCTAACAAGACCAGGTTTTCCCCAGAAGCTTTGCCAATTATCTATGAAGCCCACCTCATTTTTTGGACACCACTCAGACAGCCAGCAATTCAAGGATAACATGCGGCTAAACATGTCACTCCCGGTCCGATTGGGGAGGGGCCCAGAGCAAACTACAGAGTCTGACATTGTTTTTGCAAAGTTACACACCGATTCAATGTTAATTTTAGTGACCTCCGATTGGCGAAACCGGGTGTCATTACTGCCGACGTGAATTACAATCTTACCAAATTTACGCTTAGGCTTAGCCAGCAGTTTCAAATTTCCTTCAATGTCGCCTGCTCTGGCCCCCGGAAGACATTTGACTATGGTTGCTGGTGTCGCTAACTTCACATTTCTCAAAACAGAGTCGCCAATAACCAGCGTTTGATCCTCGGCGGGTGTGTCATCGAGTGGGGAAAAACGGTTAGAAATGTGAACGGGTTGGCGGTGTACATGGGGTTTCTGTTTAGAACTACGCTTCTTCCTCACAGTCACCCAGTCGGCCTGCTTTCCCGGCTGCTCGGGATCTGCCAGAGGGAAACTAACGGCGGCTAAGCTACCTTGGTCCGCACCGACTACAGGGGCCTGGCTAGCTGTAGAATTTTCCACGGTGCGGAGCCGAGTCTCCAATTCACCCAGCCTGGCCTCCAAAGCTACGAATAAGCTACACTTATTACAAATACCATTACTGCTAAAGGAGGCTGAGGAATAACTAAACATTTCACACCCAGAGCAGAAAAGTGCAGGAAAGACAGGAGAAGCCGCCATGCTAAACCGGCTAAGAGCTAGTAGCTGCGCTAAGCTAGCGGATTCCTAAAAACACACAAAGTGAATAATGTGTAAATAATTTAGAGGCGATTCAGCAGAGGGAGTGCTTTAGTTAAGGCACGTGAAGATTACACTGTGAAACAAATCGTTATCTAGTTAACTAGATCAGTCTAACTGTGCAGATTAAACAGCTAACAGATACAGCAAAACACAGCTGTGCTCCGGAACAGGAAGTGATACAATACCGCAGTGAGAGCCAACCACCAGTAGAGGCAAATATGAGTCCATATTTTTTTTCCCTCTGCTTGGTCTAAAAAAGTAACTGTTACTGACTGCCACAATTTTTTTTCGTGATTTCTTATAGTGTTTCTTAAAGCCAGAAAGTTGCCATTTGAAATGACTTTAGTTTTGTGTGATCTGCTTTTTTTCTACAAAATTAAACAACTGAATGAACATCCCCCGAGGCCGGTGATTCCATAATTTTTGCCAGGGGTTGTACATGTAATATAATAAATTATTTACCACAAAATAGTGCAAGCCTGTATCGCCTGCGTAGCGAGACTGAGACAAAGTCATAGGTGTCACTTTTTATAGCCTAATATACGAGGTCTGTTAGAAAAGTATCCGACGTTTTTATTTTTTTTCAAAAACCTGATGGATTTGAATCACGTGTGCTTGCATGAGCTAACCTTTGTGTGCATGTGTGAATTTTTTCACACTGTCAATTGCGTCATTTGCTGGTAAGCAGCCTTTGTGTGAGGACGTGTGTGCCCTTGTCATTTTTTCATTGCGAGGAAAATGGCAGAATGACTGGTGCAGCGCTGCATCAAATTTTGCCAGAAACTGAGCAACAGCCAGGTGGAAACCATTCAGAAGATTCAGACGGTTTTCGGTGACGATCTAATGGGCATCACACAAATTAAGGAGCGGTACAACCGGTTTAAAGATGGCCGCACAACAGAGGAGAGCGAGCCGCGCTCCAGTGGGCCATCAAAATGCTGAAATGACCAATGTCCAAAGTGAACGCTGGGGTGATGTGGGACCATATGTGACTATCTGAGAAATTGTGGTTGTGATGCCCACAGGATTGTCACTGAAAGATGTCTGAATCTTCCGAATGGTTTCCGCCTGGCTGTCGCCCAGTTTCTGGCAAAATTTGATGCAGTGCTGCTCCAGTCATTCCGCCATTTTCCTCGCAATGAAAAAACAACGAGCACGCACACACATCCTCACACAAAGGCTGCTTACCAGCAAATGACGCAATTGACAGGTGTGAAAAAATTCACACATGCGGAAGAAGGTTCAAGATTTGCTCATGCAAGCACAAGTGATTCAAATCCATCAGGTTTTTGCAAAAAATAAAAAGGTCCAATACTTTTCTAACAGACCTCATATAGTAGAGTCTACACACAGTTCTTGGAGACAAACTGCAGCATATCTGATAAAATACTCAGTGTTTCCATATCGTCATAACTTTCAGCCAATTTCAAGTCAATGTGGTTAAATCAATGTAATTACAACAAAGTACCGCACAGGTAAAACAAAGATGTCCATTTCCTTCATTACCTGTCCATTTTATGGGTCTTTTGGGCAAAGCAAATTACGTGCTCAGTCTTGAACACTGCAACTAAAAGGGCATGGTTTAGCATGGTTGTCTTTCATGTTAATTGTTATCCAGGTGTCGCAGGCAAGTTCCTCTATAAACATTTGCCCCATCTGGGTAGGCGGCCTTGATTTTGTAGAGGACACAGGTTGGCAGCTGGACACGAATGTCTTTACCAAGGTATCCCCAGCACCAACGGACAAATTGCCGATATGAAACATAGCGATATTTCCTGCAGTGGATAAAAATAGAAACAAAAGATAAGATGCAATAAGAATTGAGAATTATGTTTTTTAGTAGAATGGTTTATACTGTGTATATTAATATCTTGGGCAATTTTGCAGAATATTCCTGATTTATTCTATTTCATCACACCTACTGTCTGAAAGTTGATGAAATTCTGTTGGGCTGGGCATAAAAAAAAAACAAAAAAAAACTCACTATTTACATTCTTATTTCAAGTCATATTTTCCCCTCCTTTGAAAGCATTAAACTATATTCTTGTATTATCTGACAGTGCCTGCACCCCACATGTGGGGTGTGAGTGTGTGAGTGCATGATTTTAAAAATACGAAAATCACTTACTCATTGTTGCGAGCTTCAAATGCTCTTGCCATTCTATGCCACCTCTCAGTGAACTGAACCCAGGCTATAAACAGGACCGTGGGGTTGAGTATCGCCGCATCAAAATCATCAGCCTGAGTGACGCATCTAACGCCATTACATTCTGCCATTATCCACCTCAGGAATTGATCTGCAGCATACGCAGTCGCCCACGCCAAAAGAATCGTGAATCTGGCAGCACCCACACTGACACCTAAAAATAAAACAAGAACAAAGCCAATAGATGCCAGATCTACATTTTCTTTTTATTACAATACAGTTTTTTCCACACATAACTGTAACATTAAAAGTTGACTAAAAATCTAGTCACGCAACGTGTACATTCGTAAATCCAAGATCAAAATTTAAATAACAGCAACTTACACAAAGGTCTAGATCTAGTTCATTTCATTACAGGGCCTAGTATCAGATAAGCTTGCTGAATTGAATGATCATCTTTGCTCTCAATTTTTTTTTTTTTTGGAGAGAAAAACTAGTCCAGACCCCTAATATGTTACTGTATTAACCCTCTGGGGTCCGAGGGCATTTTTTGGACAGTTCACTCACCTGGCATAAATGATTTATTATTGCCGTTAACAGCGCTCCCTGCATCCCAAAATCAAGTTTTATGTCTCTTTTTTCAGGACAACCCGTGCTTTCAGAATATATATGTTTTTGTTGTGTTTTATAAGTGTAATAAAGGTTTACAATAAAAAATAAGCAAGGAAAAAATAAATTGAAAAATTATTTTCCTCACATTTATTGAAAACACACAGCAAACTATAATACACAACTGTTTTGACACTTTATAAAGGTAAGTTGAGGCCTTGTGTGAAAGTCTACAACAAAAAGGTTCAAACAATAAACACAAATGCACATTTTGAACAATATATACAAAATGGTCTATGCGTTTTGTTGTCCATTGATATGGTAAACAGTGCTTTATGCAAAGAAAGCAACAGAGTTATCCAGTAACATTCACATGCAAACTAGTGGAGCAATCCTGATAGTTACACACTGTTTGAGCACGTGAGATTGTCATTAGAGGCTCTCCGTCTGCTCCTGCATTCACTGATCGCTGTGCGTAATGGCGCAGGGCGCACTGAGTATCTACTAATTGTATGTACTCATTTGACCACCCAGGGGGCTATTCAAACGGGCCAACTAGTAACATATACTCCTGAAAATGATCTTTGGCTTTTCACGTGAGGTAAGTCTACCCGACGTTTCGATTTTGGAAAACCATGTGACGGACACTCACACTGCACACGTCATTACACAGCTTCTGTGAGGAGTACAAAGATGGCCGATGGCTGGCTCGAAAGTCCGCGGAGTTAACTTTTCAGCAAAAAAAAAAAAGTAACTTTCTATCTCATATCATTAAAAAGTTATTTATAATTTAGTAAAGCTTGGTCTTAGCCGTCGTATACGACCCCAGAGGGTTAAACATGTTTTTTTTTTAAAAAAGTAGAATGTACAATCATTCAAAACCTTACCAGTTTCTTAAATTTTGTGGGTCAAGTCTGCTAAGATCCATGTTTTGGCCTGCCGGTTCACGCAACACTTCGGCGCCTGGATCAGCGGCTTCCCCACCTTGCGGCTCGGGTTCGTGCTGGTAGGGTCTTAGCTGTGTGTCCACCAGCCTCGCTGCTTCTGATCTCCGACTCCGCCGTCATTTTCCTCATAAAATTCTCTGATATCACCATCATCTTGGTCACTATTTGAGCTATCTGAGCTACTGCTAATATCATCAGGATCCTCTACGTCGACTTCCAAGTCGAGATCGATGTAATTGTCCGACAAATCGGCAGTCTTTTTCAATAGTTAGCATTGCATTCATTCAACGCACTGGATCGGACTGAATGCGCAAGCGCGTCGTCTTGTCCCCGACATCATGGAAATGACCCGGAAGTACAAACTGTTTCCGCGGAGGGCTAAATGTTAGCTGCAAATTTGTCATTTTTAAACGAAGATTTCTCCGCTGAATTACAAATTTGGGCTTGCAGATTTACCTTACTGCATTCATAAGGGTCTTACAAATACATATCAGCTATTTCTTTCTGAAATCTGACCACATTTATTTCAATGCAGGTTTCCTTTAACACTAGAACTATCAGAGTGGTGCCAAATAGCACTTATTCCTTTAAATCCCAAGGTGGTGCCAAATGGCAGCTGTGAACAGCCCATCTTGTCACCAGTGTTATGTAAATGAGGCCGTTACACTCAGGAAGGACAGGAAGGAATGCCAAAGTGCTTTACAGTGAAAAAGACCCACTCCTCAGTAGGACAAGATAGTCTGAGCAATGTCAATCAGGTTGTAAAACACAGTGACTGGCCAACGCCGTGTTCCTGAACGTATAGTGTATTTTCACACGACCTACGACCCTTATTTGGAGTAAGCGGTTGAAGATGAGTGAGTGATGAGTGAAATAATAAACAAAAAAACTTGACTAATTAACATGGATGAGGAATGCCAGATAATATAAACACTACACAAGAATACAGTACACAGGAGATGACACTAGTAATAATTGATCAACATATTGATTTATTCCGCCTAACAGAAACCTGGTTACAGCAGGATGAATATGTTAGTTTAAATGAGTCAACACCCCCGAGTCACACTAACTGTCAGAATGCTCGTAGCACGGGCCGGGGCAGAGGATTAGCAGCAATCTTCCATCCCAGCTTATTAATTAATCAAAAACCCAGACAGAGCTTTAATTCATTTGAAAGCTTGACTCTTAGTCTTGTCCATCCAAATTGGAAGTCCCAAAAACCAGTTTTATTTGTTATTATCTATCGTCCACCTGGTCGTTACTGTGAGTTTCTCTGTGAATTTTCAGACCTTTTGTCTGACTTAGTGCTTAGCTCAGATAAGATAATTATAGTGGGCGATTTTAATATCCACACAGATGCTGAGAATGACAGCCTCAACACTGCATTTAATCTATTATTAGACTCTATTGGCTTTGCTCAAAAAGTAAATGAGTCCACCCACCACTTTAATCATATCTTAGAT
Organism: Thalassophryne amazonica; assembly: GCF_902500255.1. NCBI lineage: Eukaryota > Metazoa > Chordata > Actinopteri > Batrachoidiformes > Batrachoididae > Thalassophryne > Thalassophryne amazonica. The sequence goes on along the minus strand of NC_047103.1, from coordinate 114,638,558 downwards.
CTTGTTCTGACTTATGGTATGGAAATAGAAGACTTAACAGTATTCCCTGAAAACTCCCTTCTGTCTGATCATTTCTTAATAACATTTACATTTACTCTGATGGACTACCCAGCAGTGGGGAATAAGTTTCATTACACTAGAAGTCTTTCAGAAAGCGCTGTAACTAGGTTTAAGGATATGATTCCTTCTTTATGTTCTCTAATGCCATATACCAACACAGTGCAGAGTAGCTACCTAAACTCTGTAAGGGAGATAGAGTATCTCGTCAATAGTTTTACATCCTCATTGAAGACAACTTTGGATGCTGTAGCTCCTCTGAAAAAGAGAGCTTTAAATCAGAAGTGTCTGACTCCGTGGTATAACTCACAAACTCGTAGCTTAAAGCAGATAACCCGTAAGTTGGAGAGGAAATGGCGTCTCACTAATTTAGAAGATCTTCACTTAGCCTGGAAAAAGAGTCTGTTGCTCTATAAAAAAAGCCCTCCATAAAGCTAGGACATCTTTCTACTCATCACTAATTGAAGAAAATAAGAACAACCCCAGGTTTCTTTTCAGCACTGTAGCCAGGCTGACAAAGAGTCAGAGCTCTATTGAGCTGAGTATTCCATTAACTTTAACTAGTAATGACTTCATGACTTTCTTTGCTAACAAAATTTTAACTATTAGAGAAAAAATTACTCATAACCATCCCAAAGACGTATCGTTATCTTTGGCTGCTTTCAGTGATGCCGGTATTTGGTTAGACTCTTTCTCTCCGATTGTTCTGTCTGTTATTTTCATTAGTTACTTCATCCAAACCATCAACATGTTTATTAGACCCCATTCCTACCAGGCTGCTCAAGGAAGCCCTACCATTATTTAATGCTTCGATCTTAAATATGATCAATCTATCTTTGTTAGTTGGCTATGTACCACAGGCTTTTAAGGTGGCAGTAATTAAACCATTACTTAAAAAGCCATCACTTGACCCAGCTATCTTAGCTAATTATAGGCCAATCTCCAACCTTCCTTTTCTCTCAAAAATTCTTGAAAGGGTAGTTGTAAAACAGCTAACTGATCATCTGCAGAGGAATGGTCTATTTGAAGAGTTTCAGTCAGGTTTTAGAATTCATCATAGTACAGAAACAGCATTAGTGAAGGTTACAAATGATCTTCTTATGGCCTCGGACAGTGGACTCATCTCTGTACTTGTTCTGTTAGACCTCAGTGCTGCTTTTGATACTGTTGACCATAAAATTTTATTACAGAGATTAGAGCATGCCATAGGTATTAAAGGCACTGCGCTGCGGTGGTTTGAATCATATTTGTCTAATAGATTACAATTTGTTCATGTAAATGGGGAATCTTCTTCACAGACTAAAGTTAATTATGGAGTTCCACAAGGTTCTGTGCTAGGACCAATTTTATTCACTTTATACATGCTTCCCTTAGGCAGTATTATTAGACGGTATTGCTTAAATTTTCATTGTTACGCAGATGATACCCAGCTTTATCTATCCATGAAGCCAGAGGACACACACCAATTAGCTAAACTGCAGGATTGTCTTACAGACATAAAGACATGGATGACCTCTAATTTCCTGCTTTTAAACTCAGATAAAACTGAAGTTATTGTACTTGGCCCCACAAATCTTAGAAACATGGTGTCTAACCAGATCCTTACTCTGGATGGCATTACCCTGAGCTCTAGTAATACTGTGAGAAATCTTGGAGTCATTTTTGATCAGGATATGTCATTCAAAGTGCATATTAAACAAATATGTAGGACTGCTTTTTTGCATTTACGCAATATCTCTAAAATCAGAAAGGTCTTGTCTCAGAGTGATGCTGAAAAACTAATTCATGCATTTATTTCCTCTAGGCTGGACTATTGTAATTCATTATTATCAGGTTGTCCTAAAAGTTCCCTAAAAAGCCTTCAGTTAATTCAAAATGCTGCAGCTAGAGTACTGACGGGGACTAGAAGGAGAGAGCATATCTCACCCATATTGGCCTCTCTTCATTGGCTTCCTGTTAATTCTAGAATAGAATTTAAAATTCTTCTTCTTACTTATAAGGTTTTGAATAATCAGATCCCATCTTATCTTAGGGACCTCGTAGTACCATATCACCCCAATAGAGCGCTTCGCTCTCAGACTGCAGGCTTACTAGGGTTTGTAAGAGTAGAATGGGAGGCAGAGCCTTCAGCTTTCAGGCTCCTCTCCTGTGGAACCAGCTCCCAAATCAGATCAGGGAGACAGACACCCTCTCTACTTTTAAGATTAGGCTTAAAACTTTCCTTTTTGCTAAAGCTTATAGTTAGGGCTGGATCAGGTGACCCTGAACCATCCCTTAGTTATGCTGCTATAGACGTAGACTGCTGGGGGGTTCCCATGATGCACTGTTTCTTTCTCTTTTTGCTCTGTATGCACCACTCTGCATTTAATCATTAGTGATCGATCTCTGCTCCCCTCCACAGCATGTCTTTTTCCTGGTTCTCTCCCTCAGCCCCAACCAGTCCCAGCAGAAGACTGCCCCTCCCTGAGCCTGGTTCTGCTGGAGGTTTCTTCCTGTTAAAAGGGAGTTTTTCCTTCCCACTGTAGCCAAGTGCTTGCTCACAGGGGGTCGTTTTGACCGTTGGGGTTTTACATAATTATTGTATGGCCTTGCCTTACAATATAAAGCACCTTGGGGCAACTGTTTGTTGTGATTTGGCGCTATATAAAAAAATTGATTGATTGATTGATTGACTAGAAATAAGCATGAACCACGACAGGGGCAGTGGTAATTTGAAGTCATGGTGTTTAAGTTGACTTTTTTAAATTACTCTGACAACATACTACATAAATTCTGTTGTGAATAAGCAACCTACAGCCAAGCTCTGTTTGGTCAGAAGCAGAACAGAATTTTATTATTTATCCAGACAGTTGAATTTCATTTTTAGCAAGCCAGAAAATTATATTTCCAGAAGTATATTATCTCCTGTCTGATCTGAATACTGCATCCTTGTCGGTGAACTTCATGCTGCTTGTTCCTGCTTTGGGGTCCCACTCACAACCCTTACAGAAACATTTTAGTTTATATGTAATGTTTATGTGTCACTTTCTAAAACATCTGAGAAAAAGTAGTGAACTTTTTCACAATATTCTAATTTTGTGAGATGCACTTGTACATATTAAAAAGCAGTTAGCTTCATACATTTGTGGACATCAAAGTAAATAATAATAATAATAATAATTATTATTATTATTATTATTATTGTTGTTGTTGTTTACATTTATTTAACCAGGAAAGTCTCACTGAGATTACAAATTTCTTTTGCAATGGAGTCCTGGCCAAGAGGCAGAAAAAGTTACACTACAATTCGAAGCAGAGAAGCTTGAATCTTCAACTGGACTGGGTTGCTTGACGTGAGGATGTTTCGCTTCAAATCACAGGAGCTTCCTCAGCTAAAATTCTTGCTCTGGTAGTCTGACTTCTATCTTGACTTGTAGAGAAGAATAAACCAGAAGCCAACAAAAGCTGGAGTTTTTTAACCTAACCAGACCCCTCCTGCCGAGAGGCCGACTGCTATAGGCTAGTGACTAAACAATAGCTCTAATTAGCACCTATTGTGCCCTATCTTGTTTACTATATATACAAATGAAGAGCTCTTTTCCAAAATGCTTTAAATCCATTTTGATTGTTTTGAGAAAAATGACTTATTTATCCAGATCAACAAATTTTGCAAATATTTAGTTTGTCCTGTTGTAATAGATGGTTGGTTCAGTCTGAACATTTTCAACAATAATTGACAAATCTAACAATAATGTTATTGTTTATAATCCAAAGTTTATTTTATTTTTTTCCAAAACGCTATAAATCCACTCGTTCTTTTTTCAAAATGCAATGCAAAATGCAATAAATCCATCCATTTTTTTCTGTCTTTCTGATTTTAAAACAAGAGAACATGTTGTAGATATCAGGAAATTTCATCAAACAATTTGTAATAAAAGCAATAATAAAGTAACACTTCATAACATTCATTCCCACATGCTTAATCTTACGTTATAAGACTATCCACCATGGAAAACAACTAACTAAACAGTTCATTTTTTAAATGCAATCCATTCAATGTGCAACCCTAAATAGCATAACAAAACCACAATTTAAAAACAATAATCATTGATAAGAATACATTCAGTAGTCAGTTAAGAGAGGTAGGGGGGATGTCTGACAACTCTCAAGTGTGTGTGTGTTAAATAACAATAATCAATATTGATACAAAATACATTCAATAGTGTGTTGAACCTGTAATGCCAAACTATTATGAACTTTGATAAAAAAAAAATACATTCAGTAGAGTTATTCCAAGTTATTCAGTAAAGTGCTGAACCTGTAACGCCACACTATTATGAACTTTGATAAAAAAAAATACATTCAGTAGAGTTATTCAAGTTATTCAGTAAAGTGCTGAACCTGTAACAGCAAACTATTATGAACGTAGTCAAGTTATTCAAGTTATTCAGTAAAATGCTGAACCTATGAAAAGGAAAAGTAGCAATTTACCTGCTACATAAAACAAAAATTAACACACACAGAAATTACTTTAGTGCTCAATATTAAATTAATTCTTACATCTTGAACCTACTGAAGTGCCACCTAAATTTGCATGACAAAAACACCATTTAAAAACAATAATCAATACATTCAGTAGTAAGTTTAGTGTTGAACCTGTACGTATTTGTGTGTGTGCTCGCCATCCTGAGAGAGGTTAGGGTAAGCTGTATGTTTGACAACTCTGCTAGACCACAGTTGTGTTTGTGTGTTATTCTGAGAGAGGTAAGAGGGATGATTTTACAACTTTGCCAGACCAAAAACTGAGTGGGATTGTTTGTGTGTGCACCATCCTCAGAGGGGTAAGGAGGATGTCTGACAAGTCTGACAGACCACAGTGTGTGTGTGTGTGTGTGTGTGTGTGTGTGTGTGTGTGTGTGTGTGTGTGTGTGTGTGTGTGTGTGTGTGTGTGTGTGTGTGTGTGTGTGTGTGTGCGCGTGTGTTTCTGCGTTTACTGTGCATCCTCATCACTCTGGTATGCATTTTCATTCACCTCAGATAATGCCTCATTATAAAAAGCCCTCACTCCATCAGACACACCTATTGCTTCCAGAAGTGCCAGCACATCATGCTTCTTTGAGACTTTCACTGTGGACTGCTTTGGAAGTATGGCAGGTTTCAGGTCAGCCCACTGCTTGCCCCGTTTCAACACACTGTGAAAGCAGTACTCCCCGTTGTACACCGTCTTGAAGCCAACCTTGTTGGTGCTCAAGTCAAGCATGCATGCATCACTGATCTTAAAGCTTCTCTGAGCCTTCACACATTCTTTTGTGGGTGACCTATAATCAAATGCCTTCCAGTCTGTGCCATAAATGTAAACATTGCCAAACTGCTGCAGGAGAGTATGATATTGTTGTGGTAGCAGAATTGAGTCCATTTTCCTGATCTTCTGTTCAATCCTACCAAAAACACGGTCAGCTGGGAGATAACTGTGCCCTCTAACTGGAAAGGTGTGCTCAATGCCAAGGTTGGGAAAAAACTGTTTAAGTTCCATGAGCATGGACACCACAGTCAGATTTTTGTTTTGCCCAAAACAAGAGTCGCTAAACAGCCGAAGCCCCTTGGATTTACAGATTTCACCCTCAAGGCGAACCTTGAAGCAATCATTTAATGCAGATGCAATCATATTGCTGTCCTTGCTGCTTTCATTTTCCTGCCACACGTAGAGGTGGACATCCTCTTTTCTCTGGTGACTGTTTTCTCCATGGTGTCTAACAACACCAAATAAGTACAGATACAGCTGACATGAGTAGTAAGCCTGTCCTATTGGAGTTTTCGGAAGAATCAAGTTTTGCATCATATCAAAGCAACTGTTACATAATCATTAGCAACCCTATTTAGAAGGTCATAGAACATGCGAGCTCTGCGACGATGCAAAATGAATGATGCAGATTCTATTTGCTTTTCTCTTTCAGTCAAGTTTGGATCAGAAATTCTGATTTTGTATTTGGCACAATCAGAACATGTGTCCGTAGCTGGGTGGCCAAAGCCAAGATTGAAGTCACTGGCAAACACAGAATAGTACAGGGAGTAGCTCGTGTGCGTGTGGTTGAGAGCCTCAAAGAGCTCATGCATCTTGCGTACATTCAGATCACAAGGGAGATACTTGCGGCCTGGTGCTCCTCTCCGTCCATAGTGGCTGGCCCTGCATGTGAAGGACTGTATGTGTTCAACAATTAATTGCCTTCGCTGTTTGTTCTCCTGAATATTTCGTGCACCACCTCTTCTCTCTGAACGTGTCTCAGCAGTCTCAGCATAATACTGGGCAACCCGGGAGGCACGGTCTTTCCTGATGCCTGTAGTAAATTAAAAGGAAATTATTTAGGTTTCAGTCATCTACCTTGCTTAGACTTACTTACTAACTTCAACTTTGAAACCAATACAAAACACACCATTTCCACACAAGAAACTTACGAGCACAATTAATAAAAAAAAAAATAATAATTTCCCTGAATTTTTCTTGGAAACAAGGGACATTCCTATTTCTACAGTAAATATCAACATTATTATATTACGTCACTGGGTTTGTTAGCTCTGAATGGCCAAAATCTTCAATGCGTAACTGCCTTGGAACGCACGTTTTACTCCAAAGCGTCCACCAGAAGAATGCGCGTACCAAGAACGGAGCTTACGCTGGATTTATAAACAGGTTAGTGAATAAGGCCAAGTCACATGGAAAATCCGAAAGTATCGGAAACACGGGAAAGACGCGTTTTTATCGTCATATTTTTACTTTTTCATGGAATAAAAATGGACGTTGATGGATTATAACAACATACAGCATTACTTTATGGGAAATACAACTGGATATTATTTTTTCTGTGGAGTGTCACGAACAAATAAGCCCACTTATGGCCGGATTTGACGTGTTTTAAAGTTCCAAAAGACGAACACAAGGTAAGAAGCGAAAATAATATGATGACAAATTATTAGTTACTTGCGTTTGTGGTGGATGGCCGGCTGAGAGTGGAGTTGATGGTCGCTTTCTTTGAGATTGCTTGATTCAAAGAGGTACAAAATTGTACTTACCCAACACTGTGAGGAATGTTGGTTTGCAAACTGGTACTTTATGCGGATGGTCATTACACAGCAGACTGTATTTCACAGAGATGTTCCTGTCCTTTCTTCGGTCTTCATCGTCAACCTTTTGACGCTGCCGTTTAACTTCTGTTATTGTCATCAGATGAAGTAGAGCCCTGTCCTGTTCAACCTTACCAGGCTTATCATAAAACTTCTGAAAATTCATTACGATGTCATCCGGTGTTAATGTATCTGCATGGCAAAAGTTTTTGGCAGCAGTGTGTTTACATCCAACGGAGGGAATCAGCCCGCCACCAGAATGGCGAATTTTCTTCATTTTCTCTCGTTCATGGTTGTCTTTGTTTAAACGACGTCTTCTACCACCTGATGTAGGTCTCACAGGTTCGTCGGAACCATCAAAAGTATTCACAACAAACATTCCCGGAAGTTGTTTGGGCACAAGAACTTACACAGCAACAAAACTCCCCGCTTCAGATCGCTGCCATGTTGGATATCGCTAACGGAACTCTGATTGGTCGAGAGGAAATGTCGCACTCAGCCAAAAACCGTGTGCAGCGACAATCGCGGTTTGGAAAGAAACAACAATTTGCAGCACATATAAACAAGGAAATATAGCGATTTGGCATGAAACATTAATGGGGCAGTGAATATGCTCAGTACACAGCAGAATAGCGTGGTGAACTCGTTTTTTTTTAAATTGGCGTTTATCGCGTTTTGGAAAAGAGCTCTTCAAATGAACCTAAATTTGAAGTTTTCTAATGACACTCCCATCCTCAGCCTTTTGTGTTTGTGTGTGGTATATCATTGTTAGGAAATTGCTGCAATAGAGCATCCATTTTAGCAGTGAAATTTGATACTCTGCTTAATTTGTGATGTCATCTACAAATTTCACACAGTGATGAAACACAGACTGTTTGTTGCTGAGTCGGCAGTTGTTGTGACTTCACCATCTCATTATTTAGGAAAATTTGGTAGTAAACCAACATATGTAATTTTAAGAGTTTCTTGAGACCAGTTGTAAATGCTGTTGTGTTTTTACATTCACTGCTGGTCTGGATCAGCTTCTGTTAATGGTGCTGAAGTTCTGCACCTTCGCATCATTCCAAATCAGTTCAGGAATCAGCCACAGAGTTCAATTTCTTAAGTATTAGCCTCTTCAATTTGTAGTGATAATTTTTTGATTCTGATCTTGGGTTGATGTTTACTCATTCATTCTTTTATTCAATCCAGTCCAGATTAGGGTCATGGGGGAATGTTGGAGCCTGTCCCAGCCATCTTGCTCTGACAGACAGAGTACACTGTGGATAGGATCTGGGTTCCACATATCATTTACAATAGTACAGACAAGGCATCAGAACACATAAGGCAGGGCGGCAGGATGGAATTAAGAAGCATTTTCTTATGCAAAGGTCAAATTCCAAGAGCTATTCCAGATAAATATGAGGTTATTCAAAAACCAACCTAAACATTGAAAAACAACCATAAAACAGGGAAAGCAAAAGTGAGAAATTGGTTCGGACTGACAGATAATCATACTGAAACCACTGGGACAAACTGCCAAATCCTGACTGATAACATTTGGATATATAAAATATCAAACTCCTTAGGCTGAACCAGGTAAGCAGACAGAAAAGAGGCTTGTGAGAAGTGCAGAAAAGGCTGAGCTGTTAATACCTGGAGGCAGAAAAAAAAGATGGAGAGAGGGAGAGAGATGGTGAGATTAATTTGATGTGAAATCAACTGATATGATGAATGCTGAACCAAGGATCAGATCGTGGAAGCTGAAGGAGGAATACTGATGTGAAATTCAGAGAGAAGGTGAAATAGCTAGGAATGTAGCGGGTGGGATATCTGGACAGAAGAAGGAAGACAATACTTTGTGGTGGATGATGATGTTCAGGAATGAAAAAAAGAGAAAGAGGTTGTCTAAAAAGAAATGGGATAGTGGGAGAAATGATGAAAGTAGACAGAAGTAAAAGGACATGAGATGGAAGGTGAATAAAGATGTGGCCATAGCTAAGTTAAGGGCAGAGCTGTACATGAAGTTGAACACAAAGGAAGGGGAAAAGGATTTATACTGACTGGCCGGACAAAGGAACTGAGCTAGAAAGGATGTGCTGCAGGTTAGAGTGACAAAGGATGCATATAGAAATGTGCTGTCAAACAAGAGTCAATCATGCATGTATTCATTCATTTTCAGCCATTGATCCTGGTGCATCAGTGGCAGCAGAACAAGCAGCTCATCCCCACACTTCCCTATTCTCAGCAAAGTCCTGTAACCTTTCCCAGGGGATCCCAAGGTGTTCCCAAGCCAACTGGGAAATATTACCTCTCCAGCATGTCCAGCGTCTACCCCCAGATGTCTTCCCCATTGCACCTGCCTGGAAGATGTCCTGAGGGAGATGACCAGGGATCATCCTCACCAGATTCCCAAACCACCTCAACTGGTTCCTTTCGATGTGAAGAAGTAGTGGCTCATCTCCGAGTGCCTCCTGGATAATCAAGCTTCTCACCCTGTCTAAGAGTGTAAGCCCAGATACCAGATGGAGGAATCTCATTTTTAATTAATTTATTGAATTCATGCAGTGCCAAATCACACACTCTAAAAAAGGAACGCTGTCTCAATGAGAAATGTAATTGATGTAACAAATTGTATACATTTGTAAACGTTATTTCAACTGTCAACTGAGTTAATGCCACAAGACTCCTCTATTTAAGTTGAAACAACCTTAGTTAAGCTGAAATAACTTTTAAAAAATCTATGTAAATTGTTACATCACTTTTTCTTTTTGAGACAGCAGTTCATTTTTTAGAGTGCAACAAAGCTGCCTTAAGGCACTTCACATAACCAATGTCTAACCTTACCAACCACTTGAGCAAGCACACAGGCGACAGTTAGGGTGGCTGAAATTTTTTTTTTTTTTTTTTTTTGAATTTCAAGTCACACACCCCTTCATTTTAGGAGAAATGGTGAAGAAAACATGTTAAAAATTAATGAAAATCCATCATGTCTAAGTGGTCTCCCAAGGCCCCACTGTTTTTTGCAAAATTAGAAATTTCAGCAAGTCTCATCCAGAATAACGCCAGTGTCATTACATTACATAAAGATTTCTATCCTTTCCAATTTGACTGAATTTTCCTTTGGTCAATATAATCAAGAACAAAACGCATCATAACCAAAATATGATGAACATTTATTGATTTAATTATATCACTTTCTACAAATAGATACATTTTCGTTAATACTATTACACAAGTATTACAGTGATTATATGTTCCACTTAAACTAACTTTTATTCAAACTTAATATTTCCACTTAAACAAACTTTCATTTAACATTAAACTGTACAACCAATGGCCTATTAGTTATTGAGCCAGTATAAGGTGACAACATTAATAATGTAACAAATCAGACTATTATTGAAAAAGTAACATGAACGAACCATTTTTGTAGTACATTAATATCTAAAATGTAGGAAAACTGTTTCAATGCTGAAAGAATCAATCAATTTAAAGTTACTCTTAGCGTGCAGTCATAATATGAGAACAACAGTTAACTGAGGTGTTTCAAATTGTCTCTAGTTCAGACATGCATGAGTAATCAAACAGTAACTGATGGGAATTTTCAACATATTATCAATTATTAATGTCTTTACTTTGATTTGCTGTCTTTGATTTTGTCTTTGATCTCATTCTTCATATACACATTTATATACATGTATTTCAATTATATAATGTGTTTCATTTAATATTACTCTCTTAGTTAATCACTGAATTGCTAAAGTAATTATATACACTGAACTGTTTAAGTAATCATTAAACTGCTCACACGGGAAGATGAACAGATGAACTTTAGCTCAGTGAGACTATAGACTGTTTTGCTAAAGACCATGTTTTTGCTGAGCACAGATGTACATTTTAATTAACAGTCCAGCCTTGAGAAGAGAGTGGTGTGACTTGCACATCAGTTCAGGGTTGCAGGCTGTTATGAAAAGACCCGTGAGACTGGAGGGTTTAAAGCCATAACTATTTCCATATCGATGTGAGAATAGACTTTGTGTCGCTACTTGTTTGGTATTTTGTCTTTTTCATATGTCCGTATGCAAGTTATTCTAATAAATACAGGAAGCAAGTGTGCGGGGCCCTTCAGAGCTGACGAGACGGTCGATGACGAGGGGTCACGCTCGTTTTGCTCTCTCCTGATTCTGGAGAAGAAATTCAGTGTCTCCTGCATGATTATTTTCTGTGTTAACTGAGTTGTTCTTTTACAGGTCCAACTCTGTGGTCCTTTGGAGCCGGATGCCAATAGACCAGGAGAGCCGTCAGCCCATGAAGGAGGACCCCGTGGAGACCGTGGCCGCGGCCGGGACCAGTTCCCACAGACCCTTTTCCAGGGTACGGGTCTCCTCCCTGACGGGTCGGCGCTTACCGGGGTGAAGGCATTCGAATTTCAGCGGCAGCAGCAGAGTTTGATCATGGGATGAGAACTGAATTTCTTTACATGCACATGTGGCGTGTGGCTGAGAGTCACCGTGAGAAAAAAACCCATAATGTCTTTTTGGTTCGTCTCTTGAATTAAACAACAAACAATTAAACACACAAGGTGTGAGGCAAAAGCCTGGCTGTAAAGCGTTGTTTGTGTGAATGTGTATGTATGTCTGAGAGCGTGCACAACTGAATCGCGGGTTGGCCGGAAATCTGTCTAACCAACAGACCTAAACAAAGCCATACTGTCTGCAAAGTAAGTTGTAAACACTCTATACGCACCACGCCTGTTTGCAAGCCTACGAGTCTGGAAAGAAGCCCTAAGCAAGGTCACCCACCTCTCAGAGGTCGAAATGGTGACACTTTTCAGGCTGATTGGTGACCAAGCAGTGAAAAAAGAACAACCACCTGTTCGGTAAATCTCCCTATGGAGATAACCCCACGAACAGCTAAAATGGGCAATTGTTGTTGTTGTTCTTACAGCAAACATGACACACAACCTGTTGTGTGTGGGCCGCCAGAAGAGGTGGTACTGCTGGCCCACCACCAGTGGGCGCCCTGCCTGAAGTGCGGGCTTCAGGCACGAGAGGGCGCTGCCGCCACGGACACAGCCGGGGGTGACAGCTGTCACTCATTATCTCTTGACAGCTGTCACCCATCTACTCAACATCATCTCACTCCATAAAGACCAGACGTCATCTCCACCTCGTTGCCGAGATATCGTACTTCATTGGAGGTAATATACTCAGCCGTTTGTGTTTTACACATCAATCTGTATATTGTGAGTCTTTGCAGGAGTACCTGTTATCCTCTGTCTGCGGGAGCTGATTGAGTGCTGGACTGCACTCTTTTCCCCTGAGGAATCACTGCGGTACTCTGCTACATATTGAGTGAGAGGTGGAGGTGGCATTCCCACCGTTGTTGTTACGGGGTGTACACACACCCACACTTGACTGTCTTTGTTCTCGCCAGCAGTACCAGATCCGACAGTCGGGGACGGTGATCACCTGGGAATTCGGGACTTGGCGGCTCCAGTATTCACCAGGTTCGGTGGCAGCGGAAATCGTGTGGTTCCGACTCTTCTCAGGACAGACATCTTCTATCCTCGAGCCTGCCCACACGTCACCTTTGTGGATTGACTGTAATCATATTCTGAGATTGTCTGTATGTTCGTTGTGCTCCTTCACAACATTAAATTGTTAATTTTTGGCTCATCTATTGACCGTTCATTTGCGCCCCCTGTTGTGGGTCCGTGTCACTACACTTTCACAACACAACCACAGTCTAATGATTATAGATATATGGGGACAAAATATCCAGCATCACCTGAACACTTAAAAGTGTGGCGAGAGAGTTAACTTCTCCGGTAAATTACAGTTAAACTCCACAACAAAGTCATTTGATACTATAAAAGAGATCACCAGTGATTTTACAAAAAGGCAAGAGAGATGTGGAGTGAAAAATACACCAGATCATGCTTTTGCACCAAACACAGCAGTTTTTAAACCTGCCGGAGCAGTCATGATGTGTGAGGAAGAAGTGTATTTTGCAGGAAAGAGCAAAGGCCAGCACCACAGAGCGGCCAGAGGCAAAACCCGTGGGCATGAAATAAAGAGGAAATTGACATGTTGGAAGTGTGGGAAAAATGGACACTTTGAGGGTGAATGTACACACTCGCAAAGATAAGGAGTTCTATGTTTTCAACATGAACTTTGTTTATGCACACATAAGGTTGCATAAACAACCTTCCAAGGCTCACATGAGCGCCTGAAAAAAACAGAACATTGACATTTTTGTGTTTTCCAAATATACATATGCACAGGGTTGGGTAGGATTACTTTGAAATGTAATCCAAAAGTAATCAGATTACAAGTCATCCAAATGTATGTACATACATTCATGTAATCCACATGTATTCTTTCAAAGTAATCCTACCCAACCTTGCATATGCATGTAAACTGAACAGCCTGTTTTTTTCAGACGTCTGTTCATTCAAAGTAGATTAGATGTGATACAATTTATGATTACAGATGTTCTGTGTGTGTATTTTAGACAGGAAAATCTCCATTTAGCGTTAAACGTTTTTCTACAATATTATGCCTGGAAAAAGTTGACAACAGATATAGAAGTCAAATTTTCTTTTATTTAGTAATCTTTTTTTCCCCATCCCATGTGGGTCTACAACTTTTCAGATAAAGATTTGCAATCATTTGCTTTGAATAAAATGTGAAGAATTAGCAATCACAAGAAACTGACTTATAAATGACTAAATATATACAGAATGTACAGAAGCTTTATTTTCAGTGATTTTAGAACAAACTCCTAAATTTAAGCATGCTGTGCTGCTGAAATAATTTTTTCATACACAAACACACCGTGCCAGGAATAAATGATCATTTATAAGAAAAGTGGTGAGTGAACAAACCATTCTGTGTTTTGTAAACAGCTTATATCTGACAGCATTGTTGTCAGCTGACAGCTGGGCTTCACATCCTCTTTCTGTCGCGTTTGGCTGTAACATACACAGTTTGGAGCTGATCATTATTTACACCATTAATCTCTTCATCAGAAACTTCCTCATCTTCTTCAAAAACAATCGATATGTCACTTAAATCTTCGCTATAATCATGCACTATGCCTTCGCTGTCCGTGTCTGCCTTATTGGTAAACAGAGCAGAAAAAGTAGGTCAACTCGGAGGTGGTAAATTCAAATTGTTCAGTGTAATTTTATGATAAAAAACAAAGACAACATGTGGAACAAGCTTTCTTTTTTTATTCTTCAAAAATATGTAAAAACGTCATGGCATGGCAGGGAACCTTAAAGATGATAACTCAAAGATAATAAATACTATCGTCTTTCTACTTTCCGTATTGAATAATCATATAACTGGGATGAAGTGGTTAAAATATGGTTGATTTTTTCACACTGGATAAAGTGTAAAAGTTGGTTAGTTTCGCCTACTTAACAGATTTTAAGCAAAGCTAATCAAGATTATACACCGTTAGACTGGTTAATGATTTGATTTATTGTTGTAAATGTTGTGTGGGCCGCCAGAAGAGGAGGTACTGCTGGCCCACCACCAGAGGGCGCCCTGCCTGAAGTGCGGGCTTCAGGCACTAGAGGGCGCTGCCACCTCACAGGAACAGCCGAGGTGACAGCTGTCACTCATCAACTGTGACAGCTGTCACCGATCATCTGCACTTCATCCCGGATAAAAGCAGGATGACACCTCTACCACGTCGCCGAGATATCATTTTTCTAAGGCGGTAATACAACCCCTGGCAAAAATTATGGAATCACCGGGCTCGGAGGATGTTCATTCAGTTGTTTAATTTTGTGGAAAAAAAGCAGATCACAGAAATGACACAAAACTAAAGTCCTTTCAAATGGCAACTTTCTGGCTTTAAGAAACACTATAAGAAATCAAGAAAAAAAGATTGTGACAGTCAGTAACGGTTACTTTTTTAGACCAAGCAGAGGAAAAAAATATGGAATCACTCAATTCTGAGGAATAAATTATGGAATCACCCTGTAAATTTCCATCCCCCAAACTAAAACCTGCATCAAATCAGATCTGCTCGTTGACATTGACCCTATGCCATGACATTGATCCTATGTGTCTTTTTGCAAGGAACGTTTTCACAGTTTTTGCTTTATGGCAAGATGCATTATCATCTTGAAAAATGATTTCATCATCCCCAAACATCCTTTCAATTGTCCAAAATATCTTCGTAAACTTGTGCATTTATTGATGATGTAATGACAGCCATCTCCCCAGTGCCTTTACCTGACATGCAGCCCCATATCATCAATGACTGTGGAAATTTAGATGTTCTCTTCAGGCAATCATCTTTATAAATCTCATTGGAACGGCACCAAACAAAAGTTCCAGCATCATCACCTTGCCCAATGCAGATTTGAGATTCATCACTGAATATCACTTTCATCCAGTCATCCACAGTCCACGATTGCTTTTCCTTAGCCCATTGTAACCTTGTTTACTCTCTGTTGGGACTGTTTACACTGAGACTGCTACCTGCTGCTTTGGACTTGAATTAACAGTCTTTTTCAAGACTTTTTTACTTTTTTACTTTTTTTTTTTTTTACTTTTTTACTGTGCTCCAACGCCTAAGGAAGACCTCTAACGGTCGAAACATCGCGACGGAGCACTTTTATCTGCTAACTTTCATCAGCGTTGGCAAGCTAACTAGCTTGCTAACGCTTTCGTTTTTTATTTATTTATTTTATTTATTTTTTTTCTCTTTTAGCACTGTTGTCGTGCGTTGCCTGTGCTGCTTCATGGCCTGTTTGGTGCCTTGATTGGGGCACTCCTTCTGCTGAATCACCTTTAAATTATTTACACATTATTCACTTTGTGTGTTTTTAGGAATCCGCTAGGTTGCGTAGCTACTAGCTCTTAGCCGATTTAGCATGGCGGCTTCTCCTGTCTCTCCCGCACTTTTCTGCTCTGGGTGTGAAATGTTTAGTTATTCCTCGGCCTCCTTTAGCAGTAACGGTACTTGTAATAAGTGCAGCTTATTCGTAGCTTTGGAGGCCAGGCTGGGCGAATTGGAGACTCGGCTCCGCACCGTGGAAAATTCTACAGCTAGCCAGGCCCCTGTAGTCGGTGCGGACCAAGGTAGCTTAGCCGCCGTTAGGTCCCCTCTGGCAGATCCCGGGCAGTCGGGAAAGCAGGCTGACTGGGTGACTGTGAGGAGGAAGCGTAGCCCTAAACAGAAGCCCCGTGTACACCGTCAACCCGTTCACATCTCTAACCGTTTTTCCCCACTCGACGATACACTCGCCGAGGATCAAACTCTGGTTATTGGCGACTCTGTTTTGAGAAATGTGAAGTTAGCAACACCAGCAACCATTGTCAATTGTCTTCCGGGGGCCAGAGCAGGCGACATCGAAGGACATTTGAAATTGCTGGCTAAGGCTAAGCGTAAATTTGGTAAGATTGTAATTCACGTCGGCAGTAATGACACTCGGTTACACCAATCGGAGGTCACTAAAATTAACATTAAATCGGTGTGTAAATTTGCAAAAACAATGTCGGACTCTGTTGTTTTCTCTGGGCCCCTCCCCAATCGGACCGGGAGTGACATGTTTAGCCGCATGTTCTCCTTGAATTGCTGGCTGTCTGAGTGGTGTCCAAAAAATGAGGTGGGCTTCATTGATAATTGGCAAAGCTTCTGGGGAAAACCTGGTCTTGTTAGGAGAGACGGCATCCATCCCACTTTAGATGGAGCAGTTCTCATTTCTAGAAATCTGGCCAATTTTCTTGGATCCTCCAAACTGTGACTGTCCAGCGTTGGGACCAGGAGGCAGAGCTGTGGTCTTATACACCTCTCTGCAGCTTCTCTCCCCCTGCCATCCCCTCATTACCCCATCCCCGTAGAGACGGTGCCTGCTCCCAGACCACCAATAACCAGCAAAAATCTATTTAAGCATAAAAATTCAAAAAGAAAAAATAATATAGCACCTTCAATTGCACCACAGACTAAAATAGTTAAATGTGGTCTATTAAACATTAGGTCTCTCTCTTCTAAGTCCCTGTTGGTAAATGATATAATAATTGATCAACGTATTGATTTATTCTGCCTAACAGAAACCTGGTTACAGCAGGATGAATATGTTAGTTTAAATGAGTCAACACCCCCGAGTCACACTAACTGTCAGAATGCTCGTAGCACGGGCCGGGGCGGAGGATTAGCAGCAATCTTCCATTCCAGCTTATTAATTAATCAAAAACCTAGACAGAGCTTTAATTCATTTGAAAGCTTGTCTCTTAGTCTTGTCCATCCAAATTGGAAGTCCCAAAAACCAGTTTTATTTGTTATTATCTATCGTCCACCTGGTCGTTACTGTGAGTTTCTCTGTGAATTTTCAGACCTTTTGTCTGACTTAGTGCTTAGCTCAGATAAGATAATTATAGTGGGCGATTTTAATATCCACACAGATGCTGAGAATGACAGCCTCAACACTGCATTTAATCTATTATTAGACTCTATCGGCTTTGCTCAAAAAGTAAATGAGTCCACCCACCACTTTAATCATATCTTAGATCTTGTTCTGACTTATGGTATGCAAATAGAAGATTTAACAGTATTCCCTGAAAACTCCCTTCTGTCTGATCATTTTTTAATAACATTTACATTTACCCTGATGGACTACCCTGCAGTGGGGAATAAGTTTCATTACACTAGAAGTCTTTCAGAAAGCGCTGTAACTAGGTTTAAGGATATGATTCCTTCGTTATGTTCTCTAATGTCATATACCAACACAGAGCAGAGTATCTACCTAAACTCTGTAAGGGAGTTAGAGTATCTCGTCAATAGTTTTACATCCTCTTTGAAGACAACTTTGGATGCTGTAGCTCCTCTGAAAAAGAGAGCTTTAAATCAGAAGTGTCTGACTCCGTGGTATAACTCACAAACTCGTAGCTTAAAGCAGATAACCCGTAAGTTGGAGAGGAAATGGCGTCTCACTAACTTAGAAGATCTTCACTTAGCCTGGAAAAAGAGTTTGTTGCTCTATAAAAAAGCCCTCTGTAAAGCTAGGACATCTTTCTACTCATCACTAATTGAAGAAAATAAGAAAACAAGAAAATAAGAATAACCTCAGGTTTCTTTTCAGCACTGTAGCTAGGCTGACAAAGAGTCAGAGCTCTATTGAGCTGAGTATTCCATTAACTTTAACTAGTAATGACTTCATGACTTTCTTTGCTAACAAAATTTTGACTATTAGAGAAAAAATTACTCATAACCATCCCAAAGATGTATCGTTATCTTTGGCTGCTTTCAGTGATGCCGGTATTTGGTTAGACTCTTTCTCTCCGGTTGTTCTGTCTGAGTTATTTTCATTGGTTGCTTCGTCCAAACCATCGGCATGTTTATTGGACCCCATTCCTGCCAGGCTGCTCAAGGAAGTCCTACCATTATTTAATGCTTCAATCTTAAATATGATCAATCTATCTTTGTTAGTTGGTTATGTACCACAGGCCTTTAAGGTGGCAGTAATTAAACCATTACTTAAAAAGCCATCACTTGACACAGCTATCTTAGCTAATTATAGGCCAATTTCCAACCTTCCTTTTCTCTCAAAGATTCTTGAGAGGGTAGTTGTAAAACAGTTAACTGATCACCTGCAGAGGAATGGTCTATTTGAAGAGTTTCAGTCAGGTTTTAGAATTCATCATAGTACAGAAACAGCATTAGTGAAGGTTACAAATGATCTTCTTATGGCTTCGGACAGTGGACTTATCTCTGTGCTTGTTCTGTTGGACCTCAGTGCTGCTTTTGATACTGTTGACCATAAAATTTTATTACAGAGATTAGAGCATGTCATAGGTATTAAAGGCACTGCGCTGCGGTGGTTTGAATCATATTTGTCTAATAGATTACAGTTTGTTCATGTAAATGGGGAATCTTCTTCACAGACTAAAGTTAATTATGGAGTTCCACAAGGTTCTGTGCTAGGACCAATTTTATTCACTTTATACATGCTTCCCTTAGGCAGTATTATTAGATGGTATTGCTTAAATTTTCATTGTTACGCAGATGATACCCAGCTTTATCTATCCATGAAGCCAGAGGATACACACCAATTAGCTAAACTGCAGGATTGTCTTACAGACATAAAGACATGGATGACCTCTAATTTCCTGCTTTCAAACTCAGATAAAACTGAAGTTATTGTACTTGGCCCCACAAATCTTAGAAGCATGGTGTCTAACCAGATCGTTACTCTGGATGGCATTTCCCTGATCTCTAGTAATACTGTGAGAAATCTTGGAGTCATTTTTGATCAGGATATGTCATTCAAAGCGCATATTAAACAAATATGTAGGACTGCCTTTTTGCATTTACGCAATATCTCTAAAATCAGAAAGGTCTTGTCTCAGAGTGATGCTGAAAAACTAATTCATGCATTTATTTCCTCTAGGCTGGACTATTGTAATTCATTATTATCAGGTTGTCCTAAAAGTTCCCTAAAAGCCTTCAGTTGGTTCAGAATGCTGCAGCTAGAGTACTGACGGGGACTAGCAGGAGAGAGCATATCTCACCCGTGTTGGCCTCTCTTCATTGGCTTCCTGTTAATTCTAGAATAGAATTTAAAATTCTTCTTCTTACTTATAAGGTTTTGAATAATCAGGTCCCATCTTATCTTAGGGACCTTGTAGTACCATATTACCCCATTAGAGCGCTTCGCTCTCAGACTGCGGGCTTACTTGTAGTTCCTAGGGTTTGTAAGAGTAGAATGGGAGGCAGAGCCTTCAGCTTTCAGGCTCCTCTCCTGTGGAACCAGCTCCCAATTCAGATCAGGGAGACAGATACCCTCTCTACTTTTAAGATTAGGCTTAAAACTTTCCTTTTCGCTAAGGCTTATAGTTAGGGCTGGATCGGGTGACCCTGGACCATCCCTTGGTTATGCTGCTTTAGACGTAGATTGTGGGGGGGTTCCCATGATGCACTGTTTCTTTCTCTTTTTGCTCCGTATGCATCACTCTGTATTTAATCATTAGTGATCGATCTCTGCCCCCCTTCACGGCATGTCTTTTTCCTGTTTTTTTCCCTCAGCCCCAACCAGTCTCAGCAGAAGACTGCCCCTCCCTGAGCCTGGTTCTGCTGGAGGTTTCTTCCTGTTAAAAGGGAGTTTTTCCTTCCCACTTTTGCCAAGTGCTTGCTCATAGGGGGTCGTTTTGACCGTTGGGGTTTTTCATAATTATTGTATGGCCTTGCCTTACAATATGGAGCGCCTTGGGGCAACTGTTTGTTGTGATTTGGCGCTATATAAGAAAAAAGTTGATTGATTGAAGTTGATTGATTGTTTATTCTGTTTAGGTGTTAATGATGCCTTTCATTTAGCTTTTCTGTATGTAAATCCCATTTCCTTTAGGCGGTTTCTTACAGTTCAGTCATAGACGTTGACTCCAGTTTCCTCCCATTTTTTCCTCATTTGTTTTGTTGTGCATTTTTGGATTTTTGAGACATATTGCTTTAAGTTTTCTGTCTTGACGCTTTGATGTCTTCCTTGGTCTACCAGTATGTTTGCCTTTAACAACCTTCCCATGTTTTTTGTCTTTGGTCCTGAGTTTAGACACAGCTGACTGTGAACAACCAACATCTTTTGCAACATTGCATGATGATTTACTCTCTTTTAAGAGTTTGATAATCCTCTCCTTTGTTTCAACTGACATCTCTCGTGTTGGAGCCATGATTCATGTCAGTTCACTTAGGGCAACAGCTCTCCAAGGTGTGATCACTCCTTTTTAGATGCAGACTAATGAGCATATCTGATATGATGCAGGTGTTAGTTTTGGGAAGGAAAATTTACAGGGTGATTCCATAATTTATTCCTCAGAATTGAGTGATTCCATATTTTTTTCCTCTGCTTGGTCTAAAAAAGTAACCGTTACTGACTGCCACAATCTTTTTTCTTGATTTCTTATAGTGTTTCTTAAAGCCAGAAAGTTGCCATTTGAAATGACTTTAGTCTTGTGTCATGTGTGTGATCTGCTTTTGTTCTACAAAATTAAACAACTGAATGAACATCCGCCGAGGCCGGTGATTCCATAATTTCTGCCAGGGGTTGTATTCTCTGCCGTACTAAAGGAATTATAACTTACGTGTGCTCTGTTAGCAGCCATTGTCCTGTGGTGCCTTGTCAGCTGATTGGTGGTTTGTGAGAGTGCCGACGTCTTCGCCTCTCACTCTTTCCAGATAAGTGCTTAAACAGGAGCTGCACGGGTGTGTGATTTGAGGTGGAGGTGGAATTCCCACCGTTGTTGTTACTGGGTGTACACACACCCACACTTGACTGTCTTTGCTCTTCGCCAGCAGTACCAGATCCGACACGCGGAGACGGTGGCCACCTGAGGGACTCGGGACCTGGCGACTCCAGTATCCTTCGGGTTCGGTGGCAGAGGAAATCGTGTGGTTCCGGTTCTTCTCTAGACGGACGTCTCCTATCGTCGAGCCTGCCCACACGACACCTTTATCCATTGACTTTGTATCATTCTATAATCTGCTGTGTATGGTTGTGGCATTCACAACAGTAAAGTGTTCAGATTTGACTCCTTTTATTGTCCGTTCATTTGCGCCCCCTGTTGTGGGTCCGTGTTACTACACTTTCACAACAAATATGTTTGTGTGGTGTTGGTTTGAAATTTGTGTGGGTTGGTTCTTTTCTGTCTGGGAAAAAAATTCAGATTGACTGCTTCAATTGAACATTGCAGTATTTGGACAATCTTGCCTCAGTAATGAATGAGCTACTGTGGAACTGACCAATTAGATCAATGAGTTCCAGCAGGTATTCATAAACTTGTCTGGAAACAGGCTCATCTAGGCAATAAAGACTTTGGGTTATAAAACATTTCTATGAATCAGTTCCTCAGTATACATGTCAAATACTGCTACTGATGCATATCCAATACCTCCGGGCCCCAAATAACCTGGTAGAAGGTTAGCGGGAAAAGTCTCCTATCAGCGCACTGTAATTGATGGTTCCTTTGAGTTCTATGTGTATACATGTGTGTATAATATGTTGCGTGTAATGGGACACAGGTCATTTTTGGACCTGTGAACGTTTTTTGGTTGTTATTTGAGAAGAGGTTGTTTATTTTGCTTGTTTGTTGTAGCAGTTGTGGGCTTCTGTTCTTGGTCTTGGGTGCTGGAGGAGGAGCGTGTATACACATAGATGCTGAGGGAAGCTCTAAATGTTCACCTCCCCCACACCCTCCTCCTCTCCCTGCCGCTCCACATCCCCACAACTGCTTGAGAAATTGAGAAACACTGCAGTGATATTTTGTTGTGCTTTAACACATGAAACACAGGGGTTTTACGTGCAATCGATACTATTATTTTAAAAGTGTTTGTTACTGTTAAATTTAGAGAGATATTGTTTATTTGATGTAATCAATTCCAGCAACAATGTTGTTTTGCATTGTGTTACATTAATTTACCAAGTAAATTCAATGTTTTATTTTTTTTGAAGCGTGGTTTGTTTTGGAAACAAAAGTGTGATTAAAACACTTCAGCCAGAGAGCAGAGCAGAAGGTTGTGCTGTGTGTGGATAGTAAAACAAGGTGTTGTGAAAGTGTAGGAACACGGACCCACAACAGGGGACGCAAATGAACGGACAATGGAGAAGGTAAATAACAAGTTTTACTGTTGTGAAACGAGCACAACCAGTACAACAATCAACAATTTGGGGTTAAGCCGAATTCTGCTGGTGTCGTGTGGGCAGGCTCGAAGGTAGGAGACGTCCGTCCAAGTCGAACCGGAACCACCCAGATCTCCTCTGCCACCGAACCCTGGAAGTACTGGAACCGCCAAGTCCCGAATTCCCAGGTGGCCACTGCCTCCGCTCGTCGGATCCGGTACTGCTGGCAAGAGAGAGCAACAAACACACAGGTGTGGATGCGGCTGCACCCAGTAACACGGAGAGGGGAGAAGCCGCCTCCACCTCTCGTCACAATAAAGCAGGAAGGTGAGTACTTATCCAAGCAATCGGCTTTCGGTAGTCAGCTGTCCTGAAAGGTTTAACAAGTATTATCAGATAACACAGAATATGCTGCAGAGAAGGTTACATCTATCTCAAGGCGATATCTCGGCACTGAGGTGGAGACGCCGTCCTGCTGATATACCTCCGTGCTGAGTGGAACAGCTGTGTCCAGTGATGGGTGACAGCTGTCACCCTGGCTGCTATCGTGAGGCGGCAGCGCCCTCTGGTGCCTGGAGCACGCACTCCAGGCAGGGCGCCCTCTGGTGGTGGTGGGCCAGCAGTACCTCCTCTTCAGCGGCCCACACAACACAAGGTTGACTATTGTAACGCGTTTATAGTTTTCCTGTTGAAAGCATTAATGTTGGTGAGGGTGAATTGACAGCAATGTAGAGGCAACAAATAATAATAACTTAACATTCTGATCCTCCTGTGTTTTGATTGCGACAATATGAACTTTCATGAGGTGCTCTTACCCCCTGCTGAAAATCACACAGGCAGCTGCAGGCTTTCATAAACAACCGATGAAGCGTTTATTAAACATGTATGCCTTGTTCAATTTTTCATTTATGTCTATTTTATTATTGCAGTTTCAGTCAACAGATCTATTCAGAGCTAAATTACTGAAGAATCGCATTAATCAATTCTTATCACTCATTCAATCGATCACTTTTTGTGATTTTTGTAAAAAAAAAAAACATCCTGAAGGTACCAATGTTTCAGGCTATGCTGTTGTCTCGGCCGACACAACATCTTTATCGCTCAATCTTTACCAAATTGTGTGTCGGTCCAGACTGCAGAGCTCATAGCCTTGACAGAGGCCCGCAAATTAATGAAAGGAAAGTGAGTAACTATATACACTGATAGTCCGTATGTTTTCTCGACAGTCTATGTTGTTGCCCAATATAGAGATAGGTTGCTCAATAGAGGGATGACTACATCATCTGGGAAGCCAGTTTTGCACAAAGATCTTTTGCTGTCATCGCTGGAGGCAGTCCAGCTTCCTGTAGCTGTTGCTGATGGGACTGCTAAAGCTGTAGCCCAGGGTTCACTGATGGTCCTGCTTTCTGCAACTGACAGCATAGATTTACATATTCTTCAGGATATAAAAAAATTGATTGATTGATAGATTGATTGATATGCAGACTCATGCCCTGGCGTCTGGAGATGCTCTTTGGGGGCATCACAATGTCCACCAAACTGCTGATGGTGTATACGCCTGATCCTTGAATAAACGGGTCCTGCCCCGCAGCCTTTTTTGGGGGGGGGGCTACTGTTTTGAGTCATGGGCTGTGCCATGTCTCAATGGGGGGTGGGGGGGGTGTTTGGTTGGACTGGTTAATGATCAAATTTTTTTTAATCAATTTTCGAGTTTCAGGCATATGCAAAAACCCCAGGGGAATGAGAGGCCAATACGAGGGAAATTTCCAACACCTCAATACCCGTTCCAAATAATCCATATGGATTTCATTGAATTGAACCAACGTGAAGGGAAAAAATATGCTAGAGGTAGTTCCTGTTAAACATGCAGATGCTCTGACAGTTGCAAAAAGTCTTTGTAGAGATATAATTCCAAGACATGGGCTACCTGAAACATTGTACAGTGATAATGGCACACATTTTGTAAAAAAAAATCATCCAGCACTTAGCAGACCACCTGACAATAAATGCAAAAACTCACTGTGCTCACCATCCTCAAAGTGCAGGTTTAGTGGAGAGAACAAATGGGACAATTAAAAATAGGCTCAGGAAACGGGGAGAAATTGGGTTAATTGTTTGGATTTGGTGAAATTGTACATGCATATAACACCCAGCTCAGAGACTGGCTTTACTCCATTTGAAATTTTGTACGGCAGGCCTTATAGAATACCAGACTTACAGAAAATAGTTGGGCCTAACAGTGAGGATAAAGAATTAGTTGATTATATGACACGTGTTGTCCCATAAGAATGTCATGCATTCTAACACAATACCAGACTCTCCTGTTTCTGTGCAGGACCCTGAGAATCAGATCCGGATTGGCGATTGGGTGCTGATAAAGACAATTAAAAGAAAGAACTGGTCATCTCCGAGGTGGGAGGGTCCATTCCAAGTGCTGCTAACCAGAGAAAAAAAAAACATGAAAGAGAGAGAGAGAAATATCAACAGGTTGTTCAAAGACTGTGTTAGCTATGGAAAGATTTGCTGCAAAGTGCGTACTCTGCTAATGATTTTGACAATTATTGCTGGAATTGTGGCATTTACTGTGTGGTGGTATGAAAAAATATATGAACCACATTGCAATTCAGACCAGAAGAAAGTGAAACCATGAAGTTTTGAGTGGATGTTTGATACGCCACGTAATCCATATCAATTAATTAATTTGGGTAAGGTAGCTAAGCTGTTGTGTGTAGTGGTTTTGGGGCCGTGCACTCGCCTGTTGGATGGAAGCTTTAATCATACTCAAGCTCCCCATGGGGGTAAGTGTATAGATTACTTCCAAGCACCGGACCCGATGCGGACTTACGCTCAGGTGAACATGTACTGGCTGTGTGGCCACAATGCCTTCATAGCCCTCCCCACGGGATGAACAAGCAGATGTGCCCCAATAACCATGACTCAGCACTCCTACATCGTAGCCGCTCACCTCTCGACCAGTCATCACTTTAAGCGTGACTTGGCTCCCCATGACCCTATATGGGGAACGGATGTGCCCCAGGACGCAAAGCTGTGGTCTACAGACCCGAACATCCTGCTGTCACTCTTCCTCTGGGTGGGTGTGGGCAAGGTCTTGCTACGCATGGAGACGCTAAATTACCGATTTAGCTATTTTGTGAACTCCACTGTTGAGGCTCTTAGAGGCATAAGGGAGGAGTTGTCAGCTCTGAGGATCATGGAAATGCAGGATCGAATGGATTTGGATCAGTTAACTGCAGCCTCAGGAGGGGTGTGTGCCATGGTGGGAGAGAGCTGTTGTACATTTGTCCTTGACAACGATGATGATGGAGGGTCCATAAGTCTGGCCATTCAGAATTTGACATTATTAAAAGAGCAAGGACTTTGTTTCTGATAATGGCTGGACCTCATGGCTCTTTTCTGGATCATGGTATCACATTCTGTTAAAACTGCTTACCCCAGTTATCATTCTGTTGGGTGCACTAATTATTATGATTTGTTATATAATTCCTCTTGTTCGATCAGTGGTTCAACAGATGATTTCCACCACAGTTGATGGCTTATTGCTAGGCCGTGACTATATTGCATTGTTGCTGTCTGATGCTGATTCATGTCACCCCGTCCAGGTGGGGAAAAATAATGGTTAAATGTCTTGTTTCCTCTGAGTGTGAGGTCGTGATTCTGCGATGTTGGTGCTGCGGATGTAGACATTAATTTTGATAAAACGGGGGGAATGACAGGAATTTTCAATATATTATCAATTATTATTGTCTTTACTTTTATTTGCTGTCTTTGATTTTGTCTTTGATCTCATTCTTCATATACACATTTATATACATGTGTTTCAGTTATATAATGTGTTTCATTTAATATTACTCTCTTAGTTAATTACTGAATTGCTAAAGTAATTATATACACTGAACTGTTTAAGTCATCACTAAACTGCTCACACGGGAAGATGAACAGATGAACTTTGGCTCAGTGAGCGTGTAGACTGTTTTGCTAAAGACCATGTTTCTGCTGAGCACAGAAGTACATTTTAATTAACAGTCCAGCCTTGAGAAGAGAGTGGTGTGACTCGCACGTCAGTTCAGGGTTGCATGCTGTTATGAAAAGACCCGTGAGACTGGAGGGTTTAAAGCCATAACTATTTCCATATTGTGGTATAGTGGGATTTAAATATATTTTGTTTGTGTATTATTATTTATAGAGAAGTGACATTAGTGAATGTTTATTTAAAAAAAAAAAGAATAAGTTTCCTGCCTCATGGTATCTGCACATGTATCTGTACTGGCCCCCAAGAGTTCAAGTAAACTACAACTATAAACTAGAGAGGTTGTCATCTCTTCAGCCACGATGCAACACATATCGATGTGAGAATAGACTTTGTCTTGCTACTTGTTTGGTATTTTGTCTTTTTCATATGTCTGTATGCAAATTATTCTAATAAATACAGGAAGCAAGTGGGCGGGGCCCTTCAGAGCTGACCAATTCCACGAGTGGATGATCTTTTCAATGCACTCGCGAAAGGCAAGCAGTTTTCCAAGCTGGACATGAGTCATGCTTATCAACAAATACTCATGGATGAAGAGTCGAAAAAATATCTTACTGTGAACACACACAGAGGATTGTTCACATACAACAGACTACCATTCGGTGTGGCCTCAGCTCTGGCCATATTTCAAAGGACAATGGAGAGTCTTTTAAGTGGAATTCTGCTCATTGCAGTCTATTTAGATGACATTTTGGTCAGGGGTGTGGACAAGGCTGATCATGTAAAAAACCTGGACACTGTTCTGGCCAGACTAAAAGAGGCTGGACTAAGACTACGCAGAAACAAGTGCATCTTTCTACAGGATGAAGTATAGTATCTGGGGTACAGGGTTGATGCACAAAGGCTCCACCCTGTGGACAAAAAAATAAAAGCCATTCAAGATGCTCCAGCTCCTTCAAATGTAACAGAGTTGAAATCATTTTTGGGACTTCTTAATTACTACAACAAGTTCCTTCCCAATCTGGCAACCAAGTTGGCTCCGTTACACGAAATGCTAAGACACGATGTTCGCTGGAAATGGAACAATGAACAAGAGCAGGCTTTTCAAGATGCTAACGACATGTTAAATACATCGGATGTTTTGGTACACTACTCAGCTGATCGAGAGTTAATTTTGTCATGTGATGCTTCACCTTATGGAGTAGGTGCAGTGTTATCGCATGTTATGGAAGATGGAAGTGAAAGACCAATTGGATTTGTGTCACACACTTTACAACTAGCTGAAACAAGGTACTCACAATTACACAAAGAAGGACTGGCAGTCATCTTTGGAGTGGAGAAGTTTCACAAATACTTATATGGACAAAACTTCACAATTTGCACTGATCATAAGCCATTGATTTTCCTGTTCAATGAGAGAAAACCAATAACCCAAGAGTTCAGAGGTGGGCAGTAAAACTCAGTGCTTACAAATACAAAATAGTCTACAAACCAGGCAAACACCATGCAAATGCAGACGCGTTAAGCAGATTGCCGGTGCCTGTCAAACTAAGGAAAGAGGAGAGGACTGAACAAGTTCTGATGATGGACTTACTGGATGAGACACTGGTTAACGCAAATCAGATAAAGAGCTGGACCGCAAAAGATACAATTCTGTCTCAAGTCGATGGTTACATCTTCAAAGGATGGCCTGCAGTAACTGATCCATGTCTGAAACCATTCCACCAGAGAAGGTTAGAGGTCAGTGTGAGAGATGGTTGTGTTCTATGGGGAGCAAGAGTTGTTATTCCAACCAAAGGGAGAGAGAAAATGCTCAAACCTTTACATCAAACACACAGTGGAATGACAAAAATGAAAGGTCTGGCTAGATTGTACATGTGGTGGCCAGGGATGGATCAAGACGTGGAGAAAACCGTTCAGGCATGTTTTGAGTGTCAATCTCACCAAAAGGCACCCGCTTCAGCACCTTTACATCCATGGGAATGGCCTGAAACTCCGTGGTCAAGAATTCATGTGGACTACGCAGGACCGTTCATGGGAGAAATGTTTCTGGTGATTATGGAAGCTCATTCCAAATGGCTGGATGTTTATCCTACTAAAGCCAGCACATCACATGTCACTATTGAGAAGCTCAGACAAAGTTTCAGTATTTTTGGAATACCGAAAATGCTCATGTCTGACAACGGGACATGTTTCACCAGCGCTGAATTTGAGGCTTTCATGAAACAAAATGGCATTCAACATGTAAGATCCGCCCTGTTTCATCCTTCCTCCAATGGACTTGCGGAGAGGGCAGTTCAAACATTTAAAGAGGGGATGAAAAAGATGAAAGAAGGGTCGATTCAAACAAGGCTTTCCAGATTCTTGTTTAGTTACAGAATTACACCTCATGCTACAACAGGTTTGTCACCTGCAGAGTTAATGATGTCACACAGATTGAGGTCGGCCCTGGATTTGGTTGTTCCGGATGTGAAATCCAAAGTGCAACAAAAACAACTGAAATAGAAGGAGAATCACGACATACAAAGTAAGCAGAGAAGCTTTGCAGCAGGAGATGATGTTTTCATCAGGAACTATTCGTATGGATCGAAGTGGATTCCAGGTGTTGTTCAAGACTGTTCAGGACCGCTTTCTTATTCTGTTAGTGTTGGTTCTGGTCAAGTGATGAAAAGGCATGTAGATCAGGTTAGGTCAAGAATGTCAGAGCCAGAGCTAACTGTTGAGAAAGAGGTTACCTTACCATTGTTCCCAGACAGTATTCAACCTACTGTAGAGTCAAGGCAGGAAACAGTCCTATTTCAGATCAGGCTTTAGTTAGTCAAGAGTCAGGGTTACCACCTACACCTGATACTGAGTTTCAGAACGAGTTACCTATTGAGCAAGTTATGAGACGTTCTACTAGAGAGAGACGTACACCTGTTCATCTAAGAGATTTTGTGCAGTAATGCTAGAAAAGGTTAGTTTATTTACTGTATTCCAGTTTATTGCAAATGTTATTTGAGAATTGTTAATAGTGTATACTTTTAATTTGTTTGCAGTACAGATTGTTCGCTTAAAGGTGGGGGACATGTGGTATACTGGGATTTAAATATATTTTGTTTGTGTATTATTATTTATAGAGAAGTGACATAGTGAACCATTAGAGGGTGCACTTGCCATAGAGACTTTCATGTAAAAAAAAAAGAATAAGTTTCCTGCCTCATGGTATCTGCACATGTATCTGTACTGGCCCCCAAGAGTTCAAGTAAACTACAACTATAAACTAGAGAGGTTGTCATCTCTTCGGCCACGATGCAACACATATCGATGTGAGAATAGACTTTGTGTCGCTACTTGTTTGGTATTTTGTCTTTTTCATATGTCTGTATGCAAGTTATTCTAATAAATACAGGAAGCAAGTGGGCGGGGCCCTTCAGAGCTGACGAGACGGTCGGTGACGAGGGGTCACGCCCGTTTTGCTCTCTCCTGATTCAGGAAAAGAAATTCAGTATCTCCTGCGTGATTATTTTCTGTTAACTGAGTTGTTCTTTTTCAGGTCCAACTCTGTAAAACTCTGACAGTAACAGATTGAATTCACATGAGTTGTTGCTTTGTAGCATCTGTTGGGACTAGTTTTCAGTGGTGGTCAACCACCTGGTACAGCAGTTGTCGCTGCTCGTCTCTTTTAGTCAGGATTTCATTGAAATCAGCTGCGCCTTTTGTAGAACTCTGAAAGAACAGTTAGCAAATGTTTTAGATTATTATAATAAATATAAGTGATTATATACTAAGAATATAGTAGTGTTCAATGATTAAGTATGATATCAAATAAAATATGATTTTCATGTCCATACCTGCATACTGCTTTGTTGTGTGTGACCTCTGAATGTCTATGCTTTCTTCATGAAAAAGACTGTGGTCGCGATATCAAGCATGGATCTCATCAGATGGGTAGGATACAAGGTGCACTTCAGCTGGGAGGTTGGATTCCATGGAGAGTCAGCATGAGCTCTCACCCCGTGCATGTGTGTGTGATCCTACTCATCCCCTACCGAACTGTTCCAAATCTCTCATGCTTGAAACTGGATCTCTTGAAGTTTATTTGACAGGCCATTGAGCTTTTGAGAGATGATTTTGCATCAGTTTGTAATTGACATTTTACAGACCTAAACTGAAGTTTTGTGGTAGACTTCATATGCATCAAATCCTATCTGATCTTTAATGCCACTGGGAGACCACTTCCACTTATTGGATTAGCTTAAAATTTCACAGGCATTGTTTTTTCCAATGATTCTCACAAAATAGGGGGTGTGCGATATCAAATTTGAAAAAAAAAATCCTATACATTTTCTGGCCACCCTAGCGACAGTGGTGAGGGAAAAACTCCCTCTGATGATATTGAGGAAGGAACTTCAAGCAGACCAGACTCAGAGGTGTGACCCACTGCTTAGGCCATTCTAACAGTTACAAGGTTTTTACAAAGTTTACAAAGGTGAAGAAACAGAAGACAGGGATTCAAAACAACATGACATAATAGCAAAAGAATATTTATTTGATGAGGAGTCCATGCAGGCAGCTATGCCACAGGCAGGGGTTACCCAGCAGTCCTCATGCCATCAGTGGGCCCATTCCCACGGCAATGTCCTTTTCAAATGCAGACTGTAGCGTCCAGTCTTCAAGCATAGTCCATTTTGCAACTGCCCATAGTCAACCTTCAGTTGCACTCATGGGTGTAGCTGGACAGGCATCAGCACCACAGGCAGGGGTCGTCTACGTTACTAATAATAAGGAATTATTAGTAATCCCTATTAAGGGATAGGAAGCATAGCACCATATTATGCCAGTATGCTAGCCATACGAAAGGGATAAGGAATGCATATCCCCGATCTTATTCTTTCAGTCATTACCCAAAGCTCATGACCATAGATGAGGATAGTAGCATAAATTGACTGGTAAATTGAGAGCCTCGCCTTCCAGCTCAGCTACTTTCTTTACCACAATGGTCCGGTACAATGTCTGTAAAATTTCAGATGTCGCCCCAATCAATCTATCGAGCTCCTGCTCCAATCCCACCCCCCCTCCCCACCCCCACTTATGAACAAGATCCTGAGATACTTAAACTCCTCCAATTGGGGAAGTAACTATCCCCGAAGTCCAAGGGGGACAATCCACCATTTTCCGACAGTGGACCATGGTCTCAGATTTTGAGGTCCTGATTCTCATCCCACTCACTTCACACTCAGCCTCAAACCTATTCAGGGCACATCAGAAGTCATCGCCTGATGATGCCAACAGAACCACATCATCTGCAAAAAGCAGAGGTGCAACTCTGAGGTCACCTAACTGGACACCCTCTGGTCCCTGACTGTGCCTTGAAATCCTGTCCATGAACATCACAAACAGAATTTGTGACAAGGGGCAGCCCTGGTGGAGTCCACCTCCCACTGGAAATAGTTCTGATGAAATCCCTAGAATGCGGACACAGCTCCTACTTTGGTCATATAGAGACCGAATCACATGTTGCAGCAGATCTTTTACCCCATACTCCTGCAAGACACCAACAGGATAACACGAGGGACCCGGTCATATGTCTTTTCCAAGTTCACAAACACATCTAGACTGGTTGGTCATACTAGCAAAAATCCACAAATATCCTTGCAAGGTTAAAGAGCTGGTCCACTGTTGCATGACCAGGATGGAACCCACATTGCACCTCCTGAATCTGAGGTTTGACTAATGGACTTTCCCATGGAGGCTGAGAAGTGTGATTCCTCTATAACTGGAACACACTCTCCTGTCCCATTTTTAAAAGATGGGGACCACCACCCCAGTTTGCCAATCTAGAGGTACTGTCCCTGACTTTCATGCAACATTGCATACGTGTTTCAGCCATGACAGCCCATCAACATCCAGAGACTTTAGCAACTCAAGACAAACCTCATCCGTCCCCAGCGACTTGCCATCGTGGAGTTTTCTGACTACTTTTGTGACTTCTGCTAGGACGATGGCACTAGATCTGTCCAAATCTTCCATCTTTGTCTCCCTGATGGAGGCTATGTCAGTAGGGTTGAGTTGATCCTCAAAATAATCTTTCCGCCACTTGACAATATCCTAAGTCCAGTTTAGCAGCTCTCCTCCCCTGCTAAACAGAGCTTGGGCTAAGAACTGCCTCCCTTTTCCAGGTGCCTGACAGTTTGCCAGAACTGCTTTGAGGCTGACTGACAGCCAATTCAAGAGATCTCTGTGTCAAACAAGCACAAAAGGCCTCCTTCTTCAGGCTGAAGGCTTCCCTTACCACTGGAGTGCACCAGTGGGTTCTTGGGCTGCCACCATGACAAGCATTGACCACTTTCTGGCCACAGCTCAAAGCAGGTGCCTCAGCAATAGAGGACTTGAACATGGACCACTCTGTTTCCATGTCTTTGACCTCCCTCAGGATCTGAGAGAAGTTACTGTGGTAAAATTTAAAAGCCATCCGGCCAGGCTCTTCCATCAAACATTTCCAGAAAACCCTTACAACATGTTTAGGTTTTCCACATCAGCCCGTCGGCGTACCCCGCCATCTAAGCCTACTCATCACCCGAGTGTCCAAGACACATGGTCGCAGGTCTGTTGACACAATTACAGAGTCAATCATTGACCTTTGACCGAGGGTATTCTGGTACCACATGTCGTTATGGACACCCTTGAGATCAAACAAGGTATTTGTTATGGACAATCTTTGTCCAGTACAGAAGTCCAACAACAAAGCACTACTCAGATTCAGATGAGGGGGAATATTCCTTCCAGTCACTTCGCTCCAGGTTTCTCCATTGTTGCCCCATAAGCATTGAAGTCCCCCTGTAGAACTAAGGAGTCTCCAGCAGGAACTTTTTCACCTGTTTCACACAGAATACAATGTGTGTTACAGCGAGTCTCCATGATGCGTTGACGTGAACAACGGCTGTCTGGATGGGATCTAACAGTCATGATAACGTGATAATACAGATGAATCTTCTGACACATGAGGTGGACTGACAATAGATGTGTGTTTACATGCGCTTTCTGGATGTTATACTGCGATCACAGGTGCAGAATCAGTATGTCTCATAGCCACATCACACCATGCATGGCTCAAGGGGCTGTTACAGCTGTATTACACATCATAAAAACAGTTACAACCAACCCAGTGTCATGGCAAGTCGTGATTCAGAAGCACAAAATATACATTAATCTATTGGCTTGTGATATTGCGATGAAAAGCACCTCATTTTCGGCACGGCAGCACAAATTCATTCTAATTCATTCCGTGATGGCTGCACGAAATTAAACGTGGAGCAGGGGGGTCAGGGGTGGTCATGGTTAGGGTGGAGGGAAGGAGTAGGGTTAGGATATGGTTAAGGTTAGGGATGGGGGTAGGAGTAGGGTGAGTAATAGTGAGTTAAAAAAAACGCTGTCACGAAAATTTGACTCATTTCGTCACGGGAGCACAAAAAAAAAAAAAAAAAAAAACGTGAGACTGGCTGGTTACAACATCTTACCTATATGGAAAACTGACATTGCAACTGTATTACAGAGCTATCACAGTATGAATACAATAAATAATCTCCTTTGGAACTCCACCAGATGGAACCACTCGGTGCTGTCAGGATTTGGAGCTAGGAACTAATCAAAGGTAGAACCCAAATGTAGAACAGCCAAGACAGAGATGAGTTAAAAAAAAGCCAATGTTTAATATACAGTCAGTGGGACAAAAGCACAACAACAGTAGTGGGTAAGGATTCAACAAAAATACAGTCTTTATCCAATTTGGGGTGTGGGATCAAAAACATAGCAAAGGAGTGAACTGACTCAACAAAAATACAGCCTTTATCCAACTTCGGGTGTGGTATCAAAAACACAGCAGGAGGCTGTGGATTCAACAAAAAGGATTCAACAAAAATACAGACTAAACCTGAACGGAGGGTGAGGGGAACACCAGGAAAACAGAAAGTGCAAACAAAAAGACAAAAATACTAAAAGCCTCTGGAAATTACCTGAAGGCATAAACTAACCAAAAAACACAAAGAATTTCAATAGCCTGTAATATACATACCACCAACACATGAAAAGCATGAACAACAATGGACCCACGGTGACTAACACAAACTGTGACCTTAAATAACCAGCTGGATTAACTGGACACAGATGTAATGATTAGACTGCAAAAACCATGTACTGACAAAAAGGGAACACAAGGTGGAAGCAAATACTAAGTCAAGTCCAAGTGACAGAACTTAATTCAAGACCATGACACAACGAAGACCCCCGTCACATATAGTAACAAAGGAACAAGGCCAACACGGTGAAAATAGCCATAATTCGGATGTAGTCAGGAGGCAAAGAGGCATGTAGACTGTGGGCGGATCCCAACTGCCTTGCCCACACCTGCACGATTGCATCCAAAGCGTATTTACACAATGGATGACACACACTGCTGTCAGATGGTCATAAAAAGAGCTGAAGACTGCCTGATGTCCAAATGTCTGGATGGCAGACATTGGACTGGAGTGGGAGCCAGCACTGTGTCATCCTTTTGCACAGGCCCTGCCGTACTGGACATCAGAGTACAACCAACGTATGGACCGAACTCATGCTATATGTGTCAAGGCCCGCATTGGTGCTGTCACTCACTCACCCACTCATACACCGATTCGCTCATCCACTCGAACTCTGTTGCACACTGACCTGAGCAGGACGTAGCAGTGGCAGGATAGGCATGTGTCTTCCTCACATAACGGACTGTCAGCACCATGACCACAGGCACAGCATGATGGATGGAGCATTCTGAGCCACTGTTGTCAGCACATGGAGAGCATGGGT
The DNA here is from genome assembly GCF_902500255.1 of Thalassophryne amazonica. NCBI lineage: Eukaryota > Metazoa > Chordata > Actinopteri > Batrachoidiformes > Batrachoididae > Thalassophryne > Thalassophryne amazonica. The sequence continues at coordinate 114,602,982 of NC_047103.1, read as the reverse complement.
TGGCTGATCTCCATTTGGATCACCAGCACACATGCTCAAGACAGCACCTGGATATTCTTTTCATGCAGTGGTAGATGGTGCATTTGCGGGCTGGTGTTGTCAGCACACAGCACAGATGGGGTGAAAGGAGCTTCCCTGGCCATTGTCCGCCCTGTGCTGTGAAAAGCATGTAAGGCTATACCAGAGGTGTGTTCACATGTATATTCATTGTGTGAAGGGATGGCGAAACATCCTACCTCCTATGGAGTTTGATGGTGATCATGTAATAATATGTATATTACAGCGGTGAGATACGTTTAGCTCCGAGCATCTGACATGTGCAGTGTGTGGCAGCAATGGGGCACACCTGCCCATGATGTCACAGATATGATGGGCACAATATTTCACATCATTTATGTCACCCATGAGAAGGAATGGAAATGTATCTGTAATGTAATATCTATTATGTGTATATGTCAGGCTCCTGGGTCATGGGGGTGGTTTTGGTGTTTGGTTTGTCTCTTTTTCTGCTTTTATGCTTGGGTATACTCTGTCCTGTTGTCTCTTGCCTTTTTCTCTTGGTTCTTGGTGGTGGGTGTCTCCGTCCGTCTGGCCATGCCCCGGTTCTGGGTGTTTCCCTACACACCTGTTCTGTGTTTCGGTTAATCACTTGGGTGCTTTATAAGCTGCTTGGTTTAAATCTGTCCTTTGCCAGTTCGATGTGCCTAGTGCCTTCTTACCAGCTCTGTTCTTGTACTCTTGCCTTGCTTATTGTGCCTCTTCGTTTTTTGACGACAACCTGCTTGCATTTTGACCGTGCTTTTTGCCTGATGTTCTGGATCCTGTTGCTTTGTTTGGACTGCCTATCCGTTTACTGACCTAAACCTGCTTATCTAGTAAACGTTTGTCCTCCACAGAGCTGTTTACCTGCATTGTGCATTTGCGTCCGGCCTGTCCTGCCTTTCCAGCCTGATAGTATAATAGCATGTTCAGATCTGCGGCGGAGTGCACTGTGTAACGCATTGACCTGCAGTGGCACAAGGTTCTTTCGGTTTGATTACGCACTGTTCACACCCACTGCACATGATGAATGCATGCTGCATACATGTTATTACATATCAACATTTTCCTTTGCCTTCCCTGGCCGGGGTCCTGGACCTACATGGCAACAAGGAGGACATGCTGACAGGCATTACTGTGACTGAGTCATCTCAGAGTTCGATCAGAACATTGGAGAGCCAGAGATTCCTTCAAAATTACACAGCTCATTGATAAAGCGCTGGAGCATGTCCCGTACACTCTTAGCTACTACCAAGCTGATTTTGAGTTTAAACAGAGCCAAAGCTTTTGATGGAATCAAAGGCGATCACAAACCCAAACACAGCCAATCAGTCAGTGCTTCTGTCTTTGTGCACCCTGCCCACTGCTGTAGAGAAACATCATTTACCTTGACAGCATACAGTGGTTCAGTCAGGAGGCAGAGGTCTTGAAATGGAAAGCAGGTTTGACTTATGGTTTTGAGTTCTAAATCAACTTAATCCAGATAGAATAATTACATTAATGCAAACTCTTAAAACCCATATCTGTTAATTTTAAAATAATGCACTAATCTGAAGATTTGAACATTAATAAACAGATGCCCAAAAGGATTATGGGTAAACTTAGCCTCCACTCATACTGATTGATTGACTAATCCATTCTATGTAAAAAACCAACACAAGTGAATCAATGTAACATGTGTTGGTGTTTACAAAGAAATGTACTTTTGTAAAATATGTCCTTTTTTCCACTTGTAAAAAAATAAAAAAGGCATTTTGTAAAGTCGTAAAATCTATTAAATTGTAATGGAGTATTTTCAAGTTCCCACAAGACAGCGCCTAAGCGCATGCATGATGACATCACATGTCATAACAATGCATCAATCAGTCGCTCCATGCGGTGTCATAACATCCAATTGGTTAGTCACTTTGTGCAGTGTCATAACAATGTATCAATCAAGCACTCCATGCAGTGTCATAACATCCGATTGGTTAGTCACTCCATGTGATGTCATGCGGGTTCATAACATCCGATCAGTTAGTCACTCCGTGTGGTGTCATAACAATGGATCAATCAGACGCTCCATGAGGCATCATAACAATGGATCTGTTAAGCCTGGTTCACATGGCAAGATAATTAGACTGATATCAGACCCGATCTTCCCATTCCGGCAATCTTAAGGATGCCCCGACAGTCGTGATGATGCTAAAGATAATCTTATCAAATATTCCTGCCATGTGTGGTGTGTTAAGAGCGCTCTGATCTGCTCGGAAGGATGTCAGGAGCACTCCGACCGCAAATCGGGGATATTCAACATGTTGGATTGTCTTGGCCTGATATTGCAGTGTGTGGTGTCTCCATAACCATAAATGAGCATGCAGCCTGCTGACAAACCTGTCAGTTTTATGATTTTTTATGTGTGGTCTGTCGGGTTTTGGAAAGCGACAGGTAATTTTAAAATCCTGCGGTCGACAACACTGTGATATAATGGGTCACCAGTGTTCTATGCATTTTTGACGCGGGTTATATCACACGGCCTGAATCATAATTTAAGACTTTTCAGCTTTGCAAATGCCTTTTTTTTTGCACAAATGAAAAAATGACATACGAGGGCTGTCCGTAAAGTATAGGTCCTTTTTATTTTTTTCAAAAACTATATGGATTTCATTCATATGTTTTTACGTCAGACATGCTTGCACCCTCGTGCGCATGCGTGAGTTTTTCCACGCCTGTCGGTGACGTCATTCGCCTGTGAGCACTCCTTGTGGGAGGAGTCGTCCAGCCCCTCGTCGGAATTCCTTTGTCTGAGAAGTTGCTGAGAGACTGGCGCTTTGTTTGATCAAAATTTTTTCTAAACCTGTGAGACACATCGAAGTGGACATGGTTCGAAAAATTAAGCTGGTTTTCAGTGAAAATTTTAACAGCTGATGAGAGATTTTGAGGTGATTCTGTCGCTTTAAGGACTTTTCACGGTGTGAGACGTCGCACAGCGCTCTCAGGCAGCGTCATCAGCCTGTTCAAGCTGAAAACCTCCACATTTCAGGCTCTATTGATCCAGGACGTCGTGAGAGAACAGAGAAGTTTCAGAAGAAGTCGGTTTCAGCATTTTATCCGGATATTCCACTGTTAAAGGAGATTTTTTTTTAATGAAAGACGTGCGGACGGGTCCGCGCGTCGGGACGCAGCCGACGCGGTGCGGCGGCACAGGAAAAACACCTCCGTGTTGATAACCATTTGTAAAATCCAGTTGGCTTTTGATGGCTTTCAGTGGAGTGAGTATATGAGAAATTGTTTATCAGCTGGAGATGTTCCAACTTGTCCTCAAGGCTTCCAACAGAGGTTTTTTTTCCTGTGGCGGAGCGTCGCGGCGGCTGCGAGCCGACGCTGCAATCCGCCCGCACGTCTTTCATTAAAAAAATCTCCTTTAATCTCCTGCTTTTAAACTCAGATAAAACTGAAGTTATTGTACTTGGCCCCACAAATCTTAGAAGCATGGTGTCTAACCAGATCGTTACTCTGGATGGCATTTCCCTGATCTCTAGTAATACTGTGAGAAATCTTGGAGTTATTTTTGATCAGGATATGTCATTCAAAGCGCATATTAAACAAATATGTAGGACTGCCTTTTTGCATTTACGCAATATCTCTAAAATCAGAAAGGTCTTGTCTCAGAGTGATGCTGAAAAACTAATTCATGCATTTGTTTCCTCTAGGCTGGACTATTGTAATTCATTATTATCAGGTTGTCCTAAAAGTTCCCTAAAAAGCCTTCAGTTGGTTCAGAATGCTGCAGCTAGAGTACTGACGGGGACTAGCAGGAGAGAGCATATCTCACCCGTGTTGGCCTCCCTTCATTGGCTTCCTGTTAATGCTAGAATAGAATTTAAAATTCTTCTTCTTACTTATAAGGTTTTGAATAATCAGGTCCCATCTTATCTTAGGGACCTCATAGTACCATATTACCCCATTAGAGCGCTTCGCTCTCAGACTGCGGGCTTACTTGTAGTTCCTAGGGTTTGTAAGAGTAGAATGGGAGGCAGAGCCTTCAGCTTTCAGGCTCCTCTCCTGTGGAACCAGCTCCCAATTCAGATCAGGGAGACAGATACCCTCTCTACTTTTAAGATTAGGCTTAAAACTTTCCTTTTCGCTAAGGCTTATAGTTAGGGCTGGATCGGGTGACCCTGGACCATCCCTTGGTTATGTTGCTTTAGACATAGACTGTGTTTCATAATTATTGTATGGCCTTGCCTTGCAATGTGGAGCGCCTTGGGGCAACTGTTTGTTGTGATTTGGCGCTATACAAGAAAAAAGTTGATTGATTGATTGATTGATGATGACTCATGTACTCTGTATGGTGTTACGAAATAATGACTTTTCTTTTTTTTTGTGGTAGTCTAGTGGCTAGGCTCCTTCTGCTGGGGGCAGAGTTGAGTTCAGCTTCTTTTAGCTATCTCACTGCTTCACAATACATAGCAGACAAGAGCAAAAGGGATTATAAATGTTTTTCAACATTACTAGCTATGTAAAAAAATAGTGGTCTAAAAGTTATCAGAACTAAATTTATCAGAGGATAAGCCCTGTATCTGTGTTTTTGAAGGTCTGTGTACAACAAATAAGAGTCATGTTTATTTGCCATGTTGCTTTCAAGCATCACAAAGTTACCCGTGAAACAAAGTGAGTCACTGCATACAACCCAGAGCACAAGCAAACAGACAGAAATGAATTGGTTTCACTTCCCCCACCCTTCAGGAGACACAGATTTCTTTCACAGGGCCCCCATCACACATAGCACGAATGAGCATGAATGAAGCCGAATCAGGCCGAATTGGAAAAAAGCCAAACCTTAAAGCGCAGTTGGGAGGGACAGATATTCGGACAGCCATGTATATGAATCCCATATGACCACTTCAAATGTGAGTGGATCCCACCTTGTCTGATTCCAGCACATTCCATGTTTATGCTTTTGAATGCTGTTCAAATGTAGTTTGAACACAGTATGAATACCTAGACTGCTATGAGAATGCAGTAAGAATATGAAGAATGCACTTTAAATGCCATACATGTATGCTCCGATTGCCACCTGAAATCTGAAAGTCTGGGAGGACGAGGGGAAAAGCAGTGCTGTCATCTGCCCTTCCTCCAAGACATGCCATGTCACTCTACTGCACCCCAAATGTTATCTAACATTTGGATTGTAATCATGTAATGCAGGTCCCTCTGATGTCCGCATCACTGTGGTGCATGAGAGATGAGTTTATCACGGTCACCAGATCACTGCGCAATGTTCACGTCTAGTATACATAATGATTGCATGCCACAGTCTTTGCACATTACAATATTTCCTTTTTGCACCGTGAACGGGATGCACTGGGGTGCAGTCCTGGCTCCTTCAGGGCACAATTGGGATGTGCTGGCAGGACGTGACATGCCTGAACCATTTCGGGGTTCCCTTGAACATGATCAGAATGCTCCGAATGCTGTTGAGATGCCATTTCGAATGCATAGAATGCTTCGACCACCGTTTGTTATTTTTGAGCCTTGACTGCACTTCATATGTTTCGAACATGCGCTAAACATTCGGGCCAGCTGCATGATTTGGCCCAGCTGTTTGGAATGCACTCATAATGCTGTTGGAGGCTTTGGAATGCACCTTGACTGGTTGATATCCTGATTGAATTTTCATTCTAACAGCATTTGGGCTCATTCGGCCTCTAGTATGACAGGTGTACTAGTGTTTGCTGTCAAGCAGATGACACAGTATTAGCTACCTGTTGCTGGCTGGTATTTTGAGTGTCTCACAGTAAAATTGCAAGAACACATGCAGTTGGATACTCGTGCCCTGATCTCAGTGAAAAACAGTGAGAATTAATAGGATTATTTCAAAGATCAGTTATGAGTCTGAGAGTTTTACAGTTCACCTGGTGAACACAAACCCAATATAATCTCAGCTCAAACAGTATGCTCCTGAGAATGTTAATTACATTAACAAGTGAGAAACATCATCCTAGAAGCAGACACCTACACAGTGACAGCACCTCTGGGCACAAATGACACCTCCACCCTGATCACACTTATTTATGCATTGGGTGCCAACCTTTCGAACAGAGTACTCTAACAATAGCTGTACGCTTACTCAACATTAATACTGTGGCGATATGGCAGATGACAGGCCCAGTAATTGTCTGACTGTGCTTTATTCCTGGCAGTGCGCAGGGATGGCTGCATAAGGAGTGCAGCTGTAGGCTTTTTCTTCCTGCTGGTTGCATGCACCATCCACTGTGAGAAAGTCTCAGTGGGGCTAATTTACCTCTATGTCATTTACAAGCTTGGTACCACCAGATGATGCACCAGCCAGCTCAAAACAGCTCGGTGTGCTCTGCCAATGAGTTCCAGATCAATGAGTGATTGGTGGGTTGATTTGATTTATGCAATGTCAACATGAAAAACATTTTTTTTAATTGCAAATTTATAAAAAAAAAAAATAAAAATAAGGAATTGTATATGCATAAGTATTCACACCCTTTGCTCAATACTTTGTTGATGCCACCTTTTACAGTGATTACAGCCTCAAGTCTTCTTGTAGATGATCCCACAAGCACACCCATCTTTGGACAGTTTGACCCATTCATCTTTGCTGCACCTCTCAACCTCCATCAGGTTGGATGGGGAGTGTTGGTCATTTTCAGATCTCTCCAGAGATGTTCGATCAGATTCAGGTCTGGGCTCTGACTGGGCCACTCAGGGACATTCACAGAGTTGTCCTGAAGCCACTCCTTTGATATCTTTGCTGTGTGCTTAGGGTCATTGTCCTGCAGAAAGACAAACCGTTGCCCCAGTCCAAGGTCAAGAGTGCTCTAGAGCAGGTTTTCATCCAGGACGTTTCTGTACATTGCTGCCATTCATCTTTCTCTCAATCCTGACTACCCTCCCAGTTTCTGCCGCTGAAAACCATCCTCACAGCATAATGCTGCCACCACCATGTTTCACTGTAGTGATGGTGCCTGGTTTCCTCCAAACATGACAGCTGGCTTTCACAAAAAAAAAAAAAACAGTTCAATATTTGTCTCTTCAGACCAGATAATTTAATCAAAGTGTGTTTAATCAAAGTTTCTGCCGCTAAAAAAAGTGTAAACAACGGCTGCCAGGCGCACGAGCCGATACGGTCTACATGTAGTTACGTATTTTCGGCTTGGTGCTCAGCAGGAAACTGTTCAGGGGCCGTGCACATTTTTCAGTGGTGGGACGTTCAAATGTTATATATAACAGGAGAACTGCATCCATTTTCCCAAAACGCTTAGGTTGACCGAATTATATAACCTTTGTTACATGTAATAAGACTATGTTGTCTTTAAGTGTCATATCACTTTAATCCTCACAAAAGTGACTCACAATTGACATATTCATGGATGAAAGTGGTGAAAAACAAAAAAGCTGAGATCCAAAATTACCCGCCAACACCACTCGTATGAATTTTTTTTTTTTTAATTATATAAGCTCTGAAATACAATCTGGGACTTTTCCAGACAATAAACTGCAGTGAGTGCAGCATCCATTTTGGTGAGAAAATAACCCAGGTTCCTTATTCAAATTCATTCCAGTAGTATTCTGCTCTTATTAGGATGCAGCAGTTTTCTAGCTTGGCAAATAGTTCTGGGGGAAATCACTGAAGAAATTAACAAATTTAAAATATGGTTTGACCAAAACAAATTGTCATTAAACTTAAATAAAATGGGGATGAAGTGGAGGTGTAAGAGTCACTAAGTGTTCACAGGAAACAGTTATTTATTTCTATATTTATTTATTAATGTTCATTGTTAGTTGGTTTTATCTTTTCTGTTGTGTTTTGTTTTATCAGGTTCTTTTTGTCTCTTTCTCTAAAATTGTATTGTAGCATTATTTGTTATTATTATTACTATTGTTGTTGTTGCTGCTGCTATTTATTTGTTAAGATATAAAAATTGAATTCAAAATAAAAAAACGAGAGGTGCGAGAGGTGGACGTGAGATGTTAAACGCAGCTCGTTACTCCATGTACGCGCGATTAACCTGAAACTCTGTGCAATCCAAAAAATTCTCGCACAAATGAAAAATCAGCTGAAAAAGGCCCAAAACTTGCACTGGCAGTAGATCATAGCAGTGTTCTATTTATTTTGACACCGGTTATATCAGATGATTATCTAATTACAACTTGGCTTTTTTTTTTAAAATGCCTTTTTTTTTTTTTTTTTACAAATAAAAAATGGCATATTTTACAAAAGCACATTTATCTGTAAACACCAACACATGACACACCTTACATTAACGTGTTGGTTTACATAGAATGAATCAACCATTCGGTGTTTCTGTCTCTCAAAAATTCTTGAAAGGGTAGTTGTAAAACAGCTAACTGATCATCTGCAGAGGAATGGTCTATTTGAAGAGTTTCAGTCAGGGTTTAGAATTCATCATAGTACAGAAACAGCATTAGTGAAGGTTACAAATGATCTTCTTATGGCCTCAGACAGTGGACTCATCTCTGTGCTTGTTCTGTTAGACCTCAGTGCTGCTTTTGATAGTGTTGACCATAAAATTTTATTACAGAGATTAGAGCATGCCATAGGTATTAAAGGCACTGCGCTGCGGTGGTTTGAATCATATTTATCTAATAGATTACAATTTGTTCATGTAAATGGGGAATCTTCTTCACAGACTAAGGTTAATTATGGAGTTCCACAAGGTTATGTGCTAGGACCAATTTTATTCACTTTATACATGCTTCCCTTAGGCAGTATTATTAGACAGCATTGCTTAAATTTTCATTGTTATGCAGATGATACCCAGCTTTATCTATCCATGAAGCCAGAGGACACACACCAATTAGCTAAACTGCAGGATTGTCTTACAGACATAAAGACATGGATGACCTCTAATTTCCTGCTTTTAAACTCAGATAAAACTGAAGTTATTGTACTTGGCCCCACAAATCTTAGAAACATGGTGTCTAACCAGATCCTTACTCTGGATGGCATTACCCTGACCTCTAGTAATACTGTGAGAAATCTTGGAGTCATTTTTGATCAGGATATGTCATTCAATGCGCATATTAAACAAATATGTAGGACTGCTTTTTTGCATTTGCGCAATATCTCTAAAATTAGAAAGGTCTTGTCTCAGAGTGATGCTGAAAAACTAATTCATGCATTTATTTCCTCTAGGCTGGACTATTGTAATTCATTATTATCAGGTTGTCCTAAAAGTTCCATGAAAAGCCTTCAGTTAATTCAAAATGCTGCAGCTAGAGTACTGACAGGGACTAGAAGGAGAGAGCATATCTCACTTATATTGGCCTCTCTTCATTGGCTTCCTGTTAATTCTAGAATAGAATTTAAAATTCTTCTTCTTACTTATAAGGTTTTGAATAATCAGGTCCCATCTTATCTTAGGGACCTCATCGTACCATATCACCCCAATAGAGTGCTTCGCTCTCAGACTGCAGGCTTACTTGTAGCTCCTAGGGTTTGTAAGAGTAGAATGGGAGGCAGAGCCTTCAGCTTTCAGGCTCCTCTCCTCTGGAACCAGCTCCCAATTCGGATCAGGGAGACAGACAGCCTCTCTACTTTTAAGATTAGGCTTAAAACTTTCCTTTTTGCTAAAGCTTAAAGTTAGGGCTGGATCAGGTGACCCTGAACCATCCCTTAGTTATACTGCTATAGACTTAGACTGCTGGGGGGTTCCCATGATGCACTGAGTGTTTCTTTCTCTTTTTGCTCTGTATGCACCACTCTGCATTTAATTAGTGATTGATCTCTGCTCCCCTCCACAGTATGTCTTTTTCCTGGTTCTCTCTCTCAGCCCCAACCAGTCCCAGCAGAAGACTGCCCCTCCCTGAGCCTGGTTCTGCTGGAGGTTTCTTCCTGTTAAAAGGGAGTTTTGTGAGCAAGAACTGTCGCCAAGTGCTTGCTCACAGGGGGTCGTTTTGACCGTTGGGGTTTTTCCGTAATTATTGTATGGCTTTTCCTTACAATATAAAGCGCCTTGGGGCAACTGTTTGTTGTGATTTGGCGCTATATAAATAAAATTGATTTGATTTGATTTGTTTAGCCAAGGCACATTTTACCCAGAATGCCATCTGTCTGTGTTTGTTACACAACTTCAGAATTAGCGCATTATTCAACATTAAAAGATATATGTTATATCTTAACTTTGCACAAATGACAGAATCAACATTAATGGAGTTATTCTATCAGTATTCATTTTATTTATACACCAAACCATAACTCAGCACTGCTTTATTTTCCAAGACCTCGGCCTGATGGCAGTGCTGTGATTGGGTAGAGAGTTGATCTTTATAGTTTCTCTCAGCTTGTGTCTGTGCTGGAAGCCATGTAGTAAACTGACGCTTCCAGCAGGGGGCACGGTGCTCAAAGACACAAGTGCTGACTCAGTGTTTGGGTCTGTTGTCGCTTTTGATGCTTCTAAAAGCGATCGTGGTGTTAAAACTCAAAATCAGCTTGTTACTAGTTGCAAGTGTACCAGAGACAATACTGGAAGTTATCGGTTATCTGTAACTTCTGATACATTGTTGGGTGGTTTATTGTTTTAGCTTTATTGAAGATAACTTTTCAGTTATCTGATTATCTGTTATCAAAGTTAATTTTTTGGTTATCTGTGCCCACTACTGATGAGATGTAACTCCATACTGAATACACCTCATACCCAGGCCCAAAGGCTATCTACAACAACATGTGAATGCTTGAACAACCTCCTGTCTGTGGTTGTCCATATGTGGGTTTGACAGGATTAACTCTACTGTCACACCTACAAGTGATCACCAAGGAGTACCCTAAAATTATTGCATATTGTTGGTCATGATGGAGAGGAAATCCTCTGAACAAATATGCCATTGAATCATTTCAGATTATCAATTATGTTTGTGAGTAATGTTGTCATAAATCCCACAACCACAATCTATTCACCACATGCCCTGGCCTGGACGTTTCGATGTCATAATCTACATGTACATGAGAGGTTGATGACATGACATGGAGGGGAGCTGGGCTGGGAGGCGGAGAAGGTCTCCAAATTCCCATGGACACGCCCTTGGTGGCTCCTACGTCGCTGTATGGCATTACTAATCCATATGTAATGATGACTGACACACAGCTGCTGCTGAACCACAGTGGGTGAGGTACTGGATTGTCATTCCTCCATGTATGTTGGCATGTCTATTGAAATGATCAACACTCTTTTATTTGGATATTCTCATGCACTTTAATCAGTGGAGATGCTGCTAGTCTGGATTTTGCCATCCAGACCAGCACTTAGATGACCATGTCAACCATGTAGATGGATAGTGTCACATGGTTAATTCACTTTTCTAGATCACAGTGCTTCCTGTGTTGAATAACAAGTATCAACGCATTATGACTTGTTGTCTAACTGATTACCATATCACATGGTACAGGGGGATGTGGAGGCAATATTACTTAGGATGTGTTCATGACACACATATTGCCAATGTGATATTATGGCCAGTGCAACTGTACTGACATTGGCTGAATTATATGATTGATGTCCATCTCACATTTCAGGGGTTATGTTGTATTGGCAATATTTTAGAGAGGATATATATGTGTACTCATGATGTATTTGGTTGATTTATGTGGTATTTACTGTATTATGATTCTCCATAATTTCACACATAGGTTATCCATGGAGCTTTGTTGGATATATATGTATTCCTAATCAGTTACTTTTACATTATGTTATATTTACCTGTTCGAGGTACAACACTGAGAATGAACACATTACTTAATTCCAATACGCTATTACTGGCAGGAACTTCATTTTTGTTCTTTATCCACTGCAGGTTACAGATCACTGACATCGATTGACATGTAGTCAATATGGTGTCCACGCCAACCAATCACATTGCTGTTCTGATTATACTGTATACACATTCATCTTTATACGTATGTTTATTCACAGGTTTTACAGTTTTGTGTTAAACATCATTACATATAGCTCAGTAATATTATGGTTCCAAAGTTGTTGCAGCGTAAACCTCGAAAGGCAGGTCACAAATTCTGCACAAGACAACAAGAACAAAAGAAGAAAGAAGACTCCATCTCATTGTTTTGCAAGCTGGAACATCAAGACCATGTGCCATAGCCTCTCTGCTGATCTGCAGCAAATTGATGGTGCCCACAAAACTGCCATAATTGACAGGGAACTCTCACGACTAAATGTTGACATTGCCTGC